>NC_088804.1:4077403-4708503 GCF_011386835.1 Chrysemys picta bellii | reverse complement strand
AAGCACCTTGAGATCATCAAATGAAAGTGCAACCTGTTTTGTGATTTGCTAATTACGCTTAGGGAAAACTTACAAGCTACAGAGCGCTGTAAACGAGCACCTGGTGCCTTAGTTCCTTCTCTGGGTGCGCTGGGATTAACGAATGCTCAGTCCCTGCCCCAGGCCTGGCATCCCAGCCAGCAGAGCAGATCAGTTGGCACTAGCACTGATGGGTGGATTGTGACCACGAGTGTGGTGACCTGGCCTCCTGCTTTGTATCCCTGAATCTTTTAAAACGTCAAGCGTGTCAGGTTTGAACTAGTTCAGTCCTCATTGTTCCTGGAACCAGCGTCCTGAGATCTTGGTTTGCAGCTGATTTGGGATTGTGCCTCTGTAGAGAGAGCCCAGAATGCTCCATGTCCTTGTTTCCCCAACAGCCTGATGGGCCCTGACCAGGCTGCCATCCCCTGCTTAACTTCAGTAGATTGCTAATGTTCTGAATAAAAGAAGCCTTTGGTTAAGACTCAGCACCCCACCCCTTCACTTAAGAAGTTACGGGCGCACAATGCACATCCCTTGTATCTCCCACTGGTTCTCCAGCAACTCCTGATATTTCTGAGGAATCACCAAATCCCCTGCCTGTCCTCTCAGGCTTTCTTTTGAAGCACAAATGGCATAAGCCCAGCTCTACCTAGACCCTTTGCAGGTGCCATTGGAGATGTCTCTCTGGGGGCATGAGGGATCTGTGGGGGCTCGTGTGTCATCTCAGTGAGCACAGTACCTGCTGTCCTTGGTGCCAATAGGTCTCCTCTTGCTTGCAGGAATACAGAAGCTAGTCTTAGCAGGCAGAGTGGGAGAGGCTATAGAGGCCACGCAGCAGCTCTACCCTGGCCTCCTAGAACACAACCCTAACCTGCTCTTCATGTTAAAGTAAGTATGCTTACCTTTGTGCTGGGAGATGGCACTGGAAAGTCTACAGACCTGGACCAGGCAGTCCACAGGCCTCACTGTGTTAGGAACCAGCATATTTTTTAATTCAGGCAGAGTGAGGCCGCTGGTAAGAGCAGTTACCCTGTGAGCAAGGTGGGAAGGAACGCTGGCTACCGTTGTTAGCACTGCTCAGGATCAGTAGCTGTTGCTAGTGGGGCTTTACCATGACCTGTCAACTAAAGATGGGCAAACTTGGCACTTTAGTGGCCTGCCCCCTTCTGCCTGCCCCACAGAGATTCCCTCCACCTGAGCAGAATGCCATGTCAGGGGAAAGCTCTGCAGACAAGTGGAAGTGGTGTGGATTCCTGCCCCGGTGTATTACCACTGCCTTTGGTCTTCCCAGTCCATCCTGTTGTTCAGGCAACTTGAACGTGGTGAAGTTCAGTTCATCCCCACTTACAGCCTGGTGAGAAGTGTGGGCGTGGCTATGGGGATTCCTAGAAAGAAGCTGGTGTGGAAAAAGGTGTGGTTAAGACAGAGACTAAGGGAAAGTAGGAATTGGTGTGTGTGTGTAGGTGTCCCCAGTCCTTCAGGGCTGGTTCATGTGTCCTCTTAGCCCATACCCTAGGGTAAGCAGAGAGTACCTGTCAGCTCCCAGTAGAGCGGAGTGGAGAGCTAGGCCTTCACCAGCCTCTCTCTATGGATGAGTGTTTTTACCATACATTGTCTTCTCTTTCATAGTGACCCCCAGCACAGGTTGATCAGACAGTGGGAGAGGTACGAAGTTTGGTGCACACTAGTCTAGAGTAACCCTTCGTTGCCATGGACAGCACAGTGGAAATCACCTTTTCACCCTTGGGGTTAGAGAGAATACCTGTGATGCAAGGAACATTAGCCATGCAGTGCCATATACCCCCAGTTCCTTGGCTTGCACTCCCTGTGTGAATTCTGGTGGGTTCAGATCAGTGCAGACATTGAAACAGTTGGTTAACTAGCAGGAATAGTGTCTGGGAACCCAAAGTTCCCTTGTCTCAGGAATCAAATGTCATAATTGCTCCCGCTGTTTGGAATCAGTGCCCCATTCCATCCCCCAATCCTGTGGTGTCTTGTGCTTTTCTAGCCAGTGCTATTGACACTGTAATATGGTCTCTGCCCCTGTCTCAGAGTGTGATCTGTTGCCTTGGCTGATCCAAGCTGAGATGCAGCATCTTGTCAGTTACATGTAGAACACACTTAATTGTCCAATACTGGGATGGAAGCTACAGTGTAGGTATCTGCTCTTGAAACAGTCTTGTTTATGTATCATCCTTTGTCCATCCTTATGCAGGTCTCCAGGTTCATTAGCATCTGTTTCTAGGCAGCGGTATCAAAACTCCCTTCATACTCCAGCATTCCCAACTTGAAGACACGGGGAGACTTGAGATGCCCTCTTCAGAGCTAGGACCCCTCCTAAGCTTTGGTTGATCCCAGTTTGCTGCTGCTCTGGGACATATGATAGCAATCACTAGAAAAGCATCAGCACTGAATCTAATTCATGTCAGCCTCCCCTTCCTCCTCGGTGTCTCTGCCCTTGTCTGACACAGGTGCCGACAGTTTGTGGAGATGGTGAATGGAACAGACAGCGAAGTGCGGTGTTTCAGTGCCCGCAGCCCCAAGTCACAGGACAGTTACCCAGCATCCCCCAGCCTAAGCCCCAGACACGGATCGAACAACTCGCATGTTCACAGCACTGGTAAGTGCTTTTCTGTCCATCTCCACGCGAAGCAGATCAGGCCTTAGGGATGGATCACTTTGTACACGACCCGCTGGTGTCTCCTTTGCTCTGCTCTTTGAAAGACATCTGTCCTCTAACCCCAGCAGGAAAGATTTCCTGTTACTGGAGGCGACTCTTTCTGACAGAAATGGCATACTGTTGACTTTGAATCAGTTATTTTAACAGAGACTAGGTTGTACAACAGCCTTTTGCAGAGGTTGCTGTGTGGAAGCTGACAGAATATCCTTCAAAAGGACTGCCTCACAGAACAGCCAGTTACCTGATTTAGTCCTCCTCGGGCAGAGCTATATAAGCAAAGGCCTGGCCCCATAGCTTGTCTCCTTGACCTCAGGGTCCACAAGGGATAACTGCTCTCCGATGGACTTCCCAAAGTCTGCAGGAGAACCTCCCCCTCCTTCAAGGTGTCCAGTGCACTCACCACTGCTTCCTCCTCTCCAGGACCCCATCCAGTTTTCTATTTGGAAGCCAGGCTAAGAAAAGAAGTGCGATGGAAACACTTTGCTACAGGTTTTTCATGTGTAACAACAATGTATTAAAATGTGTGTCTAGAAATTAAGGACTTACGGTTTACAAGCAAAACAAGTGAGGGCCAGGGGCATAAGGTGCTTGCCTAAGATCAAAGCAGAGGGTGGAGATGGACAGAGTGGGCCAGGAAGCCAGAGCTGCTCTGTTTGAAGCTTCACATTCCCAGTGGAGAAATCTCTTGCTGACATTCAAGCTGTCTCCACCTGGCAGTCAGAGCTGCTGCTGCTGCACCATGTGAAAAGCTGAGGGTGCTAGAAGGAGAGAGCTGGAGCATGGATAAAAACCTTCTCTGCTGGGCATGCAAAGGCTTAAATGAAGGGGAGACGATTAGCTGAGCAACTCCATAGCCCCACTCCCTTCAGCCATGTTTCCAGCCTGGGAGCCCCTGTGTCTGTGTTGAAACTGGATGTCTTTCTGAAAAATATTCTAGCTCAACCACAGGATATGGGCTCAATGCAGTAATCCCAGGTTGAAATTCTCTGGCCTGTGTTCTCCAGGGGGTCGGGCGGCTGATCAGAACAGTCTCTTCTGGCCTTAGAATCTGAGTGTCTCTATGGTAATGGATTTTTGCAACTAGGAAATTCCTGCGTAATAAACTCAGTGAACCTGGAGTTAAGACAAACTTCACCTCCAGCATTGTCCCAGTCCGCGCACATGAACATGCTGCTGTTGAGTCTGTCAGAACACAGATTGGCTTTCAGAACAACGTTAGCCCCTTGAGTGCACACGTCCACGAGCTGGCACCCACCCGGCAGCGTGCAGCTGTATCATCAGCCTGCGATGCGGTTTGCTGTGACGTGGTGAATGCACACGTGGAGTGGCAGGCATGTCTTACCCTCCAAACTCACCAGTGAGGACATGTTGCAGAGCCGGTCTGATGTTTTCACAGTCATGTCTGTGCGTGTATAAAATACGATTTGTTAGTGGCAGCTGATGGCTTTGCATATGTAATCAGTGCTGTCACCTGTGGTACCAGGCACATGGTGATAGTGTTGTGGACCTTCGTCTCCTTTCGCTTGCTCCTGAACTCCCCAGTGAGGAGAATCAGATTGGTCATTAGTAAATTATAAACAAGTGTCACGTGGCAGGTTGGAGTTAAGTTGCCTGTGTCCCATTAGACCATGTTTCATCCTATGAGATGGAGTTTGTGGGAGGTTTTTAAAGCTTCTTCCGCTTTAATGCTGTATCTATTGCAGCAGGTGGATTTGGGCCTAGTTTTTACCTGTGCACTGAACATGTAGATTTCTTCCCCAGGTGTATTAGAGGGATGAGAATTCTGGTTTCAAAGAAGACAAACTTCGTGGGCTGGGTGTCTCGTGGGCTTCTCTTTGGGATTCTCAGTTCCTCGTGTGTCTGAGCTGGTTGGTTCTCACAATCACTGAAGCACGGGTGTTGCAAGTGGACCATTTGGGGTTTGCTTGTGTTTTCCTAACACTCTGCTTAATGTAAAAAGCAGCGCTAGTATTTTGTGGATTGCAGCCTGCCCCTATTTCCCTCTCCCGGGGGCTGCTCCTCAGTGAAAGGAGCACAAGCAATCTGTCTCCTGCTGACTTCAGCCCAGAGCTGCCTAGCTCTCCCCTCTGACCCCGCTCTCTTTGGCTTTCAGGAGCAGATAGCCCAAGCTGTAGCAACGGAGTCACATCCACAAAAAGCAAACAGAGCCACAGTAAATACCCAGCACTGAGTTCGTCGTCGTCCTCCTCCTCCTCTTCCTCTCCTTCATCCGTGAACTACTCGGAGTCCAATTCAACAGACTCCACCAAATCCCAGCAGCACAGCAGTACAAGTAACCAGGAGACCAGGTATTCCTTGCAGTGCCTTTCCCATGCCTGGGCAGGAGGGGGCTTAGCCCGCTTTTGAGCACCTCATCAGCCTCATCGTTCCATCACGGGGGTAACCATGAGTAGCTACAGGCATCACTGCTGAGCAGCCAATGGCCGGTTTTATTCCACACTTCCTCCCTCCCACCTAGGGACGGAATTGCTGCTGCCCATTCCCGGAGGAGAAGCCGGATAGCAGTCCCCGAATACCTTTGGGGCAGATGCCCTGCCAGGGTGATGCTGTGACTGTCCCGGAAGATGGTCCAAGAGGCAGCAGCCCTGCCGAGCATGCTCCTGCGCTCTCAGCCGAAGGGTTTGCGCGTGGACAGCATGCCGGCCTCCTTGCTTCAGGGAGCAGTGTGCTCCCGCAGGGAATCGGAGCCTGAGCTGGGTGCAGGAAGCGGACCTGAGTCTCCTGCACGGCAGCCCAGACCCGTGTCACTTAGACATGTTCCGTTTCTATGGGCTCACATTCTGTTCACTGGACCGGTTTATTAGCTGCTGGTGCCATTGGGCCGAAGGGCCGTGTGAATTACGGGCATCTCCATTGAGTCCGGGGATTTCCATCCTGGAAGGTCGTTACTGCTGCATTTATTGGGGTTTGAAATATGCTGACCAAGCGTGAGAGTTGAGTTTCCTCTGTGCTTAGCTGTTTTGGTGGCTGCTGCAGAGCTGGCTAGGGCATGCTGGAGCAGAGGAGATCTCGGTGATTAATGAGGGGCAAAAATCTGTCTGGGGATTGGTCCTGCTTTGAGCAGCGGGTGGGACTAGATGACCTCTTGAGGTCCCTTCCAACCCTGAGATTCTATGATTCTCACTAACTGCCAGCTGTCAGGCTCACTAAGTGGGATGCTAAATACCATGGCCAGGGAAGCCTCAAGCTTCCGTTCTGAACTCCACATGCTTGTACAGCTCATAACTGAGTGAGAGACATCACATACCGGAGTCCTATGAATCGTCTGCACAAACGCTGGGTAATGACCGCTCTATGCCAGCAGGGACCACGTAGATCTGAAACAAGAGAATCTTTGAACTCTTCAGTTCAAATCCTGGCGGATCATCTCATCCCTTCAGCCTTCTGAGTTAGAGCAGTGGAGGTCTCCTGCAATTTGCTGTGTAGAGGTCTTGAAACTGCAGCCCTGTCTGCTCTGTATGTACATTAAAGATCCTGTGGGACACTTTTTGTAGGGCTGATAGTTTGCCTCAGTGCTCTTGGCTAAAATGTCCCCTGTATTGTGTAGTGTTGTGTGCTGCTTGGCTGCTGTTCTCCACCCCAGAGGTGGCTGCAATTTGAAATGTTAATTTAAGTACTTCACACCTTCCCTCCTCCGGGACCCCGTTGAGTTGGAACCGCACTTTATAGGTACAGGCCCTCATTGTTCTGAACCCGGTTTTGCCCTGCTCGATGGATTGTTTGCTTATCTCCTGTGGGCTGCTGGGTCACTAGCCCTGGTCGGCCGTTGGGCACGCTTCTTCCTGCAGGACTTTCCCTTTGGGGAATGTTTCTGCCCTTTCTAAGCCCTCAGGCTTTTTTTCCTTTTGCACTCCAGTGACAGTGAGATGGAGATGGAGGCTGAGCATTACCCCAATGGAGTCCTTGAAAACTCCTCCACCAGGATAATGAATGGCACCTACAAACACGAAGAGATCCTCCAGACGGACGAGTCCAGCATGGGTAGGGCCCTGGAAGGCAGGAGCGCTCTCCTCTCCCTCACAAAAAGTTAGGGGGGGGAATGGCTCTGCTGGCACATGCGTTAGCTCTGTCTGGGACTGGATCAGGGTTGGGCGTTGCCCTGGGGGTCCGCTCCCCAGCCAGGGTGCAGGCATGAGGATCTCGGATACAGGGGTGAGGGGTGGGGGGAGAAATCATCTGGGGATTGAACTAATCTAGATGTTTTGGGGGGGGGCAGGTGCCTAATGCTGATTCAGACAGGGCTAAGCAGCTGAGTTTGCCCACTGACTTGATACATGGGGTGGGGCTCCCGTTACAGGGGGGTCAAACAAAAGGCCTAATTTTTCAGTGGGTCCTACTGCCCTGGAACTCCCAAGGTGCCGGATACAGAGGGCTAATCAGCTGGGCCGGTGATGGGCCAGTGGAGGCACCAGAGCCTGGCCACCAGTCACATCCGGCTCAGAACAGTACGGACAGCTGCCATCCTCTGTTGGCGGTTCTGTGTCCTCTCTAGGTACGTCTACACAGCAACTAGACACCCGCAGCTGGCCCGGGCCAGCCAACTTGGGCTCACGGGGCTGTGGGGCTGTTCCATTGGTGTGTAGCCGTCCAGGCTCTAGAACCCTGCGACTTGGGAGGGTCCCAGAGCTTGGACTCCAGCCTGAGCCCAGAAGTCTGCACAGCAATGAAACAGCCCCACCGCCCGAGTCGGCTGGCAAAGGGCAGCCGCCGGTGTCTAGTTACTGTGGTGACGTACCCTGTGAGATGAGATGAGGCTGTGAAGGTCTCTCACTCTTTCCTGGTTGTCAAGTGCCCACCACACAACAAAACCACCTGGACAACTGGCGTGGATTGCCCTCCTCGGCAGCGGGGCCCAGGACGGAAAGGACGCACGGGAGCTGGGAATCCCTGCAGGTCCAGACTCAGAGGGGCAGTCACTTGTGGGGAAGCTCTAACTGTTCAGTTTTGGGGGGGAGGGCGGTGTCAGTGTAGCCCCTTCCGCGGGGCTGCATTTCCACACTCCCCGCGGAGGTGATAACACAGTGCAGTCGCGGTTCAGAGCCAGGTGGGGCGTGGTCATGAGACTTGCTGAGCTGTTCATCCAGGGCAGATCCTGGACAGTACCGTGCCTGTGTGCACCCCGCACAGACACCCACCGCCTGCTGGCAGACGGCTGGACTCAGGGCGCAAAGAACGGCAGCCCCACCAGGGGAACGTTCAAGTGAGGGTGGGCCTCGGGGAAGGGCTTTGTGGATCTGAAGCAGGGCTGAGCACTGGGAGATACCTTCCTGCAGGGCAGTCATTTCTCTTCCCCACTGGCCTTTTTCCAGAAGACGGCTGCCCGCAGCGGCAGCTCTGCGGGGGGAACCACGCTGCCACGGAGCGAATGATCCAGTTTGGGCGGGAGCTGCAGACTCTGAGCGAGCAGCTCTGCAGAGAGTACGGGAAGAACACAACACACAAGAAGATGCTGCAGGTGAGGTTGTGCCTCTGGCCGGGCTCACAGCAGCACCCGCCACGTGGCCCAGAACTGGGGCGTTCCCTGCCAAGTGCTGGGGGCTGTGCGGGTGGAGAGGGGTGGGAGCAGCGCTGGAATCAGCAGTGGCACTCGGTAACACAGGGCACCTGTGGCCAGCTCCCACAAGCCAGTGCCCATTCTGCACTGAGGGAGGTGCATGTCTCACTCAGCAGCCCCTTGCCCAGGTGCCCTCATTTGCTGCTGGAGGCGGGGCATTCTTGTTGGTCGATGCCTGCTACCTGGCTGGCTGGGGACCATGCCCTGGTTGGCTGTTGGTACCTGCCCGTTTTCTGCATTGCTGCTCGCCTTACTGCCCATGTCTCTCTTCTGTCCCCAGGACGCTTTCAGCTTGTTAGCGTACTCTGACCCCTGGAACTGCCCTGTTGGGCAGCAGCTGGATCCAATCCAGAGGGAACCTGTGTGTGCTGCTCTCAATAGTGCTATATTGGGTAAGGCAGGGGCCGTGACACTGTGCTGCAAGCGCAGTCACCCCCGGGCAGGTGCTCGGGAGTGTGAGGGGAGGCCCTCGGTAACGTGTGCCTGGAGCTCACCTTGTTCCTGCCGATTGCTCCGAGGGCTTGTGGCCTGGGACGGTGACAGCTGGGGTGACTGGGGAAGGGTAGAAGGGAAGCCAGTTACCCACAGCCCGACCGCTGTTCCCCGGCCAGCATACAGCTGCTGCTCCTCCTGCTCCGCTCCCCTCCTGGCTCGCACCCAGTCGCCTGTCCCCACACTCCTCTGAGGGTGCTCTTCAGGAATCTCCACCTTCGCTGCGAGGAGCTAAGCAGCTCCCGTGCATTCCCCTCTCACCCTGCCCCTTCAGCGGCCATCAGCTGTCTCCTCTGGGGTCCTTTCAGTACAGGGATTGACCGCCACTCCCTCTGGTCTGTAGCTGACCCCACTGTCTGTCAGGGAAAGTGGGTTTCATTCTCCCATCAGTAGAATTCATTTCAGTGGTGCTTGTCCTCACCTGCGGGCGTGTGGCTGGAGAGTGAAAAGGGCAGACTTGTGATTGCTGTGGGTTTTTCATTGAACAGCTGGAGTTGCAAGTGTTTAAATGAGCTTTCTCCTCCGAGAGCGGATTCCTGAGCCTTCTCGAAAGCCATTCCCTCTCCCTTGGCCTGCTTGGAGCCAAGATTATAAAAGGGCCGTGGGGCCCAGCCAGGGCTGCCCTTTCCAACCCGAGAGGAGCTGGATGTGGAGTGACCTTGTTGCATGCCCAGAGATCTGTCGTGGGGTCTCCTCCAGCTGATTAGTTCTCATTGTGTTCCCACGCTGCCGGCCACGTGTGCACCTGGGCATTTGAGCAATTGGGTCTGGTCTTGGCCCCAAGGTTAAGCAATGATTTGGGGCCCCTTTGCATCCGCAGTTGGGTGGCAGCACCTGCTGTCTAATTGGCCTTTGAAGACCCGTTCCCCAGCCCAGCACTCACTGTGTAAGGCCTTCACCCCTTGCGCCTGCCCCATAGACATGGGCCCAGGCTCTTCTCGGGATGGCAGCTTGTACTCCAGAGCCCTGATCTGCCTGAGGATCCATAGCAGGCTCTGCCTTTGCTTGGCCTCTGAAGAGTCCCACGCTAGGGACGTCAGCCCAGAAAACGTAGATTCTGGCTCCTCAGCAGCTGGCCCAGGATGGAGCCTGTCCAGACAGGAAGTGGCCAATTCCCAGGGCCCGTTGACGCAGAAACCTCCCATGGTAACAAAGCTTGTTTGCAGGCAGGATCAGGCCTGTACAGCAACGGGACCCCTTGCAGCCTGAGCTCCTCTGACATCTTGGCAAAGGGTCGAGGGAGGGAGGTTACCCTGGCTGGGCTCTCAGAGAAGGCTGATGGCCCCACAGGCTCCCATGGCGGCTCACCCACCCTGCTCCCTGGTTCCCCACTGGTCTCGGCCTGGGGCTTGGCCGGGGGCCTGGAAAGCTGCTTTGATTCTTTTAGTCACAATTTTGAAAACTAGAAAATGGTCCCTGTCGGCCAGGGCCTCGGGGAGCCCGGCCCAGCTCCCTGCACACCCAGCAGGGCGGGAGGGACTGAGCAGCGCTCCCTGCGGGGGGCACTGAGGGCAGGGGACTCGCCCACCCCCAGCACGCCACCTGCTGGTACCCTCAGGGAGGAGGAGGTGGCACCGCTGGTTCCCTCGAGGCCTTTGTGGCAGAGAAAAGAGGGTGGGAATTAGACTCTGAGGACGGGGGGGCAGGGGCTTGGAGCCTGATCCCCACACACTCTCCCTGTTCCCCAGTCCCTGGAGGGACTGAGCGTTAACTAAGGTCAGTCTTTCCCCCGCTGGCTAGGCTCCAGGCACCAGCCAGCTCCTCCGTCTCACAGAGCCATGTTTTGGTCCCAGGAAGGACCCATACATCAATAGTCTGGTCCGTGGCTGTTGTCTCTAATGCATGGGGAGAGTGCAGCCTGACGAGCAGTAACGTGAGAGCAGCGAGCTAGAGGGGAGTTAGCGCTCCAGCCCCGTACCTGGCTGCACCCTCTGTCAGACAGACATGGAGGAGGTGGAATTTGGGGAAGGAAAGTCTCCTCTGGGGATCAGGCTGCTGACCGCCACACGGGGCTGGCTCGGTATCAGCGGCAGGGCACGGTGCTTGCCCTGTTTGATCGCCCATTGGAGATGAGAAGTTGCTGAAGGATGTCGCCTGAGAGACTTGTCCCCAGACATGCTGTGTGCATCCTGTGATCCTTCTGACACCTGGACTAGGCTGGTGGCAGCAAGCCTCCTCCTTTGCTGGTACTCCTGGCTGAGGTCTCAGCAGAGGCACAGAGCTGGGTGGAGGATTTCCCCTCCAGAGAGATGAGCAGCATAAAACTGGAGAGCACACTTGAGAAAACGAAGGACTCTAGATCCACGGCTAGGCCCGAGGGGCTTGTATTGCAGGCTAGACGCCCGTGAGTGGGAGCAGACAGCGGCCACCTCAGAGAAGGCCACTAAATAGCACCCCATCCCCCACCTTGCTTCTGCCTTCACATTCTGCTCTCCTGGGTCTCGTGTTCAGCAGCTAGAACTGCGGCTGCGCAGCCCCATAGTCTCCCTTGGACTAAGACTGGCAGCACTAGTGGGTGCTCGTTGGCCAACACAGCACTGCTTCCCAAAGGTCCTGCCACCTCACGCTGCTGGGGGGCGCGTCCAGCGAATGCGGGCGTGACTCTGTGCAGGGGCAGCACCCTGGCAGACCCAGCGTGACCCGCTCCGCGGCCACCCAGCCTGTGCCCTGCTCGCTGTCTAGTTCAGGAGTCGAGGGAGCACTTGGGTAGGCCGCTCTGGCAAGGTGCCGTGCTCAGCCCTCAGGCCATTCTGAGACCTTTTCTTCTCTCTTCCCCGCAGAATCTCAGAACCTGCCAAAGCAGCCCCCGCTGATGCTGGCCCTGGGCCAGGCCTCCGAGTGTTTGCGGCTCATGGCTCGCGTGGGCTTGGGTTCCTGCTCCTTTGCCAGAGTTGACGATTGTTTGCACTAGCCATCAGAGGAGATGGAGTGACGTCCTCCAGTGCTGCCCTTCACCCTCCATTGCCGCCACCGCCTCTTCCCTCGCCTGACCTCCCTGCTGCCCGGCCCCCCACACTGCCCAGGGAAGAGACAGAGCGCTGACTGAGTCAGTCCCTCCTCGGCAGCGGGCCCCGTCACGTGCCGTTTGCGGAGCCGGGCAGCAGCTGGCAGACCTCTCCCCTCTCCCCACCGTCACCGCGGCTGCAGCAGCACTCAGTATTTTGCTGGTTAATCTAATGTAGCGCCTTCCGATTTAGGTCTTTCTCTTGATTGTTTTCTGACTGAGCCACCAGTATTTATATCTGGAGAGTCTGTGCTGAGCTGGTTTCTGCTAATTTAGTGATAAAGCTCATCCACCTGGGGGACCGCTTATTATTTTCTTAAGTAAAGAAGATCTGCGCCCGTCCCCACACATGACCATCCAGTATTTATCTCCAGTGCTAGTGACCTGAGCTCTTCCCCAGAGGGCAGCTCAAGGTGTTTATTTGGATCCCCTTCATTAAAAAGCTCTCTTCCACCTCAGCCAAGGCGTTCATGTGTTTATTCCCCACAGCCCAAGCTCTGTTATCCCCCCAGCAGTCACTTTTAGGCTTCATCCTGGGAATTGAAGGCTTCACCAGGTCTGCCCCTTCAAGAGCCCGTGGCTGGCCCTTTGCTGACCTTGTGAGGGGCCAGGCTAGTGCAGTGGGAGCCTTTGCCTTGTTCCTCCTGTCTGGGCTAGGCTGTGAATGCACCTCCAGCCCCGGGAGCAGCCAGCCTGCGGGCATGGAGAGCACCTCGCTGTGATTAGCGGCTGGAAAAGCGGAGGGAGTTGGAAATCACCAGGTTTGGATGAGCCCCTGGCGCTAACCTCCAGGGAGCAGCTGCTAGCGCTGCCCGAGCGAAGGGTGTGGCTGTGTGTTCCATTACAGAGCCCCGTTCTCTGCGGGTTAGGCCATGTCGGTGTAGCTGGGCTCTGGGCTGCATCCCCCAGCTAGAGCTCTGCCAGGAATGGCTGCTTGGATATGCCAGGGGTCTGCTGGGAGAATTGACCTGGAAGTATGGAGCGTGCTTGTGTCACCCCCAAAGCTTGTAAACGTTGGGTTTTTACAGGCTGTGTGTGTGTACCAACAGCATTATAGATGGCAAGATTTTAAATACATGACAGCCAGGCCATGACATGGAAAGGCAGCAGCTCTGTGTTCATAAGGATTGTAAAGTAAATATTGAATTTGGAGCCACACAGCGACCCCAGCGAGCAGCTGTGATGGCTTAACACCAAACGAGGATGAACTGGTTCAGCAGTGCTGTCATAGGCGTCCTCACAAGTGCTGCTAGACACGTTGGATTAAAAGCGTGCGTGTGCGTGCGAGACGGACGGTACCCAATGGCTTTACACGCTGCATGTTTGTGTCTGGGTGCCGTTGCTGACAGAGAGTAGGGTACAGTGAAGAGCGATGTGCCTGACTGACTGACTGCCCACAGATCTTTGCAGAGGGGCAGTGGGGTTTGCAGCACGTGTCTCTGCTGCTTTTTCGGTTTCATTTGAAATTTTTTCATAAGTGGAAAATGAAAAATAAAATTTGTTCCAATTCACTAATGCCAAGTGGAGGGTATTCAGGCTTAAAATCCTCGCCAGCCCCTCCGGTGGGCTCCAGACTGCGAGTGAGCTTACGCACCATGCGGGGGAAGGAATTCGCTCCTGGCTCCCAGCTACGTTGGTTTGGAGCAGGCATGTTCGGCACCACAAGTGGAGGCTGCAGTTGGAGCAGGAGACCAGGGGGCACCTCTCTGCTGAAGCCCAGACCCTGCGTCACGACTGCTTTTGCTGATGGTGTAGCACATGCTTGCGGGCCCAGCAGAGGAGGGGTTGGATGCTGCAGAGCCTGCCTGTGGTGGTGGTGAGGGAACACCGAAGGGAAACCCTTTGCAGACAGATGGGGGGTGAAGGGTCCATTGTGAAATCATAACCAATGTGTACATGGCTAGCGCCACCTGTTGGTGAAAATGTAGAATTGAAAATGCTTCTTAGGGAGGAATCTTCCCTCTTCCTGCAGCCTCCTCACCAACCACTGGGCCTGGCTTGCGCAGTCCAGTCTAAACAACCGGCAGGGTTGCTGCAGTAGCATCTGCTAAAGCCAGCCTGGCCTTAGAACTTGTATTCATAGTATCTCTTACAGCAGACCTGCTTTTCAGCCCCCAGTTCAACGTCCTCTCTTGGCCTGGGGTTTGCCAGTTTGGGTTAGGTAAGTTACCTAACCATATCCCTCAAGGACGGAGATAGCCCCAGTGGCTGGTCAGCCTTAACTGTTTTCGTCCTGGCTTGCAGCTGGCCTCTCCCCACCTTTGTAACAACGTCACCACTTCCTTTCCAAAGATTCCCTGGAGGCGGGGCCGGCTCCAGGCACCAGCTTCTCAAGCAGGTGCTTGGGGCGGCCGCTCCGGAGAGGGGTGGCACGTCCAGGTATTCGGCGGACAGTCCCTCACTCCGCCTGGGAGTGAAGGACCTCCCGCCGAATTGCCGCCGCAGATCGCAATCGCGGCTTTTTTTAGATCGCGATCGCGGCTTTTGTTTTGTTTTGGCTGCTTGGGGCCCTGCCTGGAGGTTGTGCTTTTTGCTGCTCAGTACTGTAGTAGTTGCCACTTCCTTTAAGCAGTGCCTTTTCCTTGTCATAGATTGTGCAGCTGTCCCCTTGGGTCCCTGTATTGGCCTTGCACCATGGATCACTTTCTTCCTTGGCAGAATGGTTAGAAAGCTTCTTACTCCACACTTGCATTTACTCTTCTCGAGCAATTGTTTTAGCTTCAGTTTCTCGTTCATTACAGGTAAAGCATCTAAATGCTCTTGGGCTAAGACTTCTGGTAGCTCCTCTGGGGTATCTGGAGACGTGATGGACTGGCCTCTCCATGTCTTCAGCCAGTTCTCCTAAAGGTTATTCAGGTTGGATAAGCCATCCTTGTGTTGCATTCCGGTCAGTTCCATGTCCAACTCCAGGACGACTGGTTAGTGCAATTGTGAATACTCCACCGTTCCTACTGTCCTTCTGTGGCATAGTAGGGGCAGATCATTGAGCCTGGCGTCAGGAAACAGTGCTTCTCTTCCTCGTTCCTAGTACCCTGCTTATCTCCAATTCCATTCAAGATCCTCCAGGCTGATTTTTCCTTCATAGCTGACCCATCTCTGAATTGGCCACGTAACCGACTGACTCTGCAGATCTTGCTCTGAAGTTCTAGTGGTTGGAAGCTTGGCTCTGGCTTCTTGCGTTAAAGGAAGATTATGACTCTTCTGTCATGACAGCAGTTTTCTTAATGACTCTAGGTTGTCAGGGGACACTTTAAAATGCGCCTTAGGTAACCGCAGGGGCTCCGGAGCCATTCCAGTGTAACATTGGATCAGTCTGGAACATGACAACATAGCAACCTTTAGTGCACATGAAAAAATTCACAGCTGACTTGGGCCTGCTACTGCATCTGTGTGGAGTAAATTGTATTTGAAATGTCCAAAATCTCACCATTCTCATCACAGGCAAATGAGCTGTGAAATCTCCTTGTACGTGATGCTGCTGTTCTTTGAGCAGCTGGGATGGAAAATGGCTCAAACTGGCTTCTTTTTCCCTACAAAAAATGAATAAAAAGTGTTACTCTGCAGAGAACAGCACGCAGCCAGTCTGGAGAGCCAGAACAGAGCGCTCAGGACATGCCTCTGATCCCTGAGCACGCTGCAGGAATGACTGACAATCTGCCATGGTCAAGTTCAGAGAGAGCCTCTAAGTTGTTGAATAACAGGCCATGCTGAGACCTCTCTGTTCTAGTGGTGCAGCCAGGCCCCACCACGATACACATAAGAGACATAAGAATGGCCGTACTGGGTCAGACCAAAGGTCCATCTAGCCCAGTATCCTGTCTACTGACAGCGGCCAATCCCAGGTGCCCCAGAGGGAGTGAACCTAATGGGTAATGATCAAGTGATCTCTCTCCTGCCATCCATCTCCACCCTCTGACAAACAGAGGCTAGGGACACCATTCCTTACCCATCCTGGCTAATAGCCATTAATGGATTTAACCTCCATAAATTTATCTAGTTCTGTTTTAAATGCTGTTATAGTCCTAGCCTTCACAACCTCCTCAGGCAAGGAGTTCCACAGGCTGACTGTGCGCTGTGTGAAGAAGAACTTAACCTGCTGCCCATTAATTTCATTTCATGGCCCCTGGTTCTTATATTATGGGAACAAGTAAATAACTTTTCCTTATTCACTTTCTCCACACCACTCATGATTTTATATACCTCTATCGTATCCCCCCTTAGTCTCCTCTTTTCCAAGCTGAAAAGTCCTAGCCTCTTTAATCTCTCCTCATAGGGGACCTGTTCCAAACCACTAATCATTTTAGTTGCCCTTCTGTGAATCTTTTCTAATGCCAGTATATCTTTTTTGAGATGATGAGACCACCACATCTGTACGCAGTATTCAAGATGTGGGCATACCATTGATTTATATAAGGGAAATAAAATATTCTCCCTCTTATTCTCTATCCCTTTTTTTAATGATTCCTAACATCCTGTTTGCTTTTTTGACTGCCGCTGCACACTACGTGGACATCTTCAGAGAACTATCCACGATGACTCCAAGATCTCTTTCCTGATTAGTTGTAGCTAAATTAGCCTCCATCATATTGTATGTATAGTTGGGGTTATTTTTTCCAATGTGCATTACTTTACATTTATCCACATTAAATTTCATTTGCCATTTTGTTGCCCAATCACTTAGTTTTGTGAGATCTTTTTGAAGTTCTTCACAGTCTGCTTTGGTCTTAACTATTTTGAGAAGTTTAGTATCATCTGCAAACTTTGCCACCTCACTGTTTACCCCTTTCTCCAGATCATTTATGAATAAGTTGAATAGGATTGGTCCTAGGACTGACCCTTGGGGAACACCACTAGTAACCCCTCTCCATTCTGAAAATTTACCATTTATTCCTACCCTTTGTTCCCTGTCTTTTAACCAGTTCTCAATCGATGAAAGGATCTTCCCTCTTATCCCATGACAACTTAATTTACGTAAGAGCCTTTGGTGAGGGACCTTGTCAAAGGCTTTCTGGAAATCTAAGTACACTATGTCCACTGAATCCCCCTCGTCCACATGTTTGTTGACCCCTTCAGAGTACTCTAATAGATTAGTAAGACACGATTTCCCTTTACAGAAACCATGTTGACTTTTGCCCAACAATTTATGTTCTTCTATGTGTCTGACAATTTTATTCTTTACTATCGTTTCAACTAATTTGCCCGGTACTGACGTTAGACTTACTGGTCTGTAATTGCCAGGATCACCTCTACAGCCCTTTTTAAATATTGGCATTACATTAGCTAACTTCCAGTCATTGGGTACAGAAGCTGATTTAAAGGACAGGTTACAAACCTTAGTTAATAGTTCCGCAACTTCACATTTGAGTTCTTTCAGAACTCTTGGGTGAATGCCATCTGGTCCCAGTGACTTGTTAATGTTCAGTTTATCAATTAATTCCAAAACATCCTCTAGTGACGCTTCAATCTGTGACAATTCCTCAGATTTGTCACCTACAAAGGACGGCTCAGGTTTGGGAATCTCCCTAACATCCTCAGCTGTGAAGACTGAAGCAAAGAATTCATTTAGTTTCTCTGCAATGACTTTATCGTCTTTAAGCGCTCCTTTTGTATCTCAATCGTCCAGGGGCCCCACTGGTTGTTTAGCAGGCTTCCTGCTTCTGATGTACTTAAAAAAACATTTTGTTATTATCTTTTGAGTTTTTGGCTAGCCGTTCTTCAAGCTCCTTTTTGGCTTTTCTTATTACATTTTTACACTTAATTTGGCAGTGTTTATGCTCCTTTCTATTTACCTCACTAGGATTTGACTTCAACTTTTCAAAAGATGCCTTTTTATCTCTCACTGCTTCTTTTACATGGTTGTTAAGCCACGGTGGCTCTTTTTTAATTCTATTACTGTATTTTTAAATTTGGGGAATACATTTAAGTTGGGCCTCTATTCTGGTGTCTTTGAAAAGTGTCCATGCAGCTTGCAGGGATTTCACTCTAGTCACTGTACCTGTTAATTTCTGTTTAACTAACCCCCTCATTTTTTCATAGTTCCCCTTTCTGAAGTTAAATGCCACAGTGTTGGGCTGTTGAGGTGTTCTTCCACCACAGGAATATTAAATGTTATTATATTGTGGTCACTATTTCCAAGTGGTCCTGTTATAGTTACCTCCTGGAGCAGCTCCTGCGCTCCACTCGACTAAATCGAGAATTGCCTCTCCCCTTGTGGGTTCTCCAGCTGCTCCATGAAGCAGTCATTTAAAGTATCAAGAAATTTTGTCTCTGCATTTTGTCCTGAGGTGACATGTTCCCAGTCAATATGGGGATAAGTGAAACCCCCCACTATTATTGAGTTCTTTATTTTGATAGCCTCTCTAATCTCCCTTAGCATTTTATTGTCACTATCACTGTCCTGGTCAGGTGGTCGATAATAGATCCCTACTGTTATATTCTTATTAGAGCATGGAATTACCATCCATAGAGATTCTATGGAACATGTGGATTCATTTAAGATTTTTACTTCATTTGATTCTACATTTTCTTTCACATATAGTGCCACTCCCCCTCCTCCCCACCCACGACCTGTTCTGTCCTTCCGATATATTTTGTGCCCTGGAATGATTGTATCCCATTGATTGTCCTCATTCCACCAGGTTTCTGTGATGCCTATTATATCAATATCCTCCTTTAACATGAGGCACTCTAGTTCACCCATCTTATTATTTAGACTTCTAGCATTTGTGTACAAGCACTTTAAAAACTTGTCACTCTTTATTTGTCTGCCCTTTTCTGATGTGTCAGATTCTTTTTTATGTGAATGTTTCTCATCTGATCTGGCCCATCCTTTATCCTCCTCCATCCTCTGCTCCTGACTAGAACCTAGAGAATCTCAATCAATGGACTCTTCATAGAATCATAGATTATAGGACTGGAAGGGACCTCGAGAGGTCATCGAGTCCAGTCCCCTGCCCGCATGGCAGGACCAAATACTGTCTAGACCATCCCTGATAGACATTTATCTAACCTACTCTTAAATATCTCCAGAGACGGAGATTCCACAACCTCCCTAGGCAATTTATTCCAGTGTTTAACCACCCTGACAGTTAGGAACTTTTTCCTAATGTCCAACCTAGACCTCCCTTGCTGCAGTTTAAACCCATTGTTTCTGGTTCTATCCTTAGAGGCTAAGGTGAACAAGTTCTCTCCCTCCTCCTCATGACACCCTTTTAGATACCTGTAAACTGCTATCATGTCCCCTCTCAGTCTTCTCTTCTCCAAACTAAACAAACCCAGTTCTTTCAGCCTTCCTTCATAGGTCATGTTCTCAAGACCTTTAATCATTCTTGTTGCTCTTCTTTGGACCCTTTCCAATTTCTCCACATCTTTTTTAAAATGCGGCGCCCAGAACTGGACACAATACTCCAGCTGAGGCCTAACCAGAGCAGAGTAGAGCGGAAGAATGACTTCTCGTGTCTTGCTCACAACACACCTGTTAATGCATCCCAGAATCATGTTTGCTTTTTTTGCAACAGCATCACACTGTTGACTCATATTTAGCTTGTGGTCCACTATAACCCCTAGATCCCTTTCTGCCGTACTCCTTCCTAGACAGTCTTTTCCCATTCTGTATGTGTGAAATTGATTTTTCCTTCCTAAGTGGAGCACTTTGCATTTGTCTTTGTTAAACTTCATCCTGTTTAACTCAGACCATTTCTCCAATTTGTCCAGATCATTTTGAATTATGACCCTGTCCTCCAAAGTAGTTGCAATCCCTCCCAGTTTGGTATCATCCGCAAACTTAATAAGCGTACTTTCTATGCCAATATCTAAGTCGTTGATGAAGATATTGAACAGAGCCGGTCCCAAAACAGACCCCTGCGGAACCCCACTCGTTACGCCTTTCCAGCAGGATTGGGAACCATTAATAACAACTCTCTGAGTACGGTTATCCAGCCAGTTATGCACCCACCTTATAGTAGCCCCATCTAATTTGTATTTGCCTAGTTTATCGATAAGAATATCATGCGAGACCGTATCAAATGCCTTCCTAAAGTCTAGGTATACCACATCCACCGCTTCTCACTTATCCACAAGACTCGTTATTCTCTAAGAGAAGTCTCTGTCCGATCCACGTGCTCCTCTGCAGCAATTGGCTTTCCCCCATCTCCTAGTTTAAAAACTGCTCTGCAACCTTTTTAATGTTTCGTGCCAGCAGCCTGGATCCACTTTGGTTTAGGTGGAGCCCATCTCTCCTGTATAGGCTCCCCCCATCCCAAAAGTTTCCCCAGTTCCTAATGAATGTAAACCCCTCCTCTCTACACCATCGTCTGTCTCATCCACGCATTGAGACTCTGAAGCTCTGCCTGCCGACCTGGACCTGCGCGTGGAACTGGGAGCATTTCTGAGAATGCCACCATAGAGGTCCTGGATTTCAGTCTCTTCCCTAGCAGCCTAAATTTGGCCTCCAGGACATCTCTCCTACCCTTTCCTATGTCATTGGTACCTACATGTACCACGACCACCGGCTCCTCCCCAGCACTACACGTAAGTCTGTCTAGATGTCTCGAGAGATCCACAATCTGCACCGGGCAGACAAGTCACCATACGGTTCTCCCGGTCATCACAAACCCAGCTATCTATGTTTCTAATGATTGAATCTCCCATTACTAACACCTGCCTTTTCCTAGTGACTGGAGTTTCCTTCCCCGGAGAGGTAACCTCAGTGTGAGAGGATACCCCAACACCATCTGGAAGGAAGGTCCCAACTATGGGAAGGTTTCCCTCTGTCCCATTGACTGCTCTGCTTCCCTGGGCCTTTCATCCTCCTCAACAGCGCAGGGGCTGTTTGACCGGAGGTGGGACAATTCTACAGTGTCCCGGAAAGCCTCATCAACATACCTCTCTGACTCCCTTAGCTCCTCCAGTTCCACCACCCTGGCCTCCAAAGCCCATACGCAGTCTCTGAGGGCAAGGAGCTCCTTGCACCGAATGCACACCTACGCCACCCGCCCACAGGCAGGTAATTATCCATGCTACACTGAGTGCAATAAACAGGATAGCCCCCACTCTGCTGCTGGGCTTCTGCCTGCATTCTCTCCTACAGCTGCCTAGGTTAACAATATGGTTTTTGTTTAAATCAAGAGGCTTTGAATATAGTTTAGTTTAAAGGTTTTAAAGAATGGCACGTGTACCTCGCCCCCTTCCCACTCCCCTTCCAAACTCCCTCTCGAAACTCCCTGTTCGCAAAGCTACACGCTCCCAATCGCACCTTTCCAAAGGGTCTGCACTAGCTGTGTAAAATCCCCTTGCACTCCTCAGTAGCTGCACCAGAGGGTTGCAGTACTGTAACCACTTCCCCAGATGGCAGCCCAGACAGGGATGTTTGTCCCTGGAGCAAGCGTGCTGGAATGAGTGTAGTTTTGCTTCTGGTTTGCATGGACCCCTGAGGTGAGCTGTGAGGATGCTGCAGAAGTGCACCGCTCGCTCGCTGGTTTCATGCTCCCTAGTAAAGGGACCCATCACGCACTGCCTAGGGCAGCGAAGGGGGGTTACCACATGGGCGTGTGGCAGCTTCCTGGAGGGGCTGGCTTCAGAACCAGGAGCCTTGGGGAAGGTGACCTTTCGGTGGCTCTGTGCAGGGAGTGTAGTGGGGCGGAGTCTCTCCTTGGGGGACAGCTTCACCCTGACTTCCTTTGCTGGGG
The DNA here is from genome assembly GCF_011386835.1 of Chrysemys picta bellii. Taxonomy (NCBI): domain Eukaryota; kingdom Metazoa; phylum Chordata; order Testudines; family Emydidae; genus Chrysemys; species Chrysemys picta. The sequence continues at coordinate 4,687,045 of NC_088804.1, read as the reverse complement.
AGAGAGGTGTAGTTGGAATCCCCTGGTGGGCACCATGGTGCTGCGTTTGGACCTCTGGGCTCAGGACAGCCGCAGGCTGGACTAGCAGCGGCTACAGGTCAGGATTAAAGGTCATTGGCAGTGGTGGGGCAGGGGCTTCTAGGATCTGGGATAGCAGGGGAGCTGTGGGGCAGGACTGAGGGATGTTGCCAGAGTTTGGGGGTGGGGTGGGGAGCTGGATTGAGGGGCATCAGTAGAGTGGCAGAGGCGGTGTGCCAGCTTCCCCTACCATTGTTTGGCTTGTGGCACCCTGGTGTCAGGAAAGAGGTAGGAGGAGCTGGGAGGGGATGGCTTGGGGACCAGTCAGAATTTACACTGTAATTCCAGAGCGCTCGCCTGGCTCCGTCAGAGCTGGCCCCACACGTGCCTTTTCTCCCCTTGTCTCGTTGGCGTATACAGAATAACCCAGTGGGGTCAGGGTCTGTGGTGGGCTGGGAGCCGATCGGCGTGCAGGGAACTGAGAGCTTCCTCCTTCGCAAGGATCCTGCCCACTGCTGGATCTGAGTGACTAAAATCCCACGTCTCTGCAGTATAAACTCCTCAAACCAGCTTCCCTGAGGTTCTGTGCCCACGGTATTGTGTTGGTCAGGGGAGGTCACCAGCAAGTGACTGACAGGGCATAGGACAGTCGTGCTAGGCTGGTAACGGGGAACAACACCCAGGAGCCTTTCTAAACTCGCTCCTCTCTGGGCCCCAGCCCTGTTATTTTCAGGTCGGTCGTGTTGAGTATGCTTCAGGTGTGAGTGTGCCCCATAGGCCAGTGTCTAGTAAGTCCAGAGGGGGCTGTGGGACGCTGGCATGAGGGCGACCGATGTCTGCGCCATTGGATCTCTGTAGCATGCACTCAGTGACGCAGGGAAGGGCAGAAGCAGAGGCTGGTCGGTGCCAGCTCTCCTGCCCTGTGGCTCTGGCTCCGGAAGCTGTGGTGTCCTGTGCGTAGGTGGGAAAGGAGGGTCTGAGGGGATTAGCTGGGCTGGGGGCTTCATCTGAGGGTCGCCTGGGACAAATTCTGACCTTCCAGTTGGAGCCGTGATTCCCCAGGGGAAGTGCGGATGAACCACGCTTTGCCTGGAGCTGCTAGATGAGTTTCAGGGCCTGCTCTGCAGTGACTCCGTTCGCCCCCTTTGATGGGCTGGGCGGCTGTGGGTGCTATTTAGGCACTTGGCCCTGTCGAGGAGCCCGGTGGGCCATTTCCTCCCAGGGTGTTGCTGGTAAAGCAGCTGCCTGGATCCAGCCCTGGGAGGAGCTGCAGCCATCTCAGTGCCCTCCTGCACTGTGGCCCCAGTTCCTGACGGCAACAGCGGTGCGTACCTGGCATGTAGGGCAGGCTCCTGAGAGAGGGGCAGTGCTTTCCTCTAGGGCGGCCGTGCCCGGGCTGTGGCTGTAGCAATTGGGTGTAACAAGACTCCTTGCAGAAGGGCTGGGTGTGACCCGGCTCTGTCGTGTTGCCCAAGTTTGGAGCCTGCTGGCTTGAGGAGTGGCCGGGCTGTTCCTGGCATGTCCGTAGCTGTTTGGGGAGCTAATGTGCCTCAGGAGGCATCGCTACTTCCCGAATCCCCTGCCCCTCTGCCTCCAGACGCCTGCAGACCCCACAGGCCTGCCTCAGTTCTTCCCCGGTGTAAATCAGGGCTAACTCCACTGAATCGAATGTTTTACACCAGTGTCAATCTGAGACCGGAATCCCCCTGTGGGTCACATGGGGTATTTCCTGCAGAGTCTAGAGATGGAAAAGACCCCTTGGACCAGCCAGTCCCTCTCCCAGGGCCAGGTCCTGCCATGCGTCTCTTCAGGGGCAGTCTGGAGTGTGTGCGGTTCAGCCCTGCGGTGATGGGACCAGCCCACGCTGATAATGGGCTGGCTGGATAAGTGCCATTGTCATTCATGTTGGAATCAAACTGAACCTTGGCAGCTGCCTGTGCGTGGGCTGGGACTTGGCTGGCCCTGGGGTCCCTGCCGGAGAGAGGGGCCCTGGTCTGTCCAGCAGTTCCCCAAAGGCTTGGCAGGAAAATGGACAGACATGCTCACCTTGGCTGCACTTCCCCATCCTATCCCATGGGGGGCAGCGCAGCCTGGAGGCTGGTTCACTGCACCAGTTGCCGGGAGAGGATGTTGACTATTTTGTGCCTTATCTCGCTATTTCCAGACCTTTCAGTTACCACTTCCTGCCCCCACTAGCGCCAGGCAGTGCTCAGTGCGCGTCTCTCCGGCAGCAGGGCACTGCCCGGGGACACTAGCTGCACACATGCATGTGGAGGAGAACGGGCCCCGCCCACAAGTATTGCTGGATTGCTCCCCACACTCTGTGCCGCTGGCTGCCCCGCTCGGTCACTGCTGCTGGTGGGCGTTAGCTGTGGTGCCATCAGAGGGAGACCTGGGCTTGGTCTATGCCCAGAGCTGCTCTGGGGAAAGTGTGAAGCTAAACGGGTTTAGCTGAACTGCTCCAAGCCAGGTTTAAACCGAAGGGAGAGAGTCCACACGGAGCTACGCCAACCCAGCGCCACATCACAGCCTGAGTTAAACTGGTGGAGCTCGGGCAAGGCCGTTGTGCTGCATGCCAGACTGCGCACAAATCAGATAGCTGAGTGTGCTTCTCTTACAGGAGGCAGCCTGGGGCACGGGCAGGGCTCTGGACTGCAACCCAGGAGCTCTGGGCTCTATTCCACATCTTTGCCACTGGCCTCCTGTGAGCTGGGGCAAATCACCTCACCTCTCTGGGCCTCAGTTTCCCCAGTGCTCCTTTAAGAGCCCCGGATGGAACGCACCACGTGCTGCTGTTAGCAGTAGCATCCAGCTGGCTGTCATGCACGCCCCTAGCTGCTGTGCATGCCGTTAAGGGCAATGTACGTTTGTAAAGAACTGCCCCTAAATTGCCTCTGAATCTGCTTCCTGGTTAATGAGGCCTGTTAGGGGTTCTTCTTCAAACTGGCTCCAAACCCCCATGACACATGGCAGGTGGACTGAGCGGGGGCTGCCGTTGGTCTGAGGAGGCGAGGTGGTGGTGTGACTCGTCTCTCCACGCCTTCAAGAGCGCCAGGCTCAGAGGGAAATTCCAGGCGGTCGGCTCTTACCATTGAGCCAGACAGTGTCTGTCTGAGCAGTGTCCCTTCCCTGGGGAGGGAGATGGGGCCCACTGGCCTCCAAGAGCCAGGTTTGGGAGGCGTTTTAGAGCAGGCCTGCAGGGGGGTGGGAGCCAGCGGCCGCCTAAAGAGAAAGCACTGGGTCTCTTTAGTGAGGGCTCACATTCGCCCCCAAGTGTCCGTCAGCGGCAGGTGAATGAACGCCCCGTGGCTCCTTTCTCTCCGATGAGCCAGTGTTCTTCTCGGTTTGTTGCCAGCTCTGTGCACCCCGGCTAGTGACGTGAGATCCTAGCAGAGAGCACCCACAACACGTCCTGGACACACAGTTCACAACGCCAGCCTTGGGGCAGTGCTGTGGTTGGGATCTGGTTCTGGGTGTGCACCTGGGAAGCTGATCACGTAAGAGGAGGATCTAAAATGAAAAGAAATGTTACTTTACATTCAGTTGTTTTAACCCCCTTTTATTCACAGCAACCAGATCACTGTGGGGGTTTTGCACTTTAAATCACAAGACGTGTTCCATATGTCCACATATTACAGACCTATTCCAAATGTCCACCCGACACCCCATTCCTCTTCGAACCACCCTCAACTACTTTGTTTTTCTTCTGTTCCCCACACGCTTCAAAAGACAAATGCCAGGACCCAGGAGGGCTTTATCCCAAATTAGTAGGAAGAGCACAATGAGGGTGTTGGGTTTTGCAGGGTGGGCTCTCATCGCTTTGAAGTTGGAAATTGAAACAAACGAATGCCTTTGGGGGCTAGGGGTTTTTTACAGAAAATTTTAAAACTAAATACCACGTGGGTGTGACACTATTTAAGGTTAATATCCTCTCTAGTGATTTGAGTTGGGTTTTTATTTTTCACGTGTGTACCTCTGCTCCTCTTGGCTCTGTAGACGGCACTGTGTGGAACGCCTGGCAATAGGAGGGTTTTGATGACATCTTCAATTTCTGTATTCCAGCATATTAAAAAGGAAAACCAATCCAATGAAGTATACATTGTAATTTAATTTTCTTCTTCCGACGGCTCAAAACTCAGGTATGAAAAGTTCAGCTCCAGCGTGGAATGTGAGGACACTTTGGTTTTGTTTCCTTTTTACCAGCCATGTCGGCTATTAAAAAAAATAAATAAAAAAAAATCCACAATACAAATAGTGAGTGAGCAGAGTCTTTGCTCTTCCAGATTTATCCTCTTTGTTAATAACATCGGCTAAATGGACATTCTACAAGTTGTGCACATTGGTTCAGTCTAAGCTTAGTATTTGTGAATTAAGTTACCCAATGCTAGCATGAAACCCTCAAAAGGGGAGGGGAATTTTAACTGAAGAAAAAAAAATGTAAAACTGTACTGGAAATATGGTAACATTCTGTTGTATTTTGACAGAATTATTTTTATTAAAATACACATCCATGTGCAAGAACTGGTGTGGAGATGTGCGCTTTGTGAGTCTGTGCTTTATTTATGCAATCAGGGTTAGATGTTGTCTCCCCAAGTTAACCCCCCACCCCATGCGCGCACACCTTCCGCTGCCTCACTGGCTTGCACGGGATGCTAACGCTACTGAGTTTGTTGTCAAATGATCAGCATCACAGGGGGCTGGGGGAGAAGACAATGCAGTAGTGGACTTTACAGCATGTGCTCCCCCTCCTCCCGTGTATCTGGGGGCTGGTCTACAGATAGTGGCACCAAAATACCTTAAATTGGGTTCGGTTCACACTTTGGTTATTTTGCAGACCTGTGTGGACAGTCTGATTTCTGCCTCTTTTGATTTAGTGTAAATTTGTTAGGATGCTTGTAATCCCCAAGAAGTGTCCTCCCGCAGACTTGCTCGAGAATAAGCATTGCCAGCTCTTGTGATATTTGGTGTTTTTCTTTAAACCCTGCTGTTGGAATCAAGAGGGTCTTGGTAACTGAGTGTTTTTAGCTCTCATGGTTGCAGAGAAAAGCCTGGAACTGTGGCCTATAGGCTCAGCAACCAGAGGGCAAAAAAACAGAACCTAAAGTGTAACCCCCCCGGTGTGTGGGGCGGGGGTTACATCTGCCCCAGAGTGTGTGGACCAACCCTCTTCATGGGCCTATTGTAAGCTGAAGCCAATCCTGCAACCCTGCCAGGAAGGACCAGCCATAACCGTCACAGGTCTCTGCTGCGTTCCATGAGTCGAGATTTGTCCCCTGCTGGGTGCTCCACTACCCGCCCTCCTTCCCCTCTGCTTCGGACTGTTCCTTAAAGGATGTTTGGAGAAGGAACTGCGGGTGGTTCGCCCAGGCACCGCTGGCTATCCCCTGGGTCCAGCATGAGGAGGCGAAGGGGGCATGTGGGCCAAACAGACCATGTTAACTGAACATCTCTGATCAAGGCTCGAGAGCCACATGTGCACTTGAAGTGGAGCACCCAGAGGGGGACACATCTCAAAGAACTGCAGTTACTGCACATGGGGAGTAACCTCTTCATCATCATGAAGTCCTCCTGAGCCGGGCAGATAAAACCACACAGTCTCCCTTCCAAAACCAACCTTCACTGCCCCTGCTGCCTGAAGGCAGGGCCTGCTAAGTGCCAGCCATGGGCACCAAAGCTTGATTCTGTCCCATGCAGACAAGCTGCTAACTGTGCTGCCACTGTACTGCGAGTGACTCCCTGTAAGGGCAGGTGTCCCCAGCGTCCTAGCGCACCACACAGCCAGCCGAGGGGAGGGGACAGGTGGGCACGTTAACTCGCTGAACAGCAGCCGCAGAGCTGCTGGGGGAACTGGCAGCAGCAGCTGAATAGCCTGAATCAGGTACTTTGCAATGGCAATGAGGGACCACGGGGTGACTTTAAAAATCAGGGCCGGCTGGGGGATGTCCTGCACGATTCAGGCCAGTAGAAAGGTGTGCCCCATGGGAGTGGCCAGCCCCAGGGTTCAGAAATGATCAACCTGCCCCAAAATCATTAGCTTGTCTTAAAATGCAGGAGGTTTTAACAAATAAAAAGTTGGATCTTTTTCTTTACTTTCTGGTCTCTGAGACTGAGGTCACCTGTGTGTCATGTTTTCAAGCTTTTAGCTGTAATCACAAAGGCTAAACGTTTTTTGTTCTTTAAAAAAAAAAAAAAGCTGAGAGTCTCATGTAATCACATGATACCAGGAGCTGGGGCTTTCTGAAACTATCACAAGATTCACTATCATTTTAACAACACTGTAGAAAGGGCATTTCTACATCCTTTCCACGCACTTTCTGGAGGAGGGGGAGTAATTCCTGTGCATAGTCATTACTAACTGCTAATGTAGCCCTGATATGTCTACACTGGAACTGGAGGTGTAATTTCCAGATCAGTTGGCCATACCTGTACTCGCTGTGATCGAGGTAGCGCAATCAAAATAGAAGTGTAGCCATGGCTACAGGGGTGGTGGGTCAGGCAAACCACACCACTTACAATCCCATCTGAACCCTTAGGTATGTACTTGGGCTGGTTCACCTCTCCTGCCACCCATGCAGCTGGAGCACTGAGATGGGGAGGGGGGTGGGTGGGGGTTGAGATGGTGTGTGTGAGGGGTGGTGAGGCAGGATGCGAGGGGAACATCAAGGAGGTTGCTGAAGAGGAGGGTGTATGTGGGGGGCACAGAGATGGGGTGTGGGGGTGCTGAGGCAGAATATGGGGCACAGAGGTGGGGTGTGAGTGGGGAAGGTTGAGGCAGGGCATATGAAGTGTGACGGGGTCCCTGCGGTGCAACCTGGACCATGGGACCGCGGAGTCCTCCAAACCCGCCAACCTGGGCTGCCCCTCCCTGTGATACTCATGTCAAGTTAGGAGCCTCTGATAGGCACTGCACTGACACAGCCATCTACAGGCAGGGACGCATCTGAGTTACATGAATGATCTCCCAGACACTCACGAATGATACATCAATGGGGAGGCTTCAGCCAATTCCCCCCAGTTCTCCAGTCTCACACCCCAGAACTCTACCATCTTGTACTGCCCAGAAGTCTGACCAGTGTAAGCTCAGTACCAAGTTTGCCACTCCCCCAGTGTAGAATGGGGACACACCAGCAGCCCTTGTAGTCTGAGCTGAGATTCCCCGCGCACTTCAACCTAAACACACTGTTGTAGGTAAAATATAAAAGATTTATTAACGACAGACAAATTTTAAGTGATTATAAGTAGCAGGCCTAGAGATCAAAGTCCGTTAGCAAAGAAATATAAATAAATTAGAGGTCTGAATTCTAACTTAAACAGACTAAGCAGGATTTGAATCAAGCCCTTTCTCACCCTAACAGATTTCAAGTAGCAATAATCACACCTCGGATTAACCTCATCGGCTATGATACTATGGCTATGATACCGCCACCTCAATACACAGCCGAGTCCCCCCCTTCTAGCCTGGGACCAAACTTACCCAGTCTTTGTCTTTGTCTTCCAGATGTCCCTCCAGCTGTTGAGATGGGGGGCGGGGAGTGATCTCCTGCTAGAAAGATCCTTGTAACCTGGATTAGTCCGCCCCCATGGGGAGTCTCTAGGGTAGGGGATTGGGTGTTGATGAGCCATTAACCCCTGTCTGGCCAATGATGGCTAGGCCTTGATTGCAACTGAGAGCCCTATTTCAGTAACACACATAGCAATACGTAATAACTTCACATACAGTGATAGCACACACAATCTAACAGGCTATTCATGTTCAGTGGATCAAGACTTTAAAAATTATACCTCACACGATACACTTTGTACAAAACGTTAGTGTTACCATATCTAACAAATAAAATAAGAGGACCCTCCATGGCCCCTGGCCCCGCCCATTTCCCCACCCCCAGCCCCGCCCCAACCCCGCCCCTTCCTCACCCTAACTCCGCCCCCTCCTCCCTCCCACTCCCAGCCACGCGGAAAGGGCTGCCCGAGCGCTACCGGCTTCACGGTTTGCCGGGCAGCCCCCAGACTCTGCGCCCCCGGCCGGCGCTTCCCCAGCGCAGCTGGAGCCCGGGAGGGGAAGCGCCCAGCCGGGGGCGCAGGGTCTGGAGGCTGCCCAGCAAACCGTGAAGCCGGTAGCGCTTGGGCTTCGGGCAGCCCCCGTGCCTCCGGACCCTGCGCCCCCGGCCGGGCGCTTCCCCTCCCGGGCTCCGGCGGCGCAGGGTCCGGAGGCATGGGGGCTGCCCAAAGCCCGTAGCGCTCAGCTCTTAAACAGAGCCGAAGAGTAGGGGAGGAGCAGAGCCGCCGCGGCTGGAGGCTCTGCTCCTCCCCTGACTCTTCGGCTCTGTTTAAGAGCCAAGCTGCCCCAGCGCTACCGGCTTTAGGCAGCCCCCATGCCTCCGGACCCTGCGCCGCCGGAGCCCGGGAGGGGAAGTGCCTGGCCGGCGGCTGGGGTCCGGAGGCACCGGGGCTGACTGAAGCCCCTCGCGCTAGGGCAGCTCGGCTCTTAAACAGAGCCGAAGAGTCAGGGGAGGAGCAGAGCCGCCGCGGCAGGGGAAGTGCCCGGCCGCCATTTTCCCGGACATGTTTGGCTGAGTGGGGGGAGGGGCACAGAGGCAGTATGTGTTTGTAGGGGGCTCAGAGGTGGGGTGATGTGGGATGGGATGCTGAAGCGGGGTGCGTTGAGGTGGAATGTGTAAGTAAGGATACTGAGACTGGGTGGGGGGGCTCTGAGATGGGAGGTGTGGGAGCTGAGGTGGGAAGTGTGTATGAGGTGGGGTGTGGGGGGGAGGTGCTGAGGTAGTGGGGAGTGGAGGAGGCGCTGAGGTAGTGTGTGTTTGTGGGGGGGGCTCAGAGGTGGGGTGTATGTGGGGTGGGATGCTGAGGGTGGGTGGGGGTGTGTGTTGAGGTGGGATGTGTAGGTGGGGACACTGAGGCTGGGTGTGGGGAAGGGGAGAGGCCATGGGTGGGGGGGGCTGAGGTGGGGTGTATGGAGATGATGCTGAGGTAGTGGGAGTGGAGGAGGCACTGAGGCAGGGTGTGTTGGGGGGGTGCCGTAGTGGGGCCTGTTGGGGGCGCGGAGGTGGTGTGTGTGTGAGGGAGGAGCTGATGGGCAGGGGAATAGTGGGGGCACTGAGGTTGTGGGGGGGCAGTGCTCAGGCAGGGGGTGTGGCAGAGTGTGGTGGCGGTGTGTGAGATACGCTGAGGTTGGGTGTGTGTGTGTTGGGGGTGCTGCGGCAGGGCATTGAGGTGGGGTGGGGGTGAGGGAGATGCTGAGGTGGGGTGTGTGGTGGCGGTGTGTGAGAGGCGCTGAGGTTGTGTGTGTGTGTGTTGGGGGTGCTGCGGGAGGGCATTGAGGTAGGGTGAGGGAGATGCTGAGGTGGGATGGCGGTGTGTGAGAGACGCTGAGGTGGGGGGTGTGTGTGTTGGGGGTGCTGCAGGAGGGCATTGAGGTGGGGTGGGGTGAGGGAGATGATGAGGTGGGGTGTGGGGTGGTGGTGTGTGAGAGGCGCTGAGATGGGGTGTGTGTGTGTTGGCGGTGCTGCAGGAGGGCATTGAGGTGGGGTGGGGTGAGGGAGATGCTGAGGTGGGGTGTGGGGTGGCGGTGTGTGAGAGGCGCTGAGGTGGGGTGTGTGTGTGTTGGGGGTGCTGCGGGAAGGCATTGAGGTGGGGTGGGGTGAGGGAGATGCTGAGGTGGGGTGTGTGGTGGCGGTGTGTGAGAGGCGCTGAGGTGGCGTGTGTGTGTGTTGGGGGTGCTGCGGGAGGGCATTGAGGTAGGGTGAGGGAGATGCTGAGGTGGGGTGGCGGTGTGTGAGAGACGCTGAGATGGGGTGTGTGTGTGTTGGCGGTGCTGCAGGAGGGCATTGAGGTGGGGTGGGGTGAGGGAGATGCTGAGGTGGGGTGTGGGGTGGCGGTGTGTGAGAGGCGCTGAGGTGGTGTGTGTGTGTGTTGGGGGTGCTGCGGGAGGGCATTGAGGTAGGGTGAGGGAGATGCTGAGGTGGGATGGCGGTGTGTGAGAGACGCTGAGGTGGGGTGTGTGTGTGTTGGGGGTGCTGCAGGAGGGCATTGAGGTGGGGTGGGGTGAGGGAGATGCTGAGGTGGGGTGTGGGGTGGCGGTGTGTGAGAGGCGCTGAGATGGGGTGTGTGTGTGTTGGGGTGCTGCGGGAAGGCATTGAGGTGGGGTGGGGTGGGGGAGATGCTGAGGTGGGGTGTGTGGTGGCGGTGTGTGACAGGTGCTGAGGTGGGGTGTGTGTGTGTTGGGGGTGCTGCGGCAGGGCATTGAGGTGGGGTGGGGGTGAGGGAGATGCTGAGGTGGGGTGTGGGGCGGTGAGGTGGATATGGGGTGGTGGTCAGGCAGAGTGTAAGGGGGATGCTGAGGTGGTGTGTGGGGAGAAGAAACTGAGGGGGTGTGTGGGGTGGGCAGAGGGTGCTGAGGCACGGTGTATGGGGGGATGAGGCAGGGTGTGTGTTGATGGCAGTGAGGTAGGTGTTTGTATGGGGGTAGTCCTTGTTGTCAGCAACAGGCAGGGCAGAGATGAGCTCAGGGCACGGTCCCTCGTGTCATTGCCAAGTGGGGAAGGGCGGGGTGTGTGTGTGCGGTCCCTGGGGTCGGCCCTGGGCGGGGAAGGGCAGGGTTGGGAGTGGGGTGCAGCCCCTGAGGTCGGTGCCAGGCGGGAAAGGGCAGGGGCAGGAGCGTGAGGGGTGGCATCTGGGGTTGGTGCTGGGTGGGGATGGGCAGGTTGGGGGTGCAAATTCTGGGGTCGGTGCCGGGCGGGGGCAGGTGGTGCGGTCCCTGGGGTTAGTGCCAGGAAGGGAAAGGGCAGGGGTGGGAATGGGGGGGTTGGTGCCGGGGGGGGGTCGCATGGTCCCTGGGGTCAGTGCCAGGAAGGGAAAGGGAAGGGAAGAGCAGGGGTGGGAATGTGGGGGTCGGTGCGGGGTGGGTGGCATGGTCCCTGGGGTTGGTGCCGGATGGGGGCGGGTGGCACAGTCCCTGGGGTTGGTGCCAGGCGGGGACGCGGTCGCTGGGGTCGGTGCCAGGAAGGGAAAGGGAAGGGCAGGGGCGGGGGCCGATGGCACGGTCCCTGGGGTCAGTGCTGTGCACTGGTGGGTGGTGCCCGCCAAGGGCTTGGGAGGCTGCAAGTCCTGGCTGCGGGCTGTGCTGCGGGGTCACTGTGCTCTGTGCAGAGCAGGGCAAGAGGCTGCGCTGGTGCCAGTCTGTGGATCTGGCCCTGGTCCCCTACTCTTTTATTGTGGGTCCTACTGTAACCCGCCCGCGGGCTCCCCCTGCTGCTGCCGGCGGCCTAGCACAGGGGCTGTGATATTCGACACGGCTCCTTTAAGGCTTGGAAGAGCCCCTCCCTTCCGCGCATGCGCACGAACTGTGGGGGTGGGCAGAGTGTCTCCCGCGGAGCCTGGCCGGCGCGCGCTGCATCGTGCTGCCAGAGGGGCCGCGCCCAGGACTCCCCCCAGCGCCGCGGGAGCGCGCCCCCTCCTCCTTCTCTGCCTCGCGGGAGCGCGCGCCCCGCCCCGCCTTCCCGCCTTGCCAGGAGGATGCGCCCGGGGGCGAGACGGGGCCGCTGCGCTTCGCTGGCCCCAGCCCGGAGCCAGGTGCCGCCTCCGGCCCGCAGGTGAGAGGCGCGCCCGGCGGGGCGTGGGGCTGGGGGCGTTAGGGGAGGAGCCAGGGGGTGTCTGGGTGCGAGGGGAGGGGGGTGCTGAGCTGGGGGCTGGGCGTGTGGAGCTGGGGAGGGGCAGTGTGGAGCTGGGGGTGCTGGGGGGTGCTGAGCTGGGGAGGGGGAGTGAGGAGCTGGGGGTGCTGAGCGAGGGGAGGGGGAGTGGGGTGCTGAGGGGATGCTGAGCTGGGGAGGGGGTGGGCAGCATGGAGCTGGGGGTGCTGGGGGGTGCTGAGCTGGGGAGGGGGTGGGCAGCATGGAGCTGGGGGTGCTGTGGGGTGCTGAGCTGGGGAGGGGGGTGGGCAGTGTGGAGCTGGGGGTGCTGAGCTGGGGAGGGGGTGGGCAGTGTGGAGCTGGGGGTGCTGAGCTGGGGAGGGGGTGGGCAGTGTGGAGCTGGGGGTGCTGAGCTGGGGAGGGGGTGGGCAGTGTGGAGCTGGGGGTGCTGAGCTGGGGAGGGGGTGGGCAGTGTGGAGCTGGGGGTGCTGAGCTGGGGAGGGGGTGGGCAGTGTGGAGCTGGGGGTGCTGAGCTGGGGAGGGGGTGGGCAGTGTGGAGCTGGGGGTGCTGAGCTGGGGAGGGGGTGGGCAGTGTGGAGCTGGGGGTGCTGAGCTGGGGAGGGGGTGGGCAGTGTGGAGCTGGGGGTGCTGAGCTGGGGAGGGGGTGGGCAGTGTGGAGCTGGGGGTGCTGAGCTGGGGAGGGGCAGCGTGGAGCTGGGGGTGCTGATCTGGGGAGGGGCAGCGTGGAGCTGGGGGTGCTGATCTGGGGAGGGGCAGCGTGGAGCTGGGGTGCTGGGGGGTGCTGAGCTGGGGAGGGGGAGTGGGGAGCTGGGGGTGCTGAGCTGGGGAGGGGGAGTGGGGAGCTGGGGGTGCTGAGCTGGGGAGGGGGTGGGCAGTGTGGAGCTGGGAGTGCTGTGGGGGTTCCTCCCACATCCCTATGGCTGTGGGGACGGGTTATGCTGATCTCTTCATGCCCTGCTCAGCCCCACTCTTCTGGCTTGGGTCACATCACTCCTTGTCCAGGGTCCCTGTAGCCCCTTGGTGGCTCCAGCTCTGGGGAGCCGGGTTTATGTGTCTTGACATTTAATTCCTGCGGGGAACTAGATTGAGTTTAAGCAGTAATGTCACAATGACCTTTAAAGCCAGCATGAGTTACAAGTCGCTCCTTTTCCTTCCTGCTCAGGTGTTAACTGCAGCCTTGCCTGGCATATCTGATGGCATTTGGGGCCACAGAAACACACTAGCAAATCACATAGTGATGGCTGGGAAAAGTCTGCATTTGTCAGCAATTGCTCCCAGTTACATGTTGTGTGCTCTAGTTTGTCCCTGTAGAATAGGTCTCTGCCATCACTGTGTGGTAGTGATTGACAAATGTGGACTTTTATTTATTCACAGTGGTGAATAATCTAGTCTTGAAGCCTTTGCACTTGCATATCCTTTGTGTTGCCTCTCTTTCTTTTCCCGTCTGCCCCTGAGAACAGAGCAGATGAGCTCTGTATTGAAATGTGTAAGAATTTGCTATGCTAGGAGAACAGCCCATAAGTAAGGAACATAGAAGCAGATGTGGGACAAGGTCAATAGTGCTACATATCTGCTCTTGGAATAATTGATAGCCACTGATGCACCATCATACCATCATTCAAAATGTTACTTTTGGGGCTTGTCTACACTGCGATGTTGTCACCAAAACTTTGGTCTTTTGCGGGTACTTAAGAAAGTCTCTCCCCCCCCCTCCCCTCCCCCCCCCCCATGAAAGTCAAAAGTTTTGCCAACATAAGCGGCAGTGTGAATGCGACTTTGTTGGCAGGAGCGCTCTCCTGCTGACAAAGCTTATGTTGCTCCGGGGCTGTACCAATAGCATTGTTCACACCCGCTGACTTTTACCAACAAGGCTGTGTCGTGTAGACGAGCCCTCAGTTAAAGCACAGGACTGACTGGGTGTTTGGAGATCTAGGTTCTGTTAGTGGCTGTGCCACAGACTTCCTGTGTGACTTTAGGCAAGTCTCAGTTTCCCCATTGCTAAAATGGGGTTAATACCAACTCAGGGGCACTTTGTAGATTATTTGTAAAGTATTTTGAGATTAAATATCTTTTCTACACAAGAGAAAATTTACTCTTGCAAGAGCTATGTGGTGCCTCCTAGCAAACTTGTAACATCCCTTGCATCTGCATGTAAAAGTGCTCAAACTGTTTACACGCATACACAGTATCATTTGGATCAGTACTGTTATGAGCTGGGTGAAATGTTGACCCCGTTGAGGTTGATAGGTGTGAACTCTGGGGTTGATAGGCATGAGTTCTGTTAACATAACTAAGCATAAGCTATGCCTAAAGCAAAAGGTGTGTCTTTAACCACCCAGGACTTTTGGCTGACTGTTGTGTTGGGTAGGGGTGTGTTTGTGTGGGAAGAGAGATCATGCATAGAAATTGAGAACCTACAAGAACAAAAAGAGGGAGAGGCTGGGCAAGAAAGCCAATCAGGATCCTGTAAGCAAAGTTTGACCCTAGAAAAAGCTAGAAAGAGAGCTTTTGGATCTGGTATTGGCTAAATAAAGAGTCTTGCTGGCTGTGTAAGCTCAGAAAATACTCCTTTTGTTCTTGGTTCCTTCTGCATTCAGAGACACAGGACTTTGTACATTCTTTGTAAATAAACAAGATTGCATCAAAGAAAATATCAGACTTCATCAATTTCTACTTCCAACTGGAATATCTCCAGGGCCCTGAACTTTGACTATCCACTTGTTGCCCCTTTTCAACCCAGTATTTAGAGTTGCTGAAAGCAAACCTGATTTAGTCTGAACCAATTCAGCCTGCATGCATCTATTGCCAGTGGGAATGGAACTGAAATTGTTCAGATACTCCTCCCACTATTGTCTCATAGTGTACCAGAGTCTTTCAGAATCTGAGTCCACTGCTTCTGGGAGCTGTGCAGTGAACTGTGGGATAGGTACCCAGGGGGAACTGTAACTGAAGTAGTTCAGAGCACTACTAGGGACACAGGACAAAGCTTCATGGTACAACTCAGTATGGCTAATGTGTTTGCAGTGAGTAGTTTGTGCTTAAAACAGTTCTGTAAGAGCACTTCAATTGGGAATTATTCCGATCGGTGCTGTAGATCTAGTCTAAGACCATGTCTATGCTACAAACTTTGGTTGACGCAAGTTATGTTGGCATAAAGGCAGCCCACTGTTAGTATATTGCTTGTGAGTGTGCATACTTGGCTGCTTGCATCGGAGTTGCGCATACTCACCAGGAGTGCTTGTGTTGATGCACAGTGTAGTGCACCGGGGGGGTATCCTAGTGTGCAACACACCACCGTCCAGCACTCTCTGTTGGGAAGTTTAGAAATGCATAGTGGGGCAGAAATGAGTTGCACGGGGATGACTGTGAGCAAGGGGTCAGCTTCCCAGTGTGCAATTGTCCCCATCCCATAATGCCATCTAAAGCCTATAATTTTTCATGACTTTTTTAAAAATCCCACCACCCCATGCGGGCTGTCTTCTCTTTTTGCTGATCGTGGCGAATCAACTTGAAGCACTCCTTCCATTTTTAGTCATTTCTAACGTTAAAAAAATTGATCAGGTATGATGTTCTGAGCATTAATTGATAAATTGTGGCCCGTGACTGAAGGTATTGTATTAACTTTGTGAGGACTACCTGTTAACTTTTTAAAATTATACGTTAACACGGTGTTGATTTTTAAACATTTTCTTGAATATATATTTACATAATTGTTCTAGACTTGTCATGTTTTGTACCTTGTGTTTGTGGGAGAAAGGGCTTTGATACCTAACTTGACCCATTTCCAGAGACATTATATTATCAAAATATCCACCAACTGAAGGATCTGAACCTGAGAGGGCAGCAAGTCCCTCCATCTGCCATGCCACAGAGGATGATACCATTGAAATTATGATTCTTCTTCGAGTGCTTGCTCATATCAATTCCAATTAGGTGTGCGCGCACCGCGTGCACAATTGTCGGAGAAATTTTCTACCCTAGCAACACCCAGTGGGTCTGCTGTGGAGCCCCCTGGAGTGGTGCCTTCATGGTGCTGGATATATACCCCAGCCGACCCAGCGCCCCCTCAGTTCCTTCTTACCGCCCCGACGGTCGTTGGAACTGAGGAGCGCGGCATAGCTGTTCTCGACTCTCCCTAGCTTATCCTGTAATTCTTATAGATAGTTGTAGTTATAGTTGTAGTATTCTTAGATTGTTAATAGTTCATTATTTAAATAGTTGTAAATAGTTA
Organism: Chrysemys picta bellii; assembly: GCF_011386835.1. Taxonomy (NCBI): domain Eukaryota; kingdom Metazoa; phylum Chordata; order Testudines; family Emydidae; genus Chrysemys; species Chrysemys picta. The sequence goes on along the minus strand of NC_088804.1, from coordinate 4,671,133 downwards.
GCGGGGGTTAAGGGGGATATTTCTCCCCCCTTTTCCCCCGGCGCATAGCCGGGCTCATGCCCAAGGCTCCTGGCTTTAAGCCGTGTGCATCCTGTGCTAAGCCTATGCCAACGGGGGATCCGCACGACTCGTGTCTGAAGTGTTTAGGAGAGTCCCACCAGACAAATAAGTGCAAAATCTGTAAGGCTTTCAGACTCAGGACTAAAAAGGAACGGGACTTTAGACTCAAGCAGCTCCTCATGGAGGCGGCACTTAGCCCCGATCCTCCCTCGGCGCGCCAAGTTCCGGCACTGAGCGCCTCGGTGCGCAGCGCCCCGGCCGCACCTACCGGTACTACACCGCGAGCAGACGCGGATAAGGCCTCACGGCACCGTCCTCCCTCGGCACCACGTCTGCCTTTGGCGCCGTTCCTTGTCTCCGGGACATAAGAGACCCCGCAAAACACAGGAGGCCGCTGTCCTACAGGCACCGGCTCCCTTGGTACCGTGGTAGAGCCACGTCCGCCTCTAGAGCGCCAGAAGACGCAAATATCTTCTACACCGTTGACTCCGGCACCGGGGGTAGGGCCGTTGAGTCCGGTGCGGACTGGCTCACTGCCTCGGTTTGTGGTGGAGCCCTGTCTTCCGTCTACTCCGGAGACCGGACGGCGAAAGACCTCATCGCTCTCACGGCGCCGTCTCAACCCGCGGCACCGCCCGCTCTTCGGACCGTGCAATCCAGGGGCAAGCCTGCCCTGGTACGCCCACCGTCTCCGAGCGTGGACTCGCGGCACCGCTCCAGGTCTCGGAGCAGGTCCCGACGCTGCTCGCGGTCCCAGCGCTGACTTTCACCTCGGCACCGGTCGTACTCACGGCCTAGGTCTTCTTCATGGCTCCGCTCAACGTCTTGGCACCGTCGGGACCATCGGTACTGGTCGGAATCTAGACATAGTTCTCGGCACCGGTACGAGCACCGCTCCAGTTAGAGGGGCCGCTCCCGGCACCATGTATACAGGCGGTTGTCTTCATCTCGGTCCAGATCCGGATCTCGGCACCGACATGGCCAGCGGCACTGATCTCGATCACGTACCGCTCACCGGCACCGCGCAGGGACCGCTCGCCTACGGACCGGCACCGATCGGCACCGTACCGGACCGAGCCAATGCAGCTGCGTTCGGCACCGCCCTGGCCCTCGAGATCAGCGTCTCGCTCATCCGACGGGGCTTCACGATCAGCATACCCTCTCCAGGGTCAGGCTGCCGCTGACTTGGGTCACTGGCACGAGGGGGCAGAGGACCCCGCGCAGGATCCTACGCATTGGTCTTTCTGGACCCCGTGGGTGTATCACCAGGCGCAAGGGGCTCCACCATTGGCCTCTCGCTCGGCACAATCCGAGCCCAGAGTCCCGGAGGCCACCATCTCCCGTCCTCCCCCAGGGGGCATGGAGGCTCCTGTGCCTACACCGCCTCAGGCCCTAGACCCCGGGGCACGAGATCCTCCGCTTCAGGGACCCTTGGAACCGGACCCTCATTTGGACCCCTTGTCCCCGGAGGCATCCTCCTCATCTTCCCCGGATGAGGTGGTGGCGGGCACAACAGCCTCAGGCCCGCCCCCAATAGATCTTCATGCCCACCAAGACCTGTTACGTAGGGTGACACGTAACATGGACCTCCAGGCGGAGGAGATAGTAGAGGTGCAGGACCCGGTGGTGAGCATCCTGTCGGCTGATGCCCCATCCCGGGTGGCATTGCCACTGATTCGTACGATTCAGGCTAATGCCGCTACCATATGGCAAACCCCTGCCTCCATTCCACCCACGGCCAGAGGGGTAGAGAGAAAGTACTTCGTCCCCTCCAAGGACCATGAATACTTATACACGCACCCTCCACCGTGTTCACTAGTCGTGTCCTCGGTGAACGCAAGAGAGCATCATGGCCAGCAGGCGGCAGCGCCCAAATCGAAGGACGCTAAACGCTTCGATTTGTTCGGGCGTAAGGTGTACTCGGCGGGAGGTCTGCAGCTCACAGCCATGAACCAACAGGTGCTCTTGAGCCGCTACAGTTACAACTCATGGAACTCCATGGGTAAATTCAAAGAGTTGGTGCCCCAGGACTCAAGGGAGGAGTTTGGGGCCTTAGTGGAGGAAGGTAAGAAGGTGGCTAGGACCTCCTTACAAGCCTTCCTGGACATAGCAGACTCGTCCGCCAGGACACTAGCATCTGGCATAGCCATGTGACGCGTCTCCTGGCTCCAGGTTTCGGGCTTACCACCAGAACTGCAGCAGACCCTGCAGGATCTACCGTTCGAGGGCCAGGGGTTATTCTCGGACAAGACGGACTCTTGATTGCAGAGCCTCAAGGATTCGAGAACCATCATGCGCTCCCTGGGGATGCATGTCCCAGGGCCCCAGCGCAGACCCTTTAGGCCCCAGCCGCAAATGTTCTACCCTCCCCCGCCTCGTCCGAGACAAGACTTTGCCAGAAGGCGGGGACGCAGTGATAGACGAAGGTCGACCGGCCCTCAACCTGGTCAGAACCCAGGGCCCTCCTAGGCCACCTTCAGGTCCTGGACAAAACTTTTGAAGGTGCGCTCGAGGACGGCGCCCCAGCCACTACCCAGGATCCATCTCCCTCCTTTCGGGATCGCCTCTCCCGTTTCCACCGTGCTTGGTCCCTTATAACCTCGGACCGCTGGGTCCTTCGCACGGTGGAGAGGGGATACGCTCTCCAGTTTTCTTCATTTCCCCCCTCCCACCCCCCCACCCCCCGTCCCTCTTCAGGAACCCTTCTCACGAGCATCTCCTTACACAGGAGGTTTTTGGCCTCCTCTCCATGGGGGCCATAGAGGAGGTTCCCCCAGAGTTAAGGGGCAGGGGGGGGTCTACTCTCGCTACTTCCTGATCCCCAAAGCAAAAGGGGGTCTACGTCCCATTTTAGACTTACGCGAACTCAACAAATTCATAGTAAAGTTGAAGTTCCATATGGTCTCCTTGGGGACCATCATCCCTTTCCTGGATCCTGGAGACTAGTTCGCCGCCCTCGACATGAAGGACGCATATTTTCATATAGCAATTAACCCCCCACACAGGCACTTCCTTCGATTTGTAGTAAACAAGGTGCACTACCAATTTGCCGTCCTTCCCTTCGGCTTGTCCGCGGCTCCGAGAGTGTTCACCAAATGTATGGCTGTCGTGGCAGCATACCTTCGTCGACAAAGGATACAGGTGTTCCCGTATCTAGACGACTGGTTGGTGCGCGGCCGCACCAGGGAGCAAGTTCAAGCTCACGTCCAGATAATACTGCAAACATTCCACGAGTTAGGCATTCTACTCAACAAAGAAAAGTCCACTCTGGACCCAACCCAGAGAATAGAGTTTATTGGGGCAGTCTTAGACTCCAGACTCGCCCGAGCTCTTCTACCAGACAATTGGTTTCACACCATCACAGGCATCATCCGAGGGCTCCAGGTCTTCCCAATTACCACAATAAGGACGTGCCTCGGCCTGTTAGGTCACATGGCCTCTTGCACTTATGTAACCAGGCATGCAAGACTTCGGCTTCGCCCACTTCAGGCCTGGGTATCATCGGTGTACCGTCCTTATCGGGACAACCTGAACATGGTGATCACGGTACCGAACTCGGTCCTGACCTCTCTCACATGGTGGCTGGATCACAAGGCGGTTGGCGCAGGAATGCCGTTTCACGCCCCACAACCCTCCCTGCACCTGGTCACGGACGCTTCATCTCTCGGTTGGGGCGCTCACCTCGGAGAACACCACACCCAGGGCCTGTGGACCGCATCCCAACTAGCTCTGCACATCAATGTTCGAGAGCTGATGGCCGTGCGTCTAGCCTGTCAGGCATTTCTCGGTCTCCTGCACGGCCGTTGCATGTCAGTCCTCTCAGACAACACCACGGCCATGTTCTACATCAACAAGCAAGGAGGAGCCCGGTCGTCTCTCCTATGCCAAGAGGCCATTCGCCTGTGGGAGTTCTGCATTGCCCACTCGATACATCTCATGGCATCGTTCCTCCCTGGAGTCCAGAACGCTCTAGCGGACCGTCTCAGCAGATCCTTACAGACGCACGAGTGGTTGATTCGCCCAGACATCATCTATTCCATCTTCCAGAGGTGGGGATTTCCCCAGGTCGACCTGTTCGCATCTCGAGCCAACAGGAAGTGCCATGTGTTCCGCTCCCTACAGGGGCGATCTCCGGGCTCCCTGTCGGACGCTTTCCTTCTGACGTGGAAAGACCAGCTATTCTACGCTTTTCCTCCATTCCCACTGGTCCACAGGGTACTGCTCAAGCTACGCAGAGACGGGGCAAGTCTGATTCTAGTCGCTCCAGCTTGGCCAAGACAGCACTGGTACACCACGCTTCTGGAGCTATGGGTTCAAACTCCGATCACGCTTCTCTTGTGCCCAGACCTGATCTCTCAGGACCACGGCAGATTCTGTCACCCCGACCTGCAATCGCTCCACCTCACAGCGTGGATGCTCCATGGCTAAATCAGACAGAGATACAATGCTCACATCCCGTGCAACAGATTCTGCTGGGAAGTAGAAAGCCCTCTACATGGACCACTTACTTAGCCAAGTGGAAACGGTTCTCCTGTTGGTGCGCACAGCGGGCTACGCCCCCCTTGCAGGCGTCAATTCCCTTTATACTCTAATATCTCCTATCCCTGAAACAGCAGGGCTTGGCGATATCTTCCATCAATGTTCACCTGGCCGCTATATCGGCGTTCCACCCAGGAGAACTTGCTTCCTCGGTCTTCTCTAACCCGATGGTCGTTAGATTCCTCAAGGGCTTAGACCGGACGTACCCACAGCAACGCCAACCCGTTCCGGCATGGGATCTTAACCTGGTTCTCTCCAAGCTCACAGGGCCCCCGTTCGAGCCCTTGGCTACCTGCTCACTCCTGTACCTATCTTGGAAGACAGCCTTCCTGGTAGCCATCACTTCAGCAAGGCGTGTTTCTGAAATCAGGGTGCTTACGTCTGAGCCTTCATACACAGTTTTCCATAAAGACAAGGTGCAGCTTCGCCCCCACCCTGCCTTTCTTCCCAAGGTAGTTTCACCTTTTCATGTGAACCAGGATATATTTCTCCCAGTCTTCCATCCTAAGCCTCACGCCACCCGTCAAGACCAGTGTATGCATTCCTTGGACGTACACAGGGCCCTAGCTTTCTAGCTTGAGCGTACAAAGCCGTTTAGGAAGACGACACAATTCTTCGTGGCAGTGGCCGACCAGATGAAAGGCTTACCGGTCTCCTCACAACGTCTCTCCTCTTGGATCACGTCCTGCATTTGTGCTTGCTACGACCTGGCCAGTGCCCCGACGCCACGCCTTACCGCCCAGTCTACAAGGGCTCAAGCCTCCTCGACTGCCTTCCTGGCTCGAGTCCCGATCCAGGACATTTGTAGAGCTGCGGTTTGGTCATCAGTCCACACCTTCGCCACTCACTGTGCGCTTGTACAGCAGTCCAGAGACGATGCTGCATTCGGATCAGTGGTTTTGCACACAGCGATGTCTCACTCCAACCCCACTGTCTAGGTAAGGCTTGGTAGTCACCTAATTGGAATCGATATAAGCAAGCACTCAAAGAAGAAAAAACGGTTACTCACCTTTGTAACTGTTGTTCTTCGAGATATGGTGGTCATATCCATTCCAAACCCGCCCCCCGTCCCCACTGTCGGAGTAGCCGGCAAGAAGGAACTGAGGGGGCGCTGGGTCGGCTGGGGTATATATCCAGCGCCATGAAGGCACCACTCCAGGGGGCTCCACAGCCGACCCACCGGGTGTTGCTAGGGTAGAAAATTTCTCCAATGATCGTGCACGCGGTGCGCGCACACCTAATTGGAATGGATATGAGCAACACATCTCGAAGAACAACAGTTACAAAGGTGAGTAACTGTTTTTTTTTTTTTTTTTTTACAAATCAAGTGACACCTCCCTTTCCTTTCTATCTTTAACTTGCCCACGGAATTACACATGCTCCCAGACTGATAGATATGGTGAATTTATTTAGGGACATCTTTTGATCTGCAGAAGTGCAAATATATGACACAATCTTTATCTTCAGGCACAAATGGGTTTTTCTGGATAATAATGGGCGAATGAACCAAAGTGTATTTTGTTTTCACGACAGTTAAAATTCAGGGTCGTCATAGACCATACTTTTATACCAAAGTAATCTATTTACGTGATAAGCACCACAATGCCTCTAGTTCATACCCGTTGAATGTTGCTTGTACAGGGAGGAGGCAGGCCCGAGAAATGTGGATCATGATGAACCTCTCCACCTTCTGCTTCAAATGCGCAATGCACATTTTTGATCCTGCCTTCCCTGACATAAATATGTAGCAAAATGTATATTAAAACCAACAACCTGAAAGTATACTAAACCAAGATAATGTCCTGTACATGCTTCTCCACTGGGAGAGGATGAGACAACAAACACAACAGCTGTTTGTCAGTATTTAATGCTTGCATCTGTAACTTTCACTCTATGCATCCGAAGAAGTGAGGTTTTTACCCACGAAAGCTTATGCCCAAATAAATCTGTTAGTCTTTAAGGTGCCACCAGACTCCTTGTTGTTTTTGTAGATACAGACTAACACGGCTACCCCCTGATACTTGACAACAGCTGTGTAGCAGTCTTGCTTACTGCACAATGACTGTGGTATAAGAACCTATTGAATACAATATTAGAGTGAGCTTTCGTTCATATTTGACTCTGTCCATTAATCTTTCCCTGCAAAGTCCTCCTAGACTCTTATAAGATTTATGACGTCTGAAGCAAGCCAGAAAATACAGAAATACACAAAATCCAAGAAGATTCTCCCCCAAGATTTTAATTCAAAAAGTTTAATGCCAGAAGGGACCATTAGGTCATCTAGCCTGACCTTCCGTATATCGCTTTTACCTATTTAACCCTGTATTAAGCCCAATGACTTGTTTGGCTAAAGCCTATCCTCCAGAAAGATATCCAGCCACTTTTGGTTTGAAGACATTAAGATGTGGAAAATCCACCACTTCCCTTGGTATTTTGTTCTTACCCTTAAAAATGTATCCCTTATTTCTAATTTGAATTTGTCTGGCTTCAGTTTCTAGCCACTGGTTCTTTTTATGTATCACTCTGCTAGATTAAAGACTCCTTTTGTATCTAGTATTTTCTCCCTATGAAAATAGTTACACACTATAATCAAGTCACCTCTCATTCTTCGTTTTCATAAACTATAAACAGATTAAGCTCTTTAAATCTTTCACTGTAAGTAAGCCATTTTCTCCAATCCCCAAATCATTTTGTCTTTTCTGCACCCTCTCCGGTTTTTCAACATTCTTTTAAAAATGTGGACACCAGAGCTAGACACAGTATTCCGGTATCTGACTCATCAATACCATATGCAAAGGTAAAATCTGCTTCATACTCCTACTCACTACTCCTGTTTTTATACATCCAAGGATCACATTAGCCCTTTTTGCCACATCGTAGCACTGGGAGCTCATGTTCAGTTGCTTGCCCACTGTGACCTCTAGTACCTTTTCAGAGTCTCTGCTTTCCAGGATAACAGTCCCCCATTCTGTTGGTATGGCTTGTTCCTAGATGTATAACTTTGTATTTGGCTGTATTAAAACACATCCTGTGTCCTATAGAATATTAGGGTTGGAAGGGACCTCAGGAGGTCATCTAATCCAACCCCCTGCTCAAAGCAGGACCAATCCCCAGACAGATTTTTACCCCCGTTCCCTAAATGGCTCCCTCAAGGATTGAACTCACAACCCTGGGTTTAGCAGGCCAATGCTCAAACCACTGAGCTATAGCTTAACCTTTATCGTGTTAACTATATGTTAGTGATTTTTTTAAAATGTGAATTCCATGCTGATGAAAGGTGCCAGTCTAACAGCCTTGGAGACCGAAGACTCTTATCTGTAGGACAGGTCTTCTTGGTAGTCCATCGAATCCGATGATGACAAATCTGTGCAGATCATCAGTTGTTGGTCTTATGATGTGCCCACAGCAAGAGCAATAGACATGCAAACTTCACCCGTATGCAGCCAATATACCTTTTCCCTGATCTGAAAAGACTGACGCTAGTATTTGAGAGGTAGTCGTTTCAGGATATAGGTGTACACAAATTTATAATCCATTTTGAGTCTTTTTTTTAACTGATAAAATGGATTATTTTTCCTTATGATTACTTGATGGATTTGAACCCCTTATTCAACTTTCAGAGAATGAACTGCCACTTTCAATTTTGATCATATTTTTTCTCTTGGGAGAGTCAAATAATGTTTTTTTTCAAACTTCTCTCAATGTCTGCCTGCATTCCTCTCATATTCTGCTTGTAATTCACAGAAATGGGAATACTGGAGTGTCTAAGCAAAACAGAAAGTTGTATGGGTACCTGTGTTAGGACTTTTATAACTGGGGTTTTATTTGCCTACTGAAATATCAGCAAACATTCTTCTAAAGTGCAGATTATAAAGCAAATATGTAATGGCTCCCTTGGAACCGATATAGTCAGCAGTGTAATGCAGTGTGCTTGAGGCACACAGTATATACTGTTCAGACAGCAATACAGAGTTGTTATAACTATCAATCTTTAATATAAATGCTACACAAATGCACAATTGTTAACTATTCATATGGTATAGTTTATGATACATTAAACTTCCAAAAAACCCTATGTGCAGTTTGGAGGTGACTGAAAATTGTTCCTGTCCAGCTGTTTGGCCTGTGTGAAATAAATACAAATAAACAAACATCAGATAAAAATAAGCACATAAATCATCTTGACAGTTGGCACTAATTGGCCCCTTTGTTTCTACTTAGTAGAGTGCTGAAGTATTGAATCAGCACCAGACTGAGATTGAGAGAGGTTATTAATTGTGAGGAGGCGTGTGGGGGTGTGTGAGAGAGAGGTATGCCCTTCTGTTGATTTTAATCCATGAGCTATAGGTTTTGTGGATAGACACAAGATTTTGATCTCCATCGTATCGATCTGGCACATTCCCCCTGCACTAAATTCATTAAAAAACAAAACCAAAAAACCACTACCTCAAATGCCTTGCCTCTTGTTGAGGGCCTGCTAATGTAACTTTTTTTTAAAGGGCTTTGAGTTGTACTTGTGCAAAAAGTCTGAAATTAGCAATATCATAGAGAAAACCTAAAGGTGACCTTTTGTTCAGGGCAGCAGAGTGCCGGCAGAAATTCACTAAATAAGGTAACATGTCGGGCGCCTCAAATTGTAGTAGGAAAAATGGGTGTTCAGTGTGCCTAAGCTTTTTGTTTTTGTTTTGTTTTTCTCTTGTACTGAAGTCTCCCAGAGTAATGCTCTGAAGCCCCAGCACACAGCATGGAGAGGTGTGGTCTGAGCACAGCACAGGGATCTGTGTACTGCAGTGTTTCTCAAACTGGGGTTGCCACTTATGTAGGGAAAGCCCCTGGTGGGCCGGGCCGGTTTGTTTACCTGCCCCGTCCTCAGGTATGGCCGATCATGGCTCCCACTGGCCCCGGTTCGCTGCTCCAGGCCAATGGGAGCTGGTGGAAGCAGTGCGGACCGAGGCACTTACTGGCTGCCGCTTCCAGCAGCTCCCGTTGGCCTGCAAGGGCGAACCGCTGCCAGTGGGAGCCGTGATCGGCCAGACCTGTGGACGGGGCAGGTAAACAAACCGGCCTGGCCCGCCAGGGGCTTTCCCTACACAAGCGGCGACCCCAGTTTGAGAAACACTGGTGTACTGACTCACCACTTGACCTTTGGCAAGTCATTTCACTTCTCCGTATCTTAGTTTTTCTAACTTGTAAACTGGAGCAATACTTACCTCACAGGGGGATTGTTAATGTTTGAAAAGTGCTACGTATTATGCTATAATGTCATAGCTGTTACAGAACTGGTGTGGGGAGGGGGAAAGCAAACATTTACAGGTACACCTTCAGTTTAGAAATAGCACTTTAATATGAAAAATGTTTACTTGTTACACTAATCTTTGATATGACCAGTAACTGTAGAATTTGAGGGGGAAATCTCTCTCCTCAGCTTTTGTGTGTGTGACAGCACTTTGTGTATAGTTAGTTTCCCTATAGTTTTCTTGGCTCTTTCAGGAGAGAGAGAAATTTTTAAAATGAGAGAATCTAACTGTAACCCACAAAACTGGCAGGGGCATTCAAGGGCAGGGATAGGACCTGCAAATACTTTCAACACATTTTTAAAATGTAACTATACCTCTACCCCGATATAATGCAACCCGATATAACATGAATTCGGATATAACGCGGTAAAGCAGCGCTCCGTGTGGGCAGGGCCGCACACTCTGGTGGATCAAAGCAAGTTTCAGTCTAATGCGGTTTCACCTATAACGCGGTAAGATTTTTTGGCTCCTGAGGACAGCGCTATATCGGGGTAGAGGTGTATTTAAAGTTGACTATATCAAATTCGCTTCTGAAACTCTATAATGTTTGGGATATAAACTTGTTTATTTCATATTGAATCATATGCTTAATCTCCCTGGACGTAACGGTCTACCTGTGTCTTTGAACGTTCAGCTCAGCCTTAGATCCAAAATGTCACCAGCTTTGTGTAATATTATCTGAGTGGGTTTCAGAGATTCATCGTTTGTAAGGACAAGCCTTGGCTATTGTGATCAATCTTGTATAATCTGTGTTGTGTAGACCATAGAACTTCACCTGGTGATCCCTGCATGGGGTGTGGTAACTTGTGGTGGAGCTAGATCGTATCTTTTAGAAAGACATCCAGTCTTGATGTAAAGATTTAAAGTGATGGAGAATCTACTGCATTTCTTGGTAGGCTGACCCAACAAATTGAGTGACTCAACCACTTCCTAACTGAGGCTAGGGCTTGGTTGAGAATGAGCAGATTGGACAAAATGGAGGCGATGGTTGTGGAATGGAAGAAGGAACTGGAAGAATTAGTGGAGGTAATTTCAACCTCTTTGATTGGGGGAAGAAATATGTTTGCTATTTGTCACACGAGTTTGCAACCTAGCAATCTTCTTGGTTGCCAGATTTTCTAGGTAGCAGTTGTGCTCCAGGCTTTGTTCTTTCTGCACCTGGCTAGAAGTCTGTGATTATTTTGTTCAGATGTCTGGGGTCTTCATCACTTTAAGATTGGATTGCTGTAATGCTCTGAATGTAGGGCTGCATTTTAAGATTTGGAATCCTCAACTAATGAGGCAGCCTTCTTACTTAGTGATGTCTCCCACAGGGATTGCATCACAACTGTACTCTACCGTTGCACTGGCTCCTAGTTTTGGTTTTGGGTGTAATTCAAGGTTTTGGTTTGATTTTAAATGGTTTGAGCTCTCAGCGAGACCTCTCTCTTCCCTGTATGTGATCCAACGACAGTTGAGAGCAGCTGAGGCGTACAAGCTGACAGTCCTCTGTCTTTAACTGAGTGTGTTGCTTGGAGGACATTTCAGAGAGAGGCTGTAAAGCTCGCTTTACTCTCTGCACCGGCAAAGCCCAAGTCTGACCTTTGGGACATGCTTACAAGGTCAGTGCGTTTTCCCATGCTTTTGAGAAGAGGGGGGGTAGGGAGGATTTAGGGAGCTGCTGATTGTTCTAATGGATTAATTGTTTAAGGCAGAGTACGCTATTTTAATTTTTGTATTCACTTTTAACAATTTAAACTCAAATAATGCTAAATATCACAGACCCTTCTCACATCCTAAGAATACAGTAGTTATAAAGAAAGCCAAAAGATATATAAACTTATGTTTTATCTATGACTCAGTGATTTTTTTTGTCCACAGTTCAATGTTGAATGACCATTCATAGTTTAGCATAGAGTAGCAGCAGAATGAAATCTCATCAAACGTGACTTAACATTTAAAGGAATTCTTTCCAATTAAAAAATCATTCTTCCTCCTTAAAAGAAAATCTAGTATAATTACAAATAAAATTTGCATTCTGAAAGTTTAGAAGGGAAAATTTGTTTTTATTTTGTGCATTTTACAACATTTCTTGTAAATTAAGTTTCGGTTTCCTCTGCATTATCAGTTAGGTTGCAGTCTTGTAAAGACTTAGCATGTGCTAAACTTGCTTGAAGTTAAGCATGTGCATAAGTCTTTGCAGGATTCAGGGCCTTAGTCACTTTCACTCCTTTGTGTTGTTTTACGCAACAGGGGAAAGAGATTTAAAAAAGAAAATGTGATTGTAAAACCACAGAACTGGACAGTTACAAAGCAGATTGTTTTTACAGTACCCCACACAATGGGGCTTAGGCCTCTAGGTGCTACTGCAGTACAAATAATAAATAATCAGAAATATTTTAATACCACTCCATTAGTTAAGAAGGTCTGACTGCTTGTTCTCATTGCACTATACTTGATCTCACTGTTCTTCTAATCACTCTTTCCTCTAAGGAGCTACTTTTAGTTGATAAAGTTCTAGTTTTATTTCCATTTTAGTATGGAGCCATCCATTCTAGTGTAGAGTGACTCCAAAAGTTGTGGGTAGAACAGTCTCGCTCCAGACATGGGAGGAACAGGTTGTCTGCTGCAATATGTCCTACACAGCTTAGGTTTAAACCAGGGGTTGGCAACCTTTCAGAAGTGGTGTGCCAAGTCTTCATTTATTCACTCTGATTTAAGGTTTCGCATGCCAGTAATACATTTTAACGTTTTTAGAAGGGCTCTTTCTACAAGTCTATAATATATGACTAAACTATTGTTGTATGTAAAGTAAATAAGGTTTTTAAAATATTTAAGAAGCTTCATTTTAAATTAAATTAAAATGCAGAGTCCCCCGGACCGGTGGCCAGGACCCAGGCAATGAGTGCCACTGAAAATCAGCTCGCGTGCCGCCTTCGGCACCCGTGCCATAGATTGCCTACCCCTGGTTTAAACTTTGGCTCTTCTTTAGTTGTAAGCATTGTTTAGTTGAAGTGCATTTACAAAAACGGTCTAAATCAGAGGGTATTAAAACTTCTGGCTGCATTGGCACAGGAGCTGATCCCAAATACTTCTCTCTCCTGTACTGCTGGTCTCTACCCCATTATTGGTTTATTCTTTGTACAATGTGCTGGTGTATGTGCTGCTAGAGTACTTGGATACGTTCATTTAAAAAAAAAAATCCAAATCTACTGCTTTGCTTGGAAAAAAGAAATTGCAAATTGAAATGACCCTTGAAGCTCTGTGCTTCAAAATGAATCAAAAGAAAATGGATATCCAAGATAACTGCACCTGTTTGTTTTTATACATGACTGTAGTACTCAGATTAAATTTGACAACTGACAAATTCATAATGTTTTAACTGTGCTTTACTTGCATATTGATGCTGACAAGTGTTGGCCAGAAAGATATAGTTATTTAAAAACAAAATATTTGGGAGTACAAGTTTGTAGAAGATGTAGTAAAATTTTTCTTGCTATTGAAATCATCCTACCAAAAACTGTCTAGTCCTCTTGTCATGGAGATTTTAAACACAAGCTGAATTGTCAGAGAACAATATTTCAGTTTTACCCCTCAGGTTTAATTCAATATTTCCTAATTTTGGTTCAGCAACAATTAACTGTATTTAATCAGGGAAGTATCCACAATTACACAACAAGGACTAAATTGGCACCAGGCAAATGTTATGGAATAAGGTATTCTGGCTCGGGGAGAACACTTGAGAATGTGGTACGTGACCTTTTCTTTGACTGGCACTGGATATTTTGTGCATGTGTGTGATATTAGGGTAGAATGTAGAGCAGTATATCCAAAACGAAGGATACTGTGTCATCATGTCTCTGTAATTAGTCATGCAGCCAAACCTGAAGGTATAGTTTGGAATTGGAACAAATGAAATTGGCATAGCGGCATTGTATGTCTGTCTGTTCCCCAAGAGCAGTTCGCACAGGCATATACTGCTCAAGCTGTTTATCTCTGCCTTTGTTCAAGTTTAAAGTATATACATGCAATAGTTTAATGAAATATATTGTTCTCTGCACATTTTGTTACTGTAAAATTTGTAGATGCTTTTAATTCATAGGATTATATGTTGTGATCAAAACTTCCATGGCATTAAGATGGCCTCTTAAGTGTAATGAAATCTCTCCCCCAGCTCTTAATAAGTTGTCTAATAGAAAATTGAAGGGTTCTTTGCCAACAATTGCCCACTTGAATTGAATGGCTCACTTTTCAAATTAACCAAAGTAGTTTTGAAAGAGTAGCAGAAACACTAGAGCTATTGTATAGAATACATTCTAGTATTGCTTTGAATTTCACAGATTATGAATAAAAATGTCTGAGGAACGTCTGTCTTTCATAGAAAACGTAACCAAGGCCAAAGGCGGCAGTTAGGGGCCAAAATCTCTAACTTTGTAATTCTTAAGATAGCAAGTGTTACAAGAATGATTAATAAAATGCTCCCTGTGACATGTTTTCTTTCCATCAGACAGCTTCATCAAAGCCTGGGGCTATGCATGTTTTTCAGAGATAATTTAGTAACCTTCTCTCTCTCTCTCTCCAAGTATCAGTAAAAATGTGAGTTGGAAAGGGAAAGTTTCCTTCAGCACTGTGCAGCCTTGGGTGTCTCTCTGTGTTGAAGTCACATGATGGCAAATAGGGGGCAAATGACAGTTTTGTTCCTCCAACAGGTCCTTTACTTTAGAGTCTTCTCTCACCTCACGGTGACAAGATTCCTGAAAGGCCTAGTTGAAGTATTCCCACCTACCAGAGAACAGATTTCCCCATAGGACTTAAACCTAGTGCTTGCAGTCCTCATGGGACCACCCTTCAAGCCCATGGCCGCCTCTTCCGTGCTACACCTGTAAATGAAAATGACATTTTTCATAGTAATAACTTAGCCAGAAGAGTAGGAGAGATTCTAGTGCTAATGTCTGACTCACTGTACACAGTATTCCACCCGGATAAAGTATCAATGAGGAGTCATCTTAAATTCCTTCCTAAAGTAGTGACAGAAATCCATCTTCATCAACCTGTATACCCATCAATATTCTTTCCATGCCCTCATACATCCAAATTAGAGACAGTGTTGCATACCTTGGATGTGAGGAGAGCTTTGGCCTACCACCTAAATCCTTTTAGAATGTCTCCAAGACTCTTCTTCTCTATTGTGGAAAGTATGAGGAGCTCTGCAGTTTCATTGCAGACTGTCTAGCTGGTTTTCTAACTGCATTAGAACATGCTATGAGGTAGCCAGGGTAGACCTACCATCCATGATCAGAACATACTGCTGTCACAGGTTGTGCTCTGGCTGAGTATCACTGTGAAAGCTACTGATACCGGACATTTGTAAGGCTGCTACTTGGACATGTTCACTCGACACCAAGCCTTAACGGAATCCTCTAGATCCAATGCTGCATTTGACAAAGCTGTCCTTGAATTTTTCATTAACTATTCCGTGCTCCCACCCTCCTTAATATGATCACTGCTTGGGAGTCACCATCAGTGGAAGGTGCATATGGACAATCACTTAAAGGAGAAAGGGAAGTTATTTACTGTGGACGGTAACTGGAGTTCTTTGAGATAGGTTGTCCATATGCACATTCCACATAGATCCCTTCTGTTTGTGAGTCCTATCACAAGAGATTGTACAGTGAGAAGGAACTGAATGGCGGTAGGCACACTGCCCTTGTATGCCCTGGCAGTGAAGCACAGGGACTGAGGAGTGCATGCATACTCTTGGGTACTGCTGGGCCAAAAGATTTCTATCTCTAGTACAGGAGGTCCATGCTCACCATTAGTGGCATGTGCATATGGACAACACATCGCCAAGAACTCAGTTACTGTAAACGGTAACTAACTTCCCTTTCTGAACAACTTTTTATTGGGCACTCAGAAGTGTGGCATGCCAAAGGCTAAATGTGATTCTTGAAATACCTTCTCACTGTGCTATCAGAAAATAATCTTTCAGTGGGTTACGGATCTCACCAAGTGTTTATTCCCATATACAGTAGCAAGAGAATATAAACATGTATCATTGTTTGTTTGAATTTTTCTGTTCAAACAAATGGCCTTTTGGGACTCTACAAAGATGGACTTTCTGGGTTACTGTTCTGCTACCTTCTGGGATTGCTCTGAGAGGAAGGACCGAAGTCATTTTCAGTGTGTTTCCATTCCCTGCAACTTCTTGGTGGTGGGACAAAGGGGATTTAGTTATGAAACAGGCTTAGGTTCAGATCCTGTCCAGCACAAGACTGATTGTGTGATGCTGGGGATTACCAGTGAGAAACCCATGTGGAAAGAGAGGTCCAGCAGCTTTACGTTTAGCTGGTGTGTTGGTTGCTGAAAGGAAAAACCAAGATATGGTTTAATTTTTGTTTTGGGTGCTGTGAGCTGTTTACTTTACTTTTTAAGAAGGGTCCTAAACTTTTTTCTTCTAATCTAATAAGGTAAATTACTAAATGGGGATGAAACGTCCTTTTCTGGAATAAACACTGACCTTAACTTGGCATCTGGTGGTGGTTCGAGACTCTAGCTGTTCAGGCAATCCTGTCATTCAGGAGATGTTGTAAATCAAGATGAGTTGTGGAGGACAGAATTCTTCTTTTCTGTAATATCTGCTGAGGGGACTTGCTTATTTCCTTTAATAAAATCTTGTTTATATAGTAAGTTTAACTGAGAAACCATCTGCCTCCAGACCGGATCTTTAATTCCTTTGCAAAGTCATTGGTCTTTCATGTCAACTTCTTGACTTCTCAGAGCACTGAGACTTAAAATGGACTGAGCATAAATAAGTTATGAAACTACTTTATAAAGATCTGGTGCCTTCATAAAACAAATGCATTCGTTTTATCTCTAAAATTAGGATTATGTATATATTTGTAATGAGGATTATTAGTCAGGTGCAAACAATGTACTCAGTGCTCTGTGAGGCACAGAGGATACAGTCCTTGTTCTGAGGACCATACAGTCTAATAGAAAACACTGTTTAAACACACTGGGAGACCCTTGAACCTCTGACAGCCAACAGTCCACATATTTTATTTGCGGAGTCCTAATATTATCCACTTTTCTCTGATGGTAGCTAGGTTTCCCGATCCCTAAAGGTCTCTGCCATATGGGGCACAGACTGATTCCCTCTGGGTAGCTCTAGTTTTCATTCATAAGAAGGGTCATACTGGGTCAGACAAGGTTCCACCTAGCCCAGTATCCCGTCTTCTGACAGTGGCCAATGCCAGGTGCCCCAGAGGGAATTAACAGAACAGGTAATCACTAAGTGATCAATCCCTTGTCGCTCATTCCCAGCTTCTGGCAAACAGAGGCTAGAGACACCAGCCCTGTCCATCCTGGCTAATGGCTATTGATGGACCTATCCTCCATGAACTAATCTAGTTATTTTTTTAAATCTGTTATAGACTTGGCCTTCACAACATCATCTGGCAAGGAGTTCCACAGGTTAACTGTGCGTTGTGTGAAACAATACTTCCTTTTGCTTGTTTTAAACCTGCTGCCTATTAATTTCATTTGGTGACCCCTAGTTCTTGTTTTATGAGAAGGAGTAAATAAAATGTCCTTATTTACTTTCTCCATACCACTCATGATTTTATAGACCTCTATCATATCCCTGCTTAGTTGCCTCTTTTCCAAGCTGAAAAGTCTCAGTCTTATTAATCTCTCCATACGGAAGCTGTTCTATACCCCTCATCATTTTGTTGCCCTTTTCTGAACCTTTTCCAATTCCAATATATCTTTTTTGAGATGGGGCAATCACATCTACACGCAGTGTTCAAGCTGTGGACGTACCCTGGGTTTATATAGAGGCAATATGATCTTTTCTGTCTTACTATCTATCCCTTTCTTAACGATTCCCAACGTTCTGTTCACTTTTTAGATTGAGTGGATGTTTTCAGAGAACTATCCACAGTGACTCCAAGATCTGTTTCTTGAGTGGTAACGGCCAGTTTAGACCCCATCATGTTGTATGTAGAGTTGGGATGATGTTTTCCAATGTGCATCACTTTGCATTTATCAACACTGAATTTCATCTGCCATCTTGTTGCCCAATCACCTAGTTTTGAGAGAGAACTTTTGTAGCTCTTCGCAGTCTTGGGACTTAACTATCTTGAGCAATTCTGTATTATCTGCAAGTTTTGCCACCTCACTATTTACCCCCTTTTCCAGACCATTTATGAATATATTGAATAGGACAGAGGTAGGCAACCTATGGCACGAGTGCCAAAGGCGGCACACGAGCTGATTTTCAGTGGCACTCACACTGCCCGGGTCCTGGCCACTGGCCCGGGGGGGGGCTCTGCATTTTAATTTAATTTAAAATTAAGCTTCTTAAACATTTTATAAACCTTATTTACTTTACATACAACAATAGGTTCGTTATATATTATAGACTTATAGAAAGAGACCTTCTAAAAATGTTAACATGTATTACTGGCATGCGAAACCTTAAATTGGAGTGAATAAATGAAGACTCGGCACATCACTCCTGAAAGGTTGCCGACCCCTGGGATAGGACATTCCTTCCCTCATTTCCCCCTTCATGGTTCACTAAGAGTTACCTGCCTCAGCCCCCTTGCAAGGACTTTTGCCTAGGCAGGGCCGTCCCTAGCCATTTGGGTGCCCTACACAGCTCCCCCGTGGGGAGGTTGTGGGGGGCCCCAGGCCTCCCCCACCCAGGGCCTGGGAGGCAGGAGTTGTGGGGGGCCATTTTTGGGGCCCCATAGGCCCAGAGTGGCCCGGGGGATTAGCAGGGGGCCGGGAGCAGGGGTGTTGCTCCGCTTCCCTTGCCCTGGCCCCAGCTGTGTCACTTGGGGAAAGGGATCCCCCCCATTCACCGGCAGCGGCGGGAAGTGGAGCAGCCCGGCCCCAGCCCTCTCTACTCCGCCAGCTCCCAGCCGCGGCGCTCTGCTTCCTGTCGCCTGTGAGAGCTGGGAGCGGTCCTTTCCCCAACCCAAGCGACATGGCTGGGGCCTGGGCAAGGGAAGCGGAGCGGGCTGGGGCCACGTTGCTCCACTTCCCGCCACCAGTGAGTGCAGGGGGTGATCCTTTCCCCGCACTCACCGGCGGCAGGAAGCGGAGCGCCGCGGCTGGGAGCTGGTGGAGCAGAGCGGGCTGGGGCCGTGTGGCTCCGCTTTCCGCCGCTGCCGATAAGTGCGGGGTCGCTGGGGAAAGAGGTGGAATGGGGGCGGGATGGAGGTGGAGCAGGGGGGAAGGGTAACAGGTGGGGTGGAGGAAGTTGTCCAGGGCCCCATGCCCCCCTAGGGACGGCCCTTCCCCGCCCCTTGCAGTTGGTGCAGCCGCGGGGGGGGCCGGCCGAGGGATAGGTCTGGTCACCGGGGCTGGTGCTGCCACGTATGCAGCATGCAGCTCCCTAGGGCACCATGAAATTTGGGGAAATTTGGTGCCCCAAATTTCATGGTGTCTTACGCAGCTGCGTATGCTGCATATGCCTAAGGATGGCCCTATGCCTAGGATAGCATTAGAATCCCCTCCCCCGACTTTCCTATATGTGTCGTGACAAGAGGCTCAAAGAAACAGGAGACCTATGGGACAAACAAAAGGTGAAATTGTCCCAGAGTGCCATACCTCTGGGTGTCTAGGAAATTCCTCAGCCCTCTCAACAGCTCAGGGTAACACACTTGGAAAACAAAAAGAGTGAATGAAAACCAATGCGGTTATTTCACTGCAAGCCTGTGTGTGTGCTCTTTGGGTAATAAAAGTGCTTTGGTGGTTTGTTAAATGGTGTAAGTTTATAAGTAGACCAGGCCTTAGACATTCTTATTTAATTTGGGCAAAAACGGTAAGGTAAAAGCCAATCATAGGGCAAGGGTAAGACACCTCAGAGGATCATTTTGGATCCTTTGGATCAGTTTGGCTAAAGAAAGGGGAGATGTGAGTCTTGTAGAGGCAAGAGGAGCACAGAATCAAGGCAGTGGTATGTTTTCTGTATTTATCAAACGCAGTGGCAGATTAACGCACGAGCCCATGGGGCCCGTGCCCAGGGGCCCTGACCAATTTGGGGCCCCTGCAGGAGCGCTGGAACCTGGGTAGAAGTGGGGGGGGGGGCACCAGTGCCAGAACTGTGGCACTGCCCTCTGCTGCTCCTCTTCCCCCTGAGGTCCCACTCCATGGCCAGGCCACAAGCCGGAGCTAGGTAGTGGCCCCAGACCCTCCATTTGCCCTGGGCGGGGGCTAGGTTGCCTGACAGCAGCCCCCAGCTGTGTCCCCGCCCCCCGGGGCATGCTGCTGCAGGTCGGACCCAGAGGTGGGGGCTCTGGTCTGGTCTCCCGTCCCCTCCCTGCAGGGAGAGGAGGCCCTGCCCCTGCTGGGAGGTGGCGGGGAGCCCCGGGAAGGTCACAGGCAGGGAGGAGCCGGGCAGGGAGGCAGCCTCCAGCGCAGCTCCCGCTGCTACTAGCCTGGCCTCAGTGGCCACTGCACTCTACCTGGGCTTGCTCAGTGCTTGCCCCCGTGGGTGCTGTTGCTGTCGGGCTGCCCCTGCTGGGTCCCTCCTGCTGACAGACTGCCTCCGCTGCCGCCTGGACTTTGTGTCTGTGGCAGCAACCACCTGCAGCACCGCTCCCCCTGTCGCCTCTGGCTTGAGGTTTGCAGTTTGGGGGGCAACACCCCTTCCTGCCCCCCCAAACTACACCCATGCCATTGCCGCTCCACGCCTGCCTGAGGCTCTGCCCATGTTAAAAAGGGGGGGTCATGGCCCTCCATCCCCTCTGGTTCTGGTGGCCCTGGGCCCGCATGCTATGGGGGGGCCAAAATGTTCTTTGTGCCCAGAGCCCCAATGAATCTTAATCTGCTTCTGATCAAACATGATGGCTTTTGTCCCCATTCTTCTCTAAATAATTGTTTTGAGTGTCGTTTTATTAGGAATAGATATTGGAGTTACTTTTCATAAAAATAAATCTCATATTTAGCATAAATTGCCTACCTTCATGTTAAAGGAAAACAAAATCCTTTGGGATTTCTGCCTTTGAATGTTTTGGAGCTACTTAATCACTCAGAGTAGAATGCCGTAGACCAGTGCTTCTCAAGCTATGTGATGTGGGGGACCTGCAATTTTTTTTCCAATGTGCCAGGGACCGGTGCCATATTATTATCCTAATTCGATGCTCTTATGAGGAAACTCGCTGCGGACCAGCAGCCGATGGCTCGCGGACTGGCACCGGTCCGCGGGCCACCAGTTTGAGAAGCACTGCCATAGACCACACTGGGCTTTGGAAAGAGGATGATTAGTGACCTGTAAATGGAGTTTTTCAAGGGTATTGCTATCTATGGATACATAACAGGAGAAGATGGCCTTTCTAGGTTAACCTAAATTGAAAAAAAAATTACCAGTTAGGTGTGATGGGTGTTGTATTTGTCTTGAGGCAGGTCTGGTCACCGGCTAAGTGCCTTCCGGCTAAGATCATAATAATAGTGCCTTCCGGCTAAGATCATAATTTACAGAACTATAAATCTCCAGCAATGCCATGTGATCTAGGAGGGTGGAGGTATACAGCACTATATTCATAACATTACAGTTAAGTGACCTTTCTTGAATAAAGTCTGTCTGTGTCATCAGACCTCTAGAAAGAGTGGATATCTTAGGTATAATTCAGAGATATTGGGTAAATGCCTGGAAATGCTTTGAGTCCAGGTGCATTTCTCATGGCTTTGGCATACTCCCATCATGGTCCTCAACTGGGCAAAATTTTGACGCTTCTGGTTTAACTAGTGAAACATGTGCAGATGGGAAAAGTTATCCCCTTGTTTAAACAAATTGCTAAAATTTTGATCCTTAGGGAAAGCTTCTGTCTCCTGAAGCTAAAATTAGTTGACTGACTACGTGAAAGTAGATTATCCCTGTGAACAATTGATGGAAATGTTACTGTCTAAATATGCTTGCTCCCCCTGGAAGACCAGGGCAAGTTTCTTCA
Organism: Chrysemys picta bellii; assembly: GCF_011386835.1. Classification (NCBI taxonomy): domain Eukaryota; kingdom Metazoa; phylum Chordata; order Testudines; family Emydidae; genus Chrysemys; species Chrysemys picta. Next base: position 4,649,298 of record NC_088804.1, on the reverse strand, counting down.
CCTTCCTGAGTGTTCATAGAATCATAGAATACCAGGGTTGGAAGAGATCTCAGGAGATCATCTTGTCCAGCCCTCTGCTCAAAGCAGGACCAACCCCAACTAAATCATCCCAGCCAGGGCTTTGTCAAGCTGGGCCTTAGAGGTTTTTAAGGATGGAGATTCCACCACCTTTGTAGGTAACCCATTCCAGTGCTTCACCACCCTCCTAATGAAATAGTTTTTCCTAATATACAACCTTAGACCTTCCTCACTGCAACTTGAGACCATTGCTCCTTGTTCTGTCATCTGCTACCACTGAGAACAGCCTAGCTCCATTCTCTTTGGAACCCCCCTTCAGGTAGTTGAAGGTTGCTATCAAATCCCCCCTCACCCTTCTTTTCTGCAGACTAAATAAGCCCAGTTCCCTCAGCTTCTCCTCATAAGTCATGTGCCCCAGCCCCCTAATTATTTTCCTTGCCCTCTGCTTGACTCTCTCCAATTTGTCCCCATCCTTTCTGTAGTGGGGGGCCCAAAACTGGACGCAGTACTGCAGATGTGGCCTCACCAATGCCGAATAGAGGGGAATAATCACTTCCCTCAATGCTCCTGTGATGGGTTGGATCACAGAAACCCCCTTGGGAGCTGCCACCCAATGTACCAAGACTACCTCTGTTCTGGTTTTCCCTGCCAGCTCAGGACTCCAGCACCCTGTCTTGCTGAGCCAGACACTCCCGTCTGCTCCAACACACACCCAGGGTCTGAATCACTTGTCCCAGAGCTGCAAGTTTACCTGAAAATAGCTCACAGAAGTGTGCTTGTCTTTAGCACTCAGATGCCCAACTCCCAATGGGGTCTAAACCCAGATAAATCTGTTTTACCCTGCATAAAGCTTATGCAGGGCAAACTCATAAATTGTTCGCCCTCTATAGCACTGATAGAGATGCACAGTTGTTTGCTCCCCCAGGTATTAATACATACTCTGAGTAAATTACTAAATAAAAAGTGATTTTATTAAATACAGACAGTAGGATTTAAGTGGTTCCAAGTAGTAACAGACAGAACAAAGTAAGTCACCAAGCAAAATAAAATAAAATGCGCAAATCTATGCCTAATCAAACTGAATACAGATAATCTCACCCTCAAAGATGCTTCAGTAAGTTTTTTCTCAGACTGGACACCTTCCAGGCCTGGGCACAATTCTTTCCCCTGGTACAGCTCTTGTTCCAGCTCAGGTGTTAGCTAGGGGATTCTTCATGATGGCTCCTCTCCCCCTCTGTTCTCTTCCACCCCTTTATATATCTTTTGCATAAGGCAGGAACCCTTTGTCCCTCTGGGTTTCCACCACCCCCCCCCACTGGAAAAGCACCCAGGTTAAAGGGCGGGTGGCGAGCCCGGCCGGGGCCCCGCTCTCCCCGGCGGCCGGAGCACCGTGGGGAGGGCGTCGAGCCCAGTCGCGGCCCCGCTCTCGCGCCGGAGCGCCCCGCCGCACCGCCACCCTCCAGGCGCCGCCCCAAGCACATGCTTGGTGGGCTGGTGTCTGGAGCCGGCCCTGCATGATCACATGTCACTGCAAGACTTCATTACCCACTTGCCAGCACACACACATACAGGAAGACTCACAGGTAAACCCAGCCATCTGCAGACAATGGGAGTCATCAAGATTCATCAAGAGCACCGGGAGCAGGGCGGAGAGCCCCCGGCAGCCAGAGCGCCGGGAGGAGGGCGGAGAGCCCGGCCGGGGCTCTCCGCTCTCCCTGACTGGCCGGAGCGCCAGGCCAGGGCGGAGAGCCCGGCTGGGGCTCTCCGCTCTCCCCAATCAGCCGGAGCGCACATATACAGGAAGACTCACAGGTAAACCCAGCCATCTGCAGACAATGCGAGTCAAGATTTCAAACCACCATTAATGGCCCACACTTTGCATAATTACAATAGGTCCTCAGAGTTATATTTCATATTTCTAGTTTCAGATACAAGAGTGGTACATTTATACAAATAGGATGATCACACTCACTAGATTATAAGCTTTGTAATGATACCTTACAAGAGACCTTTTGCATGAAGTTACAGTTACATTATATTCACTTATTGTGTTTTTATAAAACCATATAGACTGCACAACGTCACAGCTCCTACTAATGCAGCCCAATATGCCATTAGCCTTCTTGGCAACAAGGGCACACTCCTGACTCATATCCAGCTTCTCGTCCACTGTAACCCCTAGGTCCTTTTCTGCAGAATTGTAGTAGTGCATGGGATTCTTCCATGCTAAGTGCAGGACTCTGCACTTGTCCTTGTTGAACCTCATCAGATTTCTTTTAGCCCAATCCTCCAATTTGTCTAGGTCACTCTGGATCCTATCCCTACCCTCCAGCATATCTACCTCTCCCCCCAGCTTAGTGTCATCCGCGAACTTGCTGAGGGTGCAATCCACACCATCCTCCAGATCATTGATGAAGATATTGAGCAAAACCGGCCCTAGGGCCGACTCCTGTGGCACTCCGCTTGATACCGGCTGCCAACTAGACATCGAGCCATTAATCACTACCCATTGAGCCAGACGATCTAGCCAGCTTTCTATTCACCTTATAGTCCATTCATCCAATCCATACTTCTTTAACTTGCTGGCAAGAATACTGTTCACTGATGTTGGGATCTAGTGTCTGTGTCGTATCAGTTTACTTCCTTGGAAACCATTGTGTGATTTCTAAGAGCTGTCAGGACAGGAAATACAGAAAAAGCAAATCAAAACTTAAAAGGAGTTAAAACTGAATTCAGTTTGAGTGGCAAGGGCCTGCAGTTAAATATTTTATGAAGTGGTATGTTTGGGATCATATTAACTTCAAGCGGTTTAGGCCTTCCTAGACTCTTTTCATGTGCTCTGTAGTTTTGACTTTGTCTCTACATAATTGCTGAAGGCTATGATATTCTTTCTAATACACGCTACTTCTTGCTTTTCAGCCCCAACCCCACCAAATGTAGGTGCATTGTTACACTAGCATTCTTCACAGTTATAGCAAACTGCCATTTGGGTAGAAGGCATTATTAGCTGATAAAGTTAAATAAGCATGAAAGTGAAAAGTGTTTCCTATCAGTGAAATGAAATCTTTATATACATAATTAATGTCCTTCAGAGTCCTTTGATACTAGACTTGTTTGACAGGGTTCCATTTAATGTTAGATGCTTATTAACTGGGAGTGAATTCCAGTTGCAAGTGAGCTCTGAACTCTGCCAATAAAAGAAAGCAAAGGAGTATGGCAATATATGAGTACTAGAACACAGAACAATGAATAGATGTCAAGCACATGGGGTAAATAGCTGGTAACTTTTTATAGCCTCCATAAACATTTATACCCCTCAAGCAAAATAAAAGCTCAGTGGTGCTGGGTTTGCTTTGCTATTTCTCTGACTGACTTCTGTCACAAATTCAAATATAGTACCCAGGGGCCTGATTAGGCACTGCATGGATGTATGTGGAGACCCAGTCTTTTTTCCAAAGTGCTTACTAAGCACTAGTAACTTGTAAAACAAATGTGCTTTGTTAATAGTGAGACTCTCATTTCAATGTACAGTCTCATTTACCGTTTAACTTACAAGGTGGCTTTTCTAGGAGGGGAAGATGTGTAGGGAACACTGTAAATGGTGCTTTGCTCTTTCTCTCTTGCCAAAAGGACAAGGCTTTTTGTTGCTTATAGAAGGGTTTGTAGGCATTTTTTCATGACAGTACTCCTGTTTGACCTGCTATTGCCAAGGGTCTGTCAACCATTCTCTTTGACATCCCCATTTTCCACTTAGAAAGGAGTCCATTGCTCTCCAAAAATGAGCTTTTAAAGAAAAGCAAACTTAAATCCTTCCATACTGTTTTAAAAGAAGAAATGTACCTGACTTTGTAACCCTGAAAAAGGTCAATAGTGGACATGATGTTGGATGCGAACTTGCAATGGGATATATAACAGTCCCCCCAAAGCCCAAGCTTGGACTCTAGGTGTCTCGGAATGGGGGGCGGGGCTGCGGGACTGCCTTTCATGTAGCTCTGGTGAGACAACACTTCAAATACTACAGACAGGTTTGGGCAGAGGAAATTCAAAGAAGGACATTAAATAAATAGCTGGAGAGACTGATTTTTATCAGGAAAGATTATAAGAACTAATTATGTCTGGGTTGGCTAAATGCCTGGCAAATGTGGGGACATAGTAACTGGATAGGAGTATCTGTGTTTGCTGGGGGTAAATGCCATTTGAAGAGAGAGGAATTGTTCAGTGTGGGCCAGAGTAAAGGAAAACTGAAGCTGAATATTGGAAGTGCCTTTATCGTAGACTGAAATAGTTTTCTAACATGGCAGAAACACCTTTGCTTTTGTATCTTTTTTGTAATGTCATCAGGGACAGTCTTGCTCTGGCCCCTGTAGGGTGTTTTTAGGTATAATCTAAGAAAGCTTTTATCTCCCCTCCCCCCTCCTCCTGATTCTGTGTGTCTCTGAACCAGAGAAATGTGGTCCCTTTAAAAAGCTTCCTAAACACACAGAAGGAAACATAGTTCCAATTAATTTAGGGTCACCACCAGTACAGTTTTCACTTGGACAGTCAGGTTTTGGCTTGTGTGTCCGGGTGCCATTTGACAAGCCCTGATGTCCGTTTTTTTTTAATGTGGGGGGCAATTGGCGGAGAAAGGGGGAGGACTTTGGGGGAAGAGGAGGAGAAAGGGGTGAGGCCTCAGGGTCTGGTTACCAACCATTAGAAAGGTGGCAACCCTAGGTTAGACAAACACAAATTTACACATATTTGTGTGTTGGAATACTAGAGACAAAGCCACAAGAGTTCTGTAAATTGGTCAGCAAAAGCACATTAAAATGTAAATCACAGTGATGGATGGTGGACAAATCAGTTCATTGCAATAGCAGGTATAATGCAGTATTGGGCAGGAGAAATGAAGGAAATAATCTTAGGTTAACAGTGCTACTCAATATGGTCTCGCATTTTAGTTAACAATGTCACTAAGGGCCGGATTGTGATACCCCTTACTCTCACACTGAGTAGAGCAATACTCTACCTATAGTCCCATTGAGTCAGTGAGGACTATTCAAGGAGTAAGGTACTTCTCAACATGAGTAAAGGTTGCAAAATCTGGTGCTCAGTAAAGTGTCAGCTCTGTATAGACAGTTCTTATTTTCATTTTTAAATATTTTATTTATCAATAAAATGTCAACATATTGATGCACTTAGAGAAAGAGGCGTGTGAAGAGCCTTAATTTCCATAGATTTCCACTTTATAGGGAAATAAAAACCTATTAAAGGAACACTCTTAAGGAGCCCAAGCAACAAATAATATCTCTGTGTAGCCATAAATAGGACAAGAACATCTAAGAAAGTAAATGGGCATTGGTACATTGGCGATCATCTTTTAGAATGCAAGTATATTGGTTGGTAAGGGGCTTGCAAAATACCAACTTATTAGGGGTTATATAACTGAAACATAATAACAGGTTTCGGAGTAGCAGCCGTGTTAGTCTGTTAGTCTCTAAGGTGCCACAAGTACTCCTGTTCTTTTTTTCTTGAAACATAATAGTGTCTGATTAATATTTCAGCAACAGAAAAATTAATATATAAAACAAGATGTGGAATGATTACACATGGCAGCCTTTTACAAAACATAGTTACATATAAACTGGAATTGTTTACAGTGATGAAGATGAGAAATGTAGCAAGTTTTCATTTGATTTCATGTTTATATTTAGTTATTAACTCATTTTTCTTTTATGTAACTTAAATGTTAAACCAGAAATACAATATGAACCGCTTCTCATACTATATTTTTCATCTATTGTACACCTGCAAACTGAGTTGTTGTTTTTTTAAACGTGTGTGAGCAAAAATAATTTTATAGTTCAGGATCATGCAGTTTCTGTAATTAAATACCTTTTATTTAAAAATCAATGGGAAAGATCTTATATAAACTACTAGTTCAAGAAAAAATGTTCTATCTGTTCTAATCAACTAAGTTTAGTAAAACTTCCTACCATTGGTACTGGAGCAAATTTTAAGGGGAGATCCTGACTGGAGTAAAAAAGCTTAAGCAGAACAAACACACTGAGGAGACAGTGTTTGCTACGGAAAGAAGCTTTTTATAGATAAATGCTGTGGAACATCCTTCCATATAGTAGGCGTCAGGAATACAAACGATCCGTTAGTTTTCCTGTTAAAGTAGAGTTGTGAAACTTCATTTTATTGTCATGTCTCCCCATGCTTACTTGGTTTCACACTGCTTAACTTAAGTATCAGAGGGGTAGCCGTGTTAGTCTGAATCTGTAAAAAGCAACAGAGGGTCCTGTGGCACCTTTGAGACTAACAGAAGTACTGGGAGCATAAGCTTTCGTGGGTAAGAACCTCACTTCTTCAGATGCAAGAAGTGAGGTTCTTACCCACGAAAGCTTATGCTCCCAGTACTTCTGTTAGTCTCAAAGGTGCCACAGGACCCTCTGTTGCTTAACTTAAAGTACTTTTTACATGTACCAAAGTACTGTACCCTCACTGTGTGAAACCTAAAATAATGCCGTGATAACAAATAGACACTTGGAGGGGTATTTTAGTTAGACAATTGCTGATGTGGAAATTGGGCAGAAGGGAATTACATCAGCTAGGCATCAGATGCACAAAGAATTTATATGTGGACTGCCACAAGACACTGATGGTGGTATGTGGAATGAATCAGGCATAGAATGTAAAATGTGGGAAGGAATAAAAACATACACTAAGTACACCTCCTTCTCCTTACTCTCACTGAAGAGAACACTTTCATCATATTAGTTGTTAAAACTTTGCTTTTAACTAAAGCTTATTGTGCAGTGATGATACTGAGTTTCCCTACAGTTAAATAGCTTGATAGGTTTTTTTGTTCTTTGCTGTAGTGCTTCCCTTTAACCCTTCATATGAAAGGTTGCTGCCTTTGCATTGCCTCAGGCTTAGAATCTACGTTCAGGAGAGGTTTTAGTAATGGACGTATGCCAAGATTAGCAGGGCTGTAGCACCATTCGGTTTGGTTCTTTGTTAGACATTTTACGTCTCTTCTTTAGAAGGGTGCTTTCTATTCCTTATTCCTCTCTGTACCTACGCCCCTAAACTTACCAAGGGTCTTAGTGGATTCTCCATCACTGATGATTTTTAAATCAAGATTGGCTGTTTTTCTAAAGATCTGCTCTAGGAATTGTTTTGGGGAAGCTTTCTGACCTGTGGTTTATACAGGGTGGTCAGACTAAATGACCACAATGGTCCCTTCTGGTCTTGGAATCTGAAAACCAATATCTTTATTTCTCAGCTGACGTCAACAGTCTGGATGGTACTGTAGTCCCAAATTGTAGTGTGGCTGTACCCTCTACTGTCTCCTCTTGTATCATTTATTTTTAGTGCTTATAGTTAAACAGAGACCCACCACACTTGACATTTTACCAACATGATTACTTGGAATATGTTTTGTTCAGAACAGTATATTTTCTTGTGTGTGACTACATTTATAACACAGAGACCATAGGTCTGGCATGTCTAAACTTCACTGAACCATGCCAGATTACCTGGGGACTGCACCAAGTGGGCAAAAAATGAGGCATATGGTATTCTCCCGCATCTTTAATGTGAAGATGTGGCCATTAAGACTAAATATCTCCGTATGCCAGGTAGCCTCTTGGAAGCTCACCTATTAAGATGTTGTTTCTCTGTTACACCTTCGCATTAAAGACAAGGGCACTGTGGATCTCCTTTTAGTCTGCTGGTTTTTGCTGCTCTATCTTAGGTTTATTTATGATTTCACTTTGTGTGAGTCTCTCAGCATTTTGCATGACACCAAAATGGTAACACTAACATTCAGTAGTGAATGCATTTGATGTAAAAATGTACCCTTCGGTAATATCCAACTGTAACATTTGCTGTTTTAGGAGCTGTGGTTGAGATGGAAGGCTGAGGAGCTAAACCTTATGCTGACAGTCTACATATGGACACTAAGGCTTGAGTGAACACGCAATGAAAATGCTTCCTGGAGTGGGCGTTTTTGGGACTGGCAGCACTGCCCGGGTACTGGTACCTTTGTTGAGAGCAGAGGGTTTCTCCATCGAAGCACTTTGGGGGAAGACTGAAGAGGAAGCAAAGCAGCTAGCAGAAGAAATGAACATTGAGTTCTACACGAGTCGGACTGATGATGTCTTGCTGCACCAGGATGTAGATTTGGTTTGCATCAACATCCCTCCACCACTAACCCGGCAAATTGCTGTGAAAGCTCTAGGTACCGTGTTTTCTCTTTTAAGGCAGAGCAAAAGTTTTTTTTGACTATCTGATTGAAAAAACACTTTCTAATAGATTTAAATTTGTAGCTGTTGACTTGTCAATGAATAGTCAGTAGTACTATAAATACACCATTCTAAATTGTGCTGCCTGTAGTTACCTGACACTTCCCATTAGAAGACCCTATTTATAGTTTCTTATAACTTTAACTGTTAGGCTGAAATTTCCCATGCTGGGTGTCTGCCTCAGGCTGAATTTTTTTTGGAAAGTTTCAGAAAAAACGGTCAGCTACTTCGGAGAATGAGATTAGGGCAAAATATATTTTGTTGCCCATGTTCAAAACAATTTTTTTAGAAGGGTTTAACTGAGAAGCTCTAGCGCCCCCATGCGGTGGAGCAGGGACTTCAAATTTTTTTGGGGTGGTGTGGCGCTGGCTTTCCTTCCATCTCCCCTCCTCCCTGCGTGAGGGATTTTTGTTTGTTTGTTTGCTCTTCACATTTTTAAAATGACCAAATTTGACCAAGTGATGAGGTTTTGAAAAAATCTGCAGATGCTCAAGAGACTTGTGAGCTTGGCAGCTAAATTCTTTGACTATTCAGTACTGAGCATGCTCCATCCAGGGGTTGAGCTGGACTTGCCCTGCTCCTAGTTGCTGCTGGCTCCTATGGCACTACACATACGAATGGAAAGCCTGGAGAGCATCTCTTGCTCTCTCTGCTGGCACCTGGCAGCATGGTATATGAGGAGGAATCCTCCTGACTGAAACACAGAGGGGGCAAAGGCTGAGCCAAGATAAGGGTGGAAGAAGTGGATTAGGACAAGAACTCAGGAGGGGGAGGGCTGAGAGTTGGTGTGGAGAGGGAGAGATACTGGGACTGGCTGCACAAGGAGACTGGGAACTGGTTGCATAGGCAATTTGAGTTCCCCAACTTCCTAACTTTTGATTTCTTGACCTTAATGTTGGTGGTGAGTGAGTGGTGAGTGCCTATATATAGTCTTGTAAATCTAAAGTTCGACTTCTTGTTGACTCTTAATAGAGATCAAAGTGAATGGGTTTTTAGGATTGGGGAATATGTCGTGCTGTATCAGCTAGGGTAATCCTTTACTCTCTGCCTTTTTAAGCAGATTTTTGTGCTAAAGTAACTTGCTTTTGAAGTATACATCTCATGCTAACCCTTCTAAGATGTCAGTCAAATGTTCGGGGAGGTGATCTTTGGGTTTTGTCTTCATGTTGTTGTAGTTAGACTTGTATTGAGTGCTTTATTACTGCTAGTCCTAGGTCCCAAGGAACTACTCCGATGGAAAATTTAATGTACGCGTAAGAATTCATTGCTTGAAATATGCTAAAATCTCTTCTAAATGCTGTTTAAATAGTGACCGTTTCACTTGCTAGGATACCCTCTGCAGGTTACACGTGAAGTGAGATGAATTTGTGGTTGAACCTTTTCTGGTAAACTAAGCTGAACACGAGACAAATTTAGGTTGTTAATAAAACTCCCATTCCTCAAAGGTAAGGAAACATTAAATGGCATCACTCCAATCGAAGGACGTGAAGAAAATGAAGTTGTGCGACAAGTGTTTATGCAGTAAATGGAAAAGTGAAACGAGAGGGACTGATGGCTTTTAAGAGATCAACAAATAAACTCTGGAACAGCTGAGGATTATTTACTTTTCATTTATTTTTATTTTCCCTGAAGTGGTCTCATCTAAAGACTGTCTGATGCGCCCGTTTCAGAGTCAATAGATAATTACTAGTTCTCCTGTCTTTCAGCTTTTTCTAAATTTGTCTAGGATGTTCCTTAAACACATTTCTGATGGGACCAAATTCTAGAAGCATGCGCATACTACCAAAAATGTTCTTCCTTGATCCAGTATTTTGGAGGAACACCTGTTATATGATGGGCTCAGAGGTGGCAAGTATGCCTGTTAGGATATCAGCGTTAAAATAGCAATCATTACATCTAGAGCCTTTTTGCAAGGGAATTGTATGTGGCTGGGGGCAAACTTGTGCTTTACCAGCTGGGAGATTGGGGAACTGAGAATGGCTAGACTGCTGTGCAATGAAAGCCAGTCTCACCATGTCAGGTGTTTGGCCATGGGAGGAGGCAGTGGTGCCAGGTGGCACTAATATTAGTTTACATTTTTTTAATTTATTGGTAACCGTAAACAGTTAATCAACAATCCAATAACATGTAGGGGTACAGTCCTAACATAAGTGACATTGTGATATTAACTTTGAGCCATGAGCAAGGCATAGCTGATCAATGCCTAGACAGTAATCAAAATTAAGACCAGCATGACTAATAAGTAACCAGTAAGGCAAGAAACTATTTTACATTTATGTACCTCTTTTCACCCCAAAGGATCTAAAGCCACTTCATAAAATGTGTCTCATATTGCCCAAAACTGAAATGCAGCCACCTCTTGATAGAATGCATCAGTTTAAGGTAGAAAGCAAAAAGAAACTTATCTAACTGAAATGGCTTCGGAACTTAGAGAGGCAGAATATTAGAAAAACTCAAATGAGAATTTGTTCAGGACACCAGAGCCAACACGGCTGCACCTGCCCTGCTGATCCTTTATGGAGTAGATAAAGAGGGAGCCATCAGCTGCTCTCTCGGCTTAGGTGGGTTTTTACTTATTTGAAAGATAAGCGAGATCTTTGTGATGTATGCTTTGTTTGTCAGTCTGGCTTTGTGGGATAATGTATTACAATTACATTAAATGTATGTTTGTCTTGAGGTAGACAGAAAAGGGCTCTATCACTGTTTTGCATTTTTAGATAATTCACCCTTGTTGTTCCTGGAGCAGGTGTCCTGTGATGTTGACCAAGTATATTACTATTACTGTTTGCATACAGCTTTTCCATCTCCTTATCGCAAGCAGTGGGAGGATTTTTGTGTTTCAGAGCTCGTGTAAACAGGAAGTAGCAAAATGAAGGAAAGCATTTTGGACTGAGTTTATCACATTCCTGCATAGATGGAGTTGTCACATATTGGCAGTACTTCAAAACAGGCAGAATTTCTTAAGGTTTGAAACATAGCTGGTCATTTTATTATGATTGAAATTGAAATTTGCTCAGTCCCTCCCAGATGCCTGTGGAGGACAGGGTAATAGAGGATCATGCTTCCAGTTATTGATTATACATCTCCATGAGGTGTATCCACATGCACTTCACTTCACACTGCTCAGAACTCTTGAAGAGCCTGTGGATTAAATGACACTAGGTCCTGGTCTACACTGGCGGTGGATGGGGGTATCGATCTAAGTTACGCAACTTCAGCTACGTGAATAACGTAGCTGAAGTCGACGTACTTAGATCGACTTACCGTGGTGTCTTCACCGCGGTGAGTTGACTGTTGCTGCTCCCCCATCGACTCTGCCTGCGCCTCTCATGGCGGTAGAGTACAGGAGTCGACGGGAGAGGACTCGGGTCGATTTATCGCATCTAGACTAGACGCGATAAATCGATCCCCGTTGGATTGATCGCTGCCCGCCGATCCGGCAGGTAGTGTAGACATACCCTAGGATTTTTTAAAATTTCCTGTGACAGACATTTTAATGTAGGATAAGTAGCAGTACTGGTGGTGATGGGGTCAACATTGTAACTTACACGTTTGGAGGCAGGAGGGGCAAGCTGAAGTGAATCTGGTATTTGTGAAAAGTGCTGGATAGACAGTTCTGGAAACTGCAGCCATGTCAGTTAATCACTGAATAGGCGCGTCAAGGATTGTGGTTGTAGGGTTGCAGAATAGTTGTAGCATAATCTTCCTACAACTCAGCTGCCAGTGTGCACAAGCCCTGACCTTAAAGGGACCACCCCACTCAGGAGCAAGAGGGGGAGTTTATTTTGTATAGCTCTGAGCCTTTCTGCTGTGACTGGTCAGAAGTGTGCAAAGTGTGATGTTCTCAAAATTAAAAGATGGACCTGCCAGCTGCTTGACAGATTACTGTACAGCTTTCAGGTGACTTTTATTCTCTAACAACCTGGGCTGTATATGAACCGCTGAAAGGCTCCATATCCCATTAATAATTCATTGAGGTATCTAATGTGCACACACTTTCTTCACGCTAATATTAAAATGGCCAAGACTAAATTAATGGATTATAGCAAAGCAAGAGCTCTGCTATAGTTAACCTTAAGACCAGCTTTCTGTTTAAAGCTCAACTCTTAAGTGCTTTAAAATGGACATGGTTACTTGGATTGCTTTGGAATGTGGTGTGCTTCATGGGGTTTCAGGGTTCTGTTGTGGAGCCAAATTTAGGGCCATTTGACCCAGGGTTTCCTAAAATGCAGCCTCTGGGGGGGAGGGGAGAGACAGACGGACTTTTCTTAACGCTGGCAGATTCTAGCAACTTATTTTTGCTCACGGAGAGAGATCAAACCCAGGGCTCAGCCAGGGGTGAAAATAACTTAAAGGACTTACTGGTACTCCGGAGCCCTTGGGAGGGGGTGGGGCCTCAACTGGAAGAGGCGGGGCCTTTAAATCCCTGGGCCCTTTAAATCGTCCCCGGAGCCTTGGGGAGGTGGCAGTGGGGCTCCAGCAGCTATTTTAAGGGCCAGGGCGGTAGCAGTGGCCGGAGCACCGGACCCTTTAAATATTCACTGGAGCCCCGCCGCCGCTACGCCAGGGCTCTGGCGGTAATTTAAAGGGCCCGGGGCTGCAGTCACTGCTGGGAGCCCCAGGCCCTTTAAATTGCCGCCAGGGGAAGCCAATCCGTCCCGGTACAGCGCACCGGCTTACTTTCATCTCTGGGCTCAGCTCATCGCTCCAGGGTCCCAAACACTTGAGAGTTACCCCAACAGAATGCTGCCTTCGGGGGAAATCACCTTCAAATGTCATTTGATTGAAAAAGTTGACTTCTTTAGACACACTAAGGCTCGTGAGCCTTTTCTCACACCTTACAGGTTACACTTCTCATGCACTGACACAGGAGTGAACAGGGTTATTAACACCAGCTGGGGAGCTCAAGGGGACCAGCAGTAGTACTTTGAACTTGACCTACCCAGTGAATATCAATTTGAGTCCCATGTTGGGCAGAAATTTGGAAAAGGCAGGTTGCGAAAATCTGCCTGTCAGGGATTTTGGTTTTGTTTGTTTGTTTTTGGGGGTGAATCCAAGTAAAATTCTTTGAGATCTGCTGATGAAAAGCACTGTTTAAAAGCTAGGTCTTTTGATTATTGCCTAGCCATAGCATATCTGAGGTAGCATATCCACTGCAAGCCTCAGTGAGAACTACAACTGTCTAAATGACCGTTAATGCCCACCGACAAACATTTCTTTTTCTGTTTAAAAAGCTAGCAAATTAAAGAACAAAAAACTTCATTAACACAGATTTAAGGTTGCCCAGTGATAGCTCATGCCCTTCCAAAACATCAAGTTCAGCAGAATCAACCTTCGGCGAACCAGGAAATACAAAGCGAAGGTAAATGCCTACATAGAGTTAACTCTACCTGCCTGCTGCAGGCAATAGCCACTAGTAATTCTCTGCACACACTCCAGCTATATTTACTGTGTTAGATGTAGCTGTTGCATGGTGGAGGAATAAGTTGGAGCAGCCTCGGAAGAGCTGTGATTGTGATATGAGGAGATCTGGGTTTGAGTCGTCTCTCCCCCTCCCACCTCCCCCCGTGTGTTATCAAAGGGAAAAGATTTATATGTACCTTGAGGTTCCAGTCTGCATCGTTTCAGTACAGAATTATGTAGGTTGTGTCAATAGCAGGGCACTGGGGTCTTCTTGCCATAGGTATCCTCAGTAGTGAGGTGGTATAAGAGAGCAGTCAGTGGCTTTAATGATGGGCAGAGGAAATTACAGGTTTAGGGGATATCCTGAGTTCTAGTGTGAAGGGGTTGTAAAAGGGTATGAAGTGGTTGTTAAATTTTCCAGGTGTGGTATTTGTTCAGGGGAGCAGGCTCTCTGTTCGAGCATAGGGCAAGTGCAGGTAGCACCTGTCCATTACAGTGGAAAGGCAAAGTGGGAGTGAGTGTGTTATGGGCATATTGAGGCATTGCTTGAAGAGGGTAGAGTTAAGTTGCATGGGCATTTACCTTAACTGTGTAGACCCTGGTTTTCAGAAGGTTGAGTTTTGCTGAACTTGCCATTCTGGAAGGGCATATGCTATCACGGGCAACCTTAACTCTATGTAAACAACTTTTCTTGCAATTTACTGTGAAAGATAACTTCGGTGTAGTATCATCATAGAGATGCTACAATTGTCAGGACCCTGTATGTAACAGTTATTCTGCTGTGCAAATGCCCATATAGTTTATCATTTTGCCTAAATCTCTTTGCCACACAATCCACAAAAACAACATGTTCCAGTACAGTAGGGAGATATTAGATTTTATATATAATATTTTCCTACTATATTTTCCACTGCATGCATCCAATGAAGTGGGTTTTAGCCCACGAAAGCTTATGCTCAAATAAATGTGTTAGTCTCTAAGGTGCCACAAGTACTCCTGTTCTTTTTTCTAAGAGAGAGTACTTATTTAGGGCTCCCTGACCCCGGAGAAGGGTGACCAGATGTCCCGATTTTATAGGAACAGTCCCGATATTTGGGGCTTTTTCTTATATAGATGCCTATTACCCCCCACCCCCATCCTGATTTTTCATACTTGCTGTCTGGTCACCCTGACCCAGAGAGGCATAGCTGTGGGGCTTAGCGCGTGGCTGCTGGGTTCCCTTTCGTGCAATTCCTATGCAGCTTTGAAGCCCTGCCCAGAACAGCCATGTGCAGCTCCTAAGGCCTGCCGGAGTAGAGAAGTACTCTGGATAGCAAGTAACGCTTCCTGCAAGTCTCCCCTGCTCCTCCCAAGGTAGTGCTTGAACTCTTTCTACCTCTCATGCCACTCTGTGGCCCCTGCTCCACTAGTTAGTCACCCCAAAGAGGCTCCTTCTTCTCTGCTATAGAGCACACAAGTAATCTACTTCAATATGGCATATTTTGTATAGCTATTTCCTCACCACTGATGGTTATTTAGTCAGTAAAGTTACCAAGTAATTCAGTTTGCTTTAGGACTTGATGCAGCTCTGCCATGTAGATTGGAGTCCCTTCCCTAGTAATTTGGGCCTAATGTACCACACCGAAATTCCTGAAAAGAGGGTGCATAATAACCAGTGCTCCATCTACTCACCTGCTCATTTCAATTTGTTGGAGACTTGACATGCAGATTTGTGGAGTGAATGCAGTCTCCCTTCTTATGCAGCCAGAGAAGGCTTAAAAGGTTACACTGTGTATCTTGTTCCTGTAGTTTAGAAATGGGATTTTTCTAGATCTCTCTTTCACCTCTTCTAATCATAACTGGTTGTTACGTGAGCTCTCTCGCTAATATGAAATCCTTTAAAATCAAACATGGGAAAAAAATCTGTCTAAAATCCCAGTACAGATTCATTAAATGCTGCGGATTGATAAATAGAGATGTCAACAGAATTAGTGTTTACTGCCTGATTCTGAACCCCTCAGATAGCAGTGGCAAAACTTCCATTGACATCAGTAGTGCAGGGTAATGCCCTTAGTTCTGATGTACATACTGTATTGATCGCTGCACTAGTTACTAAAACGGAACCTGCCTGACTGCTAAATGACCACTAGAATTTAGAGATAACTAGTGTTCATTCATCGCCCAGTGTTCAGGTCATTTACCTCTTTAGTGCAATCAGCAAATTCTGGGACTCCACTAAAGGAGTGGATTATTGAAATTAGCAGATTTAAAAACAATCAGCTTTTGTCCTTTTAAAAAGTGTGCGAACAGGTAACTGGCATTGTAATTTTAGTTTACTGTAAATTAAAATGGCTGAAAGGTGTGAAACCCTGAAGATCAGAGCTGAGAATGGACATATGCTGGTTGACTTGCCTGTTAACCCTAGATCATTTGGGTGAGTTGCTGTAACATTCCATTAATTATTTTTTTTTAGTTTAATTGCTTTTTTAGTCTGCCTAGGAGGCATTTTTAATAGCAGCTTTCCAGGTTTTCATGATCTCACAGGAAGAGGTTATGGGATTAATTTCTTAGAAAGTATTCCTTATGTTGGGTTTGTTTTGGATAAACTAACAATGTCAAATAAATTGACTAAGTAAAAGGTAGAGTAGAGCACACTTTAAAAACACCTTAAATCTTGTAAAATTACACTATCCCATGTGTGTAGGGCAACATCACCCCTACAGTGTTGTTAAACTTCTGTTAGAAGAGTTCTAGATGCAATTGTTATTGTATGTTATTTTAATATTTGCAATACACTCCCATTATTATGCAATATAAGTTGCCTTTAAACTAGTGAGAGTGTGTAATGAGTCGAGGCAAATGGAAAAAAAGAGCACTGCCATAACTTGAAAAGGAATCTGGTGTAGCTGTCCTGATAATATAATGCATTGGAACTTTTTGGAGGGATTATTATTATTATTATTATTATTATTATTTTTTAAAGAGACCAGTCACATTAGCCTACAGCCCCTTTCCACTGTCCCGTTCTGCAGAGTACTTTGTAAGAGAGATCCTCTCACAGGCCCACCTGCTGTCTTGGCTCCCTGATCGCCCACATATTTTGGTTTTCAAAATATTTCATTCTCTGGCCACTGCTCAAGAACCACTGCTCTAACACTCTGTTCCAAACATTTGAATAGGTGCTGTCTTTATGGCAACATGTATAACTAAATTTCAGGGAAACCTTTTATTCATCTTCTCACTTAGTAAAGCCCTTGAGTGTGCTACATAATTACAAAGCATTGAGCAAAATATTAAGCCTGATTTTGAATGAAATTTTGCACTGTCTTGGATGTAGGTATTAACTAGGAAGAATTATTGTTTTGAACACTTTACATTCACCTTGAATTTTTTTACCTGTAATTTGATGTTTCTTTTGCATTCAGGGAATCATGTGGCTGATTGAAATCTGAATTTGATTGAGTCAGAGTGTTTGCTTCATGTTTCAGACATGGTGTGAATTTAGTTGCTGTTGATCTTTTCGGAAATAGTAAAACACATCAGGCCATATTTGAACTCGTGACCTAGAGGTGAAAGACTATGGAGTGTGACAATGTCGTGGTAACTTCCCCTTTATCCCCCCCTTTGTGGTCCCTCAAGGGCACCCACTTAAGGTTTCGGGCTCCCCGTTGGTAGCTCTCTTAGGCCTTGTCTACACGGGCAAGTTTCTGCGCAGTAAAGCAGCTTTCTGCGGTGTAACTCCCGAGGGGTACACACTGCCAAGCCACTTAGTGAGCAGAAACTGCACAGCTGCAGTGCTGTAAAAAATACGACCCTGACAAGAGGCGTAGAGCTTTCTGCGCCGGGGCTATAGCGCCGCGGTGCCAGTGTAGACACCCTGGTCGATTACAGTGCTGCGATTGCCCTCTGGGAGGTGTCCCACAATGTCCGTTCTCGCCTCTCTGGTCATTGGTTTGAACTCCCTGCCCTGCCCTTAGGTCACCAACTGTGAGCCCCAGCCCTTAAGTTCCTTGGGAATATTTAAAGACCCTTCCTGTTTGCTCGGTGACGCATGCAGTGGTCTCAGCACATCTTTCCAGGTGACCATGCCTGTTCCAAGCACCAGGCGATCCCCCTCTTGGAGCAATGCTGAGCTGTTGGACCTCGTCGGCATTTGGGGAGAGGAGGCTGTCTAGTCCCAGCTGCACACCAGCCATAAGAATTATGATACCTTCAGACAGTTTTCACGATGCATGACCGGGACCATGACCTGGACACATTGCAGTGCAGGGTCAAAGTGAAGGAGCTATGGAGCGCCTACCACAAGGCGCGGGAGGCAAACCGCCGCGTTGGTGCTGTGCCCATGAGCTGCCGGCTCTACAAAGAGCTGGACGCGATATTCGGTGGTGACCCCACCTCCGCTGCGTAGGCCACTGTGTATACTTTGGTGGCTTGCATGCCAGTCAAGAGTGGACTGTGCCAGGAAGAGGAAATCTTGAACGAGGATGTGGAGGAGGAGGGGAACCCAGAGGCAGAGGACGACTCGGAGGTCAGAGATGCATGCAGCCAGGAGCTCGTCTCTAACCTGGAGGAGGCTAACCAGTCACAGCTGTCGGAGCTTGGCAAAGCGCAAACAGGAGAGGAGGCCCCGGTAAATGACTTTGATTTTGGGAATCGCTGACGCGAGGTGTTGGGGGCAGGAGGGTTGCAGAAACCAGGTTTGTCTCTGTATGATGCGTGTACCACCACATGCCTAGTCTGAGTGGCAGAACAGGGTGTTGATTAACGTCCTCACTTCACGGGAATCTGCCTCAGAGATCTCCACGAAACTCTCATGGAGATATTGGGCAATCCGCTGTCACAGGTTCTTTGGCAGAGCTGCTTTGTTTCTTGCCCCATGAAGGGTAACTTTCCTGCACCACTCTGCTGTCACGGGGAGAAAGGGGGCATTGCTGCACACAGGCGAGCCGCATAAGGGCCAGGGCAGAAGCCACAGTCTTGGAGAAGACCCTTCCTTGATTCCCTGCTCATCCTCAGCAGCGAGATATCTTCCATAATTAACACAGCCTGTGGAAAGTGTGGGGACAGGAATGATTATCAGTCCATCTTCCCCACCACCCCCTCCCCATAGTGCTGGTTCTCCCCAAGAGCCACATGCCCAGTGTACAGCAGGGTCCTGGAACACTGATTTCCCCTGCCCCTGCGGTTACTCACCATTTTGGGGGTCTTGTGGCTCATGTGTGCTTGCCTGGGGTCAGCCAGTTAGTGACAGGTATGTGAATAGTGGCTGTGTTTTAAATCGCTGAATCAGTGGTCTGTGTGTTGTAAACTGCTTTTACAACACTGTGTATACTGCTTCAGTATAAAATGTTGCATTTTGGCTTCACAGATATGACCTTGGGAGCCAAGCCTCCCTCTTTGTTATCGCCGGCTGAATGGCTGCGCAGAATTAGAAAGTGGCCACGAAGAAATAAAGAGGACTTTCTGCGTGATGTCATTATGCACTCCGCGGCCGAAAAACAAGAATTCAAGGAGTGGCAGGACAGCAAGAAACGCAAAAAAGAAGCTTACAAGAAGTGGAAGATTGGACAAATGACCAGGGAGGAGTATAAAAATATTGCTCAGGAATGCAGGAGTGAAATCAGGAAGGCCAAATCACACTTGGAGTTGCAGTTAGCAAGAGATGTTAAGAGTAACAAGAAGGGTTTCTTCAGGTGTGTTAGCAACAAGAAGAAAATCAAGGAAAGTGTGGGCCCCTTACTGAATGAGGGAGGCAACCTAGTGACCAAGGATGTGGAAAAAGCTAATGTACTCAATGATTTTTTTGCCTCTGTCTTCACGAACAAGGTCAGCTCCCAGACTGCTGCACTGGGCAGTACAGCATGGGGAGAAGGTGACCAACCCTCTGTGGAGAAAGAAGTGGTTCGGGACTATTTAGAAAAACTGGACGTGCACAAGTCCATGGGGCCGGATGCGCTGCATCCGAGGGTGCTAAAGGAGTTGGCGGGTGAGATTGCAGAGCCATTAGCCATTATTTTTGAAAACTCATGGCGATCGGGGGAGGTTCCAGATGACTGAAAAAAGGCTAATGTAGTGCCCATCTTTAAAAAAGGGAAGAAGGAGGATCCGGGGAACTACAGGCCAGTCAGCCTCACCTCAGTCCCTGGAAAAATCATGGAGCAGGTCCTCAAGGAATCAATTATGAAACATTTAGAGGGAGGAAAGTGATCAGGAACAGTCAGCATGGATTCACGAAGGGGAAGTCGTGCCTGACTAACCTAATTGCCTTCTATGATGAGATAACTGGCTCTGTGGATGAGGGGAAAGCAGTGGATGTGTTATTCCTTGACTTTAGCAAAGCTTTTGATACGGTCTCCCACAGTATTCTTGCCGCCAAGTTAAAGTAGTATGGGCTGGATGAATGGACTGTAAGGTGGATAGAAAGCTGGCTAGATCGTCGGGCTCAACGGGTAGTGATCAATGGCTCCATGTCTAGTTGGCAGCCGGTTTCAAGCGGAGTGCCCCAAGGGTCGGTCCTGGGGCCGGTTTTGTTTAATATCTTTATTAATGATCTGGAGGATGGTGTGGACTGCACTCTCAGCAAGTTTGCAGATGACACTAAACTAGGAGGCGTGGTAGATACACTAGAGGGTAGGGATCGGATACAGAGGGACCTAGACAAATTAGAAGATTGGGCCGAAAAAAACCTGATGAGGTTCAACAAGGACAAGTGCAGAGTCCTGCACTTAGGACGGAAGAATCCCATGTGCTGCTACAGACTAGGGACCGAATGGCTAGGTAGCAGTTCTGCAGAAAAGGACCTAGGGGTCACAGTGGACGAGAAGCTGGATATGAGTCAACAGTGTGCTCTTGTTGCCAAGAAGGCTAACAGCATTTTGGGCTGTATAAGTAGGGGCATTGCCAGCAGATCGAGGGACGTGATCGTTCCCCTTTATTCGACATTGGTGAGGCCTCATCTGGAATACTGTGTCCAGTTTTGGGCCCCACACTACAAGAAGGATGTGGAAAAATTGGAAAGAGTCCAGCGGAGGGCAACAAAAATGATTAGGGGTCTGGAGCACATGACTTATGAGGAGAGGCTGAGGGAACTGGGATTGTTTAGTCTCCAGAAGAGAAGAATGAGGGGGGATTTGATAGCAGCCTTCAACTACCTGAAGGGGGGTTCCAAAGAGGATGGAGCTCGGCTGTTCTCAGTGGTGGCAGATGACAGAACAAGGAGCAATGGTCTCAAGTTGCAATGGGGGAGGTCCAGGTTGGATATCAGGAAAAACTATTTCACTAGGAGGGTGGTGAAACACTGGAATGCGTTACCTAGGGAGGTGGTGGAGTCTCCTTCCTTGGAGGTTTTTAAGGCCCGGCTTGACAAAGCCCTGGCTGGGATGATTTAGCTGGGAATTGGTCCTGCTTTGAGCAGGGGGTTGGACTAGATGACCTCTTGAGGTCCCTTCCAACTCTGATATTCTATGATTCTATGATTCTAAGAAGAGGGACTGAAAGGACATTGGTGATGCCTCATCTGGAATACTGTGTCCAGTTTTGGGCCCCACACTACAAGAAGGATGTGGAAAAATTGGAAAGAGTCCAGCGGAGGGCAACAAAAATGATTAGGGGTCTGGAGCACATGACTTATGAGGAGAGGCTGAGGGAACTGGGATTGTTTAGTCTGCAGAAGAGAAGAATGAGCAGGGATTTGATAGCTGCTTTCAACTACCTGAAGGGGGGTTCCAAAGAGGATGGAGTTCAGCTGTTCTCAGTGGTGGCAGATGACAGAACAAGGAGCAATGGTCTCAAGTTGCAGTGGGGGAGGTTTAGGTTGGATATTAGGAAAAACTTTTTCACTAGGAGGGTGGTGAAGCACTGGAATGGGTTACCTAGGGAGGTGGTGGAATGTCCTTCCTTAGAGGTTTTTAAGGTCAGGCTTGACAAAGCCCTGGCTGGGATGATTTAGTTGGGAATTGGTCCTGCTTTGAGCAGGGGGTTGGACTAGATGACCTCTTGAGGTCCCTTCCAACCCTGATATTCTATGATTCTATGAGAACGCGGCACACCAGAACAACGCCACAAAGCGACTCCTTAAACATTATGGAGCGACAAGCGGACATGCTCCAGGTGCTACTAGCATTGCAAACTGAGCAGCTCTGCGCCCGCCCTCTCCTATAGCCGCTGTCGCAAAACTCTTTCTCATGCGCCCCCCCAGACACTGCCAACTCACTCTTATCAACCTCCTGGCTCCAGTCTGTACCGTCTGCATTCCACTCCTGCCCAGTCACAGTCCAGCCCTGTGGACTCCCGGTACCCACTGCACTCAACACCCGTCCCTCTGCAGTGTAGCTCTGCTGAAGTACAGCACCCACTGCACTGTACTCCAAAGGACAAGGTTGCATATGATACCGGGACATACACAAATCTTTAACTCTACCGGGACCCCACCTCTTCCTGGGACCCTCCCTTTCCCCTTCTCCCACAGTGCGGATGTGTTTTTTTGTTTGTCTTTCTCCTCCGGTTGTTGCTTTTTAATAAAATAATTGTTTTGGTTTGAAAGCAATCTTTATTCCATTAATTGAAAGCAAACAGACCCCTGCAAAGCAACAGGCAATTTTATTAACCTGTATGCACCAATCACAATCACCTCCTAGCATTACAAGCGCTGCACTCCCGAGCACAGCAACAAATATTAGTGGCTGTCAGCTTCAAATTGCTCCCACAAGGCATCCCTGAACCTTATGACCCCACGCTGCGCCCCTCTAATAGCCCTGTTCAAACTCAGCCTCCAGGTGCTAAGCCTCAGCGGTCCAGCTCTGAGTGAAGCTTTCACCCTTCCTTTCACAAATATGGCGCGTACAGCACGCAGCTATAAGCATAGGAATATTGTAATCGGCCAGGTTTAGCCTCCCACGTAGGCAGCACCAGTGGGCTTTTAAACGGCCAAAAGCACATTCAACAGTCATTCTGCACTTGCTCAGCCTGTTGAACCGCTCCTTGCTGCTGTCAAGTTGCCACGGCATTAAGGGGTAGGCAGGGTCTCCAAGGATCACAATGGGCATTTCGACTTCCCCTACAGTGATCTTCTGGTCTGGGAAGAAAGTCCCTGCTTGCAGCTTCCTGAACAGGCCAGTGTTCCGAAAGATGCGTGCGTCATGCACCTTTCCGGACCAGCCTGCGTTAATGTCTGTGAAACATAGACGGTGATCCACAAGCGCCTGGAGAACCAGAGAGAAACACCCCTTCCCATTAATGTACTCGGAGGCTAGGGGGTCTGGTGCCAGAATTGGAATGTGCGTGTCATCTATCGCCCCTCCACAGTTAGGTAAGCCCGTTTGTGCAAAGCCATCCACAGTGTCATGTATGTTGCCCAGAGTCCCGGTCTTTCAGAGCAGGATGCGATTAATGGCCCTGCACGCTTCTGTCAACATGCATCCGACAGTCGACTTTCCCACTCCGGACTGGTTAGCAACTGATCAGTAGCAGTCTGGAGTAGCCAGGTTCCACAGTGCAATCGCCATGCACTTCTCCAGCGACAAGACAGCTCTCATTCTCGTGTCCTTGCACCACAGGGCTGGGGCGAGCTCATCACACAGTCCCATGAATGTGGCTTTCCTCATCCAAAAGTTCTGCAGCCACTGCTCATCATCCCAGACATGCATGACAATGTGATCCCACCACTCAGTGCTTGTTTCCTGAGCCCAAAAGCAGCATTCCACTGTGGTCAGCACCTCCGTGAGTGCCACAAGCAATCTCGTGTCATAGCTACTACGTCTGGCGAGATCAATGTCGCACTCCTCTTGCCTTTGTAGTTTAAGGAATAACTCCACTGCCACTCATAATGTGTTAGTGAGACCGAGCAGCATATTGGTCAATAGTGCAGGATCCATTCCTGAAGACCGAAGAGGCAGAGCACGCAGAACACAAACCGTTGAAAGATGGCGCCAAATGCGGACGGACGCTCAGGGATTGCTGGGATTCGAAACAATGCATCATGGGGCATTGGGACAGGAGCAGGATGCCCCGCGACCCCCTCCGCCTTCACACAACTCTTAGTGGCAGAAGAGGAAGAGGTGCTCTGTGGAATAGCTGCCCAGAGCGCACCGCTCCAACACAATTGCGGCACTTGCAGTGGTAAACACGCTATTGCGCAGGCAGCTGACAGTGTGAACACACAACAGCGGTTTCCCTTCAGCGCTCTCTGAGCGGCGCTGTAACTCTGCCAGTGTAAACGTGCCCTTAGGCAAAGACCTGCTGTGTCTCCCTCCCTCCTTACTGGGGATTTTAAGGCTGCACAGCCTCTGCCATGGACCGTGATATCCCCATCAAGCTCGTCTGCCTAAAGGCCAGTGCCTGTGGGTTGCTTTCTCTCCAAGGACAATGACCAGGGTATGCCAGCAGTTACGAGTTACCGTGCAGCTCTGCCAAAGCAAAATACTTTTATTCTTAGGGCAAAAGAGAAAATATTGGGGGGGGGAAAACCCCATAACCCAAGTCTACACACACGCTAAAGCTTATCAGAGGTCACCCCCAACTCCAACACAGGGTTCTGGTGGGTATCAGTCTCTCACACCCTTCAACTGCATTTGCTCTCTTGGTTACTGTCACGAAGTGTGGGGGAGACAAGGCTCTGCGCAGCCCTCTCTGCTTGCACACCTGGACCAGGTCCCTCTTAAGGCGATGGTTATACATCTCCCTGCTGGCCCCAAGTTACTGTGGACTCGCAGGCTTGTGTGCTCTCAGCACCCCACAGTTTCCAGGGAGAACCCCTAGTGTGCCAGCTCTTCTCCAGGTCACCACCTCTCTGCCAGGGTCAAGCCGCAGACTCCTCCGCCCCTGGAACTGCTCGCCGCAGTCCCCAGGGGGACCCCGTTACTGCAACAGTCTTTCTCGCTGGTCACACACTCCCAGGGGTTAAGTGTAGCTTCTTCACCCCCCGAAACAGCTTCTCTCTGAGCCTTCAGCACACCTGGTCCTCGTCAATCCCCCTTCACTTTACTGCTCCCCATTCACTTACTGCAGGAAGCGCCATCCACGGGGTGCAGTACATCCCACCTCTGCCACCAGTTGTCACGGAGTGTGGGGAAGACAAGGCCCTGCGCCCCAGGGCCACCCAGAGGATTCAGGGGGTCTGGGGTCTTTGGCGGCAGGGGGCCCCCACCGCTGAATTGCCGGCGAAGACCCGGTGCTTCGGCGGCAGGTCCTGGGACGGAAGGACCCCCCCCCATGCCGTGGGTCTTCAGGGCACTTCGGCGGCGGGTCCCAGGGCAGAAGGACCCCCTGCCACCGAAGACCCGGAGCGGAAGAAGCTCCGGGGGCCCAGGCCCCACAAGAGTTTTCCGGGGCCCCCGGAGCAAGTGAAGGACCCCGCTCCAGGGGCCCCGAAAAACTCTTATGGGGGCCCCTGCGGGGCCCAGGGCCTGGGACAAATTGCCCCACTTGCCCCCCCCCCCCCCAGCGGCCCTGCTGCGCCCCCCACTTCCTGGAATTCACCGTGACTCTCAGCCAGCCAGTAAAGCCCAAGGTTTATTTAGACGAGAGGAACACAGTCCAAAACAGGTCTTCCAGGTACAGACAACAGGACCCCCTCAGTCGGGTCCAAATTGGGAGGCAGGGGCTTGGACCCCGGCCCCGGGTCTCCCTCAGTTTCCCCAGCCAGCTCCAAACTGAAACCCCCTCCAGCCACACCCCCTGGCTCCTCC
The DNA here is from genome assembly GCF_011386835.1 of Chrysemys picta bellii. NCBI lineage: Eukaryota > Metazoa > Chordata > Testudines > Emydidae > Chrysemys > Chrysemys picta. Next base: position 4,623,923 of record NC_088804.1, on the reverse strand, counting down.
TCCAGCCTTGGTCCAGTTTCCAGGGCAGAAGGTGTCACCTGGCCCCATCCCTCTCCTGGGCTCAGGTTACATGCTCAGGTATCCTCTCTCAAGTGAATTCACACCCTGATATCCCATCACCAGAGCAGATAGTACCTGCAAAATTCCCCCGCAACATCCCCAGGTCCATCCTCCCCTCTCCCTACTCCGTCAGTTATCAGTTCATGTCAAGTTTTAGCTCAAGAACAATCTTGGGACAGTTCAGCTGATTCTTAAGTCTGGGCCTTTGATCTCTGTCCTTGCGTACAGGTCAATGGCCTGCTCCTCAGGGCTAAGTTTCAAAAGTCTGGATTTTTGCACAACCAATGTTAGGGAATTTGCATTAATCATCCCTCGGTGATTCCAGAGTCTGCAAGAAAGGCCTTCTCCCTCCCTCCCATCTCCCCAGTGAGCCAGGCTCATGCAAATACACATCACTGGTATTGATACAAAGGGCTATGAATATTCTACAACTCATACAACACTGGCCCATCCCAGTATAAGGAGTTTTGAGGTTTTCATGATTCAAGCATAAAATATGGTCCCCAAAGATGATGCATGTGGCTACAATATTTGCCACAATCTCATTAACAATTTCCTGAGAGATCCTCTTGCTGTAAACTGTGCCACCATTATAGTATCAAAATGTCAAAAACTGAAATTAAGTGATATGAAAGAGAACTTGGATATATAGCATCATCATGGGGTGCTCTAGTTATCATGACCCTTCCTAAATTCAGTGACCATCTGTTCCAGTCTAACCTATCCCCCATCACTGTAGTGATTGCTGGCTGTTGTCTGCAAGTCCACAATTAGTTACGCATTTCAGTTTATTCCTCTTTATTGTATTTCTTCTAGAAGTATTATTTTTAAGTAGGTGGTGTACTGCTGTAGGTAAGTCCCTTCATTCTGGAGCCTGCTTTCCCTTAACAGGATATTATCCCTTCCCACCTCTCATCAGTGTATCTTGGAGCTCAGCCTAGAGACCAGCATTAATGCTTCTCCAATAGAAAATCAACGAGAGATATTGGATTATGGAATATTAGGGGAGAGGAATTGGTTTATGTAAAGAAGACACAGATTTTAGATGAGATGGGGTGCAGAGGCAGAAAGACACAAGACAGCTGTTCCAGCTGATAGGTACCACAAAGGAGAAGGTTCTTGCCTCAGCAATGGTGCATTTTTGAGGCTGGAAGAGACTGGGACTTGATGAATGGGGAGGAGAATAGTGACAAAGTCCATCTATGATTGCTTATTCCAAAACAGGGGTAGCTCTCATAAATCCCAGTGCACCACAGGCCCTTCCTGGCAGGAGTCTTTCTTTAGGAATCCTACAGTGTAGAGCAGGGGTTGGCAACCTACGGCACTCTTGCCGAAGGCGGCACACGAGCTGATTTTTCAGTGGCACTCACACTGCCTGGGTCCTGGCCACCGGTCCGGGGGGCTCTGCATTTTAATTTAATTTTAAATGAAGCTTCTTAAACATTTTAAAAACCTTATTTACTTTACATACAAAATAGTTTAGTTATATATTATAGACTTATAGAAAGAGACCTTCTAAAAACATTAAAATGTATTACTGGCACACGAAACCTTAAATTAGAGTGAATAAATTAAGACTCGGCACACCAGTTCTGAAAGGTTGCCGACCCCTGGTGTAGAGATTAAGGTTAGGAAGGGCTGCCGTGAAAGCAAATTGCATTACGAGGGCACTGGGGGGAAGGCTGTATGATCTGAAAGTAATGGTGTTCCATGAGCTCTGTTTTAATGACCCGATTATTGAAAACTCTAAATGTGATTAGTGCCAGGCTTGGATTTCAAACCCCTTTTGGAGGCTAGGAAGAGAGAGGAAGCATGACACAGCTGGGATAGCAGAGCGAAAGTGTGTCATGATGCATTTAATCCATATTCTAAGGCAAAGCGCCTTCCTATTGTTCCCTCCTTCCTGTTTTGATGTCTTGAGAATCTTATTTTTGTAACAGGAAGTGCATCACTTTCTAATCTCTTGGTGTCAGTGACAGGGATTTTGTTAAAAGCATCAAATCGTAATACGGCTGCTCTCACTTGTGTCTCTAGTCCTAACGCTGTCTGTCTGTCATCTTTCCTTTGTGTGGATTCCATCTGACCTAGGAGGAAACTTTGCTGAGATGGGACTGAGGAGGCTACCTGCACAAAGATTACTTTATTCACAGGTGACTGAAAGAGATGCAAGCATTTCAAGGGAACATCCTGGAAGAAAGTATCTGGGACAAGTCTGTCTCCCCTTTCCTTCCTCCATAACCATTTCAGAGAATACATAAATCCTCCTGTGATCTCAAAACTCATTAGTCACTCGTAGCTCAGAGCAGTGTGATCCCCCTGCAAACACCATCTGAGGGGAGCATAAGGAATACAACTGAATGGGTATTAATGAGCATATTGCAAAGTAACTGCACTGTTACCTTAGCCTTCATGGGCTCAAGGCATAACCCGGTCAATTTAGGCACGCACGCCCTTACCCAGTTCCTAGGGCTCGAGGCAAAAGGCACCCACCCTTACCCAGTTCCTAGCACTCGGGGCATAATCGTCTGCGGGTTTGTGGGGCCTTTTACCAGTGAAAGTGCCTTATACGGTAATATCCTTAACCTCTATTTATTAACAGTTAGCAAAACAGAATACACTTGTTAAGCATGCAGTGCTCTTACCACTCCCAATAAGACAGAAGAACTTTTTTGGGGGGCTAGTCAAGATTAGATCATCTGGGGCTCCAGCTTCTGCACAGTATGATTGGCAGTGTGTTGATGTCTGGCTGCTCTGATTGTGGGCTGTGTCCTGGAGTTAGGTTCCAAAGAACTTCCCTTTGGACCCCGACGGTTTCTATAGTTAAAACTTAACCTTAACCAACCATTTTAAACTGAAGTACTACAAAACAGTATTTTTCATCAGTCCTAGTCCATTACGAAATACTTCCTTAACCAATCATATGCCACCACCTTAGTCTATTTAAATCTTGCAAAATTAGTTATGCAACAGACAGAAACAAAGAATCAGACAGAAACCACACCAATAAACAATAGAGAAGTAGTATAGATTTCAGTCACAATTGTTGAGAAGTGGTTCCTTGCCAGACAATGCTATCAAAGTTTTCTTTAAACATCTTAAGATCTGTTTCTTTACGTGGTGATAGTGGGGACTACACCTCTACCCCGATAGAACACGACCCGATAGAACACGAATTCGGATATAACGTGGTAAAGCAGCGCTCCGGGGGGGCGGGGCTGCGCACTCCGGTGGATCAAAGCAAGTTCGATATAATGCGGTTTCACCTATAACGCGGTACGATTTTTTGGCTCCCGAGGACAGCGGTCTATCGGGGTAGAGGTGTATTAGGACAGGACTAAACAGCCCCATATTACATTGTTTTGATGCAAGTTAGTTGGAATGTGAGGATGTGACAGCTTCTTAGATCATGGCCGCTGGGGCTCCTTACTGCAGACAAAGGCCTCCGACCTCACAGCATTGGGTTCGCTCTCCGAAAGATGCTGCATGAATCACTATAAACCGTTTCCTTTACATTATTTTTGACAATTTCTTAGTGTCTCCAAGTATCTGTTAAAGTGTGTTTCTCCATTTAGACATCAGTTTTCATTATCTTCCTAAAGTGAGAGGGACAAGGTGATGAGGTAAAATCTTTTATTGGACCAACTTCTTTTGGTGAAAGAGACGAGCTTTTGAGCTGACACAGACAGAGCTGTTCCGATCTGAAGTGAGGGTTTGTGTCCAGACAGTTTTTTCTACTGTCTAGATTTCAAGCAGCTCTTCTGTATGTGGAGCAATTATCTCCACTGAGACGCAGCTGAAACATATTGATTTTACATTTTACCAAGACACATTATCTGCAGTGAGCCAAGAAACTACTTCACAACCAAAGAGAGCCTCTCACCCTATACACAGATCAAAAGGAGTCATTTCAATGATTTTTTGTAGTATTCTGTCAGTGGAGGATCCCTCCCATACTTGTTTGCACCTGCCCCTTTAATGAAGACTGTAGCAGACAGATACTTTTGCTTAGCCTGAAGATCGGCTGATACTCGGGAGCTCATATGTTGCTCCAAGACCTGGCTAAATTAAATCAGAATAGTCATTCTTCAGCTTTAGGGCTAGTTACAAATAATCTTTACAGCTATATCATGATGTGAAGATAATACTAATCTCTTACTTGCCATCCCCCAAATCAAATTGCTTTCCATTCCGATAGCAACTTTTAACCTGAATGATTAAAAATGCATTACAATACATATACATAGATTACCCTGAAATGCAGGATGGTGTAAGGTGAGCAACAGTGGACACAGGGACAAATCACTTCCCATACAAAAAGTGTCTTGACATCTTTTAATACCCACACAGAGCAGACAGGACATCTGCTTTCACAGTTTCATCTGAATGACCTACACACAAGTAAACTGCATGGGACTGAAAGCAACTCCGAGTGGAACACACATAGTTTATTACAGTAGAATGATGGGAGATTAATGTACTAGGCAACAAACACTGCCTAACCAGAACCTATTAATAATTCCTGTGATAAATGCTGGCTTACAATGACTTCAGGATTTTACCTCCAGGAAACTGTTGTCCACCATAGCAGTGCCACTGCTCTTTGTGAGAAGGGAAGGAAAGAGCTGGCAGCAAAATCAAAGATGCTTGATAACTTGAAAGATTTCTGCAGAAAGCTGACTGACTTAACTAGTTCTCTGGTCGCTAACCAGAAATGAGAGTTCAGATTTCTAGCCTGTGGCTTCATAGGGACCTGACAAGGACCTTTCCCCTGTCCAGGGGAGGAAAATATCCAACTGACTTGTTCTAAAATGTTAAACTCTCTTCTTGGTTGGTCTAAAACAGTTTAGGATTGTTTCAGTAGGGAATAAACTTGTTGTAAATAAGATGCCTTACTGGCAGAAACCCTATTTGGACCAGATTAAATCATCAAAAGATGAAAGGATTTTTAAAAAAAATATTTAGTCTATTTACTAAACCAGGACACTGTTTTGGAAATGCTTGGCTTGGCTTTTGTTTCTCACATGTAGGATAATGATTGTTTACTTTAAAGAGTCGTAAGAATGGTATCATTTGATTCTTTTTCCCCTCCCTTATAATATCCAATTAAAGGGACATGAACATAACCGAGAATAGTGTTTCCTTGTTCACTGAGTAAGCAACAAAGGATTTAAAGTGTGGATCCACTCAGAAAAGTAAATCTAAAGAAGGCAGCTTCTTGTGCACAAGAACTAGACTGGGTGTGTATTCAGAGTCAGAGCTGATCCTTTAGTGACCAAACTGAGTTTTTATTCTTTTTCTTCCTGCGAGCCCTGCAGAGCCAAGGTGGCTAAATGTGAGTGAAGTGGATTCTGTTCCTCCTGGTATAGAATCCGTTATTTACTATGCTGTAGTTGGTGAGGACCAGCCCATTCAAGGCAGTGGAGTTACTGGTGACCGTGTAGAAGATAGAAACGGTCTAGCTGGACTTTCAGATTCCAGGCTGAATTTGCACATCTGGCAGTCAGGGAAAAAACAAACAAGTTTTTCACTTGTAAGCTGAGCACCTTTTGAAACAGAAATTGGAAAGAAAAACATGGAGCCCTATGATGCCGTTTTTAGAACAGTGTTTCGACTGCTGAAAAGCCTTTTGATCATTAGATTTGGTGTCTTGTTTCTACCCATCACTAAAGTTGCATTTATTCGGTTCCTTCTGGAAGAGACTTAAAACTGTAGAAAACCTGAAGAATATTTGGGTTACCACTCGGTGTCTGCTCAAGAATTTGCTATTTGGAGAAGAGGTGTTCACATTCTTTCAGGTGACTGCCAGTGACTAGTGTGTTGGGACAATATTGCAGTAGTATATTTGCACTGATGGGTCCCTAAGTGTATTTATTAGAAATAATGTTTTAGAGGAGTCTTTAACTTTGCTATAAAATTTCTTTCATGGTTTGAACTAGACATATAATGGCAAGTGCAGATTTGTTTGTTCTTGTTCCTATTGGGCAAGAGGAATCAGTCTGTTTAAATGTGTCTGGAAAGTTTAGAAAACCTGGTTTCTATGGATTTATTGTTAAAGGGTCTAACTATAACCCACAGAAGGTTTTGAGGTCTAAAAAGCCTGCCTTCAGTGAGATTAAAGAACAATCTGTTTAGTTTATCCAAGAGAAGGTTAAGAGTTGACTTGATCATGGTCTGAGTGCCTGTATGGGGAGAAGAGCTCTGATAGTAGAGGGCTCTTTAATCTAACAGACAAAGGCATAACGAATTTGAATGTCTGGAAACTGAATCTTGACAAATTCAGGTTTAGAAGTAAGGTGCACATTTTTAACAGTGGAGGGCAATTAACCTTTGGTAATTAACCAATTTACCATGGGATGTGGTGCATTGAAGTCTTTACATCAAGACTGGCTATCTTTCTAAAAGATATTCTCCAGATATTCCGTCAGAAGTTAATGGATTTGATGCAGGAATTCCTGGGTGAAATTATATGGCCTGTGTTATGCAAGAGGACAGATTAAATGATAATGTTGATCTCTTCTGACCACAAAATCTATGAAAAGCAAGGACATTCTGAGATAAGAACCAGAATCCACTCCCAGTGTGGAAGGGCTTTCAGACAAGTGGCTGCTGTCACTTGCCTTCTTTTTTTTTGTATTTCTTATGCCCAAAATGCTGAAATTTGAGTCTGACACCTGTTAAAGTTTTCAGGTTTTAGGCAGCTCTCTAATATTAAACAATGAGATATTGCTCAGTATTTCATCAGAATAGGCATTGGGATAAGGGTGAAACTATGCTATTGAATGATAGAGAATGGAGAGTTTGGTTGAAGTTTACAGTGGAGTTGTATGTGCTGTATTCTATTTTGTAATCTATGAAGTTGCATGTCATGAACATGTGCACACATAACAAGGAAGGATCCAAGTGTATGTTGAAAGTGGGTATTACATACGAACGAACATAAGAACGGCTATACTGAGTCAGATCAATGGTTCATCTCTCCCAGTGTCCTGTCTTCTGACAGTGGCCAGTGCTAAGTGCTTCAGAGGGAATGAACAGAACAGGGCAATTATCCCCTGTTGTCCACTCCCAGCTTCTGGCGGTCAGAGGCTAAGGCCGCCCAGAATATGGGATTACATCCCCGACTATCTTGGCTAATAGCCATGATGGACCTATCGTCTATGAACTTGTCTAATTCTTTTTTGATCCCAGGTATAGTTTTGGCCTTCAACATCCCCTGGCAACGAATTCCACTAGTTAACTGTGCATTGTGTGAAGAAGTATTTCTTTTTTGTTTTGGTTGTTTGTTTGTTTGTTTTAAACATGCTGCCCACTAATTTCATTGGGTGATGCCTGGTTTGTGTGTTTTGTGAAGGCGGGATAGCTCAGAGGTTTGAGCATTGGCCTGCTAAACCCAGGGGTGTGAGTTCAATCCTTGAGAGTACCATTTAGGGATCGGGGGCAAAAATCTGTCTGGGGATTGGTCCTGCTTTGAGCAGAGAGTTGGACTAGATGATCTCCTGAGGTCCCTTCCAACCCTGATATTCTGTGATTCTATGATAAGGCATAAATAACATTTCCTTATTTGCTTTCTCCACACCATTCATGATTTTATATGCCTCTTTCATACCACCCCTCATACCACATCTCTTTTCCAAACTGAATAGTCCCAGTCTTTTTTATCTCTCTTCATATGGAAGCTGTTCCATTCCCTTAATCATTTTTGTTGCCCTTCTCTGTACCTTTCCCAATTCTAATATTTCTTTTTTGAGATAGGGTGACCAGAACTGCGCATATTCAAGGTGTATTCAAGTATTCAGTGGCATTATGATATGTCCTGTCTTATTATCTATCCCTTTCCTTGTGGTTTTTAACATCCTGTTAGGTTTTTTGACTGACGCCACACATTGAGCAGACCTTTTCAGAGAACTATCCACAATGACTCCAAGATCATTCTTGATTGGTAACAGCTAATTTAGATCCCCTCGTTTTACATGTATAGTTGGGATTATGTTTTCCAATGTGCATTACTTTGCATTTATCAACATTGAATTTCATCTGACATTTTGTTGCCCAGTCACCCAGTTTTGTGAACTCCCTTTGTAACTCTTCGCAGTCTGCTTTGGACTTAACTATCCTGAGTGATTTTGTGTTGTCTTTTTTGCCATCTGTTGCCTGATCTTTAGATTATGTATTAATTATATTGATTACTTAAGAATCCCCCATTATCACTTTGAGGATTGACAGGTTCTTGTCCCAAGATCAGGCCCAGTATTATTTAAATTATTATATAGTTGGGAACCCCGATGTGCACAGTTGTAACACTCACACTATAGGAACTTTTATATTTACAAATCTAGTTTATTAATACATTTAGCACAGTCACAAACACCCCAACTTAGTAAGATAGAGATATGATAGAATGTACATCTGCACATCTATATACTCACACCATCCCTTGCAGAACAACCTGAAATGTTAGCCATCATCTTCCTTATCACCATCACCTTTCCCATCATCACCAGTGGCCGTCACTCTGGCACCTCCCAAGGACTACATCTCTGTCTCCTACTGCCCTTAGGCTGGGATGCCACTTTTATAATATGTTACGCTGACGCCGCTATGTTTGATGCATATTCAGTAGGGGATTTTTCCCTTTTTCCTTATTTGTATTTCCTCACCTTACTAATGTTGGGGTGTCTTTTTCCTATAGGTTAGTATATCAATGATCTCAACTTATTATATACATCAATTCGTTACCATGACCATTTTGTGTTTAGGTATTACATTTTTATTTCTGTCCTAACCAGTTATTTTGATTCTTTCCAAGTTGTGGTGTACCTGTTAAGTTTAAAAGGATATGAACTTAGGAAAGCCCCTATGCCAACCTGCTTCAGTGCATCCTGTATCTAGCTATGGCAGAGGTCGCAGCCATATATAGACCGTACGCTTTATTTCATCACCATCTTTAGTTGAAAGGTCCCAAACATGCGTATGCTAACTTTGTCCTAGCTTAACATACCAAACGTGGCTTGTAAGTCCCTTGGTTATAGCCAAATATAAGACTAGTATAATAAAACCCATAAGAAACTTATAAGAAAAGGGGTGTGTGTGTGTATGTGTGTATATACGTACACAGAGAGAGAGAGAGGCTAGCATTAGATGTATCTTATGTGCTGGTTATGTACCTCAGTTAGTTTCCAGGACACCTCTGTGGTAGAATCATGTACCCGTGGTCAAACCTCCCCGTAAACTCTATTTTCAGCTGGGCCATTTATCTGTGCAAAGTTTCTGTTCAAAGTTTATAGGCCTCAAGCCTTATGCTAACTTGTTGAAGCTAATGTCTGACAGGGTACAGGCCTGTAGGTTTCTTGTATTACTGCTGAATCTAATGCAAAGCAAAATATAATAAAGGCGAGCTAGTCCACTTGGCTGCACACCTCACTCTTTACCCCTTTTTCCAGCTCATTTATGAATCTGTTGAACAGCGCTGGTCCCAGTAATTGTTGACAATGCTCTGTATGTTTTATCTTGGCACATGCTTTTAGACAAAATAGTTGATGCTATTTAGTAATTTTAAAAAATGAAATGGAATCTGATAAGTGCCTTTAGCTTAACTGCACAAGCAAATTGCCTCCAAAGCAATATTTTGCCTCCATGGAAGAATTTTCACGTCTTTCTTGTTGTCTGCAGGTATTGGGAAGAATGTAATCTGTGAGAAATCTGCTACCTCTGTGGATGCCTTCAGAATGGTTACAGCTGCCAGATATTACCCAAAGCTGATGAGCATTGTTGGTAATGTCCTCCGTTTCCTGCCTGCCTTTGTCAAAATGAAGCAGTTAATAGAAGAACACTACATAGGCAATGTGATGATCTGTGATGTGCGAGTGTACTGGGGAAGCCTGCTCAACCACAAGTACAACTGGATCTGTGATGAACTAATGGGAGGAGGTGGACTGCACACAATGGGCACCTATATTATAGACCTCTTAACTCATCTAACCAGCAGGAAGGCAGAGAAGGTCCATGGCTTGCTTAAGACTTTTGTGAAGCAGAACGCAGCTATCAGTGGAATCCGTCATGTCACTAGTGATGACTTCTGCTTTTTTCAGATGCTTATGACTGGAGGTGTCTGTAGCACTGTGACTCTCAACTTTAACATGCCTGGATCATTTGTTCACGAAGTCATGATTGTTGGGTCCACAGGTCGCCTTATAGCTCGTGGGACAGATTTGTATGGGCAGAAGAATACAGCACTCCAAGAGGAACTACTGCTTACAGATTCTCTGACCATCAACACAGGCCTTCTGGACAAGGGGTTTAAAGACATCCCCTTGCTGTACCTGAAAGGAATGGTGTACATGGTGCAAGCATTGAGACTGTCTTTCCAAGACCAGGAAGACCGTCGGACGTGGGATCACAAACCAGTCTCCATGGCAGCCTCTTTTGAAGATGGCCTCTACATGCAAAGTGTAGTCGATGCCATTAAAAAATCCAGCAGGTCTGGGGAGTGGGAAGCTGTGGAAGTGATGACTGAGGAACCAGATGCCAATCAAAACCTTTGTGAGGCACTTCAGAGAAATAACCTATAAAATATAAACATTCCTGGTGTCCACTATGGAAAATGAGAACAGTTGAAGATGTCCAGACGTAGCTATAGACGTTTCTCAGTTTTTAGGACATGTAGGTTCTTATTTAATACTTTTGGTTTTTCATACTTGTGGGTAAAACATGTCATGGTTGATGAAACTGTTCCTCCCTGGGCAGATTATTTTGTTTTTAAACTCGTTTAGAGAGTTTTAAATGTTTTGGGGTTTTGGTGGGGTTTTTAGTTTTTTAAAGCTGAATTTCTGTTTTGGAGATTGTTAGGAAAACTTGAATTGCCCTTTGCACTTGCAGTAGCTAAAATGAAGTGAGGGATCTTTTGTTGTTGGATTGTTGGGAGACAGGACACAGTCCCTCTTGCACATAGTTCAGTTATTTTTACAATTTTAATCTGAGAGCAAGTAGAGCAAGATCAGGGAGTATGTACTGTTCTTGCTCTCGCTAATAGGACTTTCACTGACTTTTTTTTAAGTTTATTCTTCAGCTTGTAAAACTTTAATAAAGAAAAGTGTAATGACATGGCAAATCTCTAAACTCAAGTGTTAAGAAGAGTAGAAGGGACAGAGCAAAGTCTGTAAGATACAGATCAAGCTTAATGTTCTGCGCACAGTGAGTGTGTTGAATGTTTCAAATGAATTTCAATTGGTATCTAATTACCCCATGGATTCTCCATTGACATTATTGATAAAGTCTCTGCGCGATCATTAGACGAGTTGGAACACTATGATTATTTCAGCTGCTGTTCCATCTGTGCGACTGTTGTTCCTCCATAGCAAATACTTAGGAGACTAATACCTCACGTCAACTTTTTTCTGCAACTTCCCTCCCCCAGACCAATTGTGAATTTGTGTTCACTGCCTTGGCAGCATGTATGCCAAATCTACATCAGTGTTTCCAGTCCTATGTGATGTAGTAAAGCCCCCAGTAGCTTACTAGGTGGTGCATTTGGATTCCTTAATATGCTATCTATTTGAGAATGAGACCGGAAAACATTAAGCCTTCTAGGAGCTTGAACTTGGATGAAAAAGTAGGAAATATGCCATTACTATACTCTTCTGTGCCGGCAAGGGGATCACTACAATACACAGGAAAGAAAATGGTGACTGAATCATTAGGGCAGTGATGGCCTTCGGTTTGGGTGAGCCTGTTTTAAATCATGAACACTGGATAATATTACCCCTCCACATACACACACACCTTATAGTTTTGTACCCAGTGGGGATAATTTGTGCTGCTGGCAGATCTTGAATGAATTTCCACTCCATCCCAGAAGTACGTTTGTTCATTAGGCTGTCATTGAGAAGGAGAGAATTTTTATTGAGTTTATCTTGTTTACTTGAATGTTTTAATGTTTCCCACTAGGTTTTAACCCTGTATATTTATATAAAGCATTAACATGCAAACATAACCTTTTCATTAAATGGTCCTTTCTGAAAAGTGTCTCTCACTTGTTTTCTACAGCAATAAACATTTATGTTGGCTGAGGACAGACTTTCATAGAGCTGATTATTTTTTTAGACAAACTGAAAAGTCCCCTAACAAAGGTCACCAGGAGACCATTGTTTTTCTGTTACTGGCACAGACCTCTCCTTTGTAGCTTGTGTTTCAGGACGGTGAAGAATACCCCACTGTAGAACCATTAGTATCTGTTCATTGCAACTGTCCACAGAGATTGGGCTAGTGGCTGCCTGAGGAATTCCCTTAGTTTGGTGCTGCTTTGTTCTCCGGTGAGAGTAGGATGTGGAAAGGGGAAATGTAGCTCCTTACCCCTTTTGCTGACTCTTTCTAGTCCTCAAGCTGTTACATCACAAGTTCATGGGTGTATATGAGTTAGAGACCATGGTATATAGCAGAGGTTCTCAATCTTTCTTTTTCTTTCTGAGCCCCCCCCCCCCCCCCCCCCCCGCTATACAAACTCCATGGCCCAGCTGTGCCACACCAACTGGTTTTCTGCATATAAAAGCCAGGGCCGGCATTAGGGGATAGCAAGCAGGGCAATTGCCTGGGGTCCCATGCCACAAGGGCCCTCACAAAGCTACATTGCTCAGGCTTTGGCTTCAGCCCTGGGTGTCGGGGCTCAGGGATCTGAGGTTCAGCCCCATACGGGAGGGCTTCAGCTGATGCTGGTCTTCTCATCTGTTGAGTCTTCAATTTATTTAAAGTTAGCTTCATTATGTAAGTAAACCATAACCGCAGCTGTATCCTTGAACGTACAAGTGTTACTTCATTGTCCAGTGATGTGTAATTGACCCACCAGAATACACCTCATATATCATTTCTGGCTGCATTCATCTATGCAGCCTAGATGATTGCGTTATCAACAAGTGGAACAGGGACAGAGTGCCACATCCATCTTTTGTGAAAACTTAATTTTGTATTTAAACTCAGAATAATAGAAGAAAACCACTAATTAACTGGTGCTAATTGAAGTCCTCCTATTTCCAGGGTAAGCAGAAAGAACTCAACCATATGTCAAGCAGGCTGTTTTCAACCTGTCTGTTCCCCTCCATTCAAGCTTAGCCAAAAGTCCAGTGCAGAGATGGGAAGAGGAAAGAAAAGGGGCTATGGGTGAGGGGAGAGAAGAGATCTAATACCTGTGTGCTTTAATTTTATTATGTCTCAACATCATTTTAGTAGCTGATATTTTGTTACAAAAGAAATACTGTATGTTGCAGGGGAATAGGAAAACTAAAGAATGCCATTGTTTCCAGGAAAGTCTGACATATTCTGTAACAGGAAATATATTGTGACCAGATACTGCCTAAAATTAATTACAAGTACAGAAATAGTTAAAACTACAATGAGCCTCTTTAAATTACAGGTTTTTCTGACCTGTGGTTAGGTTTGGCAGAATTTGGTTTTTAAATTTTTGATAATTTCTACATTGGTGTATTAAGTATTTTTAAAGAGCTCTGTCAATTTCAATCAGACAGTGAGGAGGTGGGTCAGATGATTATTTAACAGCTGTAGACACTGAGATTCAAAAACACAAATTGTCAATATAACATGTCAAAATATACAACGTAAATAACCTTAAATCAAACTCAAATAAGTTCTCAAGCAGTACTTTTCTGACTTTGTCTATCTGTAAATTTCAATTATATCAATGGAAATATTTTTTGTCTGTTTCCAGGTAGAGTGAAATCAATGTTTGATGTTCACGGACTAAAGATCTAATCCAAACAGGTGTACCTTTGGTACTGGATTGCTGTGCAGGGTAATAGATTTCTAAGGGCTGTGTTAGCCAGTCTGGCAAAGCTTTATCATATTTAAAACCATCCTAGTTGTGAAGTTTTACCCTTTGCTTCTGGCTGTGTGCAGTATAGCCAAGTTTCATAACTCCACTCCAGTTGATTCAGAATATGTACCCTAGAGCAAAGAACTACAGAATGACTAACTTGTCTTCTAAATCCGGGTCTTGCTGCTGTACAGTGACCTCTACTGGAGGGGAGGAGAGGATGTTTACAGGTTTTAAAACTGGTTATTCCGTATTGGTGGTGGTTTGAAGACTTCTCATTCAGATTTGGAGTTGGCAGCTGTCTCTCTGGCAGAGTTTCACCAGCTCTGAGTTTGGCACCTTATATCTGTATTGACTTAAAAGGGGGGGGGGGAAATCAATAAAATAAAGGGTTTTTTGGTAGTTATTCAATCCACTTCCAGAATTTCTGATGCAGCTACAGGAGAAGAAATTTGCTCTTGGGTGCTAGGTAGTCTTTCAAAGTCCTGCTCCTTCACTCCCAGGAAATTCAACAGGCATATTCTCTCTCTGAACTGTGGCTGCCACCAGTATGTACAAATGAGTCCAGTGCACCACAGCTGTTAGTCAATCAGGTGGTAACCAATGTGGATGCAGTATTTCTATATCTAGTTCCTCCACCTGGTGGGCAGGTGGGCTCCCCATATCTTTTGCCTAGCTGGAAGCAGCAACACGTTCTGTTCATCTCAGTCCCAAGGCAAGACACAGGAAACCTCTTCCCAGGAAAACCAGGGAGGAAAGTCTGAAAAAGCTTCTCCAGTGCCTGTCCTGCGGTGCTGGGGGCAGGTCCGTTCTGCTTCCCCATCCCCCTGTGGCCTTGTTCCCAGTTGCTGCAGCCAAGCCTGGGCAAGGACTGAGCCGCTCGGACCCATGCAGCCATGCTCCTTTGTAGTAGCCCCCACATGGACTCTGGGGGAGCAGCAGGACAGCTCCCACATAATCCTGGACCCCCAGGGAGAGGCCCTACCGGTGGACCAGAACTCAGGTCAGAGTTCACAAACAGTCTTGGGTCTGCACTCCATCCAGCAGCCCCGGCCTAGATCAATAGGGCCTTTGCTGCCCTGTGGTCCACAGCAGTTGATCCTTTCAGCTCTGAAAAAAGCTTCCCACGAGAGCCTCCTCACTCAACACATGAGCTCCCAGCCCCTCCTACCCTCCAGCATCCCTGCCCTTAAAGTCTCCCCCAAGTTGGCGCTCAGTCCTCAGAGATCCCCCTCCTCTCACACAGTTGCATCCTCCCCAGCGTACACCCACATCAGCCAGGTGGCCTATTTGAACTATCTAGATGGGACCTGGAGCATTTCCCTCCAGTAGGAATCCAACATCCTCTTGCACAGGGCTGTGAACTAGCCAGGGTACCTCACAGTCCTGCAGGGGCCTGGCTGTCTGAATCTTCAGGCAGATGGGCTGAGCCAAAAACACCTCCTTCCAGAAGGAATAGCCCCTTCACTAGGAGATTTTCAGTCCTACTGCTGCCTGGTCTTGGTTTCCCTCAGTCAACCTCTTCTTGTCAAGCTGCAGTTCCCTACTTCCCAGATACTGGCCACTCCCAAGGCCTGGGTGTAAGATGTCATGGGTGGAGAACGTAGCTTACACCACCCCTCCCTTCTGTGACGTTGGGTTGTGAAGAAAGCAGAAGAGGATTGGTGTTTGCGGAATCACCTAGCCTCTGAAGGCCTATAGGAGCCTGGTTCGCATACCACATCTGGCTGTCCCCAGGCCTCCGTCTGCATCTACCAGACAGAAAAGACCATTCTGACCCTTCACTTGGTCCCATTCTTCTCATACTCAGGGCCTGGCTCTCAAATGCTCCTTCCTCTTGAAGCTGGAGATCCCTGGCTTGGTTTTTATCACCATTCCCAGGCGAAGAGGTCTTTCTTCTTTGGCCATCCATAGGATTTTGGCCATGAATCCACTCTGTCCTGGAGCTCCCCCAGGATGGGTCTGAGGCAGGACTCTATGATAGGTTTGATTCCAAGGCCAGAAGTGGACATTGTGATCATGTAGCCCAACCTTCTGTATAACACAGGCCAGAGAACTTCCCCAAAATAATTCCTGTTGAACTAGAGCAGATCTGCTTCCCTAAGGGTCCTGGCTTCCACCCTCTAGGGCTCTGTAGGCTTCCCAGTGGGGGGGCCATGCCATCATAACCAGATTCCTTAAGGCAGTGTCTTACCTTAACCCCCCTGTTAAGTTACTCTTGGGGGAATTCTGCGCCAAAAAAATTAAAAATCTGTGCACGATATTTTAAAATTCTGTGTATTTGTCAAAATAACACAATATAATCATGCCAGTTTCAGTTATTTTGGTAATTTATTTCAAAATACTTGTCAGCAAGTATGTTTGTAACAATGCAGACGACAAAGATTCAGGATATGTTTTTTGACAAATAGATTCCTCAATAGGCATATTAGTCAAGAACTTTGAGTAATAATTCATTTAAAGTACAATGTAGAAACTTCCCTCACCCCTCGGAAGCAGTGCAAAGGCTTGGGAGAGTCAGGGGTAACAGAGGTGCTGAGGGAGAGGGAAGTAATTGCTGGGAAGGAGCCTGGGAGTGAACATGGAGGGGTGTGGTTGTGGGTGGGAGAATTATGGAACAATTTTGTGTTGGGTTTTTTGGGGGGGGGGAGGGGATTGTTAGGGAGTTGGGGAACCTCCTCCATGCAGATTCTGCCTGACCCCTAGCCTCTCCCATTCAGTCAGGCACATCTGCCCCTGTCCATGTGTCCCCCTCCCCTGTCCCCATGTGTCCTTGCACCCCTACTCAGCCACCGCTTGCCCCTGTCCCCATGTGTCCCTGCACTCCCCTCCCATTCAGCCCCTGGCTCGATGCTGTCACCCCACTTGCTTCTGTGCCCCTGCCCCAGTCTGTGACCCCCAAGCAGCCCCATGTGCCCAGCTCTGTCGATGCCCCCCATATCCTGTGTCTCCTCATCTGGCCCCACGGGCAGAGCTCTCTGAGAAGGCAGCTTCTGCCCTCGTCCCTCTCCATAGCTGGCTGCTCTGGCCCTGTGCTGGCTGCCCTCTCTTCTGGTGCCACAGCAGCCGCTGGTGACCAAGATGTGTAATTGTGGTGCCTCCTGTTCTCTGGGGTCATGAATTTTGCACGTGCGCAGTAACACGGAATTCCCCCAGGAGTATTAAGTGTCTTATGTCCTTTGGAGCCTAAAGGTAGTGTCCTGTGTTCTGAGCTGTTTGACCCATCCTTGCTGTTCCACTCACTCTCACGTTCTGGAAAGTGACTTCCCTCAGCCTGGGGAGTCTTGGAGCTTGTAGCACTGGCTTGTGCTCCCTGAGTCCTCACTTCCACAAGGAGACACTGGCTCTGTGAATGTGCTGAAGCTTCCTCCCTGAGGTGGTCTTGGCCTTCCAGCTTAACCAGGAGAGCTCAAGCTGTTATCCCACTGCCAGACTCAAGGTTGATTGCCCTTCTCTGGATGTCCCCCAGGTGTTTGGGATCAGCCTGTCTCAAACTAAACCCTTCTGCAAGCCCAGGTTTCTCTTCATGCTGCTTGAAGGGTCTCATAAAGGGATGAAGGCATCCAGAAAGATTCTTCGCCCTGGATCAGAGCCTGCAATTAGCATCCTGCCACGCTGCCTGCCTCTTGCCCAGGTCAGGTTCAAGCTCATTCTGCCCCCAAATTGCCAGCAAGTGCGTGCATTGGACATGGTCTATGCACCCCTGGCACCTCTTTATTAAAGTTCTCTTAGGGGTGCTCTCAGCAGCGCTTGTGATTCTAGCATCCCCTGCCTGCAGTATTTAGCTTCATCCCCATCGGCCTGTGAGCAGTCTATGGTGCAACGACACTGCATTGCACAGCAAGAGCTACATTAATTTGAGCATTTAATCCTTGCATCTTTCAGCCTGGTGTCACTGCAGCTGAGCCCAAGTGCTCGTAGCTTTTTTTAACCATCTTGGCTCCTTTGAATAATCTCTTGTAGACATTGCTTTTGGATGTGTAAATAGAACCATCAGCCTATTTGAGAATTACCTGGTTTAAAATAATGTTTATCACAGTGTGAGCTGTATACAGGAACGCCTCACTTAACGTCCTCCTGCTTAACGTTGTTTCAGAGTTACATCGCTGCTCCATTAGGGAACATGCTCATTTAAAGTTGTGCAATGCTCCCTTCTAACGTCGTTTGGCTGCCTGCTCTGTCCATTGCTTGTAAGATTCTGTGGAAGAGCAGTGACTTTACAAGGGAGCATTGCACAAGTTCCTCTTCTCCGCCTCCTCCCCTCCCTCCCAGCGCTTCCCCCACTTAGGACTTCCTGGGAGGGAGGGGGAGGAGCAGGGAAGCGCTGGATCTCCACTCCTCCCTCCCCTTCCCTCCCAGAAAGTCCTTTGAGGGCGGGAGTGGGGATGCGGCTGCTCCGGAGAGGAGGTGGAGTGGGGTTGGGAAGAGGCGGGCCTGGAGTGGATTGGGGACAGGAAGAGGGGGGCCTGGAGCATTCCCAGCAAAGTCGGCGCCTGTTCTTCTCCGGGGAAGCTGCTGCTGCTGTGAAGGTGCTTCCTAGTGTCCTTGCCTGCAGCGGGCTGTGCCTGTGTGGGGTAAGCCAGGGGCACTTCCCAACCCCAGTACAGTACTGTACAGTATATAATGCCTTTTGTCTGCCCCAAAAGAATTCCCTTGGAACCTAACCCCCCACATTTACATTAAATCTTATGGGAACGTTTCACTTAAAGTTGCATTTTTCAGGAACATAACTACAACGTTAAGTGAGGAGTTACTCTATTCTGGTAGCTGGATTGCTGCTGTGTTTATTTAGCTCAGTGGTTTTACTTGCATTTTTATATTTAATTAGAACTGTTCAGAAGCATGTGGTCTCTTTCCAATAAAAGGGTTAATAGCTATAATTTAATTATCTGTCTGTTTTGGTTGTAGATACAGATCTATTTATATTTCTTTAAGATGGGGGTGAACCACTGGTATAGTAGCCAAATTGGTTTAACCTGACCCTGTGTATAGCCTGGGGCTGTGCAAACAGCAATCAACCTGCCCATGTGGACAGCCTTGTGAGTGAGAGTTATTATAGGCTGTGGTCAGGAAAGCAAATTCATTAATTAGGAGAAAGGAGAAGTAGGTGGTGAGTGGGTCTCTTTGTAATGTGCCTAGCACAATGAGGCTCTGATCTCAGTCGGTGTCTAGGCGCTGCCGTAAAACCAACAATCTAAGCCCTGTGGAGCTTCCCCATAGCAGATGTCACGTTCCTTCAGAGAGGATCTCTCTGGCTTATCTCCTGCTAACTTTATGCCCGTTTGGAAGCTGTAATTCCTGAACTGACTCTGCCAGCATTCCAAATGCCAAGATCGTCTCGTACAGTAGAAGGAATAAATGTATTCTGGAGTGGAAAAGTTAAATGAAACACTGTTCGTCAAAGGAGAGAGGGACTCAGAAAACAATTCCAGATAGACCCCAGCAAGTCTAGTAGTGGAGTAGGAATCCTAGGAGGAAAGGAGAACATACAAGAGGAGTGAGAGAAGACAGGATAACCGGGAGTGGCTTCTTTTGTGTTTGGAGCTGGTGTTGGGCTTCCCATCTAACGGTGATAGCTTATGGGGCACTGTTCAGTCTGACCCCAGCAACCCAAAGTGACTCAGGCCACCCCACCTCTTGGCAGAGTGGGAGGAGATTTTGCTGCACAACCCCCCACCCTCTTTATGTAAGCCGTGTCACCACCTGCTGTTTGCTTGTGCAACATGTTGTGGCTGGGGAGGTCTCTAATGCCATCTCCTCCAACAAGTGCTGTCTCTGCTGCTGGGGAAGGACAGCCCAAGTGACCCTGGGTGCCTGAAGAGTCTGATTGAACCACAAATGTAATCAGCTGTTGACTCCTGCTCCAGGCCCAAACTAAGCCAGTGACAATGGTGCATTGAATCTTTAGACAGCTCTGAGAGCCAGCAGTTTTAAAGTCTCCCTTTATTTCATAAATGAGTGAGAAAGGCACAAAGGTTAATGCTCCTCCCAACCATGATGAGCAGCGTCTGGGAGATGCAGTAGCATTATAAAGACAGTGGCTTTTACCAGGACCGCTTGGCAAAAGGCCAGCCTATCTTAAGGGCTCACTGCAGAGTTTTAAGAAGGCGGAACGTCAACATGCTCAGTCCCAGGTTTCCTTTATGCTAAACGGACAAGGCAGGAAATTGAAATCCGTGTGATTATTTATACTGCGGTGAGAGTGGTGGCACCAGGTGAGCTGCACAGACACTCAGCATCTTGTCGATGTCGACTTGTGTTGACTTGTCGACCTCTGCCTGGGGTGGAGTTCCTGGGGAGCAACTTTCTGGATTATCGCTTTTCGTTCCTGAAATGGAGATGCAAGACGGGTGGGTGTCTGAGCTTACTTCCCAGGGCAGGAGGGGGGAGGAGGAATAGGTTTTGGAAGGCGAATACCAGCTGGTGACTATTTCAGATGGGAACTGAAGGGGCTCCTCTGCTGGGAGAGGTTCTAATCTGTCTGTCTAGGCCCCCTAGAATCTAGGATAAAGACAGACTGCTGTCAAATGGGGTGTAGTAGACCAGGTGGGAACAGCTCCAGCCGTAAATGGAACGGAAGTGGCAGGATCACGTCACAGGATCGCAGGGAGCGGTGCCCTCTCCAGGGCAGGTCCCATGCTGCAATTTGAGTGTCACTCAGCTGCATGTGCTGAAGCCCTAATGATGCTTTGCAGCTTTCTAGGCTAATGGGGAGTGATTGGAACACAAAGAAGGTTAGAGCCTTGCCCGTTTCCTGCATGAAGGGCAGAGTCTGAATTGTGCGTCCGTTCCCTTCCCCTCTGTTAGGTAACTTATAACTAGGGCCTGCCACTGGCTCCCACACAATGGCTGCCGCTGAGTCGGAGACCCTGGGCAGACCCGTCCTGGCCTGCGCAGCCGCCATTGGAGTTGGAGTAGTGCTGAGCACGACGCTAGTATTGCGGGGATGGGTTTCCCACCTGAGGCCGAGAGCTTCTGACCCAAACTCTGCCACTTTGAGCCTGCCTGGGGCACGGCAAGCACACGAAGGCTGGAGTCGTGAACGCCGTGGCTGCTTCAGTGAGGGCAGCTCTGGGGCTCTGCCTCAAAGCATCATCCTTACGCCAGGCAGTAGTCGGCTGCCCGGCCCCCCTGACGTCCACAAGAGCCCAGCCCAGGTCACTCCCTGACTCTTCTCTATCATCCTCATTACTGCACTCCCCGTTTCAGTCTTGCCTCCCACAGTTCCTAGATCCGCCTGGGGGACATGTGCCTCCCCGGACCACCCATGTCTACTCTCTTCCATGGCGCTCCCCGAGTTCCTGATCTGAGGGGCTAGGAGCATTTTAATGCTTCCCGTATGTTTACAGGCAAAAGGGCGACTGAGGCACAGTGCCTGTGCCAATGTTGCTCAGTGCTGTGGACCCCCCGCCCCCCTCTTGTGCGAGGGCTTTTCTCAGAGATCTGCTCTAGCTCTCGCAGGAGTTCTGGGCTGGACCCAGGAATCAGGAGGTGGGTGCTCTAGCCTCTGTGGTAGGAATAAACAGGAGCTGCTCGTTCAGGTGTTGTGCAGGGTGTGAGGTTGTCTTCCTATCCTCTGACAGTCCTGGGTCCTTTCCCCAGACGTGTGCTAGTCACACCGTGTCTCTCTGGCCACAGCGAGGGAGCCTCTCTCCGTGCAGATCTAATGGGGGGGCTGGGCAGGGCCAGCCTGGCTCTTCCTCTGAGCAATGCCCCGCATACCATCCCAGAGCAGACGCACAGCCTGGCTGTACCTGCCCCTGACTAGGGTGACCAAACAGCAACTGTGAAAAAACAGGACGGGGGTGGGAGGTAATAGGAGCCTATATAAGAAAAAGTCCCCAAAAACGGGACTGTCCCTATAAAAATGGGACATCTGGTCACCCTAACCCGATGGATCATTTCCATGCTGCTACCCACTAAGCGCATCTGGACTCACGTCTCCTGCAGGGGGGAGTTCTCATCATCCATCCCAGGTACCAATGAGCCCTCTGCGCCCAGCCCCAAACCACCCTGAGCGCTGAGGCCGGTTGGGCCTGTCTCTTTAGTCTGCATTGAAAGCACCCCCAGCCACACAGCCTGGCCTTTTCATTCCCCCTTGGTCTTGGGGAGGTGGGGGCAGCCGGCTTCATTGCTGCTGTGCTACCAACCGGCACACGCCCAGACCTGGAGCATTGAACGTGGGGGCAGGGGGTGGGCGAGGGAGTGTGATCAGCTCGTCAGGCGGGCTCCACTCCGCCATGGGCCGCACCGTCAGCAGGGAGCAGAGAAGAGCTCTTCTGAGCTAAGAGAAAGGGAGTCAGTTCTTTGGAGCTGGAAGAGCAATTCTTCCCGTTTCCGGGGGGAGGGGCTGTAGGTGAGGAAATCCTAACCCTCAGCAGTTCTTCCAAGCAGGCAAAGCGTTGTGACTGTATTCCCCTCCTGAAGCAGTGGGACCTCTGCCCCGCCACGCAGGGAGTGGTCATCAAAGCAGCTGGAAATGGCTATTAATGGTTACAACACCCCAGCCAAACCTGCAGCGCGTCCCTGGGGAGGAGCTGATGGCCGGCCGAGAGCTCTGCACACTGGACTGTGCAAGCAGGCTTCTTTCCTGCCTGGCTTGCTCAGGAGCTAGTGAGTCTCAAACTGCGGGGTGTGACCTCACAGGGGTCGCGAGGTTATTACATGGGGGTCACGAGCTGTCAGCCTCCACCCCAAACCCCGCTTTGCGTCCAGCACTTATAATGGTGTTAAATATAAACAAGTGTTTTTAATCTATAAGGGGGGGGGGTCACACTCAGAGCTTGCTGTGTGAAAGGGGTCACCACTCACCTAGGGCCTGGCCCACCCGGCCTCGTGGGGAGCAATGGAAGCGAACTCCAGCAGCAATGACAGGGCCCAGCCTGCACTCGTGCTGAGAGCGACTTGGCCAGAAGCCGCGGCGTGCCTCCCTTCCGGCTGTGGATGACACGCGGCGCTGCCCGCTGCTCTGGTGCACTCAGGCAGGATGGAGCATTAGAGAGACACCCACTGAGAGCAGGGGTATAGTGCAAGGAACCCCAAGTCGCCCCTCAGCCAGAGCTGAGCTCAGCCACTCAAACTTGGAGCAGAGTCCGGGCTATTCCAACAGGCCACCTGAGCAGAGAACAGACCTGCAACCATGGGCACCTCCATCTCTTGGCCCAGAATCAGTCCATGGGCCAGTCACTGCTGTGCTGCCCCCGCACGGGGGAACATGGCTGGCTGGCAGGCTCACAGCACTCAGTCCATAAGCTGCCCCCCCTAGCGGGTCCCCACTTCACAACCGCGCAGCATGGTGCAGTTCTTAGGACACAGGACTGGGAAGTGAGAGACCTGGACTCTGCTCCTGGCTGTGCCCCGGGACCTGGACCGAGTCACTTCACTTCTGGGCACCTGTTTCCCCCATGAAAGGAGTGATGCTCGGCCAGCGTTGGGAAGCCCTGAGTGCTGCAGGCGCGAGGAGCTCTGGAGAAGGCTGTGGGTTCTGATGACGTTACTCTCCGGATGTAAGTGGGGCCCAGATTAATTCCTGCCCCTGCCCAAAGCCACGGCTGGGGCCGAAGGCTGCTGGAGAGCGAGGAGGGAAAAGCTGGGTCAGGTAGCCTGGCCCTGGCTTAGCAGGATCAGGTCTCCCTCAAGGTTGGGGTGAGTTCTGCTGGTGCTTTCCGGCTGGGGCCGTCCTCAGCCGCCTAACGGGGCAGATGTTTCGAAGTGCTTGTGCCCACAAACCCAAAGGAGGAACCTGCGTGTGGAAAAGTGGTGGTAACGACATACGCACACGTCCGTGTGCCCCTTTCAGGCTCCAGCATTGGGGGCTGCCCCTCCGTGCTCCCCACAGGACACAGCAAGGCTGCCCCTGAAGGAACAGCATGAGACCCCCACACTTTAACCCCCTTCTTGCCTCATCTCATGTGTCCCTGGCTGGAAGCCACCCTACCTTGGCGCAAACTGTGCCGTGTTAGCCCCCAGCAATGGCTGGGCCCAGGCCCAGAGCCACAGCTCCTCCCTGTTACCTGCTTGGTGAGACCCCTCTGACTCCTCCATGTTTGCCTTGTCTGGGGCTCCAGCGGCCTCCCCCAGTGCAGCTGTCTCTGGTGTGTCGCTCTCGTCCTCCGAAGGGCTGTTCAGCTCCGGGTTGTCGTAGTTTATGTACTGGTATAAGGGTCGCAGGCGCTGTGGTCTCCCTAGGGCAGTGATACCACCACCGCTGTAACCCTGAATACTCCACACCCCTGCTTCCCGGCCCGGGCCCTCAGGGAGCCTCCCCAACAGGCTGCAACAAAGCCTCGTGGCCCCAGGGAAGAGCACGATCCCGGGGCTACAGAGGGGGAAACTGAGGCACAGGGCAGGGGTGGAACTTGCCCATGATCACACCGTGCAGAAGCAACCGCTCTTGTGAAGGAGGCAGGTTCTGTGGCAAAGGCTCCAGTCTCGGACTCGGTGCAGTTTGTGGCTCTGCTGCGGACTGGCCGGGTACCCTGAGGCAGGTCCATCTGTTCCCCATCTGTGCACTGGGGATACCAACCTTCCCATCCCCTGCTGTGATCTGTCATGTCTAGTTAGACTCTTGCCTGGGAAGAGCCTGAGGCGAGGGACCCCCAATCTCAAGCACAGCCCAGGGGCGCTATCACCATAAGGAGAAGCTGGGGTGTGTCTGGCAGTGGGGGAGCCTCCCCTGGCTGAATCTTCTTTGGGACCAGCCCTAGGAAAGGAAGCGGGGCTCTTGGAGCACGATTGCCCTGGGGGCCCAGCTCTTGGCCATTATCTTTGAAAACTCCTGGCGATCGGGGGAGGTCCCGGATGACTGGAAAAAGGCTAATGTAGTGCCCATCTTTTAAAAAGGGAAGAAGGAGGATCTGGGGAACTACAGGCCAGTCAGCCTCACCTCAGTCCCTGGAAAAATCATGGAGCAGGTCCTCAAGGAATCCATTTTGAAGCACTTAGAGGAGAGGAAAGTGATCAGGAACAGTCAGCATGGATTCACGAAGGGGAAGTCATGCCTGACTAACCTAATTGCCTTCTATGACGAGATAATGGGCTCTGTGGATGAGGGGAAAGCAGTGGACATGTTATTCCTTGATTTTAGCAAAGTTTTTGATACGGTCTCCCACAGTATTCTTGCCAGCAAGTTAAAGAAGTATGGGCTGGATGAATGGACTATAAGGTGGATAGAAAGCTGGCTAGATCGTCGGGCTCAACGGGTAGTGATCAATGGCTCCATGTCTAGTTGGCAGCCTGTATCAAGTGAAGTGCCCCAAGGGTCGGTCCTAGGGCCGTTTTTGTTCAATATCTTCATTAATGATCTGGAGGATGGCATGGACTGCACCGTCAGCAAGTTTGCAGATGACACTAAGCTGGGAGGAGTGATAGATACGCTGGAGGGTAGGGATAGGATACAGAGGGACCTAGACAAATTAGAGGATTGGGCCAAAAGGAACCTGATGAGGATAAGTGCAAAGTCCTGCACTTAGGATGAAAGAATCGCATGCACTGCTACAGGCGAGGGACCAAGTGGCTAGGCAGCAATTCTGCAGAAAAGGACGTAGGGGTTACAGTGGACGAGATGCCGGATATGAGTCAACAGTGTGCCCTTGTTGCCAAGAAGGCTAACGGCATTTTGGGCTGTATAAGTAGGGGCATTGCCAGCAGATCGAGGGACGTGATCATTCCCCGCTATTTGACATTGGTGAGGCCTCATCTGGAGTACTGTGTCCAGTTTTGGGCCCCACACTACAAGAAGGATGTGGAAAAATTGGAAAGAGTCCAGTGGAGGGCAACAAAAAATGATTAGGGGACTGGGGCACATGACTTATGAGGAGAGGCTGAGGGAACTGGGATTGTTTAGTCTGTAGAAAAGAAGAATGAGGTGGGATTTGATAGCTGCTTTCAACTACCTGAAAGGGGGTTCCAAAGAGGATGGAGCTCGGTTGTTCTCAGTGGTGGCAGATGACAGAACAAGGAGCAATGGTCTCAAGTTGCAGTGGGGGAGGTTTAGGTTGGATATTAGGGAAAAACTATTTCACTAGGAGGATGGTGAAGCACTGGAATGGGTTACCTAGGGAGGTGGTGGAATCTCCTTCCTTAGAGGTTTTTAAGGTCAGGCTTGACGAAGCCCTGGCTGGGATGATTTAGTTGGTGTTGGTCTTGCTTTGAGCAGGGGATTGGACTAGATGACCTCCTGAGGTCCCTTCCAACCCTGATATTCTATGATTTTATGATTGTGGGCTGGAGGAGCACGGAGCTGGTGGTGATGGAAGGACACCAGGGAGGAGCGGGAGTGGAATCTGGCACTGGGTCTCAGTCCTCAGCACCTTAGGGGGTTCCTGCTTGTATATATTTGGGGAGAGGCTGGTCTCGCCCAATCTGTACCATGGGGTCTGTGGGGAGGAGGAAGCAAGCCAGGCCCAGCTCAGCGAGCAGGGCTGCTCCTTAGACCTGAGGCCAAGGCTGGCTGGTGGAGGATGTGTCAGGCACACACACAGCCTGATCCTGTAATGGAACCACTGCTCGGGACAAGAGTTACCCGGACTCGACAACACACACACAGCACCAGGGAGCCCAGCCTGGAGCCCTCGCCTGTCTGTCCCCAAACCACACGTCTCTGCTCCCTGAGCTACAGGCGATCCCCTTTACTGGTAGCACTAGCAGGGCCGTTATCTTCTCTGGGGGCCAACCGACCATGCCCTAAGCCAGCCCACCATACTGCCATAGCCAGCACCACAAAGGCGCAGTCCTGCACTGAGAAGCAGGAGCCTGCTGCCTCCCACAGGTACAATGAGAACAGCGAGCGCTTTCCTCACGCCGGGAAGGGGCTGCGCGGTTCCGAGCAGTGCTGGCCTGTTGTGGTGTGTCCTGTGCACTTACTGTCCGTGCGCAGTGTGTCCGGGAGCAGAGCCGCTGCCGGGCTGGCTGCGAGGTCTGACGAGCTTTTCCTTTTCTTGGTTTTCTTGTGCTGCCTGGTAGTGAGGGGGTTGTCCACCTCCCCCGCCTTGGGAGGCAGCTTCCTGAAGTCGGCGTGCTGGAAAACGTGGACTGTAGAATCAGCCCTGTGGGGCAGAGCCAGAGACAAGGGGATGGTGGGTTTGAACTGCTGGGCAGAGGGACAGCAGCCCCTGGCAGGGCAGAAGTGTCCCCTGCCTCCCACACAACCTACACCAGTGCCAGGAAACGTCCCGGGAACAAGCTTACCCTGTTTTGACTCCTTCCTGCCCTCCGGCAGGCTGGGAGCGCATTTCCCAGCGGGCTTGGGCAATTCTGCTCCTGCTTGAAGCTCGAGGTATCACAGCTTGAAATGCTCTGCCCCTCTGGTGTGCCCCAACCCTTGACGAAGACAGAGAAGTAGGACCACACCCCTTGTGCAGATGGGGAAACTGAGGCAGAGAGCGGGGCAGTGACTTGTCCGAGATTGTGCCCAAAGTCAGTGGCAGAGTCGGGAGAAGAGAACCCAGGAATCCCATGCCCAGTCCCCTCTGACCTAACTGCGAGAGAACAGTTTATAAATGAACCCAACCCTTGCTGAACCTTGCGCTGGCTTTGTATCCTAGGAGAGGGGCAGGGCGGATCTGCATTTTAGCCAGCCTGGTGCTGCTGCCTCCCCTAGCCTGGGTGCACCTCTCCAGTGGGCTGGCATGTTCCGCTGCCTCTGGTGGTCTGGCCGTCTGCCCTCTCCTCTGGAATGGTGGGAGAGGCTTCACCAGGCCTGCCTGACGCCTGTGTGCATTGCAGAAGCTGGTCACGGTTAGCTGCTCGGCTGCAGTGCAGCTGAATTGTACTCTGGACACTGGAGTTACTTGACATGGTCCCAGAGGGGATACTGGTTAGCAGAACCTGTTCTGGGCCCATTTCCTGACGTGTCATTCAGGGCCTGAAGCCGGCGTTATTTAATACGGCTGGGTTCGCAGAACAGCCACAGCCGCTGTGCCAACTTCCCCTGCCGTGCCCAGCCAACGTGCTGTGCTGCAGGCCCGCTCGGAGGGGAGCCCCTCTAAGGCAGCTCAGTCTCTGCTCCATTCGGCTCCTGGCCCCTCTGCTGGGTGCCCGCTGCGGTGGGTATGAGCCCTGGCCACCAGTCTTGCTGGCTCATGTCGGAAAGGTCACTCAGCAGCCATCAGTGGGTCCTGGCCTTGGGTCAATACTGACCTGGACTGGGTTGGACCCTCTGTCTCCGAGACAAAAGGGTTCAGGCCTCCCGAGCGACCCGGTGTCCATATGCCATTGCGCTAAAGACAACAAACTCTTCCCCAGCTGTCCCTCCACCCCTCGTGCCACCAGGCCTGGGGCTGAACGAATGGTGCCGTCAGGGGAATGGCTGGGGCGTGCCAGGCTGGCCCATGACCATCCCATCCTTCCAGTCCCAGCCTAGCCTGGAGGCTCTCCCATGTTGAGAGATGGCAACGCCCATCCCCAGGTCCAGCAGCCTCTCTGAGCCAGGGTAGTCAGAGCCCAGCGCA
Organism: Chrysemys picta bellii; assembly: GCF_011386835.1. Lineage (NCBI taxonomy): Eukaryota > Metazoa > Chordata > Testudines > Emydidae > Chrysemys > Chrysemys picta. The sequence goes on along the minus strand of NC_088804.1, from coordinate 4,595,594 downwards.
CAGGGCTGGTGCAGAACGCAGACTGCCCCAGAACAGGGCAAGTCAGGGCCTTCCAGCCCCTGCAGGAGCCCCAGAAGGGCCCGTTTGGGGCCCAACAGCCTCCCTTTCCCCCCACAAGAGGAGCAGCAGCAGCTGGGAGGAGCCTTCACAACCTGACATCATTGTTCATTCAGCTCCAACGCCCTGTTGCTGCATCACCCTTGGGTGCTGGTCCCCCCTGCTCCGTCCCCTCCCCTCCCACTCTGGCCTCTGCGATTCTCACCTCCTCCCTCCCCCTGTGCCCACTCTCTGCCCAGCTTCAACCCCAGGGCCAAGCGACTTCATTCTCACCGGAACACAGGTCTGAGCCAGTGTGTAACCAGGCCTGGTATGGGGACGCCATGTGCTGCCCCCTGCCCCAAGCCCTTTGTGTGTGAGTTAGGGCCCCGGTCCCAGCCCTGTCTCTGCTCTTTGCAGGCGGTGAGCTCCTGGGAGATGGGCTAGGCCTGGCACAATGGGGGATGAGCCCCCTGCAGCCCCCAGGGGACCCTCCAACCTACTTTGCTGCCTTTGCTTTAAAGCCGGAGGTCAGCAGCCACGCCTGGAGCACGGAGACTGATCGCAGGGGTTTCAGCTCCGGAAAGAGCTCTTTGTGCTTCTGACCCTCTTCGTCGTACAGCTGGGCGTTCACGACCACGCCTTGCCCGTCCTCGTCCCACTGGGGAGGAAGACGAAAAGTTACTGCTTGGGGAGCGGAAGATGAAAGCCACGCTTCCGGCTGCAGTGCCTGGCGCAGCTCTCAGACCAGCCCCGGGACAGCTCCCCCCTGTCCCGGAGGGGAAGCTGTGCTTTGCATTGAACAAGTGGCCAGGGGCTTTCTGGACTGTGAATTGCTTAAGCTACGTTTAAAACCCATCTGCATAAGTGATCAGGCGTCCATGGATCTGTGCTGTGGTACAGAGCCTGCCCCCACCAGGCCATGGGACTGGCTAGCAACAGGACCTGGATGGCAGCCGGAGGCCGGTGTGCTGCAGCCCGGACCCTACGCTGGGTTCTGTGGTGTGACACATACGTAACGTTAGGATAAAATAATGTCATGGTAGGATGCCAGGGCTCTGTGCTGCTATGAGCCGAACAGCACGGGAGTGACACTGCTGCTGAACGGCAATTCTGCGCGGCCAGCTACCGAGGCAGAACAGTGCGAGGGAGGCAGGTCAGCAGGTCCCTTGTAATGGGAACCCTGGCCAGGGCCTCTGGGGCAGGAAGGGGTCAAAGCAGCCAGGGGAAATGTGAGCCCCAAATTACGCAGCTGGTTTTCACACGAATGAACTGGAAACTTTGAAAATCATCTTTTTGGGGGCCACTTCTCGTTCAATCTCTTGCGAAGGCGTTGTGGAAGTGTAACGGAGCTGGTAGGTGGCCTTTCTGGGACACAGCCCCTTCCCCAGGGGAGACGAGCCAGCTCCCCCGGGGCCTGGCCACCTCTCAGCCCCACATCGCGGCTGGAGAAGACGCATTCCCTGCTCCCCATACGCCTGGCCGGATCCCCTTGTGAACACGCCTGCTTCAGGCAGCCGCAGCTCTGCGAGCACGCCTGTCCCATGACGACTCGCATTCTAAACGCGCGATCGTTCTTTACCTCCAGCGCCTTGATGGTCGGATTGTCCAGTGCGGCTGCCAACTGGGAGAGGAAGCGTCCGGGCATGGCCTTCCCCCCAGGCCTCTTCTCGCTTGGACTCCTTGCTGCAGTGGCCATCGCCTGAGGACAGGGCAATCAGTGACATCAGATACTGGTGCCTCCAGGCTTTGAGCTGTGTCTGATAATGATGCTTAGCCCTAGATCACTGAGCACTCCGCACAGGGGTGTGTCATTAGCCCCCCAGCCTGGGGGCAGGGAGGTCAAGCTTTATGAATGTTGCCACCCTGTGCCCCCCCACAAGACCCCGTTACAGCTAGTACAGATGAATCCTGGCCACCCAGCAGCACCTTTCACAGCGCCACTGAGTGCAGGCTGTGTTTGGGCATCCACAGCGGCCAGGCCAGCCAGCTGTGTTGCAGTGAACTGTGGGAAAAGCGGGGCGACTATCCCATAATGCTTCAGCGGGGAAGAGGGTGCCCAGAAGACATGCACCCAGAGCAGTGCACTCTGGGATGTCACAGTACTGGGAGGAATGGCTGACACCCCAGTTGCACAGATGCAGTGAGGAGGGCCATTCCTCATGGCAAAGACCACCAGGGAGCCAAGCCTGTGCCAGCCCAGGCTGCTGGCAGGGGCATAGCTGCCGCGGTCACTGAGGGTGACCCACACTATGTGCAGACACAAGCCATGTTCAGAGCTGAGCGGGTCCTAGACCACTTCCAAACTCAGCTAAGAGCTGCATGTGGACAAGTGCCCAGTCTCCTGCCACGGATAACAACTGGCAATGGGGCCAAGGGCTTGGATTCTCAGTTCCACCAAGACCCCTTTACACCTCGGGGGCCGCACAGTGGGTGTCAGTTACGTCTGAATGCACGTTAATGACCCCTCATGCTGCCACGGGGCTAAAAGTGACCTGTATAAAGGAGAATCAGGCCCATCATTTCTTTGCAATGAAGAATCCCACCAGCTCAGGAGTGAGATGCGATAGAACGATCAGGTCACATACAACGGTTGCTCCTAGGGTCTGAGCATGGTTCGTCTGACCAGAGCAGACAGAGATTTGAGCGCTATAAAAACCCACTTGGCAAGTATCCCCACCCAGGTTCTGGAGTGAATGAATCCACTCGAATGATCGTTTCACCGTACGAATGCAGCGTCCCCGCTCTCGCGGCTCTAACCGGAGCCGCCTGATGATTGGGGGTTTTCTGGGTCTGCAGTCCTGTGAATACACTAGAACACTGTTTTCTGAAGAATGGTTCTAGCCTTCGTGGTTGCAGAGAAAACCCTGGAAATGGGAACCCGACAGGTCCCGCTGGCAGACAGAAAGCCCGGCACTCCAAGCCACGCTCTTATTCAAACTGCTGTCTTAGAAGGTTGGATCTCATGGGTCTGGAGGCCGGATTCATGCTTTCTGAACATGAGGGTTTGGCGATGCTGGGCATGCTGAAAGCCCTTCCCATCTAGTCACCAAGTACCTGACCAGGAGGACCCAAACCAGGGGAGACTAGCAGGATTCAAATATTTGACTTTCAACTCTTTGAGCCTCAAATGCTTTCCGCCCAGGTCAACTCGGCTTTACCAGCGCTCTTTATCCCTTTGGTGTCCCCCATGCAGGGAGGTTTACAAACCCTGACCATGGGCAACTCATCTCCTAGCCCTGGGGAGGAGAGGACCACACTCTGCTCTGGTGCTAGGAGTCCGTGCCGCCATTGGTGAACGGCGAACAGCAGAGGCTAACAGCAGGAGTTTGCCTGGGAGCTGTCCAAGAGGAGGTACGCTAAGTGCTGCATTAGGGGGGCTGTGTTGGTGAGTATCTGAGTGCCTGCTGCTGGGACAGTTGGTCAGTTTGACCGTGTGCTTGATTGCTTGCTTGTTTGTTTGAAAAGTGTGAATTGGGAGTGCTTTGTTCCAGGTGGGCCTTGAGTGGGCCTGACTGGTATATAAGGGCAGTCAGCAGCGAACCAGCTGAGCGGCGAACAGCAGAGGCTAACAGCAGGAGTTTGCCTGGGAGCTGTCCAAGAGGAGGTACGCTAAGTGCTGCATTAGGGGGGCTGTGTTGGTGGGCCTTGAGTGGGCCTGACTGGTATATAAGGGCAGTCAGCAGCGAACCAGCTGAGCGGCGAACAGCAGAGGCTAACAGCAGGAGTTTGCCTGGGAGCTGTCCAAGAGGAGGTACGCTAAGTGCTGCATTAGGGGGGCTGTGTTGGTGAGTATCTGAGTGCCTGCTGCTGGGACAGTTGGTCAGTTTGACCGTGTGCTTGATTGCTTGAAAAGTGTGAATTGGGAGTGCTTTGTTCCAGGTGGGCCTTGAGTGGGCCTGACTGGTATATAAGGGCAGTCAGCAGCGAACCAGCTGAGCGGCGAACAGCAGAGGCTAACAGCAGGAGTTTGCCTGGGAGTTCGCGTGGGGAGAGCGCACTGAGGCTTTCATTTGCAGGTTTCTCCGAGTAGTTCCTGCAACAGTTGAGGAAGCTCCTAAGAGTACGGTGATATGGAAGGTGAGCGATCAGCTGTTGTAACCTGCACAGGTTGTGCCATGTTTGTCTTTCTTCCGCAGGACAGAAGTGACTTTGTCTGTACAAAGTGCAAGCTGGTCTCCATATTGGAGGAGAAGGTTCGAGGGCTGGAGAAACAAGTATCGACTCTGCGTTGCATAAGGGAAAATGAAGATTTCCTGGACAGACGTCAGGAGATGCTTCTACGGCCACAATGTTCTGAAGATTCAGAGCAGGCGCAGCAGGGACAGAAGGATTGTGAGGAGGTTTGGCAGCATGTGACCTCCAGAAGAAGAAAGAGGAGCGTCCATGCACCAGCAATGGAGATACAGGTGAGCAATCGTTTCCATGTTCTCTCTACAGGTGCTAGTGCGGAGAGTGGACTAGATGGCCCATCTGAGGGAAGGGAGCAGAAGGAGACTCCACCGATTGGAAGGCAAAAGATGCACTGTCCTAGGAATGGGGGTTCCACGACCACCACTCCCAAGAGGAGGAGGAGGGTGGTGGTGGTCGGGGACTCCCTCCTCAGGGGGACTGAGTCATCTATCTGCCGCCCTGACCGGGAAAACCGAGAGGTCTGCTGCTTGCCAGGAGCTAGGATACACGATGTGACGGAGAGACTGCCGAGACTCATCAAGCCCTCGGATCGCTACCCCTTCCTGCTTCTCCACGTGGGCACCAATGATACTGCCAAGAATGACCTTGAGCGGATCACTGCAGACTACGTGGCTCTGGGAAGAAGGATAAAGGAGTTTGAGGCGCAAGTGGTGTTCTCGTCCATCCTCCCTGTGCAAGGAAAAGGCCGGGGTAGAAACCATCGAATCGTGGAAGTCAACGAATGGCTACGCAGGTGGTGTCGGAGAGAAGGCTTTGGATTCTTCGACCATGGGATGGTGTTCCAAGAAGAAGGAGTGCTAGGCAGAGACGGGCTCCACCTAACGAAGAGAGGGAAGAGCATCTTCGCCAGCAGGCTGGCTAACCTAGTGAGGAGGGCTTTAAACTAGGTTCACCGGGGGAAGGAGACCAAAGCCCTGAGGTAAGTGGGGAAATGGGATCCTGGGAGGAAGCACAAGCAGGAGAGCGCAAGAGGGGAGGACTCCTGTTTCATGCTGAGAAAGAGGGACGATCATTGAGTTATCTTAAGTGCCTATACACAAATGCAAGAAGCCTGGGAAACAAGCAGGGAGAACTGGAAGTCCTGGCACAGTCAGGGAACTATGATGTGATTGGAATAACAGAGACTTGGTGGGATAACTCACATGACTGGAGTACTGTCATGGATGGATATAAACTGTTCAGGAAGGACAGGCAGGGCAGAAAAGGTGGGGGAGTTGCGTTGTATGTAAGAGAGGAGTATGACTGCTCAGAGCTCCGGTATGATACTGCAGAAAAACCTGAGAGTCTCTGGATAAAGTTGAGAAGTGGGAGCAACAAGGGTGATGTCGTGGTTGGAGTCTGCTATAGACCACCAGACCAGGGGGATGAGGTGGACGAGGCTTTCTTCTGGCAACTAGCAGAAGTTGCTAGATCGCAGGCCCTGGTTCTCATGGGAGACTTTAATCACCCTGATATCTGCTGGGAGAGCAATACAGCGGTGCACAGGCAATCCAGGAAATTTTTGGAAAGCGTAGGGGACAATTTCCTGGTGCAAGTGCTGGAGGAACCAACTAGGGGCAAAGCTTTTCTTGACCTGCTGCTCACAAACAGGGAAGAACTAGTAGGGGAAGCAAAAGTGGATGGGAACCTGGGAGGCAGTGACCATGAGATGGTCGAGTTCAGGATCCTGACACAAGGAAGAAAGGAGAGCAGCAGAATATGGACCCTGGACTTCAGAAAAGCAGACTTTGACTCCCTCAGGGAACAGATGGGCAGGATCCCCTGGGAGAATAACATGAAGGGCAAAGGGGTCCAGGAGAGCTGGCTGTATTTTAAAGAATCCTTATTGAGGTTGCAGGAACAAACCATCCCGATGTGTAGAAAGAATAGTAAATATGGCAGGCGACCAGCTTGGCTAAACAGTGAAATCCTTGCTGATCTTAAACGCAAAAAAGAGGCTTATAAGAAGTGGAAGATTGGACAAATGACCAGGGAGGAGTATAAAAATATTGCTCAGGCGTGCAGGAGTGAAATCAGGAAGGCCAAATCACACTTGGAGTTGCAGTTAGCAAGAGATGTTAAGAGTAACAAGAAGGGTTTCTTCAGGTATGTTAGCAACAAGAAGAAAATCAAGGAAAGTGTGGGCCCCTTACTGAATGAGGGAGGCAACCTAGTGACCGAGGATGTGGAAAAAGCTAATGTACTCAATGATTTTTTTGCCTCTGTCTTCACGCACAAGGTCAGCTCCCAGATTGCTGCACTGGGCAGTACAGCATGGGGAGAAGGTGACCAGCCCTCTGTGGAGAAAGAAGTGGTTCGGGACTATTTAGAAAAACTGGACGTGCACAAGTCCATGGGGCCGGATGCGCTGCATCCGAGGGTGCTAAAGGAGTTGGCGGGTGAGATTGCAGAGCCATTAGCCATTATTTTTGAAAACTCATGGCGATCGGGGGAGGTCCCAGATGACTGGAAAAAGGCTAATGTAGTGCCCATCTTTAAAAAAGGGAAGAAGGAGGATCCGGGGAACTACAGGCCAGTCAGCCTCACCTCAGTCCCTGGAAAAATTATGGAGCAGGTCCTCAAGAAATCAATTATGAAACATTTAGAGGAAAGGAAAGTGATCAGGAACAGTCAGCATGGATTCACAAAGGGGAAGTCGTGCCTGACTAACCTAATTGCCTTCTATGATGAGATAACTGGCTCTGTGGATGAGGGGAAAGCAGTGGATGTGTTATTTCTAGACTTTAGCAAAGCTTTTGATACTGTCTCCCACAGTATTCTTGTCACCAAATTAAAGAAGTATGGGCTGGATGAATGGACTGTAAGGTGGATAGAAAGCTGGCTAGATCGTCGGGCTCAACGGGTAGTGATCAATGGCTCCATGTCTAATTGGCAGCCGGTTTCAAGTGGAGTGCCCCAAGGGTCGGTCCTGGGGCCGGTTTTGTTTAATATCTTTATTAATGATCTGGAGGATGGTGTGGACTGCACTCTCAGCAAGTTTGCAGATGACACTAAACTAGGAGGTGTGGTAGATACACTAGAGGGTAGGGATCGGATACAGAGGGACCTAGACAAATTAGAGGATTGGGCAGAAAAAAATCTGATGAGGTTCAACAAGGACAAGTGCAGAGTCCTGCACTTAGGACGGAAGAATCCCATGCACTGCTACAGACTAGGGACCGAATGGCTAGGTAGCAGTTCTGCTGAAAAGGACCTAGGGGTCACAGTGGACGAGAAGCTGGATATGAGTCAACAGTGTGCTCTTGTTGCCAAGAAGGCTAACGGCATTTTGGGCTGTATAAGTAGGGGCATTGCCAGCAGATCGAGGGACGTGATCGTTCCCCTTTATTCGACATTGGTGAGGCCTCATCTGGAATACTGTGTCCAGTTTTGGGCCCCACACTACAAGAAGGATGTGGAAAAATTGGAAAGAGTCCAGCGGAGGGCAACAAAAATGATTAGGGGTCTGGAGCATATGACTTATGAGGAGAGGCTGAGAGAACTGGGATTGTTTAGTCTCCAGAAGAGAAGAATGAGGGGGGATTTGATAGCAGCCTTCAACTACCTGAAGGGGGGTTCCAAAGAGGATGGAGCTCGGCTGTTCTCAGTGGTGGCAGATGACAGAACAAGGAGCAATGGTCTCAAGTTGCGGTGGGGGAGGTCCAGGTTGGATATCAGGAAAAACTATTTCACTAGGAGGGTGGTGAAACACTGGAATGCGTTACCTAGGGAGGTGGTGGAGTCTCCTTCCTTGGAGGTTTTTAAGGCCCGGCTTGACAAAGCCCTGGCTGGGATGATTTAGCTGGGAATTGGTCCTGCTTTGAGCAGGGGGTTGGACTAGATGACCTCTTGAGGTCCCTTCCAACTCTGATATTCTATGATTCTGTGCCCTGCAGCTTTTACGCCGCAAGTCTGCAAACACTCGTGGGCCCACCCACAGCAGTCCAGGTAAGCACACGTGCAGGCGTTGGCAGGATCGGGGCCCAAAACTACCTCAACTCATCCTGCGTGCTGAGGCTCTTTGTCTCCCAATGCTGCTGCAGTGTATTCCAGGTGGTGCCACGCTGCGCTCTCCCATGGAAACGTGTCCGTGTCCTCTAGTGTCAGGGCTTCCTGAATCTAAACAAGGCACTCGCCAGCCAGCCAGCCAGCCAGTACGTGGCTTGAGACGTGTCTTTGGCACTGAGCTTGGTAGTGTAACACCGACCCACACGGGGGTGTTGGCACCGGGGATCACACCTGGGACCTCTGAAGCTAAATGCATGAGCTGCCAAGGCTGTAGCAGGCCCCTCAATCACCAGCTGGCCTAGCCCCCACTAGAGGGGGGACACCGAGTGAGCAGGGGGTCACAGGAGCAGATCTGGGCCTCAGACAAACCATAAAGGAATGACAACACCCGCTTCGCAGAGTGTAGCTAACCCCTCACCCGGCTTCCAGAGCGTCCCGGTGTGCTCCTGGGAGCCGGTCCCCCCTGCAACTCCACTGCGAACGAGTGGTTCCCTCCCCCTTCCCCTGCGCCAGGTTACGTTTCCCCCTCTCGGCCCAGTGCTCGCTCGGAGCCCTTCGTCCGCAACGGGTTCCCCGCGGAGTTCAAGCCTGCAGGTTTCACAGGCTCATGAAACTCGACAGCATGGACTTTCCCCCAGGCAGCCAGCAGGTGTCCGGCCTAACAACTTCCCCCTGCCAGCCAGCGGGTGTCCGGCCCGGCGCCTTTCCCTCCCCTGAAGCCAGCGGGCGTCCAGCCTGGCGCCTTTCCCTCCCCTGCCAGCCAGCGGGTGTCCGGCCCGGCGCCTTTCCCCTCCCCTGAAGCCAGCGGGTGTCTGGCCCGGCGCCTTTCCCCTCCCCTGCCAGCCAGCGGGTGTCCGGCCTGGCGCCTTTCCCCTCCCCTGCCAGCCAGCGGGTGTCTGGCCCGGCGCCTTTCCCCTCCCCTGCCAGCCAGCAGGCATCCGGCCTGGCGCCTTTCCCCTCCCCTGCCAGCCAGCGGGTGTCTGGCCCGGCACCTTTCCCCTCCCCTGCCAGCCAGCAGGCATCCGGCCCGACGCCTTCCCCCTCCCCTGAAGCCAGCGGGTGTCTGGCCCGGCACCTTTCCCCTCCCCTGCCAGCCAGCAGGCATCCGGCCCGATGCCTTCCCCCTCCCCTGAAGCCAGCGGGCGTCCGGCCAAGCAGCCGGCGGGCATCCTGGGTGGCCGGGGCTGAGTGTTTGGTCAGACATGCCCACACACGCCCCTGTCCGAGGCGCAGGCTGATCCCGTGGGAGGGAATTGCCCAGCGCGCCTTGCACGGGCCCAGCGGTCGTGCTGCACAAGCACACTGACCTCCGGGCTCCAGGTTCACGCCCGGCAGGGGCCGAGCAGCCAGTCAGAGCAGCTGTAAGAGCCCCAGGCAGGAGCACCACCAGCTTTTCTGCCGCCCTGGGCGGCGGAAGGTCCCGCCCTGAAATGCTGCCGCGGTTGCCACCCCCCAAATTGTAGTGTCCTAGGTGACCACCTGGGTCGCCTAATGGGTTGCGCCGGCCCTGGCCCCAGGAGCCAAGTGGGGATTTTGAGTAGGGGGAGGAGGGGAGGAAGCAGTCTACGCCGTTATGGGGGGCAGAAAGAGCCAGGCAGCTCATGGTGGCTCTGTCCCCTCCCCCCTCGAGTGAGCAATGGGTCAGTCTGCTGCCCCTGCCCCCTGCGACACCCAGCCTGGCAAGGCAGGGTAGGGTGAAGAGCCCCTGGAGCTGGAGGAACAGCAGAGGCAGGGCTGGGGGTGGGGAGCAAAGGGCAGATGTGAGGCTCGGGAGGTGCATAGTTAATTGCTGAGCTCGGGGAAGGGCAGATGTGGGGTCTGGAGGCAGAATTAATGAGAGCATTGGGGTGGGCAGCCACCAGCCCCCCATGAGTGGGGCTAGAATTACCGCACTCTGTACACTGGGGAGCGTGGGACTGCCCCCCCCACTGGGGAGTGCTGGGATTGTTCCCCCACTGGGACAGCTGGCATTGGCCCGCACACATAGTGGGGAGCACTAGCAGCTCTGGGACTGTCCCCCCACCCTGGGGAGGGAAGGGGGAGTTCAGAAATCAAACGACAGACCGAACCCTACAATATCGTCATCTTAAAAACCTCCCTGATTTCTGAGCCCTGGGGGCTGTCCGTGCTGCCTTTGGCCTGTGAGCTCGGCCTTTGGTGTTCTTTGCACAGAGATGGGGGGTGTTGGGCTCTACCTCTACCAGCATCATCGACTGGCCCGGGCTGTTCTTTCCACAGTAACCGGCTGCTCAGCTCCAAGCACATCCCTGACAACCCGGCCAGGGATGCTGGGTTCCCCTGGGCCGGGTACTTGGGAGAGTGCCGTGGGACTGCTACCCCATCAGGGAATGGCCTGGTCTCCATGGCCAGGGATAACAGGGAGCCTTGTTGAAGCACATGACTCTGCAGATGAGCTCTGCTCTGTGGACCTTTTGGGGCGCATAGGTCTTTGCAATCTCCATGCCGCGCAGCTACGAGACAATGCAGCCCACGACGGATGGGGCTTTTCGACGGCCTTTGTTGGGCGTTTTGGGGTAGGAACGTGCTTTGCTGTGACCCGACAACGCAGGCTGGATGTGTAGCGCTGATCAGCTCAGCCCATATGCTCTGTCTTGCCTTCTCGTAAACCACACGTAAACCACGCTCAGACCTGCTCTGGGAACCAGGGGCATTTGGCGCCGTGATGCTGCCTTGAATTCCCTGTGCTCTGTGCCACCAAAGCGGCGGCTCTGAAGCTGTCTCCATTGCATTGGTGATGGCTTTCTGTGTCTTTCCCTGGTGTCTTTTCACATAAGGGCTGTCCTTAGCTGCATTGTTACTCTGCAACCGCCTCTCTTTATGCTGGGATCCTATTAGATCTCACAAGCCAAGCGGGCTTGGGCTGTTAGTACGTGTATGGAGCCTCCCCAGCAACAGCCTCCAAGGTGGGGCTGCAAAGGGGGTTGATGATTTAGCAGAAGACTCTTCAATTTCTTTTTAAACCAATCAAATGTGAGTGTTGCTGTTCAGTCCCTGTGTTTGCGGGAACCTCTCCTTTGCCACAGTGCGAATGTCGTTCCCGCACAGAACAAATGGCAAACGCTGATCAGAGGCAGCAAAGAGAGCGAGGCCTGGAAAGGTTGCCCGACACATCCCATTCTGGTTTTTCAGTTTTTAAAAGAGTTTTAAGGTTGCTACATCAGGCGCCCTACAGTTAGGGGATGCCAGGGTTAAGACAGGCTGGGCAACTTTGATTCAGCCTGATTAACCCTGGGGCATATGCAGTCTTTAATTACATGCAAGGGCAACCTTCATTGTGACAGTTCTTGACTTTCCAGCGTGACTGTGCTGCGTTTGTGGAGGTGACGTTGGTATATATCTGGCAAATATAAATAGCTGAAGCGATACTGTCAAATAGTACTACAAATATTGTTTTCTTCCCTTCGTTGTTAACATCTCAGACAATCGAATCTGAAATGTGCAAAGTGACATTTAGCGTCTGCTCCATGTGCAGCCTTTCTTGGTGCTTTAACATTAAAACGAGATGGGGTGGGCCAGAGACCTGGGCCACAAGGTTAATGAGAAAAGGAATAAAATCCATCCAAATATAACGACGCCGCTTAATGACACAGCGATTTTCAGCTTCATAGCGGGTTCCAGACATCAGCTAATTAAGCCGCACAATACCCAGGTGAGGTACTTGAAGTAATTAAGTATAAAACAATTAAGAGGCCTCTTGTTGCTTTCAACCTCAGTTCAGCAGCAGTGATGAGAGCAGCGCCCAGGCTCAGGGAGAAGCCAGTGGCTGGTTGATGCTAATGTTCAGCTTGTCCTGCCACCTTTTATCTGCGGGTCTCCTAGAGCGTCGCAAAGATCTGTCGGGCTCGGTCCCACGAGGTGCTGGGAACCTTCCAGCCTCAAGCCAGCATAACAAGTCCCCGTGCGGTCAGTGGTGCTGCCTGCAGGCTTATAGTTAAACCTCTGCTCAGGTGCTTTGCTTTGCCAGAGCGCTTGGTACCGTTCCACAGCTGGGGAAACTGGCTAAAGAGCAGTGCTGGGACTCGCTGCAGCTCACACAGTGAGTCTGGGGCCTGCTCTGGAAGGGAGTGCCAGGGACCAGTTTTCCCTGGCCCACGCCTGGTGCCATTTTCAGCGGTGCACAGTGGGTGGAGCCATCTCCATCCTCTCTCCCGCTCTGCAAGGGGCCGGCCAACAACCTCTCCCGAGCTTTGGTAAAGCTGCATTTCACAGCTGAGTCTCTAGATGTGGTTCTGACAAAGCTGGGCTCCCCTGAGCCCTGCCCGGCTCCCTCCATTGGGTCGCTGCTCCATGCGATAACACCTGCAGAGCCCTAGCCGGGAGCCAGAAGAGGGGCTGTGGTAGAGGAAGCTGCAGTGAGGCTGTTTAATACCCCCCCTGAGGAGAGGCATCAACTGGGGTAGAGCGACCCCCGACCCTCCCAGCACGCTGGAACTGGACAGAGACCGGTGCTGCCCCCACAGCCCTCCCACTGCCCAGCCCTTGGGCTGCATCAGCTCTGCACTGCCTTGGTCCCTGTTCTCCTCCTTGCTCTGATACCCAGGCCCCCCACAGATGGGGCCCACAGGAGGAGAGAGCCCAGGGCTGCTGGGTTTAGGGTGGTTATTGCAGGGGGTGGCAGGGAGTCACACTGGTAGGGCAGGGGCTTCTCAACCTTTTTCTTTCCGAATCCCCCCACCAGGCTGTAAAACTCCCTGAGCCACACAGCTGTTTTTCTGCATATAGCAGCCAGGGCCAGTGATGGGGGTAGCAAGCTGGGAAATTGTCCGGAGCCCTGCGAAGCTAAGTTGCTCAGGTTTCGGCTTCAGCCCCAGGTGGCAAGGCCCAGGGCCCTGCGTTTAAGCCCTACTCGGCAGGGCTTTGGCTTTCTGCCCTGGAGCCCCAGTGAGTCTAACGCTGGCCCCGCTTGGTTCTGAAACCTGCTCATGGCCCCCCTGGACCCATGGTTGAGAATTGCTGTAGTAGAGAACCTCCAGCCTCCTTAAACCACCAGTCACCTCCCAGCTCCAGCAAAGAGCACCAGCCAGGACTCCTGCTGGGGAGTGGTGAGTAGGTCTGCCCCAGCCAGCTGGCTGCAAAGACATCGTGGGATGGTATCCTGTCAGCTGTCACATGCTGGGTGGGGGCAGCAAAGGGATTCAGCTCCCACGCTGAGTGACCTGATAGAAAAGGTTGCTGGGCTGTGAAGGAAGCCACCTCTGGCCTGCCTTGGTTTGAGAGAGGTTCACCTCCACGTAGGTGCAACGGAGTAGCCCTAGGACATCTTTCCTGCTGCCCCGAACACATCTTTTGGGTGAAATTTTCAGACTGAGCTTTGTTTTTATGCCTGCAATTTTGTGGGTGCAAATAATCTCAAGGACAAAATTGCAACCAGCCATGCAGAGGCTGCTGAGATGGTGAGAACAATGAAGTCCTGATGTGGGGGCACAGCCAGGTACTCAGATGCCCAGCCCATGTGACACTAAGGCACCTGCAAATAATTGCAAGGGGAAAATGGAGGCCAACTTTGGAGCAGCTGGCCCTTAAAAGCCACAGAAATTGTTCCCCCACCCCCGTGAGCTGATCAGACGGGATCTCCCAGAGAGCCAGTCACAGAATGGCAGCCTGTTGTGAATGAGAGGGACCCACTGCAGTGAAGTCCCCCAACGCGCAGACACGTGATCCTGGTGCACTGTCTGCAGTGTCTTTGCCTCCTTGGAAATGATCCTCTGCCTTCGATTCTTGCTTTCATAGAATCACAGAAGATTAGGGTTGGAAGGGACCTCAGGAGGTCATCTAGTCCAAGCCCCTGCTCAAAGCAGGACCAACCCCAACTAAATCATCCCAGGCAGAGCTTTGTCAAGCCGGGCCTTAAAAACCTTGAAGGATGGAGATTCCACCACCTCCCTAGGTAACGCATTCCAGTGCTTCACCACCCTCCTAGTGAAATAGTGTTTCCTAATATTCAACCTAGACCTCCCCCACTGCAACTTGAGACCATTGCTCCTTGTTCTGTCATCTGCCACCACTGAGAACAGCCGAGCTCCATCCTCTTTGGAACCCGCCTTCAGGTAGTTGAAAGCTGCTATCAAATCCCCCCTCACTCTTCTCTTCTGCAGACTAAACAAGCCCAGTTCCCTCAGCCTCTCCTTGTAAGTCATGTGCCTCAGCCCCCTAATCATTTTCGTTGCCTTCCGCTGGACTCTCTCCAATTTGTCCACATCCCTTCTGTAGTGGGGGGAACCAAAACTGGACGCGATACTCCAGGTGTGGCCTCACCAGTGCGGAATAGAGGGGAATAATCACTTCCCTCGATCTGCTGGCAACACTCCTACTAATACAGCCCCATATGCCGTTAGCCTTCTTGGCAACAAGGGCACACTGCTGACTCATATCCAGCTTCTCGTCCACTGTAACCCCCAGGTCCTTTGCTGCAGCAGGGAAAGCTGTTTCAGCCCTCTCTGTTCCCGCTGTTTAGCTTGGAACAGACTTTCAGGGGGACTCGGAACCCCCTTAACTGCTAGATGTTAAGGCCGGAAGGGTCGGGACTGTACTGGTCGTTTCAGCTGCCTTCCCGGCAGCACAAGCCAGAGAATGTCAGCCAGCGACTGGGCTCCTGGCTAAGCTAGAGCAGAGCTAAGACGCCTCCTCTTGATTTAAAGCTTCTCATAGCAGCGAATCAACCACAACCCTTGGTGAGTTGTTCCAAGGGTGGTTCTCCTCACCGTTCAAAAATTGCACCTTCGTGTCAGGCTGATGTCATCCAGTGTCAATTTCCAGCCTGTGGCTGTTGTTTTGCCTTTGCTAGGTTACGGAGACCTCTGCGATCAGAAATTTCCACCATGGGGAGGTACCTGTAGATTCTTTTTATATTACAGACCCCAGAACTGGCACTTTTCCTGTTTTCCCTCTTCAGGGCAAATGTTTGGGGTTCTTGGGCCCCAGGCTGCAATCAGAGCCATGTGGACAGTTGTGTGTATTTGACTCCATGTGGGGATGAGGGTAGTCTGCCCACGGAGAGCCAATGGCAGGGCCATTGTTTGAATTAATACAGCCCATAAACTAAGCAGGCCCTGTAAGCAGCTGAGTAAATGCTGTGGGAAGAGCCTCACCCCTTGGCCTGCCCTGTGAGTGCTGCAATACAGTCAACCCCAAGCAGTCCAAAAAGCACAAGATTAGCATCAGAAATCACACGATTTAAAACAAATACAGGTCGGGTTCCACTTATTTGTCTTCTGCTTTTGTCAGTAACTAGAGGGATAGAAATATGGACCATGGGAGGGCTGATGAGCAAGGGAAAGGGGGGGGTCATTTTTTCCGGGCCCTCCCCCAAAACATCTGTAACTGGGGTGAAATTGGGGCGGGGGGGAGTGAACATGATGTAGCATGGCCCCGAATTTCTCTTGAGGAGCTGTCTGTGCAAGACAGTTGTGCCAGTTTACCTTAAATGAGCTTTTAAACGGGTTTGGTGAAACTGGTGCCAACCCGTATGTAGATGCAGCTTAAGAGTGGCATATTGTGGTTTAGCTTAAATCTGGTTTGAACTGATTTAAGCTAAACTGAAATGAGTGCATTTACATGGGGCTGTGGGAGTCTCACTAGTTCAATTTAAAATCTCACTTGTAGTTACGCCAGTGCAGCTTTCCCATGTAGTCAAAGCCTTATAGACATTTTTAAAATTGCAAAGGGAGTGTGTCGTAACCCCATGACTCTGGGAGCTGGGGCTTTAAGAAAAACACCAAATGTCACATGACTCTCAATAGCATGCTGAGCACTGGAGATGGTAAGATTTCACGGGGGTATGGTGTATGCATTAAGCTAGGGCAGTGGTTCTCAATGTGTGGCCCAATCAGCACAGAGCTGAGGCCCAGGTGAAATCCTCAGGGCCATACAGGTAGTATTGGAGGTGGGCCATATATGCGGCCCAGAGTGGTAAATAGGTTGAGAACCACTGAGCTACGGGCACTGGCCGTTGCTGGTCCTGAATGAGGCAGAGTGAGGAGGGGAGGGTAAGAGGTGAGGGAATGATGGATTTTCCAGTTCTTCGGTTGCTTAAAAAAGCAAAATGTTTGGGTTGGAGTGAAAATGAAAATTTCCACCGTTTTGGGCAAATCAGCAAGTTGGAAAGCAATTGGGTTGGGTCAGATGAGAGAGAGAGAGTGTGTGTGAGACAGACAGACAAAATTCAAAACATTTGTTTCACATTAGATGATTTTTGGATTTTAAACCAAAATAAAATTCAATGCCTGAGTGAAGCGAAGAGTCATTTCAAACCCAACCACCCAAATATTTGGCTTAGAAAATGTCCGAGTGAAATGTTTGGAGGTTAATGTTTTTCCCCCTTAAATTAACAAGTCCGCAGCCTCGAGCACGAGGAATCGTGACATGGAACCGGGACGGGAGGGTCACAACAGGGAATTGGGGGGAGGAGGGGGGAGACAGAGAATGGGGGGTCATGACACGGAAGCGGGGTCTGTGTGAGGTGAATCACGACACGGAATGGGGGGAGGGGTTAAGGCGAATCAGGACACGGCCTGGGGCGTCAGTCAGTGGGCTGGGCCCGGCGCAGCCGGCAGGGGGCGCTGCGGGACCTGCCGAGCAGCGAACTACGACTCCCAGCAGCCCCCGCGGCGGCCGGAAGTGGCGGCGGCGCTGTTGCTTGGAGAAGCGGGGGCGTGTAACCGCCTGAGAGCGCGAGCGGGTCAGTGCCGGGCCGGGGGACCCCCGTGGTGGGGGGGCATCCCCGCTATGGGGAGCCCGGGGCAGGGCGCCCCCCATGCTGTACGGGGCCGGGTCGGGGGCACTCCCCCCGCGCTGTACGGGGCCGGGTCGGGGGCACTCCCCCCGCGCTGTACGGGGCCGGGTCGGGGGCACCCCCCCGCGCTGTAGGGGGGCTGGGGCAGGGCGGCCCCCATGCTGTACGGGGCCGGGGCAGGGCGCACCCCCCCCCGCGCTGTGGGGGGGCCGGGTCGGGGGCCCCCCCCGCGCTGTGGGGGGGCCGGGTCGGGGGCACCCCCCCGCGCTGTGGGGGGGCCGGGGCAGGGCGCCTCCCCGCGGTGCTGGATATTGTTCCCGGTCTGGGGCGCTGTGTTCCCGGCTCTGCCTGGGAGCAGGGGCCCCGCGCTGCTGGGGGACCCCACAGTGCCCAGGGGCCCCGGTCCTGCACAGCCCCCGATCCCCTCCGCCCTGAGGAGCCCGGTGCAGCCAGGAGTGTCCTGCCTGGCCCCAGGCCGCCAGGGACTGGCCCCCTTTGGCCCCGCGCTTAGCCCAGGCTCCAGGGCAGAGCTCTGTGCTGCGGGGGGCAGCGCCCAAGGGGCTCTGCCACGTTCCCCAGGCACCAACGGACAGGTACTGATCCCTGCACCCTGCTCCTCCCTTCTCCCCCCAGGGCTCCCGACCCCACCGGTAACCCGCTCCTCTGCCTTGGTGCCCGTTGATTGGGGGAGCTTTGTTTGCACTTTGCCTGGAAGCGGTTTGCCCTCCAAGCCAGCAAAATAAATAAAGCACAAATGCTGAGGCTGGCGTGTGGCCAAGAGCGCAGTGCAATTGCCATTGCACGGACACCCAGCCAGATGCTGCTTGGCCGGCTGGGGGGAGAGAGGTGGCTGGAGCTTGTTCATAATTCCAGTGATGCTGCCTTGGGCAGGGTGTGGGGTCTAGTGGTTGGAGCAGGAGACTGGGAATTCCAGGACTCCTGGGTTCCAGTTCTGGCTTGGCCAGTGGCAGCAGCAAAATCTCTTTTCTTGAGGCTTCAGTTGCCCTGTGTAGAGAGGAGGAGCCATGCTGATGTGCCCCACGAGGGTGTTGTGCAGGTTGGTTGGTATTTCTAATGTGCGCTGGGAGCACCTAGGGGGAGATACCAGAGGAGGTTACAGCACTAGCAATAAAGGAGGTAGATAAAGGGGCTCCCCCTACTTGATCATACCAGTAACCTGTCCCCAGGTTCTGTTCCGACTACTGAGCTTTGAGCAGCATGTGTTGTGTCTGTTCATAGCAAGGATATTTCCAGGGCTCGGTATGTAGTGGGGCCGTGTGAAAGTGGGGCAGAATTAAATAACTCCAGAGGCTCTAGTGCTGGGCAGCTATCAGATACTGGGTTGAAAAGTGGTCAGAAGGCAGCAATTGTTGGCCAGTGGAGGAGATTACAATGGAAAGAGATGATCTGGGGAACAGGTCATGGTGGTCAGGGAAGGTCTCTCTCGCTCTCTCTCTCTCACTCACCTTTGCATCAGCCTTTGTCAGCAACTGTCCAGCTCGTGTCAGTTACGTTTTCTTGTGGCCATGGTAGTATACCGTAGCGATAGACTGGAGATCCTACAGGGAGAGGGGCTATATAAAAACAGGAGTGAGAAGGAATGGCATCCATTTCTGTAGCACCTTCTGTCTCCAGGAACTCCAAAGCACTATATTCGCTGTAGCTGAGGAACACTCCTCTACTACCGAAATTCAGCCACTTCTGGAGTGGAGTGTGACAGCCGTTTAACAACACGCAGTAACACCCTGCACCAGTTAAGGACAGGAAGTGAAGAGGGATATCCTAGCAGCTGACAGTGCAAGGGAGATGTAGGGAGGCAGAATGTAATTACCTGTGTTGGAATTTATCTAGATTCGAACACCTTGGCTGTTAAGAAAAGAGACCTGGGATCTTTAATGACAAGGAGTGGTCAGAGCCTGAGGTTGGGGACGTATATGAAAGGCTGGGTGTATGTGGTAGAATACTATGGACTTTGGTCAGTCAATCAAAATCATAGAATAGAATATCAGGGTTGGAAGGGACCTCAGGAGGTCATCTAGTGCAACCCCCTGCTCAAAGCAGGACCAATCCCCAGACAGATTTTTGTCCCAGATCCCTAAATGGCCCCCTCAAGGATTGAACTCACAACCCTGGGTTTAGCAGGCCAATGCTCAAATCACTGAGCGATCTTTCCTCCCACAAATCCTTTCCCAGTGAGCCTTCCCTTAGAAGTCTCAAGGCAGTGGGCTTAGGGCAGTGCCCCGGCTTACCCATCATGTGAGCTATCCATGCCACCTTGGGAGCTGCAAGCAGGGGCTGAGGCTGGGCCCAGAGCCATGCTGAGAGCAGGGCCGGGGCCGGGAGTGGAGCCGTGGCTGGGCCGGGAGCCAGGGACTGAGGCTGGGGCCACGGCTGAGGTGGGTCTGGGCCCTGGGGCGAGGCTGGAAGTGGCGCTGTAGCCGAGGCTGGGAGTGGAGCTGAGGCCGGGCTATGTCCGGCAACTGGGAGCAGAGCTGCGGCCAGGCTGGTGGCCAGGGGCCACGGCTGGGGGTAGAGCAGGACTGGGTGACGACCCTCCCCTCCTGTGGGGGCTGGCCCGGGCCTGCTGTGCCCTCCCAAAGTTCTTCCACCTCCCCCTTGGGGGCACACCCCACAGTTTGGGGACCACTGGCTTAGGGTATGCCTGCCCTGGAGCTGGAAGATGTAAATTCCAGCTTGGGGAGACATGTCCGCGCTAGCCATGATTGAGCTAGCATGCCTAAAATAGACGTGTAGCGGCAGGAGGGGCAAATCACCCCAAGTACCATCCTGTCGGAGACCCTCGGTATTAGGGTGACCAGACAGGAAGTGTGAAAAATCGGGAAAGGGGGTGGGGGTAATAGGCACCTATATAAGACAGCCCCAAATATCGGGACTGTCCCTATAAAATTGGGACATTTGGTCACCCTACTCGGTATGGAAATGAGAACTTCCAGCTCCTGTGCAGACGTACTCTTTGTGCCCAGTGCTCGGAGAGGGTGATGTTGTAACCTTAGCTGAAATCTCATTTGAAAATTTTCAGCTTGGTTCCTGTTGGTTCTGGTTGGCCATCTAGGGGACCAGAGCTATGTGGTGCTCCAGGAGAAACCACCAGAAGCTAGTTGAGATCAGCTGAAGTATTCTAATGGAGCCTACTGGAATTTCCTTTAGGATAGGGTTAAACCCAACCCTCCCACTGCACCTGGGAAATTGGGGGCAGGGGAGGCCACTGGTTTCTTCCCCCCCCCCCCCAAGGTGGGGACTACAAATGAGAGCTGATTCCAACCCAACTATATTTAACTAGCTGTCGTCTTCTTTTGTATGGCTGAAAGCCAGCAACGTTGGCTGTTCAGTGAGATGTGGGGCAGCTGGCTGACCTCTCCAGTAGCAGGATCTTGGGCTTTTCAGGGCTTCAGTGGCTCGCACCCTGAATCAGTGGAATGAGGATAATTGCCCCCACCTTTGCAAAGTGCTGTGTGATCTCCGGCTGATCCGAGCTGCTGTGTACAAGTGCTTTTCGCTGCATCATTTCCAGGTGGACGGTCTGTGGGAACCATTGGCTGATACACACAGCTCTGAGGTGCCGAGTCTTCTTGCTGCTCCCTGACATCTCTCTCCTCCTGTCACCTGTGAAGTACAAGGTAAAGATCCCGAGAAACGTGATCTCTGGGACACCCGAACATTGCCCAGTGGAGAGCTGCATCCCCTTCCCATGTCTGTTATAGGAGAGGTGTGGCCTCTACAGCTCCCAGCATGCAATGCTCCATCTTCATCCAATAGCTGGAACATTGCATGCTGGGTCCTGTAATCTCTGCACGGTCCATGCACCCTGTGTTAAGGCTGAGGGAGCTGCAGACCTTGATGTAGCCCCACTACGTTATCCTGCCTGCTCTGGCCACAGAACGCACAATCCCCTTGTCCTTGGAGCATTGAGAGGAACTGCTGCCTCCCCAGCCTCCTCTCAGGGAGGTACCCGAGTACCCTCCTGCCATCCCTTTGGGAAGAGAGTCCCGTTTGCCTCCTGTTCTAGGCTGCTGCTGCAGGGTGTCATTTCTGCTCGCTGGAAAGAACATAACTGCTAAGCTGGCTTTGTTCCTACGGGCAGCGCGTGGAGACCTGCCCAGCTCCTAGGGAACAGGTGTCCCCATGCAAAAGCCACCAGCACAATTGGCCGCTCCTCAGCCTCTCTGCAAACAGGCCTTGGAGGCCCAGTGGCAGGGCAGAGGGTACGGTGAGGCCCGCAGTCTCCATGGCTGCAGTGGACAGCTCTCACCAGCACCGCCTTCCAACAGGAAGGGGTTAAAGGCAGAGGCCTGCTCTGTCCGGTTGCTCTCTGCATGGAGCAGCCAGCGGGGAACTGTACACATGGGGGCTCTGAGCCGTGAAGCGAATTGCACATCAGGTATAACTTAGAGGTCGGGAAAGCCCCTGTTGGCAGGGGAAGGTGGGCTCCCATCCCACCTCTCCTGCTAACTGCTTTTCCTGCCATCTCCCTTGCCCCCACATGAAACCCACCCAGAGCTGCTTTCTGCCGGCCTCGGGCCTGCTCCCGCTGTCGCTGAAGTTGGGGAGATGTCAGCCACTGATGTGGGTGGGAGCAGACTCAGATTCCTGTGATGTACAGCGCCCTCCCTGCTGGCTCTGCCCTGGGTCCCCCCAGGGGAAGGGGGAATGCCAGCCGCTCCAAGTGGCACTCTGCTGCCCCTTCTCTCTCCGATCTGCCACCAGCCCAGGCGGCATTCCAGGCAGTGGAAGTCACCCTGCCTCGTTTGGAAGACTATTTGCACAGCAAGGCCAGGCACAGCGAATGCTCCAGCTATTTTAATCCTATTGAGAGAAACTAGAAAAGGAAAGATGGGATCAGTCCGAAATGGGCCTTTGAATTCACTTGGGAGGCCCGGCTGCTGCTATCACAGCCCTCCAATTGAATCATGGCTCCCTCCTGGCTTCAGGGCCAGTGGACTCCAAAATCCACTGCATGATGTCTTTCATAATAGGCTATAAATGTACTTCTGCTCATGGTTCTTTTGTGTTAATCTCTGTGACAAATTTTCTATTGATGCTGCGTGATCTCTCTCGCTGATATCCACAGGGCTCAGCTGATAACGGCGCACAGCTGCCTTTGCTTTGCTCTGCCTGTGTGCCTGTTGCGCTGCTGGTGACTCTCTTGTGGGACAGGGACTAGCTCGAACGAGTGACCTTGCCAGGACAGGAGAGGCTGACCGTGAGACCTCATTGGCCAAGGTTTTAAAAGTGGATCAAGCGAAACCGGGACAAGGCGCTCTTATTCCAGAGTAGGAGTGTCCACAGCTGGAGCTGGTCCAGAACAGCTCCATGTGTCAACAAGCCCTTATGCTCTCTTACTGTCGCCGCATTTGTCACCGCTGCATTAGTCCCTGGGGGGTGAATAATTAGCTCTTTGCTAATGGCTCTCATTCCAGTAAGAGCTGTACCTCCATGACGGCAGGCTTAGGCGGATTAGCCGTTCGCGTCAGAGGCTTTCTTATCCCCGCTCGGTATCAATAATTCATTGGCTTGTAAATGGAATTGAGGCCCCTGTCTGTCCCTGCAGCGCCACTGTGCTCTCCCTGCTCCCGCACACCACACCGCAGTCGGCGGGAAGGAATCTTCCCGCTGGAGGGCTCGCCTGCCTGGGACAATTGTTGAGCCTTCCAAACGTGGGGCCTGATCCTGTCCCAAAGTCCCAGGGAGTTGATGCGCTCAGCTTGGCTCAGGGCCTGGCCCAGTTTTATGATGATTTTCTAAGTGAGAGTGAGCGCATGTCCCCTGGTGATAAGGGCTCTCTGGAAGGCTTCCTTCGGCACTGCAAGGGGAGAGGTGCTGGCTGCTCCCAGGTCGGAGATCTGCCCGGCTATCAGGTGACTAAAGGACCGAACCAGCAGGTGCGGTTGTGACCAGGGTGCAAAATGAGGTTCTGCCCAGAAGAGCAGGGCCTGCGCAACCCATTAGGCGCCTAGGGCGCTACAATTTGGGGGGCGGCGACCGCGGTGGTATTTCGGCGGCGTGACCTTCCGCCGCCTCTGTGGGGGGGCGGCATTTCGGGGTGGGACCTTCCGCCGCCTCTGTGGGGGGCAGCATTTCGGGGTGGGACCTTCCGCCGCCTCTGTGGGGGGCAGCATTTCGGGGTGGGACCTTCCGCCGCCTCTGTGGGGGGCGGCATTTCGCGGTGGGACCTTCCGCCGCCTCTGTGGGGGGCGGCATTTCGCGGTGGGACCTTCCGCCGCCTCTGTGGGGGGGCGGCATTTCGGGGTGGGACCTTCCGCCGCCTCTGTGGGGGGCGGCATTTCGGGGTGGGACCTTCCGCCGCCTCTGTGGGGGGCGGCATTTCGGGGTGGGACCTTCCGCCGCCTCTGTGGGGGGGCGGCATTTCGGGGTGGGACCTTCTGCCGCCTCTGTGGGGGGCGGCATTTCGGGGTGGGACCTTCTGCCGCCTCTGTGGGGGGCCGCATTTCGGGGTGGGACCTTCCGCCACCTCTGTGGGGGGCAGCATTTCGGGGTGGGACCTTCCGCCGCCTCTGTGGGGGGCCGCATTTCGGGGTGGGACCTTCCGCCGCCTCTGTGGGGGGCAGCATTTCGGGGTGGGACCTTCCGCCGCCTCTGTGGGGGGCAGCATTTCGCGGTGGGACCTTCCGCCGCCTCTGTGGGGGGCGGCATTTCGCGGTGGGACCTTCTGCCGCCTCTGTGGGGGGCAGCATTTCGGGGTGGGACCTTCCGCCGCCTAGGGCGGCAGAAAAGCTGGCGGCGCTCCTGCTGAAGAGTGACTGTGCAAGTGGCATCACAGGCCAGTGTTTGACCGAGGCTAGGTCTACACTACCCGCCTGAATCGGCGGGTAGAAATCGATCTCTCGGGGATCGATTTATCGCGTCCCGTCGGGACGCGACAATCAATCCCCGAATCGACGCTCTTACTCCACCAGCGGAGGTGGGAGTAAGCGCAGTCGACAGGAAGCCGCAGAAGTCGATTTTGCCGCCGTCCTCACAGCGGGGTAAGTCGGCTGCGATACGTCGAATTCAGCTACGCTATTCACGTAGCTGAATTTGCGTATCTTAAATCGACTCCCCGCTGTAGTGTAGATGTACCCTGAGTCAGGCTGCAGCAAATCTGCCTAACTGATAACTAAGCAGGCAGGCCAGTCCGCTCCCTGGGATCTGAGGGTCAGGCTGGGCACTTCCCTGCTCATGCGTTGTTCTTGGAGGTGCCGGGCGCTCCTGTTGGGTGGGGTTTGCTATTGCAGCCTTAGGGAGCTTAGGCTTTAAGCTAAGCTACGATGCACGCTTCCAGCTCAGGGCTGCGGCAGGGGCCAAAGCAACCTCCAGTGGAACAAAGCAGGCCAAGCCCCACAGCAGCATGAGGTGGCCGTGGCTGGAGAACCTTGGCCATCAGTTCTGCTGATTGGGCCCCAAGAGAAACCCATACCCATCTCAGTCCCTGCAGCGAGCACCTCAGCCTCTGATACTCCCGGGGAGTGAGACGGGGCCGTTCTTACAGTCACGCTGCAGAGCAGACCCATGGTGACAGCGCGTGAGCCAAGCAACGTCTGGCGAAGGGGAGATGCCATGAGACCGGCCAGACTGGGTCAGACCAGTGGTCTATCTAGCCCAGTATCCAGTCTTCCACAGTAGCCAGTGCCAGATGCTTCAGAGGGAATGAACAGAACAGGGCAATTTATCAAGTGATACATCCCGTCGTCCACTCCTAGCTTGGCAGAGTACAGCAGTAAACATGGACGCTTTGCATGGGGGAGTCGTGCTGGTCAGTCACTGCCTGGTGGGGTTCCCAAGTGATGCCTGCAGCTTAGTCAGTGTCCAGATTGGAGGGCGGGTGTGTGTTTTCCCTAGCTGGGTGTGTCTCCAGTGAGGAGCAGCAGCCCAGATGTATTTAAATATTCCCCATGGCCGGTAAATGATTCCCAGGAAAAACCCAGCTGATTTCTTTTCCCAATGGTGTCCGCTTGTCGATTGCAGCCGCAGAGCCGTGGCCGAGATGTCTGAGGGACCTTCCAGGATCTCGGGACCCATCCCTCCCGACCCTACGCTGTTCCCAGACTATTACAAACGCCCCCTATCAGGTGAGTGCCAGTGGAGCATGCAGCATGGATGGGGTCCTACGTAGTCACGGGCGGCTTGTTTTCCCTTCCGTAGTCCCATTTTGCTGCACAGTCACACTGGATCCATGGATGGGGCCAGCATGGTGGCCCATTGAGGTGCCAGGCCAGAGGGCTGTTCGTTGACCTGGCTTTCCCCAAATCCAGGCAGGGGCTGGGGGCTCCTGCAGAGCCGGCACGCTCTGCTCCAAAGGGTACGGAGTGGGCCTGCTTCTCCCTGCAAAGAAGCTTGGCTCCTCTGAGATGCTGAGGCTCCCAGCTCCCATTGTCTCCAGGACCAGGCTGACGTTAGGAGCAGCGTCAGTGAGGGGCAGAGGGGCTGGAAGTTAGGAGAAGGTGGGCTGGGGAGGCCGGGGGGCTCTCCAGCCTCATCTGTGGCCGCCGTGGCAGGAATGGGGCTAGCCTGGAGCAAGCCTGGGGCGTGTGGGGAGAAAGCGATGGGGCGGTGCTGCACATCTTGACTCATGCTGTCTCTCTCTAGCTCGAGGGAGGCTGGAAGGGAATGCCTTGAAGCTGGACTTCCTCTCGGGCCCTCTAGCCCCAGATCCCAGCCTGTACCCCACCTGCTACAGTGCCCGCCCTGCCCATCCTGCCCCGCGTATCCGCCCCAATGGTCAGGCCATCCTGGAGAAGGGGCAGAAGGGGACAGTCGGGGTCTTGCTGAAGCTGGAAGGGATCTCTCTCTACAGGGAGCCGCCCCTGAAAAGTAAGTGCAATGGAGCAGCTGGAGCTGCCCGTGGCTAAGGGCAGGACAGATACTTTGGTTGGACGCAGTGGCAAGGCCTTAGGGTGGGGATTTCCAACCGAGTAACCAAGGCTTGGATTTGTTGGGGGCTGATCGGCTCTGGGGGTGCTGCAATGGGAGCAGCATCCCGACCCTGGGGTTATTGAGGTCATAGCCTCACCCTGACTGCAGCATGGCCTTTGTCTGGGGCTAGGAAGGGAGTGTGGAGAGGAGACCTGCTGGTGGAGGACAGGCTGCAGGGCGGTCTGGGAGCAAATCGAACACTTCAGTTTACCCTGGCTCAAGGTTGAGAGGATGGTGGTTAAATCGAGAGGCAGCACACTTAAAGCTGATGAAAGGCAGTGGGTTTTTACACAAAACGATTAGCCTGTGGAACTCACTGCAACAAGACGTCATGGCGGCCAAGAGCCAAGTAGATTCAAGGTGGTGATCCAGGTGCGTGGATAACGAGAACAGCCAGGGGAGTGCCTTGCAAAGGAGGGCTCTGCTGGCCTTGGACCCAGTTCTGGCTCCCGTTTGCTGCCCCAACTCGGCAGCCTGGGGACTGTTTTAACTTGTGCCCGCAGAGGACAGCCAGAGTGCAGTGTGCACCAGCTGCTGTCTGTCCCCAATGTCAGTGGGGAACTCCCCTGTCTGGAGGATTGTGGGTCATTTCTGCAACCTGAGCTGAAGACCGAGAATCTGCCCTAAAGTAGCGATTGTGGCCCCTGGACCTTTCTGAATCAGTCTGATTGGCCCTCAGGCGGGAAGGGCAGACGGCTCCGCCATAGAGTCTGGCATTGCTGTTGACAGTCCCACACGCACTGGGAAGGCCTGTGGTTCCCCCTCCCCCTGGGGCAGGAGTGACTGGCAGTAGTTTTCTCCCTGGGTGCTGGGATGTTTGTGGCTTGATGCTGAGCTAGAACATTGGCCCAGCCCTCTGGGCTGTCGGGTAGTGGAGAGGGAGGGACAGTCTCCACATGGATGGTGTTCCAAGAAGGAGGAGTGCTAGGCAGAGACGGGCTCCGCCTAACGAAGAGAGGGAAGAGCATCTTCGCCAGCAGGCTGGCTAACGTAGTGAGGAGAGCTTTAAACTAGGTTCACCGGGGGAAGGAGACCAAAGCCCTGAGGGAAGTGGGGAAGTAGGATACTAGGGGGAAGCATGAGCAGGAGGGGAGGACTCCTGCCTCACACTGAGAAAGCAGGACGATCAGCGAGTTATCTTAAGTGCCTATACACAAATGCAAGAAGCCTGGGAAACAAGCAGGGAGAACTGGAAGTCCTGGCACAGTCAAGGAACTATGATGTGATTGGAATAACAGAGACTTGGTGGGATAACTCACATGACTGGAGTACTGTCATGGATGGAGATAAACGGTTCAGGAAGGACAGGCAGGAGGAGTTGCATTGTATGTAAGAGAGCAGTATCACTGCTCAGAGCTCCGGTATGAAACTGCAGAAAAACCTGGGAGTTTCTGGATTAAGTTTAGAAGTGTGAGCAAGAAGGGTGATGTCGTGGTGGGTGTCTGCTATAGACCACCAGACCAGGGGGGTGAGGTGGATGAGGCTTTTTTCAGGCAACTTAACAGAAGTTACTAGATCGCAGGCCCTGGTTCTCATAGGGGACTTCAATCACCCTGATATCTGCTGGGAGAGCAATACAGCGGTGCACAGACAATCCAGGAAGTTTTTGGAAAGTGTAGGGGACAGTTTCCTGGTGCAAGTGCTGGAAGAACCAACTAGGGGCAGAGCTCTTCCTGACCTGCTACTCACAAACTGGAAAGAATTAGTAGGGGAAGCAAAATGGGAACCTGGGATGGGAACCGGGGAGGCAGTGACCATGAGATGGTCGAGTTCAGGATCCTGACACAAGGAAGAAAGGAGAGCAGCAGAATATGGACCCTGGACTTCAGAAAAGCAGACTTTGACTCCCTCAGGGCTGATGGGGAGGATCCCCTGGGAGAATAACATGAGGGGGAAAGGAGTCCAGGAGAGCTGGCTGTATTTTAAAGAATCCTTATTGAGGTTGCAGGAAC
The DNA here is from genome assembly GCF_011386835.1 of Chrysemys picta bellii. Taxonomy (NCBI): domain Eukaryota; kingdom Metazoa; phylum Chordata; order Testudines; family Emydidae; genus Chrysemys; species Chrysemys picta. Next base: position 4,567,742 of record NC_088804.1, on the reverse strand, counting down.
AAACCATCCCGATATGTAGAAAGAATAGTAAATATGGCAGGCGACCAGCTTGGCTTAACAGTGAAATCCTTGCTGATCTTAAGTGCCCCAAGGGTCGGACCTGGGGCTGGTTTTGTTCAATAGCTCCATTAATGATCTGGACGATGGTGTGGACTGCACCCTCAGCGAGTTTGCAGATGACACTAAACTGGAAGGAATGGTAGATACACTGGAGGGTAGGGATAGGATACAGAGGGACCTAGACAAATTAGAGGATTGGGCCAAAAGAAATCTGATGAAGTTTAACAAGGACAAGTGCAGAGTCCTGCACTTAGGACGGAAGAATCCCATGCACCGCTACAGACTAGGGACCGAGTGGCTAGGCAGCAGTTCTGCAAAAAAGGACCTAGGGGTTACAGTGGACGAGAAGCTGGATATGAGTCAACTGTGTGCCCTTGTTGCCAAGTAGGCTAATGGCATTTTGGGCTGTATAAGTAGGGGCATTGCCAGCAGATCAAGGGACGTGATCATTCCCCTCTATTCGACATTGGTGAGGCCTCATCTGGAATACTGTGTCCAGTTTTGGGCCCCACACTACAAGAAGGATGTGGAAAAATTGGAAAGAGTCCAGCGGAGGGCAACAAAAATGATTAGGGGGCTGGAGCACATGACTTATGAGGAGAGGCTGAGGGAACTGGGATTGTTTAGTCTGCAGCTGAGGGAACTGGGATTGTTTAGTCTGCAGAAGAGAAGAATGAGGGGGGATTCGATAGCTGCTTTCAACTACCTGAAGGGGGATTCCAAAGAGGATGGATCTAGTGGTAGCAGATGACAGAACAAGGAGCAATGGTCTCAAGTTGCAGTGGGGGGAGGTTTAGGTTGGATATTAGGAAACACTATTTCACTAGGAGAGTGGTGAAGCACTGGAATGGGTTACCTAAGGAAGTGGTGGACTCTCCATCCTTAGAGGTTTTTAAGGCCCGGCTTGACAAAGCCCTGGCTGGGATGATTTAGTTGGGAATTGGTCCTGCTTTGAGCAGGGGGTTGGACTAGATAACCTCGTGAGGTCCCTTCCGACCCTGAGATTCTATGATTCTATGATCCCAAACTAGAGAGCTAGGATTCAAACCAGCCCCACCTCCTCCTGTGAGTGGGGGAGACGTCTGGCTCCACTGATCGGCTGTGTGATGCTTGTCTGCACCGCTCTGAGGGCCAGCAGCAGAGGGTGCTAGTGAGTTGCTCTGTGTCATGGCACAATTGAGTCACCCCAGAAAAGCCAATGTCTTATGTGTGCTTACAAGGGGCTCAGTGGGTATGATTCTATCGCCCCCGGTGGCTGGCACACAGGCAGGGTAACCGCTTGCTGCTGCTTGCAGCGAACGGTGTAGCTTTGGTAGCAGAGGCCTTGGTCTCTGATGCCAAAGGTCATGGGCACCCACTTATGGCTTGGGAGGGTTTGTTGGTAAAAGCAGTCTCTCCCCGGGGCATGCAGGGAAAGAGGCCAAGGACCACGAGAAGGAGAATGTGAGGCGGATGAGGGAGATCCAGAGGAAATGCAAGGAGAAGGAGCTGGTGCGGGAGCACAGCCAGCCCAAACCCATGAAGGCCTTGTGGAAATCCCAGAAGTATGAGAATGTGGAGTCCAAGGTGAAGGCCAAGTTGCAGGTACCTGTGCACTGCCCCGTAGCCCTTCAGGGGCCATTGCCCCGGCTGCCCTCGATTGGGGTTTGCCGGGAGACCACGTGTAGATCTGCAGAGCCCTGCTCAGTAGCACAGGGGATGGAAGTGTCCCTTCCCAGGCCGCTGTGAGAGCGGAAAGCTGGAGCCATGCCCTGGGCGGGAATACCTGGCTCGAGCGAGCAGACTGGTGGCTAACATCTGGTTCAAGTGTGATGGGGAAGTTGGGGAGAAGCGGGATCCCCGCTGTGGTTCTGCACTGTGGGATAGGGTCAGACGCTCGCCCCTCGGCAGGTGGCTGCTCCAGCAGGGGGGTCTGAGGCAGCGCTCGTTGGCATGAGGTGAGCGGGACATTCCGACGCTGCTAGATGGCGCCATCGCTGAGGCGCTGCCTAGAAAGCTGCCATTGTGGTCTATGCCTGCTGCTCTCGCCTATGGAATCGGACCGGTCCACGCCATGCATTTAATGGCAGCTGTGTTGGCCCACTCTGCAGGATGGGTCACTGGTCTCATGCATGAAACCAGATCGAAAGGGAAGCGTGACCCAGCCCCTCAGTCCGAAGGGTCATGGCTCCGAATGGCTCAGACCCACCCAGTGTGACTTACAGACACTCGGCATTTTAACAGGCTGTCACAGACTCACAGGGTCTGTCTATGCCACGCCGGACCCCAAGGACCCACACGGCTCCACAGGACAGGCCCTTGACCTCCAAAATGGGGCCCTTGGCACCCACAATCCCTGTCTCTCTCTCTCTGGCTCTCTGCCGCGTTCCAGGCTCCTGTGGGAGGCTTGTACTGTCCCCTTCAGGGCACAGCGCTCCCAGGGCGTGTTTGCAGTGACAACCAGGCAGCCTTTTCACAGCAGAGCCGGGGTTATTGTGGGGAATTCCTTAGGTCAGCACAGAGAAGTGAAGGTTGACATGGTCCGTCCTGGCCACGCCTGCACTCCACCCAGCCACGCTGTTGTTAATTCCGTCTCCATCTCCGGAGAGAGCTGCTGAGTCTCCCCAAAAGCCACCACTTCTCCCCTCCCTGACGACGCACGCGGAGGTCACGTGTTCCAGCTGGAGATTTCCCATGCTAGGTGCCAGTTGTTCGGCCCTTGGGCCTCCCATTGTTGTTCTGGATCCTCCACTGATATGGGTCGGTTTCAGCCAGTCCTTTAATGCCCCATTCATCCCACCTCAGCCAGTGACACACACCCCTCAGTCCCGCTCCGCCCTAGTTGCCCTTGTTGCAACCACTGGGTGACAATGCAAAGTGCAGAGGGAAACTGAGGCACGCAGCGGCATCGTAAAAAGATTAGAGAAAATTCCCACTTTGTCACACAGGCGTTCTAGTTCCCGCCACAGCCGGCTGCAGTGTGAAGCCTAGCCTGTCTGGGGCACTCAGCGCACTGTATGAAGAGTGATAAATTCACTGCAGCCCATGGGTTTGCTCCTGCAGATTCCTCTCTCATACTCCAGTGTCACTCCATTGAATTCAATGGCCTAATGCAGGTTTACACTGGCGGGATCTGCTCCATGTCTCCGCTGCTGGCTGAGTTCCCTGCCTGGCTGCCTCCTCGAGGAGACCTTCCCTGGCATGCCGCAGCAGGGCCTGGGGTCGCCCATCTGCCATGGCACTGCTGGGTGATCCTGGGCTCTGAGGGGCTTTGCCGTGTGGTTTGCCCTGTCCTGGCAGTAATGTCTCTCTCTCTCTGCCTTTTGCAGGAGAGCTCTCCCCCGCCCAACCCGGAGTCTCAGAAATTCCTCCGGGCATATTCCCGCTGCGGCTCTGGGGTCCAGCCCCGCCGTTCGCTGTCGCCCAGCCCTGCCAAAACGAGAGTGGTGACCGACACCGAGGCTGCAGGAGCACAGTGCACTGATGCCAAGGTGAGGGACTGCTCGCTGGCTCCTGGCGCTCCAGAATCGCTCTTGCTCGGCACAGGTTCCTTCACTCCAGCCTCAGAAGGCACCATGCTGTGCATGGGGGTCACTGCTGCCTGACCTCTCACGCTTCCCCCTTTCCTTCCAGATCCAGGTAGAAGGCACCAGCATCGACTTCGTGAGCCACAACGCCCGCACCGCCAAACGGGCCCCCATGCGGCGCTCGCGCTCGCTGCAGTCGCTGGCTGAGGCGCTGGAGCAGAAGCACCGGGAGCAGGAGGAGTACAACGCCAAGCAGAAGGGCCACGTGCCCCAGTAGTACGTAGGCTCCTGCCCAGCCAGCGCCTCTGTCACAAACAAGCCTGAACCCACTTCCTGCTCCGTGCGTGGGACGGCAGCGGCTTCTCTTGTGGCAGCGTCCTCCTCCGCTGCTCTGCGTAGTGAGCTCCCGGGGTCAGTGCGGTTGCAATGAGCTTGGCCCAAGAGGGGCAAATGAAATCCCCGACGAAGCTGCTGCATGGGGGGTCAGGGCTGTGCGGCCGACTGGCTCTGCGCAATGGAGCTGCTGAGTGTCCGGTGCTCCAGCTGACTTGCTGGTGCTCAGCTCTGCTTGCTGGGAATGGGCACCAAAGTGACTTAGGAGCCTCAGACTCATTGAAAGGCTCCTCGGTGCCTGAGTCACTTCCCCTAAGTGCCGAGCATGTCCCACAACAGCCGGTGGGGCCTCCCGAGCGACACCCGTAGGGGACAGAGCAAAGCTCCCCCCTCCCTGCCTTGCTCGACCCAGGCCAGCGGCTTGGATGGTTTCTGTATTGTACGGCTGGAGGGGGGCAGAGGGGTGGGCTGGTTCGGCTGGGAATGGGAGACAGAATCTCTTGCTCTGACATTGGGCCAGATCCAGCTCAGGACCTTGCTGCCCGGTGCCCCATGGGCAGTGAGTTTGGTGCGTGTGGCCAGGCCCTGTGCAGCCCAGATGCACCCTGTGGCGCACTGCTGAGCCTCGGACGGGCCTACGGCTATGTGGAGATGTCACGGCCTGATTCCTCCACATCAGGCCCAGGTCCTTTGTGGGCACCTTGATGTGTGGGAAGCCTGCACTGCCCGTGCTGTGTCAGGCCCGTGGTCTCCGGGGCTGTCGGTCACTCAGTAGGGTGACAAGTCAAGTATCTGTGAGCCTGGCATCCATCCCTTTCCCCTCTGCTCGTCCCATCTGAGTCTCTTGCCCCTGGGCGTCTGGCCCTGCCTGGATCCTGCCCCTCACCACCCTCCTTCTCCCTCGGCAGCCTGCTGGAGCGGAAGGATCACTGGCGCAGGGAGATGGAGGAACGGCAGCGGAACCTGCCCGACCCTGACATGCCACCGGGTCACACCATGATGCCGGAGAGCGAGCGGCTGGCAACCCTGAACAACCTGCAGCAGAGTAAGGGGAGGAGAACCACTGGCTCCTGCTGGAGAGAGAGAAGCCAGTGCTGCTCTGCAGTGGCACCTGCTGTGACGGGACAGCTCCGCTTACTGCAGCACTAGCCTCGGCCACGGGGGGTCGCTCTTCTAGAATCCACCGAGTTGGCGACCTCACAGTGCCAGTCTCTCCCCCCCTCCTCCCCCCCAAGCCCCCGGACAGTCACGGACTTCCAGTCACAGCCTAGTCACGCTGCCCCTTCTGCCCCCAGCTGCAGTGCGATGCCCAGAGCGGGACACAATATCCCAGGGTGGGTCTCACTTAGTGCAGGGTGGCTTCTTCCCCGCTGTGACGTGCTGCCTCTGTGCACATGGGTCTTCATGGTGGCTGGAGCATGATGGGATCGCATAATGTCTAGTTAGCTGATCTCTGGGGAGTGAGCACCAGTGCTTAGTGGCAGAGCAGGAGCGGCCTGGCCGTGCCCCCTCTCACCAGCCCCCTTCCGTCCGCAGGCCAGGAGCAGCTGGTGAAGGACCTCGTGATGCTGCCGGTGCGGGCCGACACCCTGAGCATTCAGAAGAGGCGGGCGGAGCTGGAGAAGAAGCTGTCGCAGATCGATGAGGCCCTCAAAATCTTCTCCCGGCCCAAGGTCTTCATCAAGCTGGACTCCTGAGAGGGGGGGTGTTGTGCTGTGCGTGGATCTGCCACCCTGCTGGGGGGGCTCCCAGTCACTCCGCTCCGTGGGTTGGGGGGGAGGGAAACCAAACTCAATCTGCTTCCACTGGCTGCTGTAGCAGCTCCTGCCTTGGGGATTCCCAGAGCCCAGCCCAGCCAAGCTGGCCCCAGGCAGAGGGCAGCTGGGCCCTTGTGGGTGACAACAGCAAACGAACCCGAGGGGTGCTGCCAGGGGCCATTGTCTTCAAGGCAGTGCCCCAGCCTCTGCCCAGTGGGGGGCTCCGGAGGGGCAGACTGGCCAATGGCACCTTCTGTGCAGCGTTGCTTGGAAAGCGGCAGGCCTGGTGCTCTCAGCTGCTGCTCTGCATGGCTGGGCTTACTGGCCTCTCGCTGACATGGAGTGATGGTTTGTAGGACAAAGCAGGAGCAGCCTCTGCCCGGCACCCCCTCCCCGGCCACCTTCCTCGCAGCTTGGAGCTGGGAGCCACGGGGCGTTCAGAGAGAGAGCGGGAGAGTCTGAGCATAACCCTGCAGCATCCCAGCTGCCCCTGCTGGGGGGGTTGCGACACAGCCGGGCCTGAGAGCCAGCTCCCTGCCAGCCCAGGCTGGGCCTCTACATGGCGCTCCTCTGGCCTGGCCACCGCTCCCCTGCAGCCTTCTGCCAAAGGCCGTGTGCCTGGGACGGGGGCAGCCCTGAGGGGAGCAGCTTGGTAGGCCAAGACTAGCAGAGGGGCAGGGTAACCAGGCCTGGCAGGGAGCTGGCACTGGGGGGAAGGGGTGGGGAGTGTGGGAACCCTTCTGGGGGTGTGTTGGACAGCTTTTAAATAAAGGGTTTTGTAGGTATTGTGTGTGACAGGTGTGTGAGAGGGGGAGGGCTGCTTTGGGCTGTGTGGGCAGCTGGGGAGGGTTCAGCCGGCTGAGTGGGTAGAGTGTTGGGCATTGGCAGTGCCCGGGCTGGGGCATGCCTGGCTGGCAGGTGGGGGCAGTGGGAGCCTGCTGGGTCTGTGCTGGGAGGCAGGGCCTGGGTAGCCTGCACCTTTCATGCTCCTTGGTGCTCCAGCCGTGTGCACATGTGGTACCAGATGCCGCTGCCCTCCAGTTGCGCAAGCCAGCCAGGGAGCCGGCTTAGCTGGCCCTGGCCAGGGTGAGTCCCTTGGCTGGGTACAGCTTGTCCAGCAGCGCTGTGCTCCCCCACCTGACTGCTGCATAGGGGGAGGCAGGGATGCCTCCAGCTGTTCCCAGCCCGTCCCCACAGCTGAGGATTTGACCTCCTCTCTGGGACTGTCCGTGGTTGCTGGTGCTGCTGCTGCCTTGCAATGGGCCATGGAGGAAAGAAGAAACTCCTGGCGGTGGAGGAGCAGCCACGCAGTCAATGCGAATCCCTTCCACAGCACCAAACTGCCCCACAGCTTAATAAACTAGCCGGGCTCGGAGTGGGAGTGCAGGGCAAGCAGCCCGGGGTAGGTGCGGGATTGGAATCTGCCCCCTGGGTTTTTGTAAATCTCCAGTCTTGTGCCCTGAGAATGGGAGCGGGCAGGGCCCTGAGCCGACGGGCAGAAAGTGTGTGTGTGGGGGGGGAGATGACCCCTAAATGGAGAATGTAGCTGCTGAGGCATGTGGTGGAGGGGGCTCTGTTACAATTTTCGGCTGCTGGGGCCCTGCTGTTGGGGGGCTGAGGTGGTGGCTTCAGGAAAGGGAAATGGCAGAAGAGCTGGTGCACTGGTTGCAAAAGCAGCAGCAAAACCACAGTTGTGCAGAGGAGCTATAACTGATGGGGCCAGGGCAAGGCGGTCGAGCTCCCAGCTTGCTCTGAGCAGGTCCTACACCCGCTCCTCCCCACCTAGGCAAATCAAACACCAGCTCGTGCTGCCCTGTGCTGCTGGGGGAAACGGGCAGGGGAATGCCCCCGGCTTAGGAATCTCACAGCTCCGCACGTGTTGGGAGGAGACTGCCGCATGGGTGAGTGCTGGGCTCTCGAGACTGGATTCCCCACAGTCCATCATTACCCCTGTGCAAGGGAAGCATGACCTGCTACTCCCTCAGGATGGCAGCATTTCCCCCTCACTGGGCCCAGCGGCAGGCTGGGGGACATCCACCCTGCTGTGTCCCAGTCTGATGCTCAAAGGCCCCGGCCAATACATCAGCCAACCGGTGCTACATTTGGAAAAGAAGCAACTCCAGCTGGATAACTGTGCAGTATGGCCACATTGTGCATTGTCAGGCTTCTTTTTGTTCCTAATATACCATAAAAAAACTCCTCCTTATTGTCCTTAACTCTGCTGGCCATAGATTTGTCCTTGTGTCCCTTTGCTTCCCATATCAATTTTCTACAATTCCTAGCTTCTAACTTTATATTAATTACTAGCAAGTTCCCCTGTCTTCCATGGTTATTTTTTATAGCTGCCCTCATTTGCCCTCTAAGCCAGGTTGATTTGACCAATATCGCCTTTTCCCTCAAGTATGTTTTTTTGGGCATCTAGTAAAGTGTTCTTAAACAATTCCCAATGATTATTCACATTGTTCTGATTAAATTCGTTCTCCCAGCTGATTTGGCACCTAGCTGTTTTTAGCTTTGTGAAATTGGCCCTTTTGAAGCACCAAGTCTGTCTGTCTCTCTCTCTCTCTCTCTCTCTCTCTGTTGTGGACGTTATTCTGTTTGCACACTATAAATGTGATCAAATCATGAGTCCTTCTACCATTAAGTTTTTAGTTCTGTGATCAGTTCCTCTTTAGCTATTTGGACAAGGTCTAATATAGAATTCCCCTGTGTTAGAAGCAACATTGTTTGAGTTTGGAAATTGTCATTTATAGTTAGAAGTACCAAGAATGTTTAAGTATGGGCAAGGTGAGACTTCTAGCATGTCACTCAGGTTGACGTCCCCCATGACCACACAGCATCTTTTCCTACATTAGAGGTAGGTGCATAGGGAACCACTCATGCTGTTACCTACTGTGCTTTGGTGGGCTGTAGCAGACACCAATTAATACCCACACTCGATCCTTCCTAAATAGGTTAGAACCATTGATTTTAACATTCCACTCATGGGCCCCATGCCACCGGGTTTCAGTAATACCCGGGAGATGAAATTTATGCTCATGTGAACACTTTCAATTCCTTGTCTGTTACCCAGGCTCCTGGCATTAGTGCGTAGGGAATAAAGCATTTCTTCTCTTTGTGTCCTTCAGTTCCTTGGTTAATTTTATTCTCAACATCTCAGTGTGCTAAACGAGTGCTCAGATCGTCCCTTCTTTTACCCTCCCTCTTTAACACCCTCCAGACTACCCTAGTCAGCCTATCCCTGAACTGCTTGGTTCCCTGTCTCCTGAAGTGGAGGTCATCCAAACTATACAGCTTCCTCTCCCTGGAGGTGGTGGACCAGTGTGCCACTAAACCAAACCCCTCCATGCTACACCATTTACCTAGCCAGCGGGTCACCTCCAGCATCTTCTGCCTGCCTTTGCTTGCGGAACAGGGAGGCTCTTAGAGGCAATCACGTGTCCATTCTGCTTCCGTGTTCCCTAGCTGTGAGCTCTCTCGTGACAGTGTCAATCTGAACCATCTGTGATGCTGGCAGACCAGGTGCCAGCTCATGCCTCCATTGAACATGGACAAATACCTCGCTGGGATCAGTCTGGCCCCTGCATGTTGGTATTGTTAAAATAGGTATTGGCATGTTCAGGGGTTAGAGGTTATTGAATGCCTGCGTGATACTCACTGATAACAGCTGCCTCCCGCACTGCAAGGTCATGTTTGAGCAGTTGTATTATGAACCTCTGTAACAGTGTAAATCCACCAGCCAGGAGCGCGCCATTAATGCGTGTGAAGTGCTGGTCTCCAACACGAGGTGTTCCGGCCTGCCCGCCAAGGAGGGCCCATCAGCACCAGCTGACAACAGTGGAACACACTAAGGAGGGCAAAGGACTGTACCGTTGACTCCCACCCCCCATAAAGAGTAGTCTTGCAAGTGAATTCCTCCCATCAGCTGAAGTTGCATCTCAAAGCAGAAGTGGGGCAGGCATTAAAAACCCCTAACAAGGAGGACCTGGTTGTCCATGTTGCTTGGACAGTGGGGGGCAAGGTATCTAGGCATAAGCAAAAGATTCCCAGTGCTTAGCCTGAGTTAGGCCTAAAGGACATACAGAACTTGCTTATTACGGAAATGTCTATTACCTTTGGAAACTGAAGATTGGAACTCATTACCTGCTTTAACCTGGTCAATAACTCTCATTTCCTTTGCCTGTTAATAAAGCTGAAGATCGTTTATTATAGGATTGGCTACACGCATTGTCTTTGGTGTGAGATCTAAGGTGCAAGTGACGTGCGGTAAGTGACTAGTCCTTTGGGCCTGGAGGTAACCTGAATATTGGTGTGAGTCTTGGTATAAGGGACCATCTATCACAGAGATACTCACCTGGGTGCCTAAGGGGACTGCTGTGTCTCTGTTAGTGCCTGAGGAGGTCACACTCGGTGAAATCTAAGTCTAGAGCTTGCACCCAGTTGGGGGCTTGTGCCCTGGTTCGTAACAGCCTGCCTCAGTGCTCTGGAGCCCCTGCAGGGCAGGGCGACGCCATCCCCAATGGATCCTCTCATGGTGCCGCCCGCCTTGGCTCCAGGAAGGCAGCGCGCTGTCCTGTTCGTCCTTCTGTCCCTGGCAGAATGTTCTGTTCATGCTCCTGCGCACTGAGGCCCAGCGCGGCTTGGACGGCTGGAGAACTCTGTGGATAAGCTTCATTTTTCTTACCGGGTGGGGGCTGAGCTGCCAGCCACGGGTGGGCCCCAGACATTGTGCTGGTCCCTTGGGCCTGCTGGAGCTTGAGCGGTATCTGCCTTAGTGGCCCCATTGAGGACCTGGTATTGATTGGAAACGCCCAGCTGTGCTTCCGGGACTCCTCGGTGGCAGCCCCCCCTTGTCTAGCCATAGCCTTGTAGCAGAGGGCCGGGCCCTCTTGCCTCTCCTCTCTGACGTCAGCTCTCTCCAACTCAGCTGCCTCAGTGCACACAGGTGCTAACCCAGCACCTGGCTTGTCTCTTCCAGCCCCAGGCGTGTGAGAGCCGCATGCTTCTCCCAGACACACACACACCATATTGGCACCTGTCCAGTGGCGTAGCCAGGGTCTAAGTGTAGGGGGAGCAAACATAAAAAAGGCCCCCCCTTGGCTCCTCCCGTTCCCCCCCCCCAAGATTAACCCCGGGGCCCGGCTCAGGACTCCTGCGGGCTTCCCGGGGGTGCAGATACCCCCGTCCCCCCGCGGTCCCGGGAGAGTCTTTCCTGCCCAGCCCACCCTGCAGGTGTCCCCCGCCAGGCTGCGCCGCCTGGTCCCACCCACGAGGTCCCGCCCCGCCCCAGGCTCCTGCACCGCGCCAGGGCCCCCCCGTCCAGACAGTGCGGCCTGCGCCCCTGCCCTGCGGGCCCGGCCCCGGGGAGCCCCTCACCCAGCAGGGACCCCTTCAGTGCAAGGCACCGGACCCCCGCTGTTCACCTTCTGTCCTGTGCTGCCGCCTGTCCCCGGCCGATCCCGGCCCCGCACTGCGGGCGGATCCTGGCTCCAGCTCAGGGCGGGGAGCACTTGGCCGCCGAGCCCTAAGCCGCCGCAGGAGGTGGCTGCGCCCGCGGTGATGTTGGGGCCGCGTGGGGTGCGATGGCCGAGGAGCCAGCCCCCTCGCTCCTCCGGCCACGCCTGCCGCCCCCCCACCCCCCGTGGCTCCTCCGGCCGTGCTGCCCCCAGCGCCGGCCCGGCAGCCGCCACTTTGGGAAATGTGCTGAGAGGAAGCGGCTGCTTCCCCTGCACCCCACTAGCTACGCTACTGCACCTGTCCCGTGCAAAGGCCGGGGCTCTCCTGGAGGCCATGTTTGTATGAGCGAGGCACGGTTAGAACAGGCCTGGGGTAGGGGTAGGAGCCTGGGCGAGATGCCTGCACTGCTGCCCCACAGCCAGCATTGGTCCAGTGCTTCCCCCCCCCCCCCGAGTCAATGCTGAGACCCCTTCATCCTGCCCTGCAGCCCCACTGCTTGTCCAGGCCTGTACCCAGACCCGGCACTGCTCCGGGCCCACGGGGGCGCCTGGCTGCCGCAGAACCGCACACCCCTCGAGCAGCAGCAGCATGTCCCAGGCTCCAGTGCTGGGGGAGAGGCTGGGACATGCCAAACCGCGTCCAGGGCAGGGCTGTGCCTTAGCGCTGAAAGGCCGGGGGCAGCCCCTCCCTGCAGCCCATGAGCCACTGAAACCAGCCGCGTGCCTGCCCCCGGCTCAACCCGACTGGCTCGCCGGCTCCCGCAGGGGAGTTGCTGCCTTGCTGGGGCTGTGCATCCTGCTGCCCGTTCCCCACCGGCATGTGCAGGGCTGGCTGCCGGATCCGGCCTGACAGGCGCTGCGGGAAGCCCAGGCAGGGCCCTTGGACACTGGCTACACATGCACACGCCCTGGGGCCTGCTGCACTTCCTGCTGCAGCGAGGAGAGCGGCCAGGCAGGCCCCTCTGGCTGGAGCTGCTTCCCCAGCGCAGGCAGGGAGCACCCCGCCCTTATTAGCGATCAGCTGCATTACACAGGTGCTCCCTGTTCTGGCCAGGGCCCTATTGCACCAGGGGCTGTATGGACACACGACAAGCCAGTCCCAGCCCTCTGGGGCCACCCTGCTGTGTCCAGGCCAGCGCCTGCACCCCTGCTGCCCCCGGCCCCCAGGGACGCAGCGTGTCACGGTGCCCGTGCCAGACCGCCCCGGCTAACGGTGGAGCCAGGCAGCGCTGCGTGTTTGGGGTGACAGGCGGCTGGCTCAGGGGCTCAGGGCGGACTGGCCCAGGGCAGTGCCAGCCAGGCTTACCACCTGGCCAATAGCTGACTGGCCTGGCCTTTTTTCTAATGGATGGGCGTTGTCAGAAAACTAATTTACTCTGCCGGGGGGGTTGTTTTTAATGTGGGGCTAAAGCTTTGCAGTCCGAGCCCAGCACACGGGGCCAGCTACTGGGAAATGTGTCAGTGGCCACGAACGCGTTCCCACTGCCTCCGTTTACACACTAAAACTGGTGCCAATCCAGCAGCTGTAGTGCCCACCAGCACACAAGCGCCCCGGGTGTGAGTGGACAGGCACCGTTAGCGAGCTCAGCTAGACCTGTGTGCGCTCTAGCTACTATAAGTGGCTGTTGAAGATTGTGTGTGCAGTGTTGCCGTGTGGTGGGCTTGCCCTGTGTGTGTGATTTGGGGGAGGGGACATTAATTTATTTTTGCATGTCCCAGGTAGTAACCCTAGGGCCAGAGTGGGGCAGGCCAGGCCCTGCTCATTGGTAGCTGTGACCTGTTGCAGAGGCAGGCTCCCTCTCCCAGCCCCAGTGCCAGCTGGGCCCCCTGGCCTCACCATGAGGGTGGCCCCAGGGTCTGGCCGTGGGGGGGTGGGGGGCCTGCGGGTGCATTGCCCCCATGGCAGGCAGCCAGGGAGGTAAAACGAACTGCCCAGGCCCAGCTGGGGCCCGGCTCAGCCCTGGAGCAGCGAGGGGGCCCTGTTGAATACAGCTGTGCTGAGGCCTGCAGAGCCCTTGGCTCCACCCCTGGGTGCTCACGGTCCCATGATGCACCACTGCCCGGGAATCCCATCTGGTGCCCCCCCCGTCCCGTAGCCAGCGCTTGGCCCAGAACCTCTTCCTGCCTGGCCACCCAGGGGCACGCTTAATTCCTGGGCCGCCCTCCAGCCAGCACTCATTGGGCAACACCGTTAGCAATACCGGGGGCAGCCCGTGGGGGCTGGCAGGGAAGAGGTGATGGGGGGGAGGGAGATGCAGGCTGCTCCTGGAGGGGTGGTTTGGGGGTACCAGGGAGCTGACGCCATGGTTCTATGCACGCCATGCTCCCCCTGGCCCCCCGGACAGTCTCTGTGTTAGGGTCAGGCTGGGGGATGTGGCACTGCTGTGCTCTGAGTTCCTGGGGTGGGTGCAACGGGGGCACATTGCTCTCTGCGATGCTCAGGGCAGACACACAGGGGGGTCACTGCAGCCATGTCCCCTGCCCGGCTCCCTGCAGCCTCGCCCCTCGCCCCAGCTGGGCACCACAACTTGCTGTCACCCGTGAGCAGGGGGTGGGGGTGGGGCAGGTAGCAGAGCCTGGGCACAGCCAAGCCTTTGTCTCGAGCGGTTTTAGTTTCCTTCTGCAGCAGAGATGGGGCAGGACACCCCCCCCCGGCACCACACAGCTGGGCCTGCCCCATGGGCCCCTGGGCATTTCAGTGGTGCAGGGAGGGGGCAGCAGGGAAGGGGAGCCCCAAGGCAGAGCCCAGCCACACGGGCAGCATTAGCCCCCCCCCCCCCCAACGGCTCTTGCAGAGTCATGGGGAGCTGAGGTCCCCCAGCGCCCGTTAGGACAGAGCCACAGTTGGGGCTCACCCCACGGCCCTGCAGGCCAGGCAGAGAGAACAGCGGCAGCAGGCACTGTGTCCCCCTGGCCCTGCAGGCAGCTGGGGGCCCAGAGCCCGCACGGGGGACCCAGGGGCCTGCTGGCCCGGGGACCAGGCTCAGCTAATCCATGTCCTGCCAGCAGGGGGCGGGCCGGGGCAGCACCAGTGCAGGATGGAGGGGCCCCAGCCCTCTGCCCCCTGCAGGGGTTGGCGGTGGCGCCCCCGTCCGGTGCATGGCCCTGGCGGGAGTTAGTTCCTGGGCTGGGCTGGATTCTCCAGGGCACATTCACCCCGTTCCTGGTTCTGGCCCGTAGCAGGGGCACCTGGGGGCTGCTCCTCGTGGTACTGCACGAAAGCGGGCTGGGCAGCACCCAGGCCTGGAGGGAAGAGTGGGCGCTGGGCCCAGGGAATGAGGCCCCCAAGAGCAGGGCCAGGCTGCCTGCCAGCAGCTCAGGTAGCGGCGTCCCAGCACCTCTGGCCCTGCGGGGGAGGGTGCCCATGGGACTTGTGACGTGACTCACGCCACATCCTTGCACCAGGGCTGGTGATTGACGACTCCTGAACCAGTTGGGGGGTGGGGGGGTGATGGAAGGTTGGCAGACCCCAGTGCCCTCGTGCCGAATGGACACCCAGGCCCTGCTGGGTGGGTGTTAACCCTTTTGAAGCTGGGGAGGCAGAAGTCCTGCTCCATGGGGACAGCGCTGCGCCCCCAGGGGATGTCTGTGGGATAGAGGGGGGGGGTGCCAGTGCACTGGGCTCCGGAACAGGCCCCACTGGTCTGTAGGGTGCAGCCAGTGCCCTGCAGAGAGGTGGGGGCTGGGGAAGAGCCATTCCCCTCATGGGTGTGAGCGGCAACACTGGCCCCAGAGAGCAGAGATGCCCAAGGGGCCAGGCAGGCACCAGCCCCTCCCTGCCAGGCGTGTTAACAAGCCAGGAACACTCAGGGCTGGAGTCACTGGCATTTCTGCCCACCCTGCCCTGCCCCTCGTTACCCAGCCTTGGGGGTGGGGCGACCCCTGAGCCTTGGCCCCTCTTGGGACCTGCCCCTGGGGCGAGCACAAGAGATGAGCGAGCACTTCCTAAAAAAGGTTTAATGGCCCATCGCAATATATTAATTTATGATGCATATTTTCATAAAACAATTTAAAAAACCCACTTGATTGGAAGGAAAGGGGTGAGGGAAGGGTGGGTCTGGCCCAGGGGGTGAGGCCTGAGAGGGGCAGTGTCTAGTCATTTGGTTCCCCCCAAGGGTGGGGAGCCCCACAGACGGTGGAGGGGCAGGGCTTGGCGCTCACGTCTCCGCTCCCGGCTGCCACCCTTCCTGTGGTGGGGACGGGGCGCCCAGCGTCCTGGCCCTGCCGGAGAGGAGGAGACTGGCTGGGGCAGGACCCGGCTGGCTGCCAGGGCCTTCCGTACTGCCCGCCGCCCCCATGCCAGCGAGGGGGTGGGGCGGCGCTCTATAGGGTGAGGAGCGTGCCGTCCTCCTGCAGGCTGCCCCCGCGGCTGCCATTGGCACTGCCCAGCGAGTGCAGGGAGCCGGGCAGCGCCAGCCTCTGCTGACAGCTCTTGTCCAGGAGGCCGCCGTTGGGGCAGCGGGCGGCGCCGTCGCTCTCGATGACCAGGTCCCCCTCCTCGTCGCTCTCGCCCTCGGCCGTGCTGTAGTGGCTCAGGTAGTGGGAGGCGGGGCTGGGCGTGCTGTCCGTCGAGACGCCCGAGCTGCCCGAGGCTTTGCTGCTGCGGATGACGTTGTTGCGCTGGTTGGCCGGCTTGACGGTGACGATGAGGTTGTGGCTGTTGGCCACCATCATGTCCGTCACCTGGTCCAGCGACTTGCCGGCCACGTCGATGCCGTTCACCTCCAGGATCTCGTCGCTGACAGCCAGCAGCCCCGTGCTCTCGGCCAGCCCGCCCTTCACCAGGCGGGAGATGAAGATGCCGGGCACCTTCTCGACGCCCTGGGGGGCCACGCGCACGCTGACTCCGTCGCGGATGTAGAAGCCCAGCGGCTTGTCGGAGCCGTGCTTGTGCAGCCGGACGCGCCGGTGCGTCTCGGGCAGGATGTCCACGTCGATGACGGAGGAGATCTGCCGGAAGTCCTGGGGCAGGCCGATCAGCAGCTGCGGCTTGGACCGGTGGTGCGCCGGCCGCAGCAGCCCCTTCTTCTTCCGCTGCAGGGAGTTGGAGGCAAAGACGCTGGAGTCGGCTTCTGCTGCAGGGAGCAAGGAGAGCGCCTGGGTCAGACAGGAACCCACTGGCCCCAGCAGCGAGCCCCGGCCCCTCCTGGAGACAGCGCCCCAGCCAGGCCCCCCCAGCCAGCTGCCCCAACGCAGCTGAGATCAGGGACTTGACCCAGAGCCCAGGCTCACCCCCCAGCAGAATCCCCTCCCTGCTTTGGCTTTGCACTCGTCTTCCTGGGTTATTTTAATGACATGGAACCCCTGGCTCCCCCCACCCCTCACTCCCGACCCGCAGCCCCCTGCTAGCCCCGCCCTGGGCTCCCCCAGCCCTGCCGGTGCCCCTCACTCCCGACCCGCAGCCCCCTGCTAGCCCCGCCCTGGGCTCCCCCCACCCTGCCGGTGCCCCTCACTCCCGACCCGCAGCCCCCTGCTAGCCCCGCCCTGGGCTCCCCCCGCCCTGCCGGTGCCCCTCACTCCCGACCCGCAGCCCCCTGCTAGCCCCGCCCTGGGCTTCCCCTGCCACCCTTTCTGACTTGGGTCTCCATTCAGGAAGAGCCCAGACCCCAAGTCCCCCCTGAGGCATCTGGATGTTTCTCCAGGTATCACAGCCACCAACGAGGACGAGACGCCTGAATTTGTCCTCTTGGCTCTGCCCTGCTCCAGCCCCTGGGTGCTGCCGCCTGCGCCAGGAGCCCCCTGCAGCCCTTGGCAGCTGTTCTGGCGCACGGCGCTGTCCTCGCTAGCCCAGGCAGTGGCTGGCGTGGCTGACCAGCCCAGGCTACGGCTTCACTGGCAGCTCCTCGCGGCCGGGCAGGAGGGGTCAGCAGGCAGCAGAGAGACTCCACGGTGCCACCCATGGGCTGAATTGGGTGGGAAACCCTCTGGTCTCTGCCAACCACACCAGCCCCACAGGGACCAGGCAGCTGCTTCTGCTCAGCCCCCGAACCCGTGTCCCAGCCCCCACCCCTCCAGCTGGACCCCCACCCAACCCCCGCAATAGCCCATGATCTCCACCCACCAGCCTACCTGGAAGAGCCCCTCCCCCACCAAACCCACCCAGCAAGAGCCCCTCCCCCGGCAGGCCTGGAGCCCTCTGATAAGGACAGAGCAACGGTGGGGGGGAGGGGAAGGACTGGGCTGGGCCCCTCCCTCTCTGGGATCTCACACCCTGCCCCCCTTGGGATCCCAGCTCACTGGCCTGTGGGTGGCTGGAGAGCGGGGGGGGGGGGAGTCAGGCAGGCATCCTGCTGTCCCAGCCCCAAGGGAGCAGAGTGGAGGGTTTCACCCGCCTGGGCAGCTGTGCTTGTTATGTCCCACAACCCCCCTCCAGGGCACGGTGAGAACCCCGGCGTCCTGGGGAAATTCCATTGCCCCTGCCCTAGAGCCAGGCCCCGGCTGCAGGGCGCTTGGCCGGTATCGGCTCCGGGCAGGCTGTGCTGTGCAGGGGACACGGAGGACCATGTCGACATGGCGCACGGCCTGCCCGGGAGCAGTAGAGGGCATCTAGGCACAGCAGGGGCCAGGACTCCTGGGTCCATCGCTCTGGGCAAGTCCCTCCTCACTTGGTGGATCCCAGGGACTGAGCTGTCTGTGTAGCCTCAGGGCCTCTCCCCAAGGCACCTGCCTTGCCCATGGGGCCAACGGGAGCCTCCCCCTAGACTGCCTGCCCCAGCTCCAGAGCCGTGTGCCCCAGCAGTGCCCTCGGCTGGCTGCCGAGAGCATCGTGGTCTCGCTCAGCACAGCCCCGGGGCACCAATCGCTCCTGCATCACCACACGAGCATCATGCCAGCCAGCTGCAGATGGCAGAATCCAGGACTGGCCAGGCAGTGCCCAGGCTGGGGCGACGGACCCGTCCTGCAGGACTGGAGGGGGCCGTAAGCCACATCCTCTGGCGCCGGGGGGGTCAACGCAGATGTCGAGCCGGGCAGGCCTGCCACCAGGGGGCGAGCAGCACAATTCCCCATGTCTGCCCCAAGCGTCATGGCAACAGGGCTCCAGCCCTGCCCTGGGCCGGCCACAGCTGGGCAGCGTCCCTCAGGCTGAGGGGAGGGCACCTGGGGGTGACGGGAGCAGGTTCCCCTGGCTGTGAAGTGCTCCGAGCCTTTCATGCCACCCCCCGCGCTGTCCTGACAGCTTCCCAGGGCACTCGGCCGGGGGCCAGGCCGGTTGGCGTCACGCGGGCTCCTGCCCAGCCTGCAGAGGGCAGTGCCATGGGAACGCTGCTATAGGCTGGCATCGGGCTCTCCTTGCCAGGGCCGGCTGGGCCATGTCAGCCCAGGGATGGGGCGAAGGGAGACAGCGCTGCCCGAATGCTCTGCGAGCCCCCCCCCCCCCCCCCGGACATCTCCCCAGGACCCCAACTCATTCGCCACCTCCACCAAACCCCAAACCCTCCCTGCTTCACTTCTCCTCCCCCAAGGCCACAGCGCCCCCCCCCATGACACCTCCCCCAGCACACCCCATCTCCCCAATCCTTCCCCCCCAGCTCAGCCCACCCGCCAATGGGCACAGAGGTGCCAGACCCAGATCTCTGCCACAGGCCCCCTTGCCTCACACTCTGGGATGCACCCTCGCCCTTGGGCTCCAGCCCATCCCCTGCTCCCCTCCAACACCAGACTGCCCTCTGCCCCACCGGGGGGAGGGGCTGCTTCTGCTGGGGCAGCCCTCAGACCCCTTGCCTGAGAGATCACTGCCCCCTCCCACTCCAGCTGCCCCTCCTCATGCCCTGCCCCACAGAGCAGCCTGTGCCCGTGGATCACATCACGCTCTGCAGCCTCGGCTGCCCCCACCCAGGTTACGCCCTTCGTGCTGGTGACGGGAGGCGCGAGTCGAGACCCCCAGCGCCACGCCAGGGCAGGGACACTCAGAGATGCCAGGCCCATGCAGCCAGGCCCAGAGCAGGCAGCCCGTGGCTGAGGGTGTTACCACGCTGGACGCGGCCCCATCACTTCCTCCTCAAAACACCCCCTCCCCTGCCCACATACCCCCATCACTCCCCTCCCTCACACAGGAGCTGGCCACACTGTAGCTGATGACTCCCCCCATCCTGCGGGGTGTGTGTGTGTGGGGGGTCTCCCTGGGACAGCCCAGTCCCCCTCCCCAGGCTGACTGGCACGTGATGCCGTGGCTCTGGGAGGGGGAGCTCAGGACGTTCTCTGCTCGGCCTGGTCCCGGAGGAGCTGGCGTTGGCCGATTCCCCTCCCTTCCTGCCACTAGCCCAGCCCTGGGGAGCAATGCAGCCGCTGATTGGGGCCCACGCCAAGGACACCCCGCTCTGCCCTGGCCTGCTGCTGTCCCTCCCTGCTGCCGGGCAGGTGCTGGCACAGCGGTGGGTGAGAGCAGCGGTGGGGCTGTACCCGCCAGTCGAGCTGGGCCTGGGGGATTACATGGCATGTGCCGGGCTGGGATTAGAGGAATCTGAATAACTCGGCTTTAATCGTAGTGTGAGTCATGCCCCATGGAGTTAACCCTGGAGCTGCCAGTTCCCACAAGCACCAGCTCAGGTCACCTGCACGCCAGCTTGGCCTCTTCCCGCTGGGGCAGAGAGCCAGGGCTGGCATGCAGGAGCCCGCAGGCATGTTCCTAGCTCCGCTGGTCGCTCCCCCCGTGTGTGTCCCATGATGCTCAGGGCAGCACCACCCAGCGCTCTGGCACCCACAGCAGAGACAGGGAGCCCACCCCTTGGGTGGATCACCAGAAGGCGGGAGGGGATGTCTCTATGCCAGGCAAGGCAGACTACCAGCTCTCGGCAGCGGGGAGCACCAGCCATGCCCACGAGAAGCCAGGGAGAGATGGGCTCCCAGCCCACCCCCACCCCCTCTGCATATAGAGGGGGGCCCATGGGACTGGCAGCTCCCAGCCAACCCTCCTCTCCCCAACTGGCCACAGCTACAGATAGGCCCCTGGTGCGCCCAGCCCAGGCAGCTGGTTCCACAGACGCCCATCTGCGCACAGCTTCCCCACGACCCCAGACCCCTGGTGGGGCCAGTGCCCCAGTCCCAGCTGCTGCCACTGGGGCCAGGGAGACTCCAGACAGTCCCCCCAAGCAGAGAACCCACGGCAAGGAGCAGGGCATGCTGGGATCCCCAGGCCATGCCAACTGACTCCAGCTCGGAGCAGCTCAAGGTGCCAAGCCGAGCAGACAGCCTCCCCCTGCGGCAGCATGTCCCAAGTCCCTAGGGCAAGGGCCAGGAGCTCCCCCCACAGGCTCGGTCTCTGGCCACAGTGGGCCCCAGCCCTCCCCTGGGGAGGGGGTGGGAGTGAATGGGGGTGGAATTGAGCCCAGGGGGGCAGCCCACCCCCAGCTAATGACACTCCAGGCTTCAACTCTGGCAGAGCGCCCATGGGTTCATGGAGCCAGGAGCCGTCAGGCTCATCCAGCCCCTAGCACCACAACGGGGTCAGAAGAGCGCCCCCTACAGTCACTCACGCCCCTGCCTGTACTTGGCAGAGAGAGACCCCCCCACACCCCCGAGTCACTGACACCACAGAGCCCCCTAGCACCTCACTGGGGCATCGCAGCCAGTACGGAGACCCCTGCCCCCTGCAGTGCCTGGCTGCTCCTTGGAGACGGCCAGAGCCCAGGCTGCCTGGCTGGGGCAGTGAGCGGAGCGTGGCCCCGCCAGCCCGCAGGTTTCTTTCCCGAGCGCCGCGAAGCTTTTGATGTGGAGCTTATGGACAGGTGCGGGGAGGCGAGAGCCTAGGCCGGGCTGGGAAGGGTCAGACCCTGGGGCCGCCCAGCCCCAGCCCGTGAGCCCTGCCGCCTGGCTGAGCAGTGAGCGCCTCTCCCGGTGCACGCCCGCCTGCAGGGGCTGGTGGCTATAAATATCTCGCCGTGCACACACCACGCTGTATTTTTAGCCCAGGAGACTCGGCAAGGCCTTTCCCAGCTATTTCTGTGAGCGAGGGATGCGAGCAGTTCAGCACCACCTCCTCCGGGGCAGCTGCCTCTGCCGACCCCACCGCGGGGCTGCCTGGCTGCCCCGGCCCACGCAACCCTGAGGAGGAGGCTGCTGCTGGAGCCAGAATCCACATGCCCAGGACAATTTCTTGTCAGGCTGCGCTTTTCCTTCTGCAAGCTCCCCGCAACCCCAAGAACCCCCCGGGACCCACCCTGCCCAGCAGCTGCCCGCAGGGCACCTGGCCTACAAGGGGGAGGTGGCGGGGGCCCCCACATCACAGAAGCCTTCCTTGGCCACAGCGGAGTCTCTGCCCCCATCCCATCATTACTGCCCCCAGGCTGAGCCCAGGGGCTGCTGCGGAGCAGTGCAAGCGGCAGTGAGCCGCAGGAGCAGAGGCCTGGGAACCGGGGCCAGGTCTCTGCTGCGGAGGCAGGCTCACTAGGGACTCACAGCAACATGGGCTCGGCGCTTCGCTCCCTGCCGTTTACAGGGGCAGTGCCCGGAGAAGCGAGGCTGAGCGGGCAGAGCACAGGACTGGGACTCAGGAGAGCTGGGCTGGGCGAGCCTGGGAAAGTCACTGCCCCCTTGGTGCCTCAGTTTCCCCTTTGTGAGGTGGCGATAGCCACACTGCCCTCCTTCGCCATTGGAGAGTCCCAGCTGAGACCGGGGGGCGGGGGGAGTGCTGGGGAGCACCTAGGCCCCTGGTAACACTGTCAGGGACCCGGTGGCGCCGATGCTCCCCAGAAGCAGAGCTGCCTGCCCGGCCCTTTGCCACCCCCCTCTGCTCCCGCCCTGCCTAGCTCCACCAGAGGACTAGGCAAAGATAGTACCTATGTCACACTTCAGGCCACACGCCGGTATTCCCCCTTTGTGGGTCCAGCAGAGGCACCCGCTCCTGGCTCCCAGCTCCTTGGCTGTCACCACCCCCTGACCAGGGTTTTTCCAGGCTGCACAGTTCTCTGCCGACAGCGCTATTCCCAGCAAGCCAGACTGTCTAAACAGGCCTTTGATCTCTCAGCAGATGCTCTGAACAGCTGTAAATCGCCCACAGTGACAAGTCACCATGCAGTCCCTTGTAAGCCAGCACATTTATTCTTAAGATGAAAGCACTGCAGAGAAAATCATCATCATTCCTACAAACAGCCTAAAAACGTACCAGCGGTCACTCAGTCTTACGGGGTCTCCGGGGGCCAAAGCCCCCAGCCCTTCCCAGGGAGGATCGGGGCCCCCTGGATCAGAAGGGCCTGTCCAGCTGCTGGATCAGAAGCAGGCCCTGAGTCAGTTTAAACTCAGATCCAAAAGTCCTTCCCTTGTCTGGGGGCCTCTGGAGAATCCAGTTTGAACCAGTGCACGTGAACCTCTCCAGATGGTGGCACATCGGTGGGGGCGTGGGCGGGGGGAGTTCACCTCACTCTGAACTGTTAGTTTGTGGGGTGAGCTGTGGCCACTCTCCCCCATGGAACTCCAGGCAATCCCTGGCCCACCATGCTGACACAAACGTAATACAGCGAGATCTCCCAGTGACACTGCAGGAAATTGCTGTATCGGTCAGAGCTGTCTTCAAAAGGGGGAACAAAGAGGATCCGGGGAATTCTAGACCAGTCAGGCTGATTTTGATACCGGGAGAGATATCGGAACAAGTTAGCAATCAGTCAGTTTGTAAGCACCTAGAGCAGGGTTCTCAAACTGGGGGTTGGGACCCGTCAGGGGGTCGCGATGTTATTACAGGGGGGGGTTGCAAGCTGCCAACCTTGACCCCAAACCCCACTTTGCATCCAGCACTTATAATGGTGTTAAATATATAAAAAGGTGTTTTTAATTATAAGGGGGGTTGGCACTCAGAGGCTTGCGATGTGAAAGGGGTCACCGGTACAAACGTTTGAGAACCACTGCCCTAGAGGATAATAGGGTTACAAGGAATAGCCAGCATGGATTTATCAAGAACAAATCAGGTCATCCCAAGCTAATTTCCTTCTGTGACAGGGCTACTGAGCTCACTGGATGGGGGGGAAGCAGTAGATGCGATCGAACTTTATTTTAGTGAGGCTTTTGTCACAGTCCCACATGACATTCTCAAACAAGCTAGGTGGGTTCACAACTGGTTGAAAGGTCATACTCAGAGTCGTTCTTGATGGTTCACTGTCAAACTGGGACGGCGTGTCGAGTGGGATCCCGCCGGGTTCTCTCCTAGGTCCAGTGCTAATTAGTATTTTCCTTAATGACTCGGCTAATGGAGTGGAGAGCCTGCCTACAAAATCTGCAGATGCCACCACGCTGGGAGGGTCACGTGCACTTTGGAGGACGGGGTTAGAATTCAAAAGGACCCTGACAAATGGGAGAACTGGTCTGAATTCAACAAGATGAAATTCAATAGAGACAAGTGCCACGTATGACACGTAGGGAGGGAAAAAACTCCAATGCACCGATACAATAAGTGGGAAATAACTGGCTAGGTGGTAGTACTGCTGGAAAGGATCTGTGGCTCATAGACTGCAAACTGAATACAGGCATCAGTGTGATGTAGCTGCAACAGGCTAAGGTCATTCTGGGCTGTATTGGGCACCACGTTTCAGGAAAGATGTGGACAAATTGGAGAGTCCAGAGGAGAGCAACAGAAATGATTAAAGGTCTAGAAAACATGACCTGTGAAGGGAGATTTTTAAAAAATGGGTTTGGTTAGTGTGGAGCAGAGCCGCCCAGGGGGCGGGGGGGAAGTTGCCCCAGGCCCCGCAGGGGCCCCCACAAGAATATAGTATTCTATAATATTGCAATTTTTTTTTTATGGAAGGGGCCCCCAAAATTACTTTGCCCCAGGCCCCCTGAATCCTCCAGGCGGCCCTGAGCAAGGAGCTTCGGGTTCTGTCTCTGACACCCTTGGTTGCCAACGAGGGGCTGATGGGTGCTGGGCCTCTGAGCGTGGGGAGGGCCCCTGCCGTTTGGGGCCAGGACGGGACACCAGCTATACAGACCTTCCCTGGCAACCCTTAGAGAGAGGCCCTGCCGAGACATGTTGGAGTCCAGGGCAAGGAGGGTGAGACTCCGAGTTCTCCACTCGCCCCGGTCCCCTCCCGCTCAGCAGGGCCGGTGCCCTGGGTGTCGCTGGGGCTGGGGGGTGCATTGCGCAGGGTGACATATGCCATCACACAGCGCAGTGTTCTGCAAAGCCCCGTCCCAGGCCTGCTGCCGAGTGCTATGTACTTCCGCACTCTCAGGTGCGAGCCTGGCTGTAAAATGGCTCGTGTGCATGCTGCACGGTGGCTGGTGGAAGCGGTATTGCTGGGCGGGATGCACTTACCCCCGGGAGGCCAGGGGCAGGCTCTGGCCATCTTTGGCAATGGCACCTTGCTGGGGGAAGTGGCACCATGGGCTCCCGTGAGCCAAGGGGCTGGGTTTTTTTTTTCCTGCCGGGATCTGAGATGAGCTGGGTCCTCCTGAACCCACAGTCCTGGAGCTTCCCCCCTTCCAGTCCCCCCAAATGCATGCACACACTGCCCTCAGCGACTCCCAGCATTATCCCAGGCGTGGGGCGGAGCTGACTCTGCATCTGTCCCATCTGTTCCTTTAACCCTCCAAGGAGTCGTGCAGGGGCAGCTGCTGCACGGAGGAGGAACCCGCCGCGCTCTCTCCTGGCTTCCTGTCACTGCAGCAGATGTAGAATGGCAGAAGTGTCCCCGAGAGGTCACCTAGTCCAGCCCCTGTGCTGAGGCAGGGCCGAGCAACCCTAGAGCAACCTTGACAGAGGTTTGTCCAACCTGCTCTTAAAAACCTCCAATGATGGAGATTCCACCACCTCCCTGGGCAATTTATCCCAGTGCTTAGCCACCCTGACAGTTGCAAAGTTTTTCCTAATGTCCAACCCAAACCGCCCTTGCTGCAATTTAAGCCCATTGCTTCTTGTCCTGTCCTCAGAGGCTAGAGAGAACAATTCTTCTCCCTCCTCCTTGTAACCGTTTTCAAAGTACATAAAAGGTTGTTATCAAGTCCCCCCTCAGTCTTCTCTTCTCCAGACCAGGGCCACCCAGAGGATTCAGGGGGCCTGGGGCAAGGCAATTTTGGGGGCCCCTTCCATAAAAAAAAGTTGCAATACTATAGAATACTATATTCTCGTGGGGGCCCCTGAGGGGCCCGGGGCAAATTGCCCCACTTGGCCCCTCCCTCTGGGTGTCCCTGTCCTTGCTGGGCAGGCTGGCAGGGCCGGGGGTGAAGCCAGCCCTGCCCCTGCTGTGCAGTCTCTAGTCTAGGCCAGCCCATCCAGCACCTGGCCCTGGACGTACTGTCAGAGATTTGGGAATCTCCCCACGCCCAGCTGGTCACAATAAGTCACTCACTAGCTGCCAGCACAGCGCCCCCTCCCCCCCATGAATGGAGCAGCACAGGGGGGGCGGAGAAACACAGCCCCAGAAGGAAGCCCCCTCCCCCAACACTTCCCTTTCCTAGGTTCAGTGCCCTCCAGGCCTTGTTACTGCACTAATTCCCAACAGTCGCTTCCCATTAGTGGCCTGGGCTCACACACAGACCCCAGGCCAGGGGGGAAGGGGAGCGACCCCAGATCAAACAGGTCTGGCTCTATCCCTCCCCAGCCTGCGCATCCTGGTTCGTTATCCTACACCTCTACAGCGCCTTGCTTCCCCAGAGCCGGCGCAGGATCACCTGCTCCCCCGCTCCCAAAATGCAGCCCGCTCTGGGGTGGGACACGACAGCTGCTTCGCAGCACAAAGCAGCAGCGTGGACAGGGGAATCCCGCACCCTACCAGAGCTGCAGGGGGAGTCTCGGCGGGTAGGAGGCGGCTACCCAGGCTGGGATCCAGGCAGGAGAACTCAGTACAGGATGCGATTTAAGGGCTGTGCTATGGATCTCTGAGGCTCTGTTTTAAATCTGTCCCGCCCCTGGGAAAACCTCAGGCCTGACACACACGCACAGGCAGCCCCACACTCCCCGTCTCCCTTCCAGCCACTGGCCAGGCCCTGCTGCTCTGCAGAATCACAGGCCGGGGGGACCCAGCTGCAGGTTTGCCCAGCGAGGGGCCTGAGGCGGGGGTGCCCTACATGCCCATCCCAGGCTCTGCTCCCAGCACAGTCTGGCTGTGCCAAGGGAGGGGCTGCATGAGAGCTGGACTCTTCCTCCAGGCCTGCCCAGAGACCAGCAGGCGAGACGGTTGCCGGGAAGGGAAGCGGCACTGCTCTCCCCAAGCAGGTCAGAGCCAGACCCTTGGCAGCCCCCAGCCCCACTCTCTCACTAGCTCCCAGGAGGAAGTGGGAAGCGCAGAGGCAGAGCAGACCCAGCTTTGGAGTCTGGGGTAGCTTCTGGCAGTGCCCCCCGGCCTGCCAGCACAGGGGAGCTGTGACCCCTTTCCAGCCAGTGCTTGAGGACGGGCATGTGTGGAGGAGAGGGGTGGTTACGCAAGGCCCCTCCCATCTAGCCCCCGGGACTTGGGGGTCCCACCGCCATTCCAGCCTCAGCAGAGGTGCCCCGGACTGGGGGGGGGGGGACCCTGGAACCAGATCCTTCAGGACTTCTGGGGCGCTCCCAGAGCCCAGCCCCCCGGCTCAAGGGCAGCACCCCGGGTCCAAGCCCTCCCCGGGGCAGGGGATGCGCACACACAGGCCCTGCTTACTGTGGGGCAGACCAAAGCCTGTCTCCTTTTCCCCTCCCAGGACGTTGTCCCTTGGGGGCCTGCCCTCCAGCTGGCTAGTGCCAGAGCCTCAGCCCTCCATCTGCCGAGAGCCTCGCTGGTGGGACCTCAGCATGAGCCCATATGGGGAGGGGGGGCCCAGAGCCACCGGGCCCAGGGGACGCTGCCTTCATCTGGGCCAGCTTTAGCTCCCGCCCAGCCTGGAGGTGAACCCTCACATCAACGGCTCCCAGACATCTCTCCCCTCACTGGCCAGCAGCCTGCTGCGGGAACGCCAGCCTGGAAACCCCACGGAGCAGTTTGTTTTCCCCAGGGAGTCCAGCCAGACTCCCCCCGCCACACACACACACACACCCCTTTTATCTTGGCTGCTCTGAGCACCGTGCAGGCAGACAGACGGCTGGGCCGTGCTCTAGATCTGGGCAGAGTCTCCCACGCCTTCACGCTGGCTGCGCTCAAGGCCTTTCCCAGAGCAGCAGGCTCAGGCCTCCTGGATTCAGCTCGAGCGATAGTGCTGGCTGGGGGGGCAGCAGCGTGGGGAGCAGGGCCTGGCAGTGCCGTGCACGGCAAAGCCCCATGGCGGCAGGCCAGCTTGCTGCCCCCTCCTTGCCCCAATGGGCAAGATGGTATCATCAGCCCATGGCCTGCTCCCAAGCCAGCGCTCCAGGCAGCGGCCGCCAGACACTGGGTTTTAGGTCTGTTCACTCACAAACAGAAACGTGTGACTATGTCATTCGAAGTGAAGTCCCCACCCTGCTCCCCCACGGCCCTGCTCCCCCCACGGTGTGGCTGGACGCCTGGGCCCGGCTGTGCCTGCACTCCTGGGGAGCGGACGGCTGCTTTAGTGTCTAGAGCCCAGGGACTGGAGTTGGCAGCTCCTTGATCGGGGGCAAGTCACTGCCCCTCTCTGTGCCTCAGTTTTCCTGACCTGGGAAACAGGGCCAGCCTCACTTCACCAGGGTTGGGATTGGCTCAGAGGGCAGGGGCTAGAGAAGGGCCAAGGCTCTGTCTTCTGCGCGTCCTGGGCTCTGATCCCACAGCGATCTGCCAATATTTTCCTCTCCCTCTGTAGCCGGCAGTAAGCTCCCACCCAGGAGCATGCAGACTGGGCAGAGGAGGGTCAAACTCTTCTCAGCCACCCCGCAGGACAAACCGGCAGAGACCAGGGGGCTCCCCAGAGGGGTTGGGACCTGGCTCCCGACGAGCATTCAGATCCAAGAGAGTAAACCGCTCAGGGCTGCGTGGAGACCTGAGAGGAGCAGGAGTCTCCTCCCTCCAGTTCGTGCTTTGAGAGCACCGATGCCAGAGGCAGATGACTGGCTACTCCAAGCCATTTAGGAACTCGGGGCTTCGGGTGCCCTGTACGGGACAGCAGGGGAATCCCCAGCCCTCCCGTTGGTTTGGGGCTCCACAGGGCACCAGCAGAGCACGCCATAGGCATCAGCAGGGATGATGTTTGGCAATTCAATAGGCAACACTTTGGGAGAGCGGAACTCAACGCAGTGCTGTGGCACAGCCCTAGAGGGCGCTGTGCTGCCCCTCAGAGCGGGCAGCCGATACCGCTACTGGCCACATGTGGTCTCTTAGACCCACTGGTCCTTTAGCCAGACTCATGACGTTTGCCCAGGACTCAATCTAGGTTACACTCAGCCTCACAATCTGCTGACTAATCCGCCCTGCAGTGGCAATCGGAGACGGTAGCCTCCACTTCCTGTCCTAAGCTGCTGTGTACATTGAAGTACAGCTTGTTCCACCCCAGAGGAAGCTGCATTTCAGCAGCGACCGAAGTCACCCTAGCGCCCGCATGCATTAGACCACTGGAAGCACTCCGAGATCCTTCCAGATGAAAGAACTTATAGGCATGCAGCAGATTCCCATAGGTTCACATGTATTTCCATTTTTGTTCTTATGATCGGCATATATGGGTAATGAAAGATGTTTCCCTACCCAGGGAACATTCACCCATCTCTGGGGTGGAACATAGTCACTGCTCAGCAGCGCGCAGCAGCACAAGTGAAGAATGCTGGGAGGAGATAAATTCCAGGCCCGGTGGCTTAGAGTTTCACCTGCCCCCTGTGGAAGAGACGAGCTACTTTCCAGGAACAACGTGTTCTTTAATTGAATTCACCCTGCAGGGCAGTGGGGCTTTAAGGCTGCAGGAGTTTAACTCTCTGCTATTTCTTCTGTTGAAACGTAAGTAGTTTCACCCATTCCCCAGAGGACTCAGCCGGTCCCGCAATACGCTGCGAGGGCTTTAATCGGTGGCCTCACACAACCATTAAACGAGGCCCAGCGCAGGAGGGAGATCACAGGCAGAGCCCCCTCAGACACTTCGCTGTTGCCCTGTTTGATTGATGGGAACGATGCATTAATGCAGTTTGTGAGATGGGCGACAACTTCTGCCTTTTGTTAAGGATTCCTCCACGCCTCCCTGCCCTAGGCCGCCAGGCCCTGCTCGAGTCCCGGGGAGAGAGTAGGGTGACCAGAGGCCTCGAGTTTATAGGGACAGTCCCGATATTTGGAGCTTTTTCTTATATAGGCTCCTATTACCCCCCACCCCCTGCCCTGATTTTTCACACTTGCTGTCTGGTCACCCTACTCCCACTGGGCCACAAGTCACCATCAAAGCAAGTGAACCATCACAGCTAGCAGTTCCCACCAGCGCCAGGATATAAATGTACTGGTTGATCACATGTGCCAGCTGGCTATGCTCCCCTGTGCAGCAAGAGGTCCCAACACTGTTGTGTACCGGAGGCTGTAACACACAGCTGAAGTGCCTGGGCACCAACATACCACAAAGTTATCACAAAACACAGGCTGCAGCTGGTCTGATGTTTAGTGCTCTGGAATAGCAGGTCAACGCAATCCACGCCCCACTTTCCCCTTGGAGGAAGCTCTCAGCCAGGTAAGGAACCCGAGGCCAACGTGGGCAGCCGACGGTGCCCGGCACTGCCCCAGACTTACCCCTCTTCTGGATGATGATCCTGAGCAGCGGGTTGGCAGAGGAGAGCGCCTTGTGGTAGTTATCGTCATTGTTGATGGGCAGCAAGTCCCCGTGAACGTCCGTGTACCCCAACAACACATCCACGCAGGGGATCTGGTGGACCGTCTGGATCAGCTGGTAGAACTCCTGGAAGCCGCCCACACTGGAGCGTTTCATAGCAAAGCGGCGGAACTCGGCGTCAAACTGGGGGCAGAGAAGAGGGGTCAGGGCCAGAGACCAGCATGGTAGCCAGGGGTCTCAGCCTCAGCTCTGCCCCACGATTCGCTTCACGTCCAGACCATAGGGGGATCAGTCAGGGGCTCTCACCAGCCGAGATGGCCAGGGCTTGGTGCCTGCACACACAGGGAATGAGGTCAGACTACACTGGGTCCCCCACACCAACTCCTCCCCCAGGAGCCCTGAGCTTCATCCCAGCACCCTCCCCTCTCCCCGGGGCTCCGTCCCATCCCACACTGCATCCTCTGGCCCATATGGGGTCTGCCTGGACTAGCATGTGGGCTGAGGAGTCAGGCCAGTGGGAAGAGAGGTGGCCCCGCAGAGCAGAGGGACGCTCCCAGGTGCGAGGAGGCCTGAACAGGGTCACACACCCAGGTCTCACCGGAAGCACTGCCCCTGCACTCAGCCACTTCTGGCCACCGTGTGTTCGCCATTGCAGGGGGCTATGGAAAGTCCCTTGCCCAGCATTACTTTGCAAGGCAGAGAAAGCAGACTTGGGTCACCTCTAGCTAGACTGCCACGCAGGAAGGGACACGAGCCTCCTCTACGTCCCCTCACTCCCCTGTAAGCCGAGCTTCAGGAGACCCGGTAGCCAGTGCTCCACTTCCACCGCTGGGTTTGCAGAGGCCTCCCTGACCAACTGGAAGCCTGGCACATGCAAGCAGCAGGCAAGGCACTGGTGCCAGGAGGCAATTCCACCGTCACATTTCCACGAGGAGCTGCTGCCTACTAGAGCCTCTGAGCAGCAAGGTTAAAATCCATCCAGGGAGACGACTGGCAGGAGAGCCAAGCCCTGGGTGTGCCCTCTGTCCCACGCTCCCTCCTGCGGAGCCCCGCACCAGAGAAAACATTAAAAAAATAATCTACACGGCAACTTCAGCTGCGCTGGCGGACCCGCACTGCCCTGGCACCCTGAGCTGTGGCACCCGGAGCTGTGGCACCCAGTCTGGGCTGGCAGAATAAAGGGGGGGGGCAAGGGAACGTCTCTGCCCTACGCCAGGCACGGGAAGAGGGAGGGAGGGAGGCTGCACATACAGCCCCTCATCTCTCCTCAGACAACCCAGGCGCTTCCTCCCGCAACCTCCCTCATTACTGCTCCCCTCAGAAAATCAATCACCCAACAGAGAGACAAAGGGAAGCCGATCAAAACAGCCGGCGCAAGGCGCTGTCCTGCAGCCGCTCGCCAGACTCCAGAAGCCAGGTGGATTCCGGGGGGAACACCGCCAGGAACCTGCTTCTCTCCCCCCAGGCCAGAGGGGCAAAGTTTCCGGCTGGCACAAGCCGGGCAGAGCTCCCCGGGCGAGGGCCCTTCCTCGCGCAGCCCCCGGGTGTCCCGGGGACCGATGCTAGAGCTGTCAGCCCGCAAGACGGCAGCGCGGGTCTGTTGCATCGTTGCATAACCTGCCGGCTACTGCCAGGGCTTCGCGCCGCACGGGGCACCGAGCTAGCCCCTGCCTCCTGCGGGAGGGGGACGGACTCGGAGCGGTCCAGCCCCGGCACCGAAGGGCGATTTGAGCCCGCCAGGCTGCAGCCCCGCGCACGGAATAACCCGCTCGACCCCGCATCCGCCAGAGCGCTGGAGACGCGGGCTGAGTTGGTGGCAGCCGGAGCGCGCCCGTCCTGCCCCGGCTGCAGCCCCGGGCCGCGCGGGACCCCCTGCAACAGGGACCCGGGGCCTGCCCCGGGGCGGGAGGCTGCTCGCGCCGCCCCGCGGGGCTCCGGGGCGGGGCGGGACGTGCCGGGCGGCGCCGCGGGCAGGCGCTTACCTTGCTCTTCACCTCGATGACGGGCTCCGGGCTCCGCGCCGGGGTGCGATGGTGCTTGGCCATGCTGGGCCGAGCTGGGCCGGGCCGGGCCCGGCTGCTGCTCCCGCCGCCTGCCCGCCCCGCACTGGCTGCGGCTCCTGCGGCCACGGGGGGTTTTCACCGGCCATGACGTCATCCCGAGCAGGTTAGGGGCCGCCCCGGGATTGGCGGAGGCCGGGCCCGGGGGCGGGCTCAGAACGTCCCCTGCGTCTGGATGGAAGATTGCTGACAACGTCGCCTAGGTAACGGGGGTGGGAGCTCTCCAAGGTGTAGTGTCAGGGTCTGAGGCGGCGGGTGCAGGGGCAGGAGCGTGTCCCGGGGGGGCCGTGCCCCAGGGGGCGCAGGGGCAGGAGCGTGTCCCGGGGGGGCCGTGCCCCAGGGAGTGCAGGGGCAGGAACGTGTCTCGGGGGTGCAGGGGCAGGAGCGTGTCCCGGGGGGGGGGCCGTGCCCCAGGGGGCGCAGGGGCAGGAGCGTGTCCCGGGGGGGGGCGTGCCCAGGGGGCGCAGGGGCAGGAGCGTGTCCCGGGGGGGCCCGTGCCCCAGGGGGGGCAGGAGCGTGTCCGGTGGGGGCGCAGGGGCAGGAGCGTGTCCCGGGGGGGGAGCGTGCCCCAGGGGGGGCAGGGGCAGGAGCGTGTCCCGGGGGGGCCCGTGCCCCAGGGGGGGCAGGGGCAGGAGCGTGTCCGGGGGGGGCGCAGGGGCAGGAGCGTGTCCCGGGGGGGCCCGTGCCCCAGGGGGCGCAGGGGCAGGAGCGTGTCTCGGGGGTGCAGGGGCAGGAGCGTGTCCCGGGGGGTGCGTGCCCCAGGGGGCGCAGGAGCAGGAGCGTGTCCCGGGGGGGGGCCGTGCCCCAGGGGGCGCAGGGGCAGGAGCGTGTCTCGGGGGCGCAGGGGCAGGAGCGTGTCCGGGGGGGCCGTGCCCCAGGGGGTGCAGGGGCAGGAGCGTGTCCGGGGGGGGGGGCGTGCCCCCGGGGGCGCAGGGCCGGGGCGGCGAGCAGTCTTGGCCCATGGTGCCCAGACTCCAGCAATATTCAGGGCCCGGGGATCCGGCTCCACCAATGTTTGGGACCTGGTCTCTCTCCCGGCCCCACTTGCTGCCCCCGCGCACCTCCCCGGGCCCCGGAGCAACCCTGTCTCAACCCTGCAGCTCCGCGCTGCCTTCGCTCCGCTTGCTCCGGGCATTAACTGCCGCTGCAGGGTCCTAGTGCCCCCATTCACTAGTGCCAGGCCAGGCTGTCCTTACCCTGCCCTTCTGCCTCGGACCCTTCCCTTTTCCGGCGGGACCCTCCACCAGCACATCCCCACCCGCCTGCAGCCACCGCTCCTGCCCCACGCTGGGCAAGGGGCAGCCCATCCCTCATCCTAACCCTCTGCCCTAGCCCCGAGCCCCTCCCACACCCCAAACCCCTCATCCCCAGCTCGACTCCACAGCCCTCACCCCTGCACCCCAACCCTCTTCCTGAGCCCCTTCCAACCCAAACCCCTCATCACCAGCCCCACCCAGAGCCCTCACATTTTTACATTATTTAAAAAAATATATATTGGCTTACAAGGCAGGTGGGGGGGGGGACTTAGACCTGTTCTGGGCACCACCCAAAATTATACAAACCTGCCGCCCCTGCCACAGGAGATGGAAGGGGCCATGCCCCAGGAGTGCAGGGGTTAGGGCCAGGCCATGCCCCAGAGGGCAGGAGATGGGGTTAGGGCCAGGCCATGCCCCAGAGGGCAGGAGATGGGGTTAGGGCCAGGCCATGCCCTGGGGGCGTGGGGGCATTAGATGGAAGAGGTCATGCCCCTGGATTGCAGGGGTTAGGGCCAGGCCATGACCCAGAGGGCAGGAGATGGAGTTAGGGCCAGGCCATGCCCCAGGGGGCAGGAGATGGAGTTAGGGCCAGGCCATGCCCTGGGGGCGTGGGGGCATTAGATGGAAGAGGCCATGCCCCAGGATTGCAGGGGTTAGGGCCAGGCCATGGACGGGGTGTGTGGGGGCATTAGATGGAAGAGGCCAAGCCCCAGGAGTGCAGGGGTTAGGGCCAGGCTATGGACGGGGGACCTGCCGCAGTGGAGGTGAGGAGGATGAGGGTGGCTTGGGGGGGTGTTGGGAGGGTGGGGGATGAAGCTGGTCCGTTTGGGGGTGAATGAGGCTCAATGTGATGAGGATGGCTTTCCGGAAGGGTCTCTGCATTAGGAGTCTGCTGACTGGGACAGGTACTGCTGCTCTGCAGATGCATGGAGACTGACCAAGCTGGCCCTACGTTCCGTGCCAGGCTCCAGTGCAGCAGGGCGGGCATTCTGCAGCAGCTTGTGGGCATGGAGATATTGGGAGCATGAACAGTGCAGCCAGCCCAGCCGCTCCAGTTAGTTCCGGTGATGTTCATCTCTGTTCGTTTCACAAGGCCCCACATGGTTAGGTTTCAATACATCATAGAGGTTTTATTGACAACACATAAGTGCCTCACTTCATATCAGCTAGGGCCGGGGTTCTCAAACTTCATTGCAGCGCGACTCCCGTCTGACAACAGAAATTACTGGATGACCCCAGTAGGGGGGAACGAAGCCTGAGCCCGCCCGAGCCCCGTGGCCCAGGGTGTGTGTGTGGGGGCAAAGCCCAAGTCCCACTACCCCATGCGGGTGTGGGGGGACCTCTAACCTGAGCCCTGCCACCCAGGGCTGAAGCCCTCAGACTTGGGCTTTGGCCCCGGGCCCCCGCAAGTCTATCCCAGCCCTGGTGACCCCATTAAAATGGTTTGAGAACCACTGTGTTAGGGGAAAGCTGGAGGTTTGGGCAGCAGGGGAAGGGACAGTCAGGGCTTATGGCATCAGGGAAAGTGGGGGAGGCAATGTGGGGTAAGAAAATTAGCTTGCTAGTTCTACTGAAATTATCAATAGTGAAACAGATGTCAGTGCTGACATTGATATTGTCTTTGCCCATCAGCTGGGCTGCAGTGTGATTGTCAGTTGTACCCAAGGTCTGACAGGGTGTTGCCGCTGTGTGGCTGGGCCTGCCAAACTGTGGCTGCATTGCAGGGTTCGGCTGTCATGGCATCTCTCAGGCCCTTGCAGTCTGTGGTACCAGACACGCTCTGTTCACCCACCTGCCCTTTGCCAGGCATCACACATGGCTGGGATCACAAGACACGCCTGAGGTGTTGGCAGCATTTGGGAGCTCCAAAGAAAACGGGAAACCAGGACTCAGCTGTCGTGCAGTTTAGTCCCCCACAGTTTGTAACTGTGGTGCAAACGGGAACATGGGCCACGGCCCTGGAACCGGGAGGCCCGTGCTGCCCTCAAGCGTTGTCTAGTTGTCTGGTGTCCAGCTGGTGCTGGGCTGGAGAGCCCCTTCGCGGCACACTTGCAGCGAGCACTGTTCTGCTCCCAGTGGCTTTGTCCGGACGTGGGGAAGTGGTGGAGCTTAGGGCAGGTTCAGCTTCCCTGTCCTAGCCAAGCCTGGCCTCCACTCAACCTGTTTCCGAGTCGGGACGCAGAGTAACACCTCGTCGCCTGATATAACTGGTCAGGCTGCACCTGGGCTCCTGCCTGGGCTAGGACACGACCAGCTACAATCAAGCTGGAGATGTTACTCTGACATCTCCAGCAGGGAGAGGGTTTAGGTTGGGCTTAGCTAGCTCCGCTCACCTGAGCCTGAATGAAACCTCCTAGACCAGACACCTGGTGGCTGGTGCCCCGAGTGACGGGAGCTCTCCCTGCAGGCATGTGCATTTGGCAACGTCTTTGGAAACAGGAGCTGGATGCTCGGTCTATTGCTAGGTGTGTGGGTGTGGGTGTGAATGAGACAGCTGGTGTTTGTAAGCCAATAAACACATACACAAAAGCTCTGTGTGTCAGGCTGGACGGGGTGAGTGTGTGTGTTTAAATTCTCCCTCCTACCTTTAAACAATGTTTGATCAACCCCCTGCCTACAATGTGCTCACAACCTTTTCTCTACCTCCCGAGTAATTTAGCCCCTTGGCAGATGGGTACAGCAGCCCTTCTGATTGCTGGGGATCTGGCCCATCGACTCCAATGGAGCCACGGCCCATTGACACCAGCAGGGATCTGGCCCCATCGACTCCATTGGAGCCACGTCCCATTGACACCAGCAGGGATCTGGCCCCATCGACTCCATTGGAGCCACGGCCCATTGACACCAGCAGGGATCTGGCCCCATCGACTCCAATGGAGCCACGGCCCATTGACACCAGCGGGGATCTGGCCCCATCGACTCCAATGGAGCCACGGCCCATTGACAGCAGCAGGGATCTGGCCCCATCGACTCCAATGGAGCCACGGCCCATTGACACCAGCAGGGATCTGGCCCCATCGACTCCAATGGAGCCACGGCCCATTGACACCAGCGGGGATCTGGCCCATCGACTCCAATGGAGCCACGGCCCATTGACACCAGTTGGGATCTGGCCCCATCGACTCCATTGGAGCCACGGCCCATTGACACCAGCAGGGATCTGGCCCCATCGACTCCAATGGAGCCACGGCCCATTGACACCAGTTGGGATCTGGCCCCATCGACTCCATTGGAGCCACGGCCCATTGACACCAGCGGGGATCTGGCCCCATCGACTCCATTGGAGCCACGGCCCATTGACACCAGTTGGGATCTGGCCCATCGACTCCATTGGAGCCACGGCCCATTGACAGCAGCAGGGATCTGGCCCCATTGACTCCCTGGGCGAGCTGGGGCCCTGTGAGATCTCATCTGCACCCGATCTGAACACAAGGCTGCTGCTGAGTCCTGGAATTGAGAACAGGCTTCCCCCAGGCCCCGTCCAGCGTCTCTGGCCTCAGCAGCCCTGGAGCAGCACAAGGGGCCGTGTGTGCTGGGGTCCGAGCACAGGCCCGAGGGGCAGGGAGTTGCTGGGGGCTTAGCCAAGTCCCTGCCCTGCTCTGGGCTCTGCAGCCCATGTGCAGGCTGGACTTGGCAGCGGGGCCCCAGTGCCTGGGCTGTGCAGCGCTTTCACCAAGGAAAGGCCAAGCCACTGTTTGCCTGGGCCCTGGGGGGCAGGGCCCTGCCCCTGAGCTCCCTGCACATGAGGGTGGGGGCAGATTTTCCCTACGTGCCTGCTCCTTATCATGCCCCCATGAGCTCCCTCTGGAGGGGCCGGCTGAGAGCAGGGTGAGTTCTGTTGCTGCCTGGGATCATGGGGGGCTGTCTGCTGCCTGTCTGGGAGAGCTCTCCTGCACCCAGTGGACAGTCGGCTGCCCATGGCGCTGCCAGTGCAGGCAGGCCAGGGCGGGTGCCCACCGTTCCCTGGGTGAGGCCATCTCTCCAGCTCTGAAGCAGCTGCTGTCTCCTGCCCCTGGCACTGCGGCCCTTGGGGGAACGGGAGGGGGAATTGCACTGCGCTCCCATCACAGCATGTGGCTCAGAAATTCATACAGCATGGGACAACACAGCCCCTGTGAGTGTCTCCCTGCTACTGACACTGGGGGGATCCCCCATGCAGACCCTGCCCCCTGTACTACCACTGGGGGACCCCCCTGTACTGACACCAGGGGAGGGACAGAACCCTTGTGCTGACCCCACTCCCCTGTACTCACACTGGGGAGGGGATGGTACGCCAATGCAAAATCCCAGAGGGCAGGAGATGGAATCTCAGGTGCTGGCTGGAGTATGCTGGGAACTCCTTGCTGCTTTGTTTCCAGTGACACAGAGCAACTCATTGGACCCGCGCTCCCAGCATTGCCCCGCTGCTGGGCTCCCCCTAGACACACCCTGGCAGAATGGCGCAAAGCACTCTGGGAGCCATAGGGGTGGGGGGTTCTCCTGGTCCGAAGACAGTGTTGGGAGCCGAGACCTACAATCTAGTCCCAATTCTGCCTCTCCCCCGCGCTCTGTCTTGGTCTCCCCGCTCTGGAGGTCCTTGCCCTGTGGGTGGGCTGTGGTGATTTTCTGGTGAATATTTGTAAAGGGCCATGCTGCGATTGTCATGGATCGATAACCGGGTCTCGGTTCATTGCCCAGGGGTGACAGTTTACAGCGGAACTGCCTGGCTAATGCAGCATCTTGTGTCTTGGCCTGGTAGGTGGCGCTGGCACCAGGGTTCTCTCTGGCACCGTCTGATTGAGCTCCCCATTACAACCTGGGACCGGAGCTCCACCCCTGCACCCGGCGGGTGGGGGGGTCAAACGCTACTGGATCCATTTGCCTCAGGGTACGAGCTTGTGGGTTACGGAGGGTTGGGTCCCTGGGCTCAGCCCCCACCCTCCTGTGGGGCTTCCACAGTCCCATCTGGGCAGGCTACCACAGCCCCATTTCTGTAGGGCACTGGTCTGTGCTGCTGCTCCCTGGCCTCGTGCAAATGGGCACAGGGCCCTCTCAGTCTCCATGGTACAGGATGATGGACAACCATTCCTCGTCCCTGCCCTCAGGCCTGAAATCAAGAAACGGCAGAGCAGGCTTCACGTGGCAGGGAGCCAGTGACACACAGAGCTGGCTGGGCCAGGCACAGGGCAGACAGGACCTGAGTGAGCTGAACGCACCTAGACCTGCCGGTGCCCCTCAATCCCGACCCTCAGCCCCCTTGTTATGCCAGCCCCGCCGATGCCCCTCAATCCCAACCCGCAGCCCCCTTGTTATGCCAGCCCTGCCGGTGCCCCTCAATTCCGACCCGCAGCCCCCTTGTTATGCCAGCCCTGCCGGTGCCCCTCAATCCCGACCCGCAGCCCCCTTGTTATGCCAGCCCTGCCGGTGCCCCTCAATCCTGACCCGCAGCCCCTTGTTATGCCAGCCCCGCCGGTGCCCCTCAATCCTGACCCGCAGCCCCCTTGTTATGCCAGCCCTGCCGGTGCCCCTCAATCCCGACCCGCAGCCCCCTTGTTATGCCAGCCCTGCCGGTGCCCCTCAATCCCGACCCGCAGCCCCCTTGTTATGCCAGCCCCGCCGGTGCCCCTCAATCCCGACCCGCAGCCCCCTTGTTATGCCAGCCCTGCCGGTGCCCCTCAATCCCGACCCGCAGCCCCCTTGTTATGCCAGCCCTGCCGGTGTCCCTCAATCCTGACCCGCAGCTCCTCCCTCCATGATAACAAAGACCTCATCTATTAAGCTGCTTTCCATCTCCTGACAGTCATTCGTCCTGGACCA
This sequence comes from Chrysemys picta bellii, assembly GCF_011386835.1. Lineage (NCBI taxonomy): Eukaryota > Metazoa > Chordata > Testudines > Emydidae > Chrysemys > Chrysemys picta. The sequence continues at coordinate 4,528,936 of NC_088804.1, read as the reverse complement.
TTCAACTGTGACCGGAGTCAAATCCTGTGTTGGGAGCCAGGGATGCTTTGGGAGGCCGTGGAGCCTGCGGGTCTGGTTTAGGTTCAATAGAGCTGGATAATCCAGGGATCTGTGGTGCCCCTTTGGTGCGGGGCTAATTAGGGCAAATACCAAATGCATCCAGTGCCCGGCCCAACAGGGCCCTGACCCCTGTGTGGGGCCCGGTTGTGCTACTGCAATCCCCATAACAAGGATACCCGCCCCACCCAGCTCTGGGCCATTTGGGGGCGGCACAAAAGAAATCAAATCTACTGTCAAACCGCGGGGGAGAGGACGAGGGTTTGGGGACGGCAGTGCTGGTTATTGCAGGGTATCTGCCAGGTGCTATAAAGTGCTGCCTAGGACACCCGGTACAAAGAAATCATTTCACCCACTCCTGCAATGCAACCACCTCTGGGGTAGAAGACAGCAGCTGCTTCCCAGCGCCTGGCACCACAGCACGGCCAGTTAGAACAGAGGAGGAAGGGGAATCCCAGGAAGCTGGTTGTGGAGGCTGAATGTAATTGGCTGAGCTGGACCCATAGCCAGGACCCAGTGGCTAATGCTCCCGCTGTTATGGAAAGACACTGCCCATGAGCACAAGTGGCCCAGAAGCCCCTTCTCTTCAAAGAGACCGCACCCCTAGTGGCAGGCTGGGAAACTGCCCTCAGCACAACATGGGCGGGAAGAGCGCCTTGACTCTCCAGCCATGCTTGCAGGAATGCAGCCCCCTAGCGAGACTGGCTAACTCAAAGCATTATTCCTGGGGCTAGCCAGGGCTCTGGCCCCTGCGAATGGACGGAGTTGGGGACAGCAGTTGGCCAGTGCCACAGAGAACGATGCTTTAGGCTGGAGAAGGCCCCAATCTCCTTGGTCCTTCACGCATCTCCTGGCTTCAACGGCCTTCAAGGCCAGGAATGGCAGACACAGGGAGCTGGGGCTACATTGGCCGGAGGAAATGGGGATCTTCTGCATCCAACCTGACACCCCCCCCTAAAGCCAGGTCAACGTGTACCCTCCCCCGGCCCAGGCCCTGGAGACGGGCATGGCTGGGGCCCTGAGTCCTAGTGCAAAGGATTCTGGGACACTGCCCATCCTGGTTCCACCTCCTCAGCCTCAGTGCCCTACGCTGCCACTGGCTCCGTCTGCTCCTGCGCTGTGGAGGGTCCGTTCGCCTGGCACGCCCCCGCTCCTGGGGCCAGATGGGCCCGTTGCTGGCTGGTGGGACGGGGGGTGTTGCTGGGGGCTTTGGGAATGTTCAAGCCTCTGCTGTCTCTCTGCCCCACACTTTCCCCACATGTGGCTGGGGGGACGACACGTCTGTCTTGTGGCCTCTCCTCCCTCCCTCGCCAGTGCTGCCCTCCAGCGCCTGTGTCTGGGGTGGGGCCCAGCTGCTGCAGTGATAATCTCAGGCATGGGAGGAGTGAGCCAGGCCAGGCGGCTCCATAGGAACACCCCCACCATGCTGAGAGGGGAGAACGGGGCTGGGGCTGGAGGGGGAGCCCAGGCTGGAGTCTCCCCGGGCAGGTTGGCACCTCCATGCACTTCAGGGAACTGGCCCAGAAAGGCAGGGACATGCTGCAGTGCACAGAGCCCCTGTTACCAACGGCCAGAGGGCTCAGCCCAGTGTGGCCCGGACCCCAGGGCAGACAGCTCAGTGCTAGGCCCTGGCTACAAAGCGACTCCACCTTGGCAGACTCCAGAGAACCTTATCACATCTCTCCAGCCGCCAGCTGCAGCCTGGCTCAGATTAGAAAGCCCTGGGGGGGATCTTCCCCCACCCCGCCCGGGCAGCTGCTGCAGATTGAGGGTGTCTGAGGTTCTGCCTGCGGCACCTGACGAGAGGGCCCCGCACCTCAGCCACATCGCTTGGGGACAGTCTGTTACTCTGCTGCGAATACACAAGTCAGAGAAAGCGCCCCTTCCCCAGACTGGCCACTCACAAGCCCAAGGCTGGCAGCCTCCCTCTGGCACGAGGGAAATGCTTGGAAGCCCAGCTCGCCCTGTCTCCAGCAGGGGGCACTGTCCCTTCTGAGCCGGTGCCGAGCCCAATGCCCAGCAATGCCCTGTGCCGCTGGGGGGTCTTTTATAGAGGCTCTGCTGCCTCGTGGCAATTTTCCTACATCGGGCGCTAGCCCCAGCACCTTGGCAAAATCCCATCTTGGGGACTTAGATCCCCAGCCCCACGCAGCTGCGCCTGGAGACAGGGTTCTCCTTCATTTCCTGCCCTAGGGTCTTGCATGAAGTCACTGCATGGGAGTTAACAGTGGCCATGCTGTGCCCCAGAGGTGGCTGCATTTCTATGGCGGGAGTTGCATCTGAAGAAGTGAGGTTTTTACTCACGAAAGCTTATGCCCAAATAAATCTGTTAGTCTTTAAGGTGCCACCAGACTCCTTGTTGTTTTTGAGTGCACACAGTGAATGTGTTAAACGTGTCTTGCTCCTGAGGGGCCACGGTTGAAATGCAGGGGTATAAGGTCAGCTGATCGTGGCTCTCCTCACATCCCTTCCCCCAGTGTGCTGAGGGGAGGGTTTTATCCATTAAAGTCAATGTGGGCTGCATGCCTAAGCCCCAGCAGACTAATGGGCTCGGTTCCTCCCAGCCAGGGCAGCACGGTGATAGTGGCTTGGCAGATTGTGGCCCCCCTGAGTGTGTTGTGTCAGGGACCAGACAAGTGTCAGCATCGCTGGCCCCAGCCCAGTAACAGAGGGTGCCACCTTCAAACCGTCCGGCCATTAACCTGCCCCGCGCATAGGCACCGACTCCGGGGCTGGAGCACCCACAGGGAAAAATTAATTCAAACCGTCAGCCAAGCTCCCCCGCCGCGTCCCACCTCCTCCTCTGCTTACCTCCCAGTGCTTCCCGCCTTGCTGCCGCCAAATAGCTGTTTGGCAGCGTGCTTGGAGGGAGGAGGAGGAGCGGAACGTGGCGCGCTCAGGGGAGGAGGTGGGGAAGAGGCGGAGTTGGGGCGGGGACTTTGGGGAAGGGGTTGGAATGGGGGTGGGACAGGGGTGGAGTCAAGGTGGGGCTGGGGGCAGAGGTGGGTCAAGCACCCACCAGCAGGAGCAGAAGTTGGTACCTATGGCCCCGTGGCAAATAAATGGTTATTGCAGCTCCCCGCTAATGGGTGGTTTGTGCAATTCAAAAGAGAACTGCCTCCACCCAGTAATCCGGGAAAACCTGGAGGGAGGCTGCCCGGGGTGGGAGAGAGGCTAGCAGTGAGCAAGGCAGCAACCGGCCCCAGAAAAGATGTGACGCAGCAAGTGGGGAGCCAGTGGATTGTGGCCTATAGGCTGGTTCAGGTTAAGAAATAAATTAAAAAAATAAATATATGGAGATATCCCTATCTCCTAGAACTGGAAGGGACCCCGAAAGGTCATTGAGTCCAGCCCCCTGCCTTCACTAGCAGGACCAAGTACTGATTTTGCCCCAGATCTGTAGGTGGCCCCCTCAAGGAGTGAACTCACAGCCCTGGGTTTAGCAGGCCAATGCTCAAACCACTGAGCTATCCCCCAAGAAGTTAAGGATGGGGCCTAAGTGTCAAGGAGTATGAGAAATTGAAGTTGCTACTGAGAGAAGTTGGAGACAAAGTGTTGTGGGAAAGTCAGAGCTCGCAAGGACATGGCTCAGGGTTATGTCCCCATTCAGTTGTGGTTACAACTGGTTGGAGCGGGGTTTATAAGGAGTGTATTCAAGAACTGCAAATATTTTATTCAAATACTTCTCCATTGATAGTCTGGGAAGGACATTGGCCCAGATGTTAATTTAATAACAGGTGATGTTAAGAGCCAATAAGATGACGGAAATATAATTATGGTAAAAGGCAGTTCAATGTTGATTAGTATTATTGGGAGGAGACCTGACATCTAGTGCCAAACTGGGGGACAAGGATTTCAGGAGCAAACTGTATTTGCCCACGCTGCCTGGGTGCTCAGCAAACGCCGCTGCTTTGCCAAAATGATCAGTTTTGGCTGGTTCTGGGTCACAGTTCACTGTAGTATTGAGTGTGGGGGTAATAAAATGTTGTTCTCCTTATTGGTACCTCTCTGATGGACCACAACCTTGTGGTGGTGGAGAGGCTTGCGTGGGCTAAAGACCCTCAGAGCTACATCATCCGGAGCTTTTATACTCCTCGTCGGGTCCCCCTTGGTGAGCAGGCCTGAGGCGAGGCTCCTGACTAACCATGGTACAAACTTCACAAGACCCCAAAGGTGGATCGGGCGCACATAGAGGACCTTCTGGTACTCTGTGACAGTGAAGGAGGCTGAAGGCTGCAGCAGGAAGGAGGCCCCTGGTTGTCTTGGATCTCCTTGCCACTGGGTCAGGGTTTTCCTCCTGTCAAGTTTGGCGTGGTTACCGCCTGCGCACCGGTTTCCCCACGTTAAAAGATTTCACACACAGGCCTCTGCCAAAGGGCTCAGACCCCCACAAAGTCCTGTGGTGACGGATGAGTGGCGGGGAAGACAGGAGCAGCGATCTCTGGGAGTCTTTAGTCAGAAATCTGCACGCAGGCGGCAGCCGTGTGATGGTCGTTTTGTGCTTGGATGAGACAGAAGTGCATTTCGGCAGCAGTGGCTGTGAATGAGCAGGGCCTCTTCGGGATCCCCTCTGCTCACCCCAAATGGGGAGGGGGCTAGTAAAGGTGCCCCAAACATCGGCCGTCCCACATTCTTCCAACGGAATGGCTGCCTCCAGTGGAATCGCTCAACTCCGCCGCCGAAACAAGAGACAGAAGACAATGAATTCCGTCACCTGGAATGTCCGCACCCCTATGCACTCTCAGCGCAGCGAATGCCCAGGAAGTAGAACTGCCATAATTGTCAGAGAACTGGCAAGACTCAGCACTGACATTGCAGCTCTTAGTGAGACCTGCCGGGCCGATGAGGGCCAAGGAAAAGGATGGAGGTGGCTACACCTTCTTTTGGAAAGGAAAGCCACCAAAGAGAGACGCGGTCACGGGATTGGCTTTGCCATGAAAAATAAGACCCAGTCTCCCCATGGGGATCAACGAGTGTCTCATGACTCCTCGGCTCAAGCTTAGCAACACCCAATATGCCACAGTCATCAGCGCACGTGCCCCACACTCGATGATGAGGAAGACAATCAGGAGCAGTTTTATAGAACCCTTGATGCAGTTCTCACAGCCACGCCTAAGGCAGACAAACACATCCCCCTGCGAGATTTCAATGCCAGAGTCAGATGGGATTTCCAACTCTGGAGAGGCACAATAGGCCAAGAAAGGGTTGGAAATGGAACGGCCCTTGCAGCCCCGGAGCACCAGGAGGACATGCAGCGTGACCTCAGCCCCGGCGGGTGGGCGGTCGGCCCAAGCCTGGGCCACTCTGGGAGACCTGAGCTACGCAGAGTGGAAGCAGGAGAGGGGAGCCTGGGGGCGGAGCGTGGGTGGGGCCCTGCCTGGCTGTTTGGGGAGGCACTGCCTCCCCCAGCCTATGATACCCACCACCCATGTGCAAAGCGGTCCCACAATAGCACATCTAACGCTTAGCACTTAGAGATCGTACTCCCTCATTTCAGCTCTAGCGACCACTCAAAAAAATTATCATTTGAGTCTAATCAGCTTTCTCTCTAAATAGCAGAAAGGGGGAAAGTCCTGGTTAACGGCTGAAATTGCTGACCAATCATGTGACAGAAACACCCTACACTGTCCTGCCAGGGCCGCTGACTAGCAGCCTGTGTGGGTCCCTGCTAGCCCCAGAGCTCGCAAGGTGCTAGGATGGAGCCTGGCGACTAAACCCAAACACCCAGCACAGTGGCACAGTGGATGCGTGCCTGGCCCATGTGTCTGCGTGCCAGAGCTTGCAAGGCGCTAGTCTGGATGCTGAGTGTTCTCTGAGCCGAGCTAGCAAAGTGGTGCCGCACACGCGTGCTGGCCCCATAACTCAGAGGTGGGTGGATCAGAACTCTCCTTTGTAAAAGATGGGCCTGTTTCTTATGACTCTGGGCCTTCAAGTGAGGCGGCGACCAGCAGAGCACCAAGAGCCTAGGCCATGAGGCAAGAGGCGGTGGCCTGCCAGGGAGCTCCCCAGCACCTCTGGCTGCCTGGGATGAAGGCGTGAGGCAGGCCTGCGCGAGGTGAGGGCCTCCTGTCCCGGCCTGAGGCAACAGTGCTTCCTCGTCCCCTTTTCCCGCCCACACGGGCAGGCGACTGCTGCGGGAGCACACAAGGGAGGCTCTCGGGACACTAGGCAGCTCTGTGTGGCTGTCAGGGGAAAGAGCCGAGGCTCCCGACTCGACCTGCCATTGGCTCGCGTGGCTCTGCGCTCCGTCAGCCGGGACAGGCCAGGCTACGGACGTGACTCAGGCTCGGACAGCATGGCCGCACTTCCCTGGTGAGGCAGAGGCAGGCCTAGAAGTTTGCGCAGGCAATGGGAAAGTGGGAGGGAGGCAGGCTTAGAGCCGGCGTTTCTCCCTTCCCACTGGGGCGTAGGTGTTCGGGTAGCAACTCGTGCCTGGGTGAAGGTTTTGCACGTGGGCTTGAGGATTAAGCCCGAGCCCCTGGCATGGCTGCTCGGAGATGGGCTTTTGCGGCACGGCCCCCGCAGACTTCCAGGCAGCAGGTCAACCCACTGTGTCCAAGAAGGATGCCTTCGAGGCAGGAAAAGAGGACTTCACGGCTCCCAGTGGACTTTGAGGCGCCCACGAGGAGCACGCCTTCAACAGCATCCCTGGGGGAGCATAAACCACCGTCCTCTCAATTAACAGCTGAACGCACTCACCCATGATGCCACATTGACACCTACCAGCAGCTGCCCAACACCCTACACCGCTTCCTGCCAGTGCCAGAGCTCGCGAGGCACTAGCCTGGAGCCAGGGCCACTAGCTGCTGCTTAAGATGAGACTGCAGCGTGGCACAGTGGACGCATGCTGGGCCCGTAGCCCAGTGGATCAAAACCCTGTTCTGCTCGCACTGGGCTCTTCTTCTTACACTGGGCCGTCAAGCGAGGGGGCGGCTAGCGCAGCGCTAAGATCCTAAGGCAGGAGGCAGCTGACGCCAGCAGCCTGCAGGGGAGCTCCCAGAAATTGTTAAGGGACAGAGACTCCTCAATGCCCTTAGTAACAAGGGTTTGGGGTTCACCGAGGCCAGTAAGGGGGTCACTCTGTCTGCCCTATAATCCTGGGTGTCAGGTCACTGTGCAGCTCTGAGCTCAGCAGCCCACAGCCTCACCCTGGTTGTGCCCCACCTGGTTACTCCTCACAGGCTGACCGTACCCCCCTTCCAGCCCCACATTCACCCCAATCGTCCTGCTGCCACCCAGAGGCACAGACATGGAGGTGCTGAAGGAGGGAGGTGTGACAGTAGGATGGGGGCGTCTCTAAAATGTCTGGCAGAAAGGGGGTGCTTAGCTCTGTCAGCGACCTGCCCGGTTGCCTCGCTGACAGAAATTCAGACATTTCTGTAAGGTGCATAAAGAGGGTATTTGGCTTCCAAGCTAATGTGAGGAATGTGCATTTGTGAGAGAGAATTTCCCTTCCTCCATGTATTGCCCTGTGGTGCCCCAGTGGCCTAATGGATAAGGCACTGGCCTCCTAAGCCAGGGATTGTGGGTTCAAGTCCCACCTGGGGTAAAGAGCTACTTTCTTCCCATATATTGCAAAGAACCCTTGGCCTTATTTTCACCAAGAAAGCTGAGGGATGTTTGAACACAAAGTACTGGATCTTGGGAACAATCCCCCAGAAATGTCATCTTCCACGCAACGAGAGCTTTCTAGACCCATCAGTAGCATAACAGTTAATAGTAGTGTTTGTCTGAGAATGGAGTGAAGGGGAGTGTTTACTCAGAAACATCAATGGGTGAATCAGCCGGAAAGAGCAAGGCCCTTCAGAGAGAGAATGGATCTATCTGGAGACAAAGCAGCCCCTGAGAATGAGCAAGGGTGTGAAAAGAAGAGGTTCAAATACACCTCTACCCCGATACAACACAAATTCAGATAGAACGCAGTAAAGCAGCGCTTCGGTGGATGAAAGCAAGTTCAATATAACACGGTTTCACTTATAATGGAGTAAGATTTTTTGGCTCCCGAGGACAGCGTTCTATCGGGGTAGAGGTGTATGCATTAGGTTGGTCTGGCAAATTTAAAGAAAATACCAATGCCCTTAGCAAGATGCAGACACTGTCTGTTTCTGACCTTTTCCTGGGAGTTCATTGAGAAATATTTTCCTTAATTATGTTATGGAATATAGGGTGGGCTATGAAGACACCATTCTTCCTGCTTTCCCCCTCTGAGACTATATGGCCTGGGGCCTGTGATAAATGAATGGGGCGGGGGGGGGGGAGCTCCCTTTTATGGACACCCAGCCAGCCAGTTAGCTACAAAATCCCTGCTAGTAGCTGTTCTCTACTTGCTTTACCTGTAAAGGGTTGAAAAAGCCCACAGGTAAAAGGAAGGGAATGGGCACCTGACCAAAAGAGCCAATGGGAGGGCTAGAACTTTTTAAAATTGGGGGAAAAAATTCCCTTTGTCTGTCTGTGGTTGTTGTTCTCTGGAGAGAGGGGACAGGGCTGGAGCGATGCTGTAAAAAGCTTTAAACCAGATATGAAAAATCATCAAATCATCCCTAGAACTACTCATTGAACCCCAGCTATGTAAGTAGATCAGGAATGTCTAGGAAGACGCAATTAGGTTTATCTCTTTTATTTCTTTCTGGCTTGTGGACTCCTCCGTGCTAGCCCAAGGTGCTTTTGTTTTTCTTGTAACCTTTAAGCTGGACCTCAAGAGAGATATCTTGATGCTTAATTCGTATGGTATTTTTTTTCAAACCTAGCAAAAAGCCTTAGGTCCAATTGTATTTTCTTCTTTGTTGTTTTTAATAACATTTATTTTTTAAGAACAGGATTGGATTTTTGTGTTCTAAGAGGTTTGTGCACATATTGTTTAATTAGCTGGTGGCAATAGCAGATTTCCTTTGTTTTCTTTTTCAGCTCTTCCCCGGGGGGGAGGGGAAGGGTTTGAGTGTACCCCACAGGGAGGAATTCCCAAGTGCGCCTTCCTGGGTCCAAAGGGGTTTTTTGCACTTGGGTGGTGGCAGCATCTACCCATCCAAGGTCAGAGAAAAGCTGTAACCTTGCGAGTTTAATACAAGCCTGGAGTGGCCAGTATTAATTTTTAGAATCCTTGTGGGCCCCCACCTTCTGCACTCGAAGTTCCAGAGTGGAGAATCAGCCTTGACAGGGCCTATGCGCACCTGCCAGTCAACTGCTGGAGAGAACAGCAACACAGACAAGAATGGCAGCAGGGCAGACAGGAGCTCCAGCAAGATGGTGGTACCAGATCTCACCAATGGGGCGGTGGCCACCCCAGCATGCACAAGGCTGAGCCAGCAAGTGTGGTGTGTGCTGCAGCATATCCCTACTCACTTTTGCAACTGTGTTGTTGTGTGGACACTCATATGTCTGGGTAATATCAGATCCCTGCATGGGCTCACAGAGCAGCTCAGCTCACTTGGCAGAGATTCAACAGACCCCCAGGAAGGGGAGGGCATGCATTCAGGCCCTGTAATGGGACTCACTCACCAGGGTGGTGCCTCCTGCTGTTTGTCTCAGGGATTAGGTGGCTCAGCCGGTGTTCCCTCTCCTGGTGGTGCCTCGTCCATCACCATCACCGCTTGCAGACCTGCCTCAGTTCAAGTACTGCAGCATCCTCTTTATGACTCGTGTCATGATCTATGCTCCTCCCTTCCAGTGCAACGGAAAGGCGGCGGGGGAGTATCTCCCAATCCAGCCTTTTCCCCAGTGGTCCTGTTGGTATCCTGTTGCTAAAGGACCTCCCCCCAGCCTAAGGGGAGGATTCACAGGTCCGAGATACCAAATAATTGCAGGGGACAACTAATGAGATAACAGGAACGGGAGTGAGGTCACAGGGCTAAACAATAAACGAAGGGAAGTGTTTGTTTTATTTGCTCAGTAATCTCCTTTGATCAGTTTGCTAACCCTTATTAATCACGTAAAACCTATCCTTTGTAGTTAATAATCTTGTTTTGTTTATTAAAATCCAGTTTGTGGAATTAATAACTGGGGGGGGGCCCAAAAAGCTGTGCGTATCTTCCTCCACATTGAGGGAGGGGGCGATTTTCATAAGCTTACGCTGCACAGATCTCTGTGCGGTGCAAGAAAATACAATTTTGGGTTTGCTCACAAGAGGCGGTGTGCACTTGAGTGCGGGGCAATCCCCAATCTGATTCTTCCCAGGCAGAGCTGATCTCAGTGTCTGTGTCTTTCTGCCGCTGGGTGTGTCCCTACGTGTGTGTGTGTGTGTGCGTGTGTGGGTGCGCACTGGAGGAGGCTTGAAGACCTGGCACAGCAGGACAGGGTGAGGGGCCCCAGGATGGTGGAACAGGCAGGTTCAGTGGGACCCCAGTACATCTGGTGGCACCCCGGAGCGGGGGGTAACCCGTCACAGGTGCTACCTCCCTGCAGCCCTCTAGGAACTCAGTCCTCTCCCGGCAGTAACAGACCCTTTTCTGCCCTGCGGCTCCCTTTGATGTGAGCCTGCTGGGCTCTAATTGGCTGCTCCCTACGCAGCCTCCCTTGGCTGCTTTTAACCCCTTCCTTGCTAGTGTGGAGTGAACACCCCATCACAGGCCCCATTCCTGGACAGTTCAGATATTATAGATCTGTTGCCCTTGTAAAGTTAACTGAACAAGCAGGACTTGGTTCGAGGTGAAATCCTTCCTCCATGATCCCAGCAACAAAGTTACCATGTTCACAAGTCATGACCTGCCCCTAAAGTCAAAGGGCTGGTTCTTTTGTCTTCTGAGGTACGAGAGAGAGAACTAGAGAGAGAGGTGACCTGGGGTGTTTTTGCCCCTCTCTTTTATAGTCCAGTCACCCTTTGAAGTGGATTCATCTAATGATTACCCCTCAAGCAATGTTTATTCAAAGAGTAAAGAAGGTGACATGGAGCCTTGTGGTGAAGGAGGTTCCATGCAGTGCTTGCCAAAATGTAAATCAATCTGCACCTGCTCCCCTTCCTGGCCAAAAACGGTCACTTGACAGGTCATTGCCAGTCAACTTTGATGACACCTGGCTGAAGGCATCAGCTTGTGCTTTGTGTTTGGGAAAGCCATTCCCCCCTCCCCAAACTTGTCTGGTAAACGCATACTCCTTGGTTCAAGATAGGCCTGTTTAATCCTTTGTGCCTAGGCAGGGTTGTGTGATTCTGAACATGTGCTAATAACACTGCTCTACAGCCAAAATGCTTCTGAAATAAATGTAGTCAAACTTTACTAATTCTGGGTGTGACGGGTTGGATCACAGAAACCCCCTTGGGAGCTGCCACCTGATGTGCAAAGACTACCCCTGCTTCTGCTTTCCCTGCCAGCTCAGGACTCCAGCACCCTGTCTTGCTGAGCCAGACACTCCCGTTTGGCTCCAGACACAGATCCAGGGTCTGAATCTCCTGTCCCAAAGCTGCAAGTTTACCTGAAAACAGCTCGCAGTAGTGCGCTTGTCTTTAGCACTCAGATGCCCAACTCCCAGTGGGGTCTAAACCCAAATAAATCTGTTTTACCCTGTATAAAGCTTATGCAGGGCAAACTCATAAATTGTTCGCCCTCTATAACACTGATAGAGAGATATGCACAGTTGTTTGCTCCCCCAGGTATTAATACATACTCTGAGTGAATTACTAAATAGAAAGTGATTTTATTAAATACAGACAGTAGGATTTAAGTGGTTCAAAGTAGTAACAGACAGAACAAAGTAAGTCACCAAGCAAAATAAAATAAAATGCGCAAATCTATGCCTAATCAAACTAAATACAGATAATCTCACCCTCAGAGATGTTTCAGTAAGCTTTTCTCAGACTGGACACCTTCCAGGCCTGGGCACAATTCTTTCCCCTGGTACAGCTCTTGTTGCAGCTCAGGTGGTAGCTAGGGGATTCTTCATGATGGCTTCTCTCCTTCTCTGTTCTCTTCCCCCCCTTTATATATCTTTTGCATAAGGCGGGAACTCTTTGTCTCTCTGGGTTTCCACCCCCCCCTCACTGGAAAAGCACCAGGTTAAAGATGGATTTCAGTTCAGGTGACATGATCACATGTCACTGCAAGACTTCATTACTCACTTGCCAGCACACACATATACAGGAAGACTCACAGGTAAATACAGCCATCTGCAGACAATGGGAGTCATCAAGATTCCAAACCATCATTAATGGTCCACACTTTACACAATTACAATAGGCCCTCAGAGTTACATTTTATATTTCTAGTTTTAGATACAAGAGTGGTACATTTATACAAATCAGATGATCACACTCAGTAGATTATAAGCTTTGTAATGATACCTTACAAGAGACCTTTTGCGTGAGGCATATCCCAGTTACTTACATTCACTTATTACCGTATTTTCTCTAAAACTATCCCAGTTACATTATATTGACTTATTATCAAGTTTTTATAAAACCATATAGACTGCACAACGTCACACTGGGTCACTGAGAATGAAAATGATGCTTAAAATTGTTGATTGGCTCTAGTTTTCAAGATGTGCTATTGGGTCAGTATATACGACCCTTGACTTGGGAATGGCAGGGGATAAGTGAGTTATAAAGGGAAGGGAACTCAATTTAAACCAGAAATGACTAAAATACATCTTTGACTGGATCTATGAATAAATCTATGACTGGGTTTGGACAGTACTTGCTTTTTAGGCAAAACAATGAATGATGCAATCTGAAGCTGGTATTGCGTCATACATGATATGAATTGCATCATGTTATTCCTAGAAGTCATGGATGATGCAATCATAAGGAAGCTTACATCACTCTGCTGAACAATTGCCCTATATCAGCTCTAGAAATCATACAGTGTCGGGCTCTCTTATTTGTCAGTGTTTGATTTTGCAAAGGGACACATTTCTGTTTAGCCAAAGTGAGCAGAGATGCTTCGTACTTGTGTGAACAGTGCAGATAACTTCTGCTATGTTTGTGGTGAAGTGACTTTTGCATCACAAAAGTGCAGTATAACCACTATGGTTAAGAAAGCCTATCGCCTTTATTTTGGCTGCAAAATTGGAGATCAGGACAAGAGGTGGGCCCCACACATATGCTGCAACACTTGTGCAACAAATCTTCGCCAGCGGTTGAACAGGAAAAGGAAATCTATGCCTTTTGCAGTGCCAATGATTTGAAGAGAGCCAACAGATCATACCAGCAATTGTTACTTCTGCATGGTGCCTCTAGTTGGGAAAGGTGTGTCAAAGAAGAAAAAGCGGACTGTGCATTATCCAAACATTCCATCAGCTATACGCCCAGTATCCCACAGAGAAGGAGTGCTGGTTCCTGATGCACCAGAATCATTCTCACTTGAGTCAGACGAGGAAGAGGAAGAGGATGAAACTTCTGGTCTTGAACCATCAATGTCACAGGACCCACATTTTCTCCCATCCTCCTCCTCTGAACGACACCTCATAACACAAGGTGAACTGAATGACCTTGTCAGGGATTTGGAACTACCCAAGAGTAAGGCAGAACTGTTGGACTCCAGACTACAGCAGTGGAATCTCCTGGCAGGTGATGTTAGGGTTTCCATGTTCCGTGATTGTCAAAAGGATCTTGTCCCATTCTTCTTCATGGAAGGTCATCTTGTAGCCTGCAACAACATCGATGGTGTGATGGCAGCCCTCAACATCATTCACGAACCAGATGAGTGGAGACTGTTCATTGATCCATCGAAGACGAGTCTTAAAGCTGTTTTACTGCATAATGGCAATGTTTTGCCATCAATTCCAGTTGGTCATGCAGTCCATATGAAGGAAACCTATGACAACATGAAACAACTTTTGAGGTGCATAAACTATAGCCAACATCAGTGGCAGATTTGTGGTGATTTGAAGGTTGTTGCTCTCTTGCTTGGTCTGCAGACTGGATACACAAAGTACTGCTGTTTTCTCTGTGAATGGGATAGTCGTGCAAGAGATTCCCACTACATCAAGAAAGATTGGCCACTCTGACAGTCATTGGAGCCTGGGAGGAAAAGTGTTCAGCATCCATCACTTGTTGAATCAAGGAAGATTTTGTTACATCAAGCTGGGTCTGATGAAGAACTTTGTCAAGGCCATTGACAAAACACAAGCAGCTTTCAAGTACCGCCGTGAAAAATTTCCAAGGTTAAGTGAAGCTAAGATAAAGGAAGGTGTCTTTGTTGGTCCTCAGATTTGTGAACTTCTTTGAGATGATGCATTTGACCATGCACTGCATGGCAAGGAAAAGACGGCATGGAAAGCCTTCCAGTTAGTGGCAATAAATTTTCTCGGAAACAACAAGGCAGACAACTACAGGTTGTTGGTGGAAAACCTCCTCAAGGCATACAAAAGCCTTGGTTGCAACATGTCACTAAAGATACATTTTTTGCACTCTCATCTAGATTTTTTTCCACTGAACTGCGGAGCAGTGAGCGACGAGCACGGCGAGCGATTTCACCAGGACATTGCAACAATGGAGAAACGCTATCAGGGCAAATGGAGTCCATCAATGCTTGCAGACTATTGCTGGACAGTGACAAGAGATGCTCCATTTAATGAATACAAGAGACAAGCCAAGAAGCGCCGAGTAGACACTGAATAGGACTAAGCTATGTACATAATAGTTTTTTGCCTTTTGTTTCATAATACATTTTATTTATATAACCCTTTTGCTGATTTTTAAAGTGTTACATAAACAGGACAGGTGAAATATTATCATGTAAAGCAACCATAAACACATGAAAAGACCTAGGTTTACAATTTATGTTTAAAACTCTATCTACACAATATACATAGACATAAAATGTAAAAACTTAAATATCTTAGAAACAGTAGCCAATCAGTTGTTTTAATTGTCATATTTGAATTCAGCACATCAAAATACATAATAAATAGCACATTTTATCTCTGAAGCAGACGACTTCTCAAAAATTGTAGACCAGTGTAACAGCATAGAGGGGATTTCGTAACTATATATAATGTTGCTACATACATGTCAACAGGATATTATTGACCTGTTGGTTGGTTTTTAAATGATACTTCATGAGCCACATTGTGTTCAAGGATTATTACAATCGTGTGTAGGGTGTGAATAGAGGGGTGTTTCGGTCACCGTTATATGGCGGTGTTGCAGTGTATGCTCACTCCGCCCCTTTTGGGGGTGGACCAGGGTTGTGAGGGCACTGCAGTTGCAGTCTACCAGACTGTCCTTGAACTCAAGATTTAGGCGCATTAAATCCAGAGTCAACATGGGGGTCCTTGGGTTCAGGACAGCGTGGCCTAATGGCCTGAGTCATTATGGCCACCCTTTGGGCTGCAAGGCCTAATGGCCAGATCCGGGGGCTGCTTCCAAAGGGGGGTAGTGGCCGGAGTAAGGGGACCTGGGCCCACCTGACTCCACTGGGTCCCAGCCCAAGGCCCTCTCAGGTTGAGTGCGTTCGCCACCCAGCCAGCCGGGATCCTACTGCAACATGCTGACCTTACATAGGTATGAGATACCACTCACTCCACCTCCCTGGGCCACTTCCTACCTTGTTTCCTGAATCTGTCGTCCATCTATCGTCGGGGTCTCGGAGTTCCCTGGCTCTGACAGCTCCATGGAACTTTGACTCCCACCAATTGACTGTAGGTAGCAGGTCTCCGGTCTGGTCCCTGGGATCTCAGGTTCCCACAGTCAGGGGCTGTAGCAGCTCCTAGCCTGGAGCCTCCACCAAGTGTGCTTCTTCCTCTGTGGCCACCCAGACTGAGCTGTTCTTCTTTATACTTACACAGCAGTTGGAGCATGCCCAGCAGAGTCTGAGGGGCGGGACTTCCTCCAGCCATAGTGTGGAATTAACCCTTTCTCGCCTAGTGCGGGATCTCCTTTCTCCTGGCACTGAGCCTTTAATGGTTCTTACACGTGCACGGTAGGCAAGAAGTAGGACTTTCTGCAAGGGTAATGAACAACCCGAAGGGCCTGGCTTCGTAGGGCACCCGTCGCACCAGTGCCTAAGGTTTACCTGATGAGTCTCTCAGGGAAACCTCTCCTTTTTTTCCTGATTCTACCACAGGCTCCCTTCCTCCTGGGGAAAGAGATGAAGGGATGCTGGTAATATACCGGTCGACACGGACAGGGTAACCAGATCCATGAAGGGTCCCAACAAGCTCCCACATAATGTTACCAGATGCTCCAAAGTCACTGGGTAAGCGAACCACTGGAAGTGTCTTCTCCCAAAATGTCACCCTTCTGCCAGGTGGAGCCAGCAGCATCAAGGGCCGGGTTCAGTATCTAGAGGTTCCTTCTCAACAGATACAACACAAAACCGTCTCCTGAGTGTAGTAAAACCTTTTAATAAAAGGAGGGAATTAACTCAGCATTAATTTGAGAAAACACCACAACTAGGGTTCATAAACACACACTGTGAGCAAAAGAGCCACCCCTGAGTAAGTTGGGCAGTGTCAGGGCCCCGCTCTCAGCCATTCCAGCTATTAATGGGGGAAGCCCTTGTAATAGACACTATCCCAAAGTAGCACCAATACTTAGACCTAGATATCAGTGATTTGAGCTCTCTATTGAGTCTAAAGGTGGAGATGGGAAATGAGGGCTACACAGTGACTAGAACCCTTAAACCAGCCCCACTCTACTAGGTACAAGTACTTCTCCCCCACACTCTTTAACTCACTAAACTTTGGAACCTATGTCCCCTGCCAAGTACGTGTCATTCAGTTCAGGTTGAGTCCCTCCATTGGGGTATGCCAGATACAGTTCTGCTGCCCTCGGTTCACACAAGAAGGCTAAGAACCCTTTAATACTCCTGCCCCAATAATAAGGAGACTGGGGATCCAACACCAGTCACAAGTGATCATTTGGGCAACCAATCCCATCATGCTGAGCACCTAGACAGGGTGGGTGTGTCCATGCAAATGAGATCAGCTTCTGAAGTCTTTTTCCACAGCTCACCACTAGATGTCAGGGGAGAGCTCATTCAGACTCTGCCGACACTGGTAAAATACCGGTCAACACAGGCAGGGTAGCCGGATCCACGAAGGGTCCCAACAAGCTCCCACCAGATGCCCCAAAGTCACTGGCTAAGGAACCGCTTGGCAAATCATGCCTCTGCATGCAAAATTCCAAGGGCAGAGGAGGCCAAGGCACAAGCCTCTAAGAGGTGACTGGCCTAACGCCTCGAGCTTGCCCAAGCTGATGCAGAAGTGCGTTCTGTCCCCACCCTCTGTCATTGGGGGGGCCTAGGCATAGGTCAGTGGTAGAAGGAAAACCGCCTTCCAGGACAGCAAGGGGAGCCGCAAAAAATGAGACACTGTTTCTCCCCAGTTTCGATGGGGGCCCTTTTGCGTGCCAGGCAAACGTGATAACCACTACAACACAGAAACTCTACTGAGCTCTTCTGCCATTCCCCTGAAATTCCACCCACTTGGGTGGCACTTGCTCTGACACGCACAGATGGGCCAACCTGGAGAGAGTGGCGGCCGCAGCGGCCAATAGCTGCCCTTCGATAGCTTAGCTGGTAGAGCGGAGGACAGCGAGATATCTCAGCAAGATATCCTTAGGAGGCTGGTTTGACTGTGGCTCGAAGGCGAGCTTCTTTTTCCACCCCTTCCTGAGGAAGAGCAAGAGAAGAAAGGAAGGGCATCTTGGCACAGCAGAGAGTCAGGCAACGTCCTTCCATGGAGGAACTGAAGATGAGGAATTCTCTCCAACTCAGAAGACATGGGGCACAGCTTTACCCTCGCCCCGAAAACCCCCCAGTGACAAAGGGCCCCGCTAAAGCTCAGATCTTCAGGCTAATGCTCTCCCAACCGAGCTACTTCAGCAGCTGCTGAATGCCCACCAGGCCAGCCGCATCTCTCCTGGGGATGTTTTCGTCAGCCATAGCGCACAAGAAGGAAGCTATTGCAAGAGGCCCATCAAGGCAAGATTAGTTTTGCCTGCTTGACTTGCTTCTTTGCCCCATTCCTGCCTTAGTACCCGGGTTGACCTGGTGGCCGAAGGGGACTGCAGCCTGCTGGAGGCAGGGAAGAAGGTGGGCAGCAAGACCCAGGCAGCAAGAGGGTCCGGCTGCTTCCTGGCTGCTTGGCCCCGGGTGTGACAGGTTGGATCACAGAAACCCCCTTGGGAGCTGCCACCCGATGTGCAAAGACTACCCCTGCTTCTGTTTTCCCTGCCAGCGCAGGACTCCAGCACCCTGTCTTGCTGAGCCAGACACTCCTGTCTGGCTCTAACACAGATCCAGGGTCTGAATCACTCGTCCCAAAGCTGCAGGTTTACCTGAAACCAGCTCACAGAAGTGTGCTTGTCTTTAGCACTCAGATGCCCAACTCCCAATGGGGTCTAAACCCAGATAAATCTGTTTTACCCTGTATAAAGCTTATGCAGGGCAAACTCATAAATTGTTCGCCCTCTATAGCACTGATAGAGAGAGATGCACAGTTGTTTGCTCCCTCAGGTATTGATACATACTCTGAGTAAATTACTAAATAAAAAGTAAAAAGAAGAACAGGAGTACTTGTGGCACCTTAGAGACTAACAAATTTATTAGAGCATAAGCTTTCGTGGACTACAGCCCACTTCTTCGGATGCATATGCATCCGAAGAAGTGGGCTGTATGACGAAAGCTTATGCTCTAATAAATTTGTTAGTCTCTAAGGTGCCACAAGTACTCCTGTTCTTCTTTTTGCGGATACAGACTAACACGGCTGTTACTCTGAAACCTGTCATTAAATAAAAAGTGATTTTATTAAATACAGACAGTAGGATTTAAGTGGTTCCAAGTAGTAACAGACAGAACAAAGTAAGTCACCAAGCAAATAAAATAAAATGCGCAAATCTGTGCCTAATCAAACTGAATACAGATAATTTCCTCACCAGTTCCAGAGTGCTCCCTTTTACAGGCTAATCTCCTTTTAGCCTGGGTCCAGCAATCACTCACACCCCCTGCAGTTACTGTCCTTTGTTTCAGTCTCCTTCAAGTACCCTGGGGGTGGGTGGAGAGGCTCCTTCTTTAGCCAGCTGAAGACAAAATGGAGGGGTCTCCCACAGCTTTAAATAGACTCTCTTGTGGGTGGAGACCCCCCTCCTCCCTCCTATGCAAAGTCCAGCTCCAAGATGGAGTTTTGGAGTCACCTGGGCAAGTCACATGCCCCTGCATGACTTAGTCTTTACAGGCCAACGCCATTGTCCACATGGTATCTTGCATGTCTCCAGGAAGACTTCTCATGTGGATTGGAGCATTCCAAGATACATTGTTCCCCAAGTGTTTCCTGATCAGGTACTTAACCTGGAGAATTCCTTCCTAAAGAAGCTGACCAAATGCCTCACAAAACTTACTTAGAAATCAAGCCAGCATACAGCCCATATTCTTACCCTCAAGTAGAAAATGATATATGTGTACAAATAGGATGAATAGATATAGTAGACCATAACCTTTACGGAGATATGTTACGTGGCACAGGCGGCACAAAACATATTCCAGCTATGTCATCCATACATTTATAAGCACCCCCTCCCCATAAAGCCTTATGGGGTACACTGTCACACCAGGGTCCTGGCTGATGCCTGGAGCCGCCCCTGGGTTAGGGGCACAGGAGGGGACAGGTGTTCTTACGTTATCTCCCACCAGACATTAGGAGACTTTCACTGCACCTTTCTAGATTTCCAGTTCTCACTTGTATCCAGTCTGCTAGTAGCTCGAGCTGAGGTAGATGGAAGCATGGTTCCTTTTGACTAACTCATCAATTCATCCAAAAATTACTGTAGTCCCCAGGCAAGGGGAGGACGGGGGGGAAGGAAAAAGCAAAAAGAACAATTGCAACAGGAAGAAAAAATGATAAAGAAAATCTGCCTATACCTCCTGGGATTCCCAGATGGTCTCCCAACCAAGTACTAGGCAGGCCCACGAGAGTTCAGCTTCCGACATCAGACAAGACCGAGCGCATTCAGCCTGGTATAGCTGTAGGCCCCTGACTCCCTCCCTCCTTACCAGCTTCCCTGTACTGACACACAAGTCTGCAAAAACCCCAACTAAACCAAACCCCACACACCCTGCCAGGCTGGGAGGGTGGGATTGGCGCCCCCTTCGGCTGGTCAAATCCCGTTCTCCCCGGGGAGCCAGGCGTGCAGGTTGTGGGAGAAAATACAGACTTCCAGGGGCCCGATCCTGGCTGAGAGGGAGGCTCCCCATTGTTGCTGCTGGGGAGGGAGAGCCCTAGACAGCTTGTTGGGTGGCAGGTAGCCTGTCCCAGGGGGCTTGACCTTTTTCCCCTTTGAGTTCTGGGGCTCCCCTGGCTCCTCCCCCCACCATCAGGCCAAGTGCCGCCAGCCAACAGGTCAACCGCAGAAAAAGGTGAAAACATTTTCTATGTCCGACTGGCCAACAGGTCAACCCCATTCTAGTCGTCTGGTTGACGTAATGGCTGGTAATATCACAGCTGTCCACAGGAGGCCACTCAAATACTGTTTGTCACTTGTTCAACCCACACAGGCAGATTCGTCCCCCTGCACATAGGGTGACCAGATCACCCAACTCAAATATCGGGATGCGGGGGGGGGAGGGAAGGAGGGGCGTGGCAAAAACAAAAAGCAAAAAACACACCGTTCCTCCACAAGCGCTGGAGGGAGGCCCCAGAGATGCAGGGAAAGCACGGGGCCGGGGTGAGTGAGAGTCCGGCCTGGCCCCGAGCGCAGGCAGGACTCCGCGGGGCCAGGCGGTGGCTGTTCTCCCCTCCGGGCAGCGGGACTCAGAAGCAGCCACTGCTGCAGCTCCCACTGCCGCGGGGGAGGAAGCGGCCAATGGCCAAGCTCGGCGGCTGCGGCTCTGGCGCCTGGGCCCGCTGCGAGGACCTAGCAGCGTGCACGCTGCGCCCAGCCCCTGGTCAGTTGCGTCTGGGCTGCTGCCCAGCTGGTGCAATCCCGCAGCAGCCCCGGAGTGGGGGCAGCAGGCCCCAGCCCCCCCATCCCGCTCGGGTCCCGCAGGGGAACAAATGGGCCTGGGCTGCCGATGCCCCCACTCCGGGGCTGCTGCGGGATTGCACCAGCTGGGCAGCAGCCCAGACGCGACTGGCCAGGGGCTGGGCGCAGCGTGCGTGCTGCTAGGTCCCCGCAGCAGGCCCAGGCTCGGGGGGTTCCGGCCCGGGCGCCAAAGCCGCAGCCGCCGAGCTTGGCCATCGGCCACTTCCTCCCACCACGGCAGTGGGAGCTGCAGCAGCGGCTGCTCCCAAGTCCCACTGCCCGGGGGGGAGAACAGCCGCCGCCTGGCCCCACAAGCCGCCCCCCTCCTCTCCCTACTGCCCGACTGAGTCCTGTCTGCTCAAGGCCAGGCCGGACTCTCACTCACCCCGGCCCCGCGCTTCCCTTGCGTCCCCCCGGGCCTCCCTCCAGCGTTTGTGGAGGGAGGAGGAATGGTGAGCCTGGGGAAGAGGCGGGGATTCGGGGAGGGGGTCAATGGGAGGAGGAGGGGGCGGAGTTGGGGCGGGGGGGGGCACGAGCACTTCCGGGCTCCGGAGCATTTCCTTGTTTGTCCAGTGTCCCGACCGCACATCGGTCGGGACGCGGGACAAACAAGGAAATATCGGGACAGTCCCGATAAAATCGGGACGTCTGGTCACCCTACCTGCACAGCTCCACTGTGCCATTCCTATTGTAACCCTTCTGCCCATCTGAGTTGGCAGCAACAAGGGCCGGGTTCAGTATCTAGAGGTTCCGTTTCAATAACACAAGGCAAAACCGTCTCGAGCCCCCACCCAGTGACCTGGGACAACTACATACCACCTCTTCTTCCCCTCTTGCAAGCTCAGAGTCTGAGTGTAGCAAAATCCTTTTAATAAAGGAGGGAAACAATGCGGCATTATGTTGGGGAAACACCACAAACAGGGTTCCTAACACAAACCATGAGCAAAAGACCCATCCCCAAGTAAGTTTGGCAGTGTCCTTTTCCCCTCAGGGTCTTAAGTCTAGCAACCCAAAAGTCTCTGGTCAGTGCAGCCCCCGAGTTCAAAAGTGTATCTGCAGAGTTTTACCTCCCAGCCTAGATGGAAATGGGGTGTGTGTGTGTGCGCGTGTGCAGGGGTGTCTTACATGGCCCCACAAGCCACTCTGCTCCACCTATTCTGTGAACTGCTCTGCCAGCCACTCCACTAACCATCCCAGGAGCTGCTCCAGCCACCCCACAAACATTCTCCACTCTACCAGCCACTCCACACCCCCACCCCCAACAACTTCAACTCTTATTTTAGCTCTTCAGCAATTCCAGCTTGTAGTAAGGGAGCCTCAATACTGGTACACTATTAGCCCAAAGTGAATTCAGTACAGCAGTCTATAATTAGACTCCTAATGAAATCAAAACCAGCTCTGATATTTCACACTAGAGAAGGGGGGGAAAAATGCAGTTAGGACACTCAACAAGCACCCATATCATCAGGTACACACACCTATCCCCAACCTCTTTCAATTCACTGGCTTTTGGAACTCATGTCCCTTGTCTAGCAAGTGCTACTTAGTTGATGGCGAGTCCCTCTGTCATAAAACAGTTCCATTGTCCTTGATTCACATAATCAGGGTAACATCACTTTATTCTTCCTGCCCCAATAACAGAGAAACTGGGGATCCCACAGCAGCCAAAGTGACCATCTGGGACTCATGCCAGGTGAGTGGGTGTGCCTATGCAAACAAGATCAGCCCCTGAAGTTCTTTTCAACAACTCACCACAATTTGCCACCAGACGTCAGGGTAGAGCTCATCCTGACTCTGCTTACACCAGGGGTCAGCAACCTTTCAGAAGTGGTGTGCCGAGTCTTCATTTATTCACTCTAATTTAAGGTTTTGCGTGCCAGTAATACATGTTAACGTTTTTTAGAAGGTCTCTCTCTATAAGTCTATATATTATATAACTAAACTACTGTTGTATTGTAAAATAAACAAGGTTTTCAAAATGTTTAAGAAGCTTCATTTAAAATGAAATTAAAATATTGATCCTATGCCACTGGCCCGCTCAGCCGGCTGGTAGTCTGGGGTTCTGTTCACCTAGGCCGGCAGTGGGCTGAGCCTGGGGTCCCGGCCCTCCCCACATACAGTGGGTACCTACCTTCTCCCTGGTTCTGGCCATTCTCTTCCTCTCTCTGCACTGAGCTGAGGGTGGCAGTGCACTGAGCACAGGGCTGGGGGTGAAGGGTTGGGCCAGGAGCTAAAATGAGGGAGGGGGCTCAGGGTTGGGGCAGGAGGTTTGAGTGTGGGGCACTTACCTGGGCAGCTCCCATTTGATGCGAGGGGTGCAGATGGGAATGTGGGGGGGGGGGGTGCAGGAGCTCCCGTTTGGTGCTCCGGGTGGGGGTGGGGATGTGGCAGGTGCATAGGGTGTGGGGGGGTTGGGGTTGTGAGGTGGTGCAGGTGTCAGGGCATAGGGGGGGCTGGGGATGTGTGGGGGTGCCAGAGTCAGGGCTAGGGTTGTGGGGGTGGGATGAAGGAGTCAAGCAGAGGGCTGGGTGTGTAGGAGGGAGGTACAGGGCTCAGAGCAGGGGTCTGGGGTGTGTGCGGGGCTCAGGGCAGAGTGTGTGTGTGGGGGGTCAGGGCTCAGGGGAGAGGGCTGGGTGACTGCCTCCCTAAGAACTCCCAACCCCCCAGCTCCTTGTCCCCTGACCACCCCCTCCAGAGACCCCCCACCCTAACTGCCCCCCCTGGACCCTCCTTGCTCTCTGTCCCCTGACCCCTATCCACCCCCCGCCCCCTGACAGACCCCGGGACTCCCATGCCCCATCCAACCCCCCCTGCTCCCTGACTGCCCCCTCCAGAGACCCCCCCCCATCCAACCCACCCTGTCCCCTGACTACCCCCACACCCACCCCTTATCCAACCCCCCCGGCCCCGGACCCCTTACTATGAGGCTCCACGCACAGCCTAATAAGCTGCCCCGCGGGAGTGCGCACCCTCGGCCCCCAGAGTTCTGCGCGCGCGGCGGCAGGGCTCCGGGTGAGCGGGGAGCGTCTTTCCCTCCCCGTGGAGCCAAACACTGCCCTGCAGGAGCGCGCAGCCCCAACCCCCAGAGCACTGCGTGTGCGGCGGCAGAGCTCCAGGGGAGGGGAGAAGGCGCGGGAGGGGCCGGCAGTTTGCTGCGCTCCGGCCCAGGAGCGCGGACCCCGCGGCTTGCCGTGCTGGGAGACCGGGGTCATTTGCACACCCCATGCGCATGGCTATGCTTCTGCTCCCTGCCCCCACGGGGGAAGCAGAGGGCAGAGGAGAGTGGGCCGGGCTGAGCAGGATTTTTAAGGGCACGCTGGAGTCCCGGCAGGCTCCAGCGTGCCATTAAAAATCGGCTCGCGTGCCGTCTTTGGCACGCGTGCCATAGGTTGCCGACCCCTGGCTTCCACTATTAATTCCTGTGCAAAAAGTCCATGGAGACTTTGGGGACAGGGTTTTCAGCACCTGGTGAGAACAGAGCTGAGCCTAGGGGCCCAATCCCAGTGTGGTTCCTGACCCATATGAGGGGACAGCAGACAGTTAAAGGTGGGAACCAGCCCTCTGGTGCTCCTCTGAGTCAGTGCCATTTTCCTGGCTCTTTGTCTCTGGTGACACTGATGTTTTTCTCTGCTCTCCAGAGCCATCCCAGTGGCCCAGACTTGAGATCAGACAGTGGGTGAGCTTGCCTGGGAGGGCCCTCTGTGCGCTGCTCCCAAGTGCCAGTGCACAGGTGGAATGGGGCCCGGCCCCTCTTCCTTTTCTCCTGCAAGACCCCAGGACACTGACTCTGTCCTCAGGGAATGGGTGTGGGCGTCACTCAGGGAATGGGCGTGGGGGCCCCTCAGGGAATGGGCGTCCCTCAGGGAATGGGCTTGGGGGCCGCTCAGGGAACAGGCGTCCCTCAGGGAATGGGCGTGGGGGCCCCTCAGGGAATGGGCATGGGGGCCCCTCGGGGAACGGGCGTCCCTCGGGGAATGGGCGTGGGCATCCCTCAGGGAATGGGCGTGGGGGCCCCTCAGGGAATGGGTGTGGGTGTATGCCTTGGCTCCTGTCTCTCTCTGTCTGACCAACATGGCTCTCACCGGAGTGACAGGGAGGGGGGCCCTCCACGGGCCAGCACCTCTCCCAGGGTGCCAGTGTTGAAGCGGATTGGGATCCGCCTCCTTTTTGTATACCATACCCAGGGACAACCGAGGGTCTCCTCAGGGAACAGGGTCTGGGTGCATGCCCTCCCCTTCCAGGGGGCTGGCCGATTTGTGCCAAGCGAGGCTGAGCTGCTGTGTTAGCCCATCCGGGATCGGCTACGACCCAGAGATGTGAGTGTTGGCAGGGCAAAGCAGTTGCAAAAGTGAATAGGGGCCTGCTGTGGAGCCCACCACACTCGATGGCTCAGCCTTGTGCATGCCGGAGTGGCCACTCCCCTCTTGGCGGGACCCTCATAGCCCCCTCTTGCTGGATCTCCAGCCCTGTCTGTGTTGCTGCTGTGTTCTCTAGCAGTTGCCTTGAAGGCATGCATGGGCCCCATGCCACGTAGCCATGTTGTCTCAAAAGGCCTCTGGGAAAGCAGGGAGAAGGGGGTCTCCATAGCCCACCTTATATTCTACTGTCCTTTACTGGTGTGACCCAGGGAGCTGGGGGAAATGGGGAGAAGGGGGGCTTGTTGGCCTTTCCTCTCTTCTGCCATCCTATCCTGCTGTGACCCAGATCAATCTTGGGGGATCGCCATCCCTGTCAGTCCACGTGTTGCTCTGCAGACCCTTCTCCTTCCTCCTGGGGAAGCCTGGCGGGGCCTGCCAGGGGTGCCCCCTGTCCTTAAGGTGCGGCCTGTGCTCTCCTTCCTAAGCGTTGCTACCTGGTTGTTCCTGCCAATAGCATATGCTTGTCTCAAAGATTAAGCCATGCCTGGCTAAGTACACATGGCCAGTACCATAGGCACCAACTTTTTCCGGCGCTGGTGGGTGCCCCCCCCCCCAGGGTGACAGCCTATGTGGTGAGTGGGGTGCGCGGTTCACAGCAGGGAGCCAACCAGCCTTTCTTGTGTAAGCAGAGTCAGGCTGAGCTCTACCTGACATCTGGTGGTGAATTATGGCAAGTGTGGAAAAGAACTCTAGGGGCTGATCTTGTTTGCATAGGCACACCCACTCGCCTGGCATGAAACAACAGCAACTCAAAGTGGTTACTTTGGCTGGTGTGGGATCCCCAGCTTCTCTGTTATTGGGGCAGGAAGAATAAAGTTTTGTTACCCTGATTCTGTAAATCAAGGCCAGTGAAACTGTTGTATGACAGAAGGACTGAGTGAGTCCTTCACCATTACCTAAGTAGCACTTGCTTGACAAGGGGCATGGGTTACAAAACCCAGTGAATTGAGAGAGGATTGGTATTTGTACCTGATGGTATGGGCCTGCTCTGAGGGTGTGAAACACCCATTGCACTATTTCCTCTTGCCACTGTTGAATGTCAGAGCTAAAAGTCTAGTTACAGACTGCTGAGCTGAATTCACTTTGGGTTGATGGTGTACTAGCACTGGGGTTCCCCTATGAGCTGAAATTGCCAAGAGCTGGAATCACAAAAGAGCTAAAGTTATTAAGAGCTGAGATCACTGAGTGCTGTGTTAACTAGTGTGGGAGCCTGAAGCTATATTGCTAAGCAGCTGGTGGAGCAATTTGTGGGGACAACTGGAGGAGTGGCACGAAGCCTTGTAGGGCCAGTTGGAGTGGCCCAAGGAACGGCAAGCAGAGCTGTTTGTGTGGACGGCTGGAGCGGGTCACAGGTTGGTGAGCAGAGCAGTTTGTGGGG
Organism: Chrysemys picta bellii; assembly: GCF_011386835.1. Lineage (NCBI taxonomy): Eukaryota > Metazoa > Chordata > Testudines > Emydidae > Chrysemys > Chrysemys picta. The sequence goes on along the minus strand of NC_088804.1, from coordinate 4,502,193 downwards.
ACAGCAGGAAGTGGACTGGCTCATGGTGAAGGCTGTGGTGGAACCCCATGGGGCCTCGGATCATGTAAGGTGTCCCTTAACACCCTGCATGCCCCCCCCTTTACTCTGGGGCTGCATTGACCAGGGACAGAGACTTCGGGGTCTGTTGGACTTGGACTTTTGGGACTTTGGGTGGTTGCTGGACCCAAGAGACTTTGGGGGTGTTGGACTTTGGGGACTCTGGGTGATTTTTGGGTTGCTGGATTCAAGAACCAAAGGGAAAGGACACAGCCCAATTTGCTGGGGTGGGTCTTTTGATCATGGTTTGTGTTATGATTCCTGTTTGTGGTGTTTTTCCAATTTAATGCTGATGTCGTTTACCTCATGTTATTAAACATTTTCTGTTACACTCAGACTCCGTGCTTGCGAGAGGGGAAGTATTGCCTCTTAGAGGCACCCAGGGGGTGGTATGTAATTGTCCCAGGTCACTGGGTGGGGGCTCGAGCCCGTTTTGCATTGCGTTAATGAAACGGAACCCCTAGATACAGAACCCGGCTGCCTATCTTGTTGCTGCCAACTTAGATGGGCACTTGTCAATCAACAAGAGCGACCCCAACAGCTGATGTAAGTAACTGCGGTGTCTACTCGGACACAGCACCGACACAGGCCCAACGCCTCTCCTGGAGGCGTTAGGACGTTGGTGTAGTGGCACTTGCATTGGCAGGGGCAAGGCTGGAGCGTGGTTGATATAAGCTGCCTTCCGTCAACCTGACTGTCATGTAGACCAGACCTTAGACCCGCTTTGTTCCCCTCCTCCCCACCTGCTCTTCCATGTGTAACTTACATCCACTACACACATGGCGTTTGGACTTGGCCCAGGGGCTCTACTCTGGAGTTATTTGCTGTGTAACCTATTTGCTTCTCTAGAGAAAGGGTAACGGGAAAGCATCATTGACGCCTGTGTGAGACTCCACTGGGGGTCACAACCCAGGGAGAGATCACCTAGGTAATGAACACTGGCAGCTGAATCATGCTAGAGGGTCATTCCAGGATGGCCCAGTGGTCTGGGTGCCAGCTTGTCATGCAAGAGAAATGAATGGAATTCCCTGCTCTGCCACAAACTCCTGGCGTGACCCTGGGTAAGTGCTTTAGTCTCCCTGTGCCTTAGTTCCCCATTGCCCTGCCTGGTGGTGGTGGGGGGGGGCGATAAATGCATTCCAGATTGACAGGTGCTCTGATTCTCCAGCAGCGGAGGCTGTCTAGCATTGCAGCTCCAGTCGCTCTCCTGAACCATTTATTGCTACGTAATTCTTTGCCAACGGGCTGCATCTTACTCTTTATGTTCAACAACAACTTGAAAAATTCCCCCGCCCAGCCCCATCCATTGTTGAATCCGTTCGCTTCTCCACGAGCAAGGCGAGCCCCGGCGTGGCTCTGTAGTGAGACTGGGGCCGTGGGAACTGTCCCTGGATTTGGGAGAGAGACGAGAAGTCAAGGCGTCAAGTTTCACTCCTGACTAGTGTGGGGTGACCCACCCTTTGGGGGACCGATGGAGATGTCTTAAAGAGATCAGGGTGTGGTCAGCCCTTCCTGAACTTCTGGCTCCTTCAAAGGCAAATGTTGACATCATTCTCCACCAGTGGTACCTACGGTGAAAGCTGCAGTAGAGAGAGGACTTGGGCATTTCTATCATGGTGTCCTCTATCCATGCTCAAGGTGGGGTTAGACAGCACAGAGTGCAAAGCACCCCTGCGCCATCTACACGCCAGCTTCCACTGTTGCTCCAGTTGGTGGAGAATTCCAGCTACAAAGTCGGCTGGAGCAGACACAGCCCAGTCCTCCCGCATCTACAGATTTCCCTTTGAAAAGCACTTCAGCTTCTGGACACAAAAAGCTCTGTGTGACGGGGGGGGATCAGGGCATCCCTTGTCACTTAGCCTGCACAGAAACCGTTCAGCCCCAGCACATAGCCAACGAGTCTCCCAGGGGGCAGGAGGGAGGACACATGACATCCAAGGGGTTCCCAGACCCCACAGAATCATGAGACTTTACATTTAGAGTTGGGTTCACTTGCTATTTATTGTGTTTATTGGCATTGGAGTCTTTAGGGGACACGTGTACAAGCGACCAGGAGAGCTACAGACCAGCTTTTTTCGTTAACGCAAGCTGACAAGGTGCAGTTATATGGTGATTCCAGGGCTTGGGGCTTTAAAGAAAACACCAAATGTCATAAGATTTGTGATCAAAGCACATGTGTTGGAGCGGCTTTGTGTTAAACATTCAGGGGTTGGAACGTCCCTGCCGCGAAGCTGCCAGTCCAGTCACAGCAGTGTCCAGGGAGCATCCACCAGAATCCCTCCAGCGGCTCTCCTCTGCGGGGGCTGCCGTGCACCACCTGGGCGTCCTGGGGCGGGAGACAGCGGGCGGCGTTTCTGACTCAGGCAACACACCCCAGGCCAGGTCACATCGTGCTCTCTCCTCAACAACCCTGGTGAGAAAATCCCCCACTGGGGCAGGCTCGAATGTGAGGCAAGTCTCCATTGCTGCCGCAGAGCGGGCCCTCGGACACCTACTCTGGTGGGGAGCAACCCAGAACCGCACCCTCAGAGCAACAGAAATGCAGCCTGTTCATGGCAGGAGAAGCCACCACCTTCCTTGGATTCCCCGTGCCCGAAAGATTTCCTGAGCTTGTCCTGTGGCACCGGTAGAGAAAATCCACTCTTCTGCGCTCTCCATCCTTCACCTTTGCTCTCGTTCTTCCCTGCGAGAGCAAGGCAAAGCTCCCGCTGCCGGGCACCTTGGAAGATGCTTCGTAGGGCGCTGGCTTCCTCTGGGCCCCAGGGAGATGGCAGGCACAACGCAACACGGAAGCCGGGATTGTGGAGCACAAGCAGACAGGCAGCACGACAACAGAGACCACATGCCGAAGCGGCGCAGAGGGCACGGAGAGAGGGACGAAATGGCTACGCTCCCTTCCTGATCATAGGCAGAATCCTATTTACCTGAGGCAGGAGAGAGCCGAGGCGTCCGTCACTAACACGGCCCCCCATGCAGCCGCTCAGAATACCTGGGCTAGACCCATTTTCCACAAGTCTCTGTGCCCAGCTCACGGAACAGGGAACATGAGGGGTGGGCCGCTGTCCCAGCATGCAAAGGGCCTTTGGTACCCTGCAGATCTGCTCTCCTGGTGCGGTCACAGCTTCTCTGCTGACTGCACTGCCCATGGCCAGGGTGCCAGGACAGGGGGGCCAGGGCCCTCCCACTTTTACTGGCCGTAAGGGCGAGCAGTGGGGGGCGGAGCCTCCAGGGGAAGGGGTGGTGCCTTGGGGGAAGCATGGCACTGGGGGCGGGGCCACAGTTCAGGCACCTGTGGCCCCCCACTTTTAGGGCATTTCCACTGCCCTCGCCCATGGCCTGGGAGCAACGCCAGAGCGATCTGCAGGCTGGGATTTCCCGTCCCGAGCGCGGACTCCCGCCCCCAGATAGCACCCCCGTGAGCTGGGAGCGGTCTCCGGTCCGGCTAAGCTGCCCTGGAAGGGATCTCTACTCACACGATTCGCTGTATAGCATCCGCATGACCTTGGCGCAGTTATCCAGCAGGGCTTTGGGGCGCACGGCCTTCCGGCTGCTCCCTGCGTCGCTGCTGAGAACCTGCTCTACCACTTCACAAACGTTTATGTCGTTCTGCAGAAACAACACACAAGCAGGGCAGTAAATGGCCTGCTCCCCGGACACCTTCTGCCCCTCCCCTGCTGCTCCTCTCCACACCCCCTCTCCCTCACGGGCCGGAACTGCACAGCTCCCAAACCTCGAGGGGATTTAAAGGTGGGCTGTTGGATTGAGTCACCCAGCTCCATCTCGTTAGCACCTTCCCCGGCTCTAGTCAAGACAGGGCAATGGCACTTTGGCCCATGCTAAACGGAGCTGACACCTAGGAGGGAGCATATGGTGCTAACCCAAGTCACGCTGGTGCTAAGTGGGGTTTCCAGACAACTCCGGACACGGCTCCATGTGAAAGCTTTTCCGGAATGAGGCGGGGGAGAGCTCCTGCGGAGTGACTTCATGTCTGGGCAGGCCGTTCGGTTGGCTCGACTGAGCTAACCCAACTGAGAACAGCACTGGGGGGCTAGATCCCACCCTCGGGACGATCCGTCCACCCCCTCCCCCATGAAGGCATCTGGCCCCGTGCCATTCTGCTCTATCGAATGGCGTCCTCCACACGGCATGACCTCACACGCATGGTACAAGCGAGGTCACACTGCGTGGGAGACGCCATTTCGTTTCTGTATGTTGCCTATGGAGGCGTCGCCTAACTATGCATGTCACTGAAAAGGTGAGACCATCCTAGCCTAGCAGCTGTCTATACACAAGTTGTACCACTTTACCTGCACTGGCCTAGGCAACACAGTACAACCCCTAGTGTGGCTGCAGCTGTAGGTACACCGGTGTCTACTGTGTGTAGATTATTCCTGTATGGAGAGGGGAGCCATACTGGGACAAGGCACCTACCCCATGGGTTATACTGATATAACTACACCAGTCATACATCACCCCCCCCCGCCCACCACCGACACAGTTATACCAAGACAAACTCTGTGTAGACCAAACCCTAATCTAGTCCCAGCCTGAAAGAGCAACAGAGAACCACCAGCGCTCCAGCTGTGAGCCGACGCTTTCAGACATACTTTGGCGGCTTAGCCACACAAGCCAGCAGCATTGCTTCAACTCTCTGCCCAGGCTCCTTGTCATTCCAAAGTCACCTCACGCTCAGACATTGGCAGAGAAACTCGCCCGAACAACAGGCCTGGAGCTTTCATCGCAATCCTCAGCCGCTAAACAAACACCCACACAGACAGACTGGCCAAAACAGCAGGACTTCAGGTCAGGCTGACCGAATTTTTCCACCACATTTGAAGATGGAGGGAGGGGAAAGTGTTTCTTAATCGGCTTGTTTCAGCTTCTTTTTGTTCACATCTAGGTGTTTGCTGGCTTTGCTCAGGCATTTTAGAAGTGACTGGATACATGGCTCCTGAATGACAATTCTGAGTGTCCCCTCACTTCCAAAACACAGATAATACCCCTACAGTTTAGGGCAAAGATAGCTGCCACGTCAGTTCTCATCCAAGGCCTCCTACAGAACCAGGAGACGCCAGATATGAGGTTCACGATACTAAGACACAAGAACCCTCTAAGGAACCCAAGTCCCCTCTTGGTCTTTCTCTATAGACACACAATGAAGGGAACATGTCAGCTGATAGATCTTGCCTTAGAAGTCATCTTGAGAGCGACGCTAACCTCAGTGACTGTGAAGCCCCCAGGCCTGTTGGAGTTTTCTAGTTTAGACATGTGGGTGAGCTCCCGTTCTAGTTTACCCTGGCCTAACCTCGGTCTCTGTTCCTAACCTAGACAATCCTGAAAAGAGGGAATCACGAATCCACCACTGAATGGTAGAGTCCGAAACAGACCAGGTATGTGTAGCAGGAAAAGAGCAGCTTAAGGGTGCCCAGCAGGAGGGTGTGTGGGAGAATTCTCCCCTGCCACACAGGAAATGCAAGAGGAAGGCCCGGGCAGCAGAAGGCGCTCACCCACACTGTAATTCAGCCAGGACACCGAGGTTCCACGCTTGTGAAATGGGCTGTGGGATCTTTAATCAGCACCCCCATTTCCCCTCTCCCAATGGCCAGAACCTGGTCCCTGAGCACTAGGCTGTGGCACTGGCTCAGGGCTGACTCAAAGGGGAAGCTGCCAGCTGATCCCGCCCCGCCCTGGCTGGTCCCAGCCCACCTGAAGGGGGATCTGACAGCTCAAGGGGCTACATTGGCGGTGACACCAATTACTGGTGCTAGTAGGACTTGTAGGTGAAGCACCGTTTCTCTTTGAAAGTCAGTTCTGCTGGAGGGTCAGTGACAGCAAAGGCAAGTCCCTGAACAACAGGCATTTCCCGAAAGCAAAGACAATGCTTGTATCTTCGCCATGGTCCTGCAGCAGGACTGTAGAGAGAAAGGACACTAAACAAAGTCATCTGCATCAGCTGAGAATCAAACTGAGGCCTCCTATGTAGCAGGGGACAGTATTGCCACAGAAGAACCAAAGCGGCAGCTGGGAAGTTTCTTTCACTTGTGATTTGAAGTTTCGCTCACATGAGTCACCATCATCTAGAATGTCAAAGATGACCTGCCAAAAACTCCAAACAAGACGGGCTTTCTGCCCTTCTTTGCTTCTGGCTGATGGATAAAGGAGGGCTGGCAACGAACATTTTCCTTTTCCCTTCTTCTTTCCATTAAAAATTCAGTGGCGCTCACTGAAAACCAGAGCACAATTTGGGCAGAAATTTTCATGACAATTACATGAGTTTTTGTTTGTTTTTTAATTGGGTCAAAATTTCAATGAACATGTGAGTCAGAATTTTATCATCTCTTGAGCTGATCAAATAATGGGGCAAAATATTCACTATAACTTCCATCAGGAAGGTCACCCTTTTATGACAACGGGTTGAAACGTTGATGAAAAATGTCACTGAAATTGCGTATTTTAAATGGTTTTGACCAGCTGTGTGTGACACTGCAAACCAGGTACTGACTCATGCCAAGGCCCCCACACCTCACGTGAATGCTGACAGATACCTAGCTGGGATCCGTCCGGCTCGCCTGCGTGTTAGTATTGTTAAGAGTTATAAAAAATGTGCTTAGTGTTTAGACTTTATTGAATGCTTGTGAATTGATGTCTGCATTCATCTCCCTTATAACATCTGTAGCCCATGTTATAAGGTAAGCTGCATTGTGAGCCTCTGTGACTGCGTAAATCACCAGACAGGAGACATTAATTAGCGTGAAAACATGTCCTGTTGGAGGCTGCATATGTCCTGCACCACATGGAAGGTCCATCCCAAACTATTGTGGAACATCAAAGAGGACAAAAAGACTTTGTTGATTTCTCTTCCCTCCCCTCCCCTCGCGCTCCCCCCCCCCCACTGAAGAGGAGACTTGCAAGTGAATTCCTCCCAACCTCAGAGTTTGCAATTTCAAGGGGGCTGGAAGAGGGGGAGGCTAACAAAGGGGAACTGTGTCTGTGCTGCTGGGACTCAAAGCGACAAGGGTTACTAAGCAGAAGCAAAAGATCCCCAGTGCGTGGCCGGGGTCAGCCCTAAAGGACGGATACAGTTTGCTTATCACAGACCTTTTCGTACTTTTTGAAACTTAAGTTTGGAACTCATTTGAGTGCACACAGGTTTACCTACTTTAACCTGTAAACAATTTATTTCCTTTTCCTATATAATAAATCTCTAGATAGTTTGTTATAGGGTTGGGTACAAGTGTTGTTTGTGGTGTGAGATCTAAAGTGCCACTGACCTGGCGAAGTAACCTGAATATTGCTGTGATTTTTGGTGTGAGGGACACAACGGTAAGCTTACCGGGGGGGCAAGACAGATCGCATACCCAATGGGACTGTCTGTGACTCTAGGGGTAGGGTGGTAGAACGTCTGAGGAGTTTACATTCGTTCACTCAAGCAGTGGGGCGAACAGCCAGCCCCGTGAATCAATCAGCACCCAACCCCTTCAGCCAGGGCCGGCTCCAGGCACCAGCCAACCAAGCACGTGCTTGGGGCGGCACCTTGTAAGAGGCGGCCAATCTTCGGGTGGTGGGGCGGCACTCGGGTTTTTTGTTTGTTTGTTTCAGCGGGGCAGGGCGGCGCTCGGGTTTTTTGTTTGTTTGTTTCAGCAGGGCAGGGCGGCGCTCGGGGGGGAGGTTTGTTTGTTTCAGCGGGGCAGGGCGGCGCTCGGGGGGGAGGTTTGTTTGTTTCAGCGGGGCGGGGCGGCGCTCGGGGGGGAGGTTTGTTTGTTTCAGCGGGGCGGGGCGGCGCTCGGGGGGGAGGTTTGTTTGTTTCAGCGGGGCGGGGCGGCGCTCGGGGGGGAGGTTTGTTTGTTTCAGCGGGGCGGGGCGGCGCTCGGGGGGGAGGTTTGTTTGTTTCAGCGGGGCGGGGCGGCGCTCGGGGGGGAGGTTTGTTTGTTTCAGCGGGGCGGGGCGGCGCTCGGGGGGGAGGTTTGTTTGTTTCAGCGGGGCGGGGCGGCGCTCGGGGGGGAGGTTTGTTTGTTTCAGCGGGGCGGGGCGGCGCTCGGGGGGGAGGTTTGTTTGTTTCAGCGGGGCGGGGCGGCGCTCGGGGGGGAGGTTTGTTTGTTTCAGCGGGGCGGGACGGCGCTCGGGGGGGAGGTTTGTTTGTTTCAGCGGGGCGGGGCGGCGCTCGGGGGGGAGGTTTGTTTGTTTCAGCGGGGCGGGGCGGCGCTCGGGGGGGAGGTTTGTTTGTTTCAGCGGGGCGGGGCGGCGCTCGGGGGGGAGGTTTGTTTGTTTCAGCGGGGCGGGGCGGCGCTCGGGGGGGAGGTTTGTTTGTTTCAGCGGGGCGGGGCGGCGCTCGGGGGGGAGGTTTGTTTGTTTCAGCGGGGCAGGGCGGCGCTCGGGGGGAGGTTTGTTTGTTTCAGCGGGGCGGGGCGGCGCTCGGGGGGGAGGTTTGTTTGTTTCAGCGGGGCGGGGCGGCGCTCGGGGGGGAGGTTTGTTTGTTTCAGCGGGGCGGGGCGGCGCTCGGGGGGGAGGTTTGTTTGTTTCAGCGGGGCAGGGCGGCGCTCGGGGGGGAGGTTTGTTTCGGCAGAGTGGCGCTGCTTTTTTTTTTTTTTTTTTTTGCTTGGGGAGGCAAAAAAGTTAGAGCCGGCCCTGCCTTCAGCGTAGGGCTGGAAGAGCGGCCCGGTCTTCTATGAGGCCCTCACAGGACATTCCAGCTGACATTCCTGGCACTCCCATGGTAAGAACACAAGAAATGAACAAACCACAGTGACCGACCCACCCTCGGCATTCCCGCAGAGGGAGCGCATGAGACACCCTGGCTGCACTTACAGACAGGGCCGGCTCTAACTTTTTTGCCGCCCCAGGCAAAAAGGAAGAGCACTGCCCCGCCATAACACCCCTCCCGCCCCCCCCCAGGCGCCGCGCCGGGCTGCTCAAACCCCCGCCCTCCCCCCAGCATCGGGCCGGGCCAGGCCGCTGAAACCCCCGGAGAGCCGGGCTGGGCCGGCCAAACCCCCGCCCTCCCCCAGCACCGCGCTGGGCCGGGCCGGCCAAACACCCCAAATTTGTACCTCCAGTACCCAAGACCCGTGTTTGATTCCTGTCCCGCTTGCTCTCCGTTCAGCCCTGGAGTCACCCTGGCCACTCTGCCCTGGGAGCGCCGCCTGTCTGCTCTGCAGGGGGGATGGCGGGGTGTCCCCCTCCCCTGCACCCGTGTAAAGCTGGGGGGACGGGGCGGGACGGGGGGTTTCTGTGCTGCTGCCTCTCTGGAGCCGAAGCTGCGGGCAGCTGCCTGTGTCTGAACGAGCCTAGTTCAGGCTCCTGACCCAGAGTGATTTCTTAAAGAGACAGCGCAGTCACTCACTCAGGCACACACACACACACTGCCCTCAGCACAACACACACACACACACACACACACACACACACACACACACACGCGCGCCAGGGCTCCCTGCATCCAGGTCCCTTTCCCCACCTGGGCTGTGCTGAGGCATCAGGAGCTGCCCTTACGCAGCCGGCAGGGAAAGTGCCCTGGGTGCAGGGAGCCCTGACAGCTCCTTGCTCCCCCCTCCCAGCCCCCCAGGCGCAGCAGTGCCAGCTGCTTTGTGCATCCAGGTCAGGTTCCCCACGTGGGTGCAGGAGGGGGATGCAGGGGCTGGGGGCACAGGAGGGAGGGGGAGGGGCAGGGGTTGGGGTGAAGGGGCACAGTGCAGGGGTTAGGGGCACAGGAAGGGACAGGTGTTGGGGTGCAGGAGGGGGCAGAGGTTGGGAGTGAAGGGGGTGTGAGGATTAGGTGTGCAGGAGGGGGAATAGGCATTAGGGGCAAAGGGGAACAGTGCAGGGGTTAGGGGCACAGGAGGGGGCAGGTGTTGGGGTGCAGGAGGAGTGCAGGGGTTGGGATGAAGGGGCACAGTGCAGGGGTTGGGGCACAGGAGGGGGCAGAGGTTGGGAGTGAAGGGGGTGTGGGGATTAGGGGTGCAGGAGGGGGAACAGGCATTAGGAGCAAAGGGGCACCATGCACGGATTAGGGGCACAGGAGGGGGCAGCTGTTGGGGTGCAGGAGGAGTGCAGGGGTTAGGGGCACAGGAGAGGGCAGGTGTTGAGGTACAGGAGGGGGCAGAGGTTGGGAGTGAAGGGGGTGTAGGGATTAGGGGTGCAGGAGGGGGAACAGGCATTAAGGGCAAAGGGGCACAGTGCAGGGGTTGGGGGGAAGGGAGGGTGGGGAGCCTGGGGAGCCCACAGGGGCCAGGGGCAATGGGGAGTGCCACGTGCATGGGGGCCAGGGGCACCAAAATGCAAGTTCTCCCTGGGTGCCATTTTCCCTAAGGCTGGCCCTGTTCCTGAACAATGCAAAAGTTGGCCCCTGGGTTGCACACAGAGCCCTGCCGGATGGGAATGGCTATTAAACCTCAACATCTCCCATAAAAGCCATTAAAAAAAACAACAACAAAAAACCAGACTCAAACTTCGCAGCTTAGCTTAGGTACTAGGAGAGAATTTTTCTACCACAGTAGAAGTGAATTGGCTACAGCATTGCTGAATGATGATATCCTGATTAGAGAGGCATCCTCCACACCTCTCATCTGTATAGACACACACCCAAAGGCGTTAAGGACAATAACAGATTTGTCTAAACCAGGGTGCTCAGCTCAAAAAAGCTGAGGATTTCTACTAAAATGATCGGCAGTGAGATTAGCACTGACTCCTGATTGTCATCATTAGGCTTCAGCGTTAACAATGCATTGTGATGACTAGGCACAGTTCACACATCGCTGAGAAGTGTTAGAGAGCCTGTCACTATGCCATGACTGATGTCCCCAACTGCTTAACTGTCACGCAGGAGGATCTCAAAATTACCAAGTACTTCACCCAGCACTAATACGCAGCCACTTCTGGAGCGGAATGCAGCTGCTAGCTAACAACAGCAGCAGCAATGCCACGAGGAAAACAGTATCTAAACCCACTGAATGTGCAGGAGGAAATTCCTGGGCTGCCGGAGGCACTCACCCACACTGGAATTTAGCCATGACACTGAGGTTCCCATAGCTATGCTTGTGAAACAGGCTGTGATCTTTAATGAGCACAATTGGTCAGCACCCCCATTTCCCTTCTCCCAACCCCTGCCCCTGAGCATTAGGCTGTCCTGCCTCGCCCTGACTGGTCCTTGGTACAGACCAGCGTCAGCCCTCCCCACACTGTCGATCCGAGAGGATCACAGCTGCCAAGTGGTGACACCAACAGGACAAATGGGTGCGGCACCGTTTCTCTTTGCAAGTCAGCTCTTCTGGACTCTGTCAGTGACAACCAAGGCAGGTCCCTGAACAATGGGCGTTTGCCGAATGCAAAGACAATGCTTGTAGCTTGTCAGTCAGCTCCATTGTGGTCCTGCAGCGGGGTTGTACAGAGACACAGACGTTAATAAAAAGCCACTTGTATCAGCTGGGAATCAAACCCAGGCCTGCCAAGGAACAGAGCAAGAGTTCTACTGCTGAGCCACCAGCTAGACCAGACCTCAGCCGAGGGCTCACTGACATGAGAGCGAGGAGTACATTGCCTGTGGGAGACCCAGCATCTCCCACACCGGAGACAGCGCAGAGAAAGCGGATCCCTGTACAGCTTGGAAGCTCTTTGAAGCAGGGACTGTTTATTTTCAGTTTATCCCGTGTCCTGGGCCCCAGTCCTGGTCTGGCCACTCTTCTCCTATAAACCATAGCAACAGCTCCACGATTGGATCTAGACCAGGGACAGCAACGGTGGGGAATGTTTGCGAGGGGATTTGGCCAGGAATAATTGCCTGGGAAAGTCCCTGGGATTTTTAATGACAAATGCTCAGGGTTTTCATTTAGCTGAAGGCCACAGAGCAGAGCAGCACGCTGCCACGTGAATACGATGGGGAACCTACTCAATCAGCCAGGCCCGTGAGCACAGAACCTGCGTTTCCTTAGGGGCTAAAACAGCCCAAAGCTCTGGGCAAGCCTGGGCTCACAGCCGTGATGGAACAGAGCCAAGTTACAGGATAACAGCATGTGATGTCAACAGCCCTTAAAACTCCTGTAAGATTTCTACAGGGGAATAACAGGGGGTGAGAAATATCCCTAAAGAGGGACCTTTATTTTAAAAGATTGCAGTTCCCTTCCCGACTGCAGTTCAACAGGGCTGCAAAAGAGAAGGCAAAAAGAAAGACACAGCTGCATTGGCCGGGAATCGAACCCGGGCCTCCCGCGTGGCAGGCGAGAATTCTACCACTGAACCACCAATGCTCAGCCTGCCCAGGGCTTCCTCACAGCTGGCTGAACCCTCCAAAAAGTGGTGCTGGAAACCCCGCCCGCATCTCCCCGTACAATTAGTGCATTGCCGCACGGGCAACAAGACGCCGGCTGTGCCACAAGACCGCAGTGAGCCGCCCTCAGGGCGCCAGCAACTGGCCCAGAGAGAGCAGCAGCAGCTCACGGCCCAGGACAGCACTGCAGAGGCTGCAAGCTGCCCCTCGGGCTGGCTGCTGGGTCCACCCAAGGAGCCGAGGGGAATCCACCGGGCTGTACCGGGAACCAGCTCGCTGCTCCCCTGAGCTCCTCTCACTGGCAGAGAACTCGGGGGGTGGGGGGGAGGGCTCCTGCAGTAGGGAAATCAGACCCCCCAGGCAGCAAGCCCACTATCAGGCCAGGCCCCTTTGGAGGGCACTGGCCCCGCCCAGCATGTGCCTTGCAGCCCAGGGCCAGGGTCAGGCTCCTTCCAGACCGTACAGACACTAGAGGGCGCTCCAGTTCACTGCACCCCCCAGCAGCTGCCCGCTAGAAGGGAACAGGCTGGGCCGTAAAGCGGCCGCCGGGGTTAGGGCCGCAGGGAAGGGTAAAGCCCAGCAGTGAGCAGCGTGTGGCTGCAGGCTCCCTCCTCAGGCCTGGCTCTCTCCCATGCAGCTCTCATGGACTTCAAGGCTGCCCCTGCCCCAGGGCCTGACTCCAACAGTGCTGCCCCCTCCCCACCAGCCGCCCAGCACCCATTTGCTGGGGAGACCACCAGCCCCCCGAGATGTTCCTGCCGGGGGTGTGTCATTAATGGTGTTGGCTGCAGTAGTACCTGGAGATCGGGGCCCTGTCGTGCTAGGCGCTGTACAAACAGAGCAATAGAAAACCCCTGCCCTGAAGAGCAGCCAGACACATGGAGTGTGTGTGTGTGTGTTTGTGTGTGTGGCGGGGGGGGGGTGCTCATGTGGGCCAGCTGCCATATCCACAGTACAGCGTGTGCATGCAGCCCATGCGGGTGCCAAGTGCACAGGGTGTGTCTGGCCCATAAACAGCATCTCAGCTCCCCCATCGCCCACGGCCTCCCCGGGCACAGCCCTGGTGCTGGGACCCTGTGGGGGGAAGAGCGGGAGGGGTTGAGCCCCCTTTGCCGGGGGCTGCTCCGTGTCTGGAGCCCAATGCAGTGATCAAAACCCGCCTGCAGCCCCGTGGGGGAGGGAGGGGTAATGTGGGATCTGCTATCTGGGGTGACGGGAGCCAAGGGAATGGGGTGAGGAGGGACTGAGGGGCCAGGAGCCCCAACGAATAACCTCACTGGGGGCCTCCCAACCCGCCAGCCACCCCAGGAGGACACAGCCACAGGTGGGCTGGGGCAGGCCTGCCCCTTTCCAGGCTGCCCGGTCACAGCAAGAGTCACCCCAGGGCAGCTCCTCACCTGGGGCTGGCCCCAGGGTCTGCCCTGGCTCCCCGCTTCACCCCGCCCTGCTGTTTGGCCCCCGGGCGGGTATTCGCTGAGCACTGCACGAGACACGGGAATCGAACCCAAAACGGGGGGGTCCTGGGGCCCCAGGAGGTTCCCCACCTGTTCGCAGTTCTCGTACTCAGCCAGCTGCTCAAAGAGGAGGCCGAGATCTCGGGTGTACTCCCAGGCCGGGTGCTTCTCCAGCAGCACAGCTTGGATCTTCAGCAGCACCTGGGTGTTCACATTGAACCACAGGAAGCGCAGGGACGGCTCGCTGACGTTCTGATCCCGCTGGGGAGCACGAGGGGACAAGGGTCACGCACGGCCGCCCTCTGGGGGAGCCTCCTAAGGGACTGCTGCCTGGAGAGCACCTGAGTCCACACCCAGCCCTGCCCCCGGCTGCTTTTCCATTTCCACTGCAGCCTCCAAGCACTTCTGCTCAGCAAGTGCCCCCGGCTGGCATGTGCCTTGTTCTCTGCACTATCCGGATTCAGTGGCCCTGCTTGCCAGCTCGCTCCTGGGATCAGATCATCCCTAAGCCCTGGGGAAAGCCAGACCCAGACTTGGCAGCTGCCCCCAGATCCCGACCCCCCGGGCGTGAGCAAAATTCAGAACCCAACACCCCTGGCCTCTGCGAAGTTTGATTCCTCCTCAAAGCATCCCTCCCTCTCAACCCAGCATTTAACCTTCGCAGCTGCTCCCTAGCGGGAAACTGGGGAGAACCGAGCCCTAGATGGCATCACCCTAGAAGTTCACGCTGCTCTGGGACTGTTCGATTCCTGCTTGGGGCCCAGTGAGAACGAGGGATAGCCACGGCTGATTGCCGAAGTGTCCTGGATGAAAAGCTCCAATGCCCAGGCCAGGTGTCAGATGCCATCCACGCCTGGCACAGATTTTCCTGACCCTTACGGTACCTCCGCCAGCCCAGAGGCAGTGAGGTATTTCTAGAACGCATGGGCCTTGAGGCTGAGAACCGGGGTCTCGGCCAGATGAGCTAAGGGAGCAGTTGTTCAGAGCTCCCGTAGAAAGACCACGGAGCTGACAGCAGAGCTGTTCCCAGGTGAGCTGGGACACCGGGATGGTAAACAGCCTGAGGATGGACAGGGAGCACCGGACACCTTACCAGCCTGGTAATGTTGGCCACCCTGAGAACCTCTTCAAACTGGACATTCACGGTGTAGTTGATGGGGAAATAGTGTTTCTGCAAAGGCAAGAAAAATAAAATCCTAGCAGCGAACTGAAAGCTTCTCTCTTCCCCGGATCCTCCTGGGCTGTGCCCCCATCAGCAACTGCTCCTGTCCCCTCCCCCTGCCTTGACGGGGAAGCGCATACCCTGCTAGGCACCTGGGGCACGTTTCCTTGTGAGTAAACAAATACTGAAAACTAATTTGGGCTGTAACACCTGGAACAGGTGTGCAGCCGCCTAATGTCGTGACACTGTCACTATACGCCACGGGGACCTTCCTGCTCCAAAAGTCCCAACCACTTGAGTTAAAGGAGAATCGTCAGGAGCTGCCTGCAGTCTAGGGCCTGTGACACACAGCTGGGCAGTTCTGACTCAAGGCAGCATTGCACAAGTCAGCTCAGCACCAGTTTGCTCTCCTCGGGGGCTGCAGCACCTTCTTGGATGTTTGAAAATGAGCGCCAAATAGTTCGCACTTGGGTACCTGGTCATGCACCTAAACCAGGGCTTGGAAATTAACCCACCGGAAGCCCCAGGAGGGACCCTGCTCGGCAGGGCAAACGTCGGCAGGAACTGCTGGGGCTCTGCACTTTAGAAAACCAGGGCTTGGAGTTGGCGTCCAAGATGGGCAGTTAGCGGGTTGGCGTCGGGCTGCTCGTTTGGAAAATCTTGGCCCCGGAGAAGCCGAAGGGGGATGAAACAGGAGACGGTTCCAATTCCATGGCCCCCACCAAGCATTCAACGCGCTATGGGCAGAAAGGCAGAGGCCGCACGACTGCCAGAGACGCGTGTCTGGGCCTTTGGAAAGGGAGTCACAAATCAACTGGTAACGTAGCCTGAGCCTAGGGGCGAAGAATTACCATGTACTGGAGCCGTTGCTGATACGTCAGCTTGTTCTGGAGAGCCTCGATAATCCTGCATTCCTCCTGCACTGCAGCCTCCAGCCCCAGGACAGCCACGAAATCTGCAAATCACCGCCCCCACACCCGAGGGCGAACAAGAGGTGTAAGGCCATGCACCAGCTGGCTCCCGTCACACGCTGGGGGCCAGGGGGAACAGGCTTAGGCTGCAGAGCAGGGCTCGGGAGAGGAGGGCAATCGGTCAGGGTTTCGAAGCAGCAGCCTGGGGAGGGGAGGGCGAGACAACTGGCCCCACAGCTCAGGGTCATTTGAACGAAGGGGAGAGCGGAGAACATTCCCCCGCCCGGCTGCGTCCCTGAACAGTGCGTTGGGTCCCACCCGCTGGGCGCATGGACCAGCGCTGGGACTTCGGCCCTGGGTGGCTGTTATCCAGATCCTCCCTTGCATCCCTGCGTGGGCCCTCTGGCCATCCCGGCTTCTCTGGGGCAGCCCCCGTGGGGCCCACAGCAGGTCTGAACGCGCCAGCCAGTGGGAGGCACAGCCATGGGCTGCCTGGGGAAAGGGGCTTGGCCTGGTGCTGTTGGGAGGGTGTTGGTCCTGGCGCTCTCCGAACCAGAACAGGGCCACAGGCGCGTCCCTCCCCCCGCTCTGGATGTGACGGGGGAGCGAGCACCCCATCGTACTCACAGAGGAAGGGTGCGTAGCCCCGCTGCATGCTGATGGCGTGTGTCCGGGCAGCGAGCAAACGGACAATCCGGCCTACATGACAATGACTGCGTCAGCGGGAACGGCCTCCCACGTGCCGGGAGAGATTCCAGTGGATGCCCGGGACGCTGCTGCCAAGGAAGGCCCTGCAGGCTCCCTGCAGCCCCTGCTCTCTAGGGTGCCGTGCGTGTTCACTGCAATTGGGCAAAAAGCTGCTGCCAACCTGCTCCCATCGCAAGGTGCCAGGAGGAAGGAACAACCCAGACCCGGGTGAATGGCTGGAGGCGGCGGCTCCCCGAGGCTGGTGGGGGTGGGCAGTGCTAGTGTTCTCCTCCGTCTGCCCCTGAAGCCGGGCTCTGTAACGGGAGACGGGTGATAAACCACATGGAACCAATGAGAGGCCGGCGCACTGAGCGGGGGTAGAGCGCCTCGGAGCGCTGAACTCGGCTGTTCGCTAATAAACAGAGCCCCAGAGAGCTCTGCTGTGGGCCAGCTGCCCCCGGTGCTCACCTCCACCCACAGCTGGCTGCATTTCCGGGGCACTGTACATCGACGGGACCAATTTGTTTGACCTACTTCTACCAATCAAACCATTTTTGCCGGTCCCTCAGGTGGTGGCTTAGACAGATCTCAGCGCGCTAAGACCAAGGAGAAGCGCACAAACGACAAACGCTGTCTTTGACGGCTGGATGCCAGCTCCCGCTGTGATGCTCCGCACGTGCCTCATCACCCCAGATCCCCTAATGTCTGTGCCCAGGGCGAAATACCCCCCTGAACGCCCCACGGCAGAGATCCCCAAATGTTTGAGGGTCGTGCCCCTCCTTATCCCTGTCCGTGCCCTGCCAGAGCCGGGCCGCGGCTCGGGGGGTGGGGAGGGAGTAAAGGGGCCAAAGCTGGGGCTGGGGTGGGGCTGAGGCCGGGAATGGAGCTGCAGCCAACAGCCAAGGCTGGGGGCGGAGGTCGGGCCAGGAGCGTACCTGCGCCGAGGCCGGGGACAGGGCCAGGTGCGGGGTTGGGGGTCAGGGACATGGCTCGGGGAAGGACAGGAGCAGAGCTGGGGGCAGGGAGGGGCTGGGTGGCGCTCCCTCCCCACCCCCGTGGGGGCTGGCCCAGGCCCCGCTGTGCCCCCAAAGATATAGCTCAGTGCCCCTCTAGGGGATCATGCCCCACAGTTTGGGGACCTCCGCCTCACGGATTTCCAGTGCAACATCTGCACTGGCGCCATTTGCACCCCGATCATACAGCAGAGATCTGTGCGGCTGATTAGAGCCAGGAGAAATCTGCCCTCGGTGGGTCCAGACACAAGCCTTGTTTTAATGCGCTATGTGGCCATGTGCAGCTGGGCACGTCTTCTCGGCAGCAGAAGGGCAGGGTAAGAGCAAAAATGTACAAATACACAACCGAGTCAGATGACCTAGATTAGCTAATGCTGTGTGATCTGGCCCTGAGCCAGAACTACTGGAGTGAGTTCCAGGGATGGGGCCTTTTGACCGGTGAGTGTCCAGAAAGGAAATCCCAGAAACAGGCAATATGCTAAGTGGAATCTATGCTACTGCTCCAAGGACCTTGTCTGGGAGGAGGTAGAACAAGCAGGATGCACCCCTCAACACCGGATACACTGTGACTTGCTTCCTTCCCCTAGCCACAGAATATCTGGACAGACAGATAACTCGGGAGCCTGACTGGCCACCGGGGAAGCCCTCCTACTAGTAACAGCCCGTTCGAAAACGGCCACGTTCTTTAACGGCCTTGCTGCTTCAGTCCATTGGTTACTAGAAAAGGCTGCAGTCATGACACCAAGTTCTCACAGCCTGTTGGACTGAGAGCTGGCAAAGTCCCATCCAGCGCCACCCTGCACGTGTCTGGATCGTCACTGGAATGACTTGGTCAATTTAAGCTACTCAGACAGGGCCCCTGGGCTACAGAAACGTGCGCCGGGCTCAATGGCTTCAACCACGTAACAGGGCATTTTCTTGTGGACAAACAACAAGTTTCTCATCCAGCCCAACAGCAGCGAGGATTGATCCCAAGTGACTGAGCGGAGTCCCTGAGCTGAGATCTTCAAACTTGTTCCATGCAATGTGAAAGCTGAGATAGTAGCTAGTTATTAGGTGGCTCAGTCCTGGGCATAGAGGAGTATGTGCCCTTCGGGCCGGATCAGAGCTCCAGTATAAAACTGCAGAAAAACCTGAGAGTCTCTGGATTAAGTTGAGAAGTGTGAGCAACAAGGGTGATGTCGTGGTTGGAGTCTGCTATAGACCACCAGACCAGGGGGATGAGGTGGACGAGGCTTTCTTCAGGCAACTAGCAGAAGTTACTAGATCGCAGGCCCTGGTTCTCATAGGGGACTTCAATCACCCTGATATCTGCTTGGAGAGCAGTGGTGCACACACAATCCAGGAAGTTTCTGGAAAGTGTAGGGGACAATTTCCTGGTGCAAGTGCTGGAGGAACCAACTAGGGGCAGAGCTCTTCTTGACCTGCTGCTTACAAACCGGGAAGAAATAGTAGGGGAAGCAAAAGTGGATGGGAACTTGGGAGGCAGTGATCATGAGATGGTTGAGTTCAGGATCCTGACACAAAGAAGAAAGGAGAGCAGCAGAATACGGACCCTGGACTTCAGAAAAGCGAACTTTGATTCCCTCAGGGAACTGATGGGATCCCCTAGGAGAATAACTTGAGGGGGAAAAGGAATCCAGGAGAGCTGGCTGTATTTTAAAGAATCCTTATTGAGATTGCAGGAACAAACCACCCCAATGTGTAGAAAGAATAGTAAATATGGCAGGCGACCAGCTTGGCTTAACAGTGAAATCCTTGCTGATCTTAAACACGAAAAAGAACCTTACAAGAAATGGAAGATGGGACAAATGACCAGGGAGGAGTATAAAAATATTGCTCAGGCATGCAGGAGTGAAGTCAGGAAGGCCAAATCACATTTGGAGTTGCAGCTAGCAAGGGATGTTAAGAGTAACAAGAAGGGTTTCTACAGGTATGTTAGCAACAAGAAGATGGTCAGGGAAAGTGTGGGCCCCTTACTGAATGAGGGAGGCAACCTAGTGACAGGGGATGTAGAAAAAGCTAATGTACTCAATGCTTTTTTTGCCACTGTCTTCACGAACAAGGTCAGGAGGAGGTGACCAGCCCTCTGTGGAGAAAGAAGTGGTTCAGGACTATTTAGAAAAGCTGGACGAGCACAAGTCCATGGGGCCGGATGCGCTGCATCCGAGGGTGCTAAAGGAGTTGGTGGATGTGATTGCAGAGGCATTGGCCATTATCTTTGAAAACTCATGGCGATCAGGCAAGCTCCTGGATGACTGGAAAAAGACTAATGTAGTGCCCCTCTTTAAAAAAGGGAAGAAGGAGGATCTGGGGAACTACAGGCCAGTCAGCCTCACCTCAGTCCCTGGAAAAATCATGGAGCAGGTGCTCAAGAAATCCATTTTGAAGCACTTTGAGGAGAGGAAAATGATCAGGAACAGTCAGCATGGATTCACCAAGGGCAAGTCATGCCTGACTAACCTAATTGCCTTCTATGAGGAGATAACTGGCTCTATGGATGAGGGGAAAGCAGTGGATATGTTATTCCTTGATTTTAGCAAAGCTTTTGATACGGTCTCCCACAGTATTCTTGCCAGCAAGTTAAAGAAGTATGGGCTGGATGAATGGACTGTAAGGTGGATAGAAAGCTGGCTAGATCATTGGGCTCAACAGGTAGTGATCAATGAATGGCTCCATGTCTAGTTGGCAGCCGATATCAAGCGGAGTGCCCCAAGGGTCGGTCCTGGGGCCGGTTTTGTTCAATATCTTCATTAATGATCTGGAGGATGGCATGGACTGCACCCTCAGCAAGTTTGCAGAGGACACTAAACTGAGAGGACTGGTAGATACGCTGGAGGGTAGGGATAGGATACAGAGGGACCTAGACAAATTAGAGGATTGGGCCAAAAGAAATCTGATGAGGTTCAACAAGGACAAGTGCAGAGTCCTGCACTTAGGACGGAAGAATCCCATGCACTGCTACAGACTAGGGACCGAGTGGCTAAGCAGCAGTTCTGCAGAAAAGGACGTAGGGGTTACAGTGGATGAGAAGCTGGATATGAGTCAACAGTGTGCTCTTGTTGCCAAGAAGGCTAACGGCATTTTGGGCTGTATAAGTAGGGGCATTGCCAGCAGATCGAGGAACGTGATCGTTCCCCTTTATTCGACATTGGTGAGGCCTCATCTGGAATACTGTGTCCAGTTTTGGGCCCCACACTACAAGAAGGACGTGGAAAAATTGGAAAGAGTCCAGCGGAGGGCAACAAAAATGATTAGGGGTCTGGAGCACATGACTTATGAGGAGAGGCTGAGGGAACTGGGATTGTTTAGTCTCCAGAAGAGAAGAATGAGGGGGGATTTGATAGCAGCCTTCAACGACCTGAAGGGGGGTTCCAAAGAGGATGGAGCTCGGCTGTTCTCAGTGGTGGCAGATGACAGAACAAGGAGCAATGGTCTCAAGTTGCAGTGGGGGAGGTCCAGGTTGGATATCAGGAAAAACTATTTCACTAGGAGGGTGGTGAAACACTGGAATGCGTTACCTAGGGAGGTGGTGGAGTCTCCTTCCTTGGAGGTTTTTAAGGCCCGGCTTGACAAAGCCCTGGCTGGGATGATTTAGCTGGGAATTGGTCCTGCTTTGAGCAGGGGGTTGGACTAGATGACCTCTTGAGGTCCCTTCCAACTCTGATATTCTATGATTTGACAGTGTGCCCTTGTTGCCAAGAAGGCTAACGGCATTTTGGGCTGTATAAGTAGGCGCATTGCCAGCAGATCGAGGGACGTGACCATTCCCATCTATTCGGCGTTGGTGAGGCCTCATCTGGAGTACTGTGATTAGGGGGCTGGAGCACATGACTTATGAGGAGAGTCTGAGGGAACTGGGATTGTTTAGTCTCCAGAAGAGAAGAGTGAGGGGGGATTTGATAGCTGCTTTCAACTACCTGAAAGAGGGTTCCAAAGAGGATGGAGCTCGGCTGCTCTCAGTGGTACCAGATGACAGAACAAGGAGCAATGGTCTCAAGTTGCAGTGGGGGAGGTTTAGGTTGGATATTAGGAAACACTATTTCACTAGGAGGGTGGTGAAGCACTGGAATGCGTTACCTAGGGAGGTGGTGGAATCTCCATCCTTAGAGGTTTTTAAGGCCCAGCTTGACAAAGCCTTGACTGGGATGATTTAGTTGAGGATTGGTCCTGCTTTGAGCAGGGGGTTGGACTAGATGACCTCCTGAGGTCCCTTCCAACCCTGATATTCTGTGATTCTAGGACAAAGCAGTGTATCTGAAGTAGCACAGCGCTCAGAGAGTTCCTCACTGCAGTGAGCTCAGACTCGCTGCCAGAAGAGAAACAAGCAATGACATGCGGTAAGCCCCGGTTCAGCGAGGTACTTCAGCGTGTACAAACATAGGAACGGTTGTACTGGGTCAGACCAAAAGTTCATCTAGCCCAGTATCCGGCTTCTGAAAGTGGCCAATGCCTGGTGTCCCAGAGGGAATGAACAGAACAGGTAACCATCAAGTGATCCATCCCCTGTCGCCCATTCCCAGCTTCTGGCAAAAGATGCCAGGGACACCACCCCAGCCCATCCTGGCTAATAGCCATTGATGGACCCATCCTCCATGAACTTATCTAGTTATTTTTTGAACCCTAGTATAGTTTTGGCCTTCACAACATCCTCTGGCAAACAGTTCCACAGGTTGACTATGTGTTGTGTGAAGAAATACTTCCTTTGTTTGTTTTAAACCTTCTGCCTGTTAATTTCATTGGGTGACCCCTGGTTCTTGTGTTATGGGAAGGAGTAAATAACACTTCCCGATTTACTTCCTCCACACCAGTCATGATTTTATAGCCTTCTCATATCCGCCCTTAGTCGTCTCTTTTCCAAGCTGAAAAGTCCCAGTCTTATTAATCTCTCCTGATACGGCAGCCGTTCCATACCCCTCATCATTTTTGCTCCTCTTTTCTGAACCCTTTCCAGTTCCAATATATCTTTTTTGAGATGGGACATCCAAATCTGCACACAGTGTTCAAGGTGTGGGTGTACCATGGATTTATATAGAGACAATATGATATTTTCTGTTTTATTCTCTATCCCTTTCTTAATGATGCCCAACATTCTGTTCACTTTTTTGACTGCCGCTGCACATTGAGTGGATGTTTTCAGAAAACTATCCACAATGACTCCAAGATCTTTCTTGAGTGGTAACAGCTAATTTAGACCTCCCTCATTTTATATATATATATAGTTGTGATTATGTTTTCCAATGTGCGTTACTTTGCATTTGTCAACATTGAATTTCATCTGCCATTTTGTTGCCCAGTCATTAGTTTTGTGAGATCTCTTTACAAATCTTCGCAGTCTGCTTGGACTTAACTGTCTTGAGTAATTTTGTATCATCTGCAAATTTTGGCACCTCACTATTTACCCCTTTTTCCAGACCATTTATAAATATGTTGAACAGCACTGGTCACAGAATCATAGAATATCAGGGGTGGAAGGGACCTCAGGAGGTCATCTAGTCCAACCCCCTGCTCAAAGCAGGACCAACCCCAACTAAATCATCCCAGCCAGGGCTTTGTCCTTAAAAGCCTCTAAGTGTAAGCGGGGGAATGGTCCTGCTATTGTGGGGAACTTTCCTGGCTTCTGCACTACCCTGGTGAAGTGGGCTAGCGAAAGGATCTGAGTCCTCGCTCCCACTTCCTTTACCCAGAGACCTCCCTGCCCTTGAGGACTCCCCTTCCACTCTCCTGTCTGGCAGAGTCCTCGTAACCCCGACAAGGCTGCGCCCAGGATTCCTGGGGGGGCTCAACCCCCAACCCTGCTGTGGTCACCCAGGACAGGGGCTAGGGTGTCCCCACTCCGGGGTACTCTCTCTGCACTGGGCACCTCCCTGACCCACTGATCATTTCATACAATTTAAAGCAAATACAAGTTGTTTAATTAACAATTAATTTTAAAAAAGAATAAGGAAAAATGGGAAAGGTTAAAGGAAAACACATCACCCTGCTCTGTGGCAGGGAACATTACAAACAGTGTCTCTGGAACGTCAGGGCAGTTCAGTCTGTTCCTTGTAGGTCCCAGGCTCCTTCTCAGGCCCTGTCTGTGCTGCAGAGACGCTGCGGGTTGGACACTTGCTCTGGTGGTGGCCACACGCTCTCAGGCTCTAGGTGGCAGGACCCTTCTTCCCAGTGTCCCCCCCGCCCGGTCGGGGTTATGATCCCCCTGCAAGTCTGGCCTGCAAGGCCTCTTGGCTGAGGCGTCTCCCTGCGCTGGGCCCACTGCCCAGGGTCCCCCTCACTCTCCCCAGCTGCTCACCACACTCGGACTGCACACGGCTCCGGACTGCCCCAGCTCCAGCCCCAGCTCCACTCGGCCTCAGCACGGCTGCTGCTGCTGCTCTGCCTTCAGCTCCCTGGGCTGCTTCTCTGGCCCCTCTGGCTCTGGTTGCTACAGCTCTGCTCCCAGGACAGCTCTGCTCTCTCTGGGCTGTGCTCTGGCTTTGGGGCTGCAGCTCTGCTCCCAGCAGCTTAGCTCAGGCCCCTGCTCTCTCCTTAGCTCGGCCCCACTCTGTCTGACTCAGGCCATTCCAGTTCACACTGAGGACGGGACCCCCTCTGGCCTCCTGACTCCCTGATTAGCTGCCCGCCCTGTCAATCAGGCTGATCTGGAGCATTGGCCTCTCCCCATTGTTCCTGGGGACTGTCAGTCTCAGGCTCCTGATTTGCCATCGACCCCTCCCCTTTTAGTGCTGGGAGCTAGCAACACCCCCACTGAGTGTTAGTGAGGGGATAACAGTCCCCTTACATAAGGAAGGAGATTCCACCACCTCCCTAGGTAACCCATTCCAGTGCTTCACCACCCTCCTAGTGAAAAAAGTTTTTCCTAATATCCAGCCTAAACCTCCCCCACTGCAACTTGGTCCCAGTACAGACCCCTGGGTGACACCACTATTTACCTCTCTCCAGTCTGAAAAGTGACCATTTATTCTGACTTTGTTTCCTGTCTTTTAAACAGTTACTGATCCATGAGAGGACCTTCTCTCTTATCCCATGACTGCTTACCTTGCTTAAGAGCCTTCGGTGAAGGCCGTGTTAGGATATAGATATTCAGGCCTGTCTGTAAAGGCCTATAAGAATTTAGGTGTATTCTTATCACTTAGCTAGTTATAGAGGTATAAAAGAGAGAATCAAAATCACTGTCTGTCTGCGTAAGGGACTTCTCTTACTGTGACAGTCTGAGGCCTGGTTCTTAGGCTAAGGCCTTTAGCTAAGCAGCAGAGGCCAGCCATAAACTGGGCAGTGTACAGTCACATCCTCACATTCCAAATTAGTCACACTGAAATAAGGTGCTATTGGGCTGTTAGGAATACAATCCTGTCCTGATATTCCTGTCACCTCCAGAGAAAGGGAAGAGCCTAGAAGATGTAAAAGGAAACTTAGTGTGATACATCCTGTCTGGCAAGAACTCACTTATCAATAGCTGGGATGTGAAATCCTCATTTCTGTATTGTTCCATCACTGTAGTCTCCACTTCCTTATTGTTTGTCTGTATAATCTCTCTCTGGTTCTGTGATTGTTTCTGTCTGCTGTATAATTAATTTTGTTGGGTGTAAACCAATTAAGGTGATGGGATATAATTGGTTAAATAACCATCTTACAGTATGTTAGGATTGGTTAGTTAAATTTCAGTAAAATGATTGGTTAAGGTATAGCTAAGCAGAACTCAAGTTTTAGTATATAGTCTGCAGTCAATCAGGAAGTAAGGGGGGGGAATGGGAATAGAGACTGGGGGTGGGGGAATTGGAATCATGTTTTGCTAAGGGGGGAAATGGGAACAGGGATGGCTCTGTGGTGTCAGAGCTGGGAAGGGGGACACTGAGGAAGGAAACTGGAATCATGCTTGCTGGAAGTTCAGCCCAATAAACATCGAATTGTTTGCACATTCGGACTTCAGGTGTTGTTGCTCTCTGTTCATTCGAGAAGGACCAGGGAAGTGAGAGGGTGAAGGAATAAGCCCCCTAACAGGCTTTTTCAAAGGCTTTCTGAAAGTCCAAGTACACTATGTCACCCTTGTCCACATGTTTGTTGATCTCCTCAAAGAATTCTAGTAGATTGGTGAGGCATGTTTTCCCTTTACAAAAGCCGTATTGACTCTTCCCCAACAAATCATGTTCATCTATGTGTCTGATAAGTCTGTTCTTTATTATAGTTTTGTTGGTGTCATTAGGCATAACCCTAGGTAACTCGGGAGGGTGGAAGACCACGAGTGTCGATGAAGCCTTCCCTGCACTAGGCCTAAATGAACCAAAGTTCTTCCATATTTAAACTCTAATTGACCTCAAAAGCCAGATTCAGAAATTGGAATGTGGAACAGCCAGTTATCGGGTGCAAGAGGCTGCATACCAGTGCCAAGCGGTAATAATGAGGCCTGCATGTTTCTGGCTGAAGGGGAGATAATAAATCAAAGGGAAAAAGGACGAGATAACGGTTTAAAGGAGCTACTAAAAGGCTGGACTTATAGCCGCCAACATGACTTAACTGCTTAAATGTAATTGCTTGTTACTTGCTTAAATGTAACTACTGCAGAGGGAGGAAGGGGGGAAGGTAGGGAAGGAAAAAAAAAATAAAAAGGGAAAACTGCTTGTCTCAGTGTGCTTGATCTGCGATGTGCCAGTCTCCTTGCACTGCTTTGAGATCTCAAATAAACTTTGTTTGCTTCTCCACCCTGGTGTGTTCATTGGCGCAAAGCACACCGGGCAACGAACCCCGCTGTTGCTTTCCTCGGGCATTCTGTGCCGGCAACAGTTTCAACCAATTTGCCTGGTACTGAAGTTATGTTTACTGGCCTGTAATTGCCAGGATCACCTCTGGAGCCTTTTTTTTTTTTAAATTGCATCACATTAGCTATCCTGTATCCTCTGGTACAAAAGCGGATTTAAAATGATAGGTTACGTACCACAGTTAGTAGTTCTGCAATTTCATATGAGAGTTCCTTCAGAATGCTTGGGTGAATACCATCTGGTCCTGGTGACTTATTACGTTTAATTTATCAAATTTATTCCAAAACCTCCTCTACCGACACCTCAGTCTGGGACAGTTCCTCAGATTTGTCACCTAAAAAGAATGGCTCAGGTGTAGGAATCTCCCTCACATCCTCTGCAGTGAAGACTTCATTCAAAGAATTAATTTAGTTTCTCCACAATAGTCTTATCATCCTTGAGTGCTCCTTTAGCACATCAGCCATCCAGTGGCCCCACTGATTGTTTAGCAGGTTTCCTGCTTCTGAAGCACTTAAATTTTTGCTGTGGGTTTTTGAGTCTTTGGCTAGTTGCTCTTCAAATTCTTTTTTGCCCTGCCTAATTATACTTCATTTGCCAGATTTTAGGCTCCTTTCTATTTTCCTCAGTAGGATTTAACTTCCAATTTTTAAAGGATGCCTTTTTGCCTCTAATCGCTTCTTTTACTTTGTTGTTTAGCCACAGTGGCACTTTTTTGGTTCTCTTACTATGTTTTTTAATTTGGGGTAAACATTTAATCTGAGCCTCTATTGTGGTGTTTTTTTTTTAAAGTTTCCATGTAACTTGCAGGCATTTCACTTTTGAGACTGTACCTTTTAATTTCTGTTTAACTAGCATCCTAATTTTTGTGGAGTTTCCCATTGTGAAATTAAGTGCTACTGTGGTGGGCTTCTTTGGTGTATCCTCCCCACCCCCACTGCAGGGATGTTAAATTTAATTCTATTCTGATCGCTATTACTGAGCAGTTCAGCTATCTTCATCTCTTGGACCAGACTGTGTGCACCACTTCGGACTAAATCTAGAATTGCCTTTCCCCTTGAGGGTTCCAGGACTAGCTGCTCCAAGAAAGACATTATGTTGTCAAGAAACTTTATCTCTGCATCCCATCCTGAGGTGACACGTACCCAGTCAAAATGGGGATAGCTGAAATCCCCCATTATTACTGAGTTTTCTATCTTTATAGTCTCTCCAATCTCCCAGAGCATCTCACAGTCAAAATCACCATCCTGATCAGGTGGTCGGGAATATATCCCTACTGCTATATTGTTATTATTCAAGCATGGAATTACTATCCATAGAGATTCTATGGAACAGTTTGGTTCATTTAAGATTTTTACTACATTTGACTCTACGCTTTCTTTCACATATAGTGCCACTCCCCCACCAGCAGGACCTTCTGATCTGTCCTTCCTATATATATATATATATATATATATATATATATATATACTGTACTCTGGTATTCCAGTGTCCTAGTGATTATCCTCATTCCACCAAGTTTCTGTGATGCCTATTATATCAATATCCTCATTTAATACCAGGCATTCAAGTTCACCCATCTTAGTATTTAGACTCTAGCATTTGTATATAAGCACTTGTAAAATTTGTCACTTTTTAGCTGCCATTATGTGAGGTAATTGAATGGGAATCTTTTTCATTTGACTGTTTCTCATCAGATCCTACCTGCACTTTATCATCTTCCATCCTCTTCTCCTTACTAGGATATAGAGAATCCCCATTATTAGACCCTCCCTTAAGGGATGTCTCTGTCCAAACCACGTGCTCTTCCATCCTTCCTATATAGGCTCCCCCTTTCCCAAAAGGTTCTCCAGTTCCTAATAAGCCCCTCCTCCCTACCATAGGTGCCAACTTTTCCAGGCACCGGTGGGTGTTTGGCCCCGCCCCTACCCCTGCCCTACCCCCTCCTGCCCCTGCCCCGCCCCAACTCCACCCCCTCCCTGTCCCTATTGGACCCCTTCCCCAAATCCCCAGCCCCGCCTCTTCCCTGAGCGTGCCGTGTTCCCTCTCCTCCCAGGGGAGAAGTGGAGCGTTTAGGGGAGGAGGCGGAGCAGAGGTGAGTTGGGGAGGGGGGGACAGGGAGCTGCCGGTGGGTGCAGAGCACCCACCAATTTTTCCCCATGGGTGCTCCAGCCCCAGAGCACCCACGGAGTTGGCGCCTATGCTCCCTACACCATTGTCTCATCCACGCATCCTGCAGTTCTGCCTGTCTAATTAGCCCTGCGTGTGGAACGGGAAGCATTTCAGAGAATGTTGCCATGAAGGTCCTGGACTGTAATCTATGACATAACAGCCGAAATTTGGCCTCCAGGACCTCTCTCCTACCTTTCCCTGTGTCATTGGTACCCCACCACTGCACATAAGCCTGTCTAGTTGTCTCGACAGATTTGCAACCTTCACACCCAGTAGGCAATTCACCATGTGGTTCTCCCGGTCATCGCAAACCCAGCTATCTATGTTTCTAATGATCAAACCCCCCATTACTATTACCTGTCTTTTCCTAATAACTGGAGTTCCCTCCCGCAGAGGGGTAGCCTAAGTGCGAGAGGATACCACATCATCATCTGGAGGGAGGGTCCCAACTGTGGGTTCATTCCCTCTGCTCCCGTTGGATGTTCTCCTTTCCTGAGACTTTCATCCTCCTCAACAGCACAGAGGCTGTCAGCCTGGGGATTGGCTCACTCCACTGTGTCCCAGAAAGTCTCATCTGTGTACCTCTGTGTCTCCCTTAGCTCCCCCAGTTCAGCCACTCTGGCCTCCAAAGTCCGTACGTGGTCTCTGAGGGCCAGGAGCCCCTTGCACCGAATGCACACGCATGCACCGAATGCACCCACCACAAGGCAGGTAATCCTATATGCTGCATTCAGTGCAATAAAGTGGATAGCCCCCACGTTGCTACTGGACTTCTGCCTGCATTTCTTTTCACTCCTGCAGCTTTTTTTGGGGCAGGGGCGGGGGGTGTTGGGTTTTGGTTTTGTGCCTAGTGTTATGCACAGAGACGAGCCCCAGGGAACTCCATGGGGTCAGTCACGTGCGGACAGGTAGGCGCATGCCTGGATACTTCGCTGACGGGGCTCCAGTGATTTAGGGTTGATCCATTCACGGACTTCACTGAGCTTTGGATCAAGCCCCTGCCCTGATCCTGCAAACTCTTAGCCACACGCTGAACTTTAAACACAAGCAGCTCCGTTGCCTTTGATGGGGCTGGTGGCGGGAGCGAAGCCAAGCGTCAGGGCCGGCTCCAGGCACCAGCCCACCAAGCATGTGCTTGGGGCGGCGCCTGGAGGGGGCAGCGCGGCGGGGCGCTCCGGCCCGAGAGCGGGGCCGCGACTGGGCTCGCCGCCCTCCCCGCGGCGCTCCTGCCGCCGGGGGCTCTCCGCCCTCCCCTTGGCACTCTGGCCGCCAGGGAGAATGGAGAACCGCGGCCGGGCTCTCCACCCTCCTCCCGGCGCTCTGGCCACCAGGGGCTCTCCGCCCTCCTCCCGGCGCTCTGGCCGCCGGGGAGAGCGGAGAGCCCCAGCCAAGCTCTCCGCCCTGCTCCCGGCGCTCTGGCCGATGGGGGATTGCTCGACGACCTCCCCTGCCGCGCTGGCTGGGGTGGGGTGGGCACGGCGGGTGGCATTTTTTGCCTAGGGCGGCAAAAAAGCCAGAGCTGGCCCTGCCAAGCGTGACTGTGCTGAGAATGCCGGGGGGGGGCTGGGAGGAAAAGGTTAATCTGTGGTTCTCCCTGCCTGGGGAACTGCGGAAAAGCAGTTTTACTCTCAGCCAAAGCACAGCAGAGGCTTGGCTGGAGTCGGTGGGGAACTCTTTTACCAACACCTGGGGAAAGTGTTTCTAACGAACCTGAGCGTAGCCCGGCCGGCTGGCCGAGTGGCCTAAGGGGCTGGCCCCACTGGAGGGGATCTGCTCTTGAGCAAACTCCTCTCCAGTTAGCCAGAGGGTGTTAGCCCCGCCGGCATCCGCAGCACTCCAGCTTCGACCCTCCCCCGCCAGGCTGGCTTGCTCAAGTTTAAAGCCCCCCTTACTGGACCAAGAGACATTCGTGTGGGGACGCGAGTCAGGGCAGGAGCTCCACTGAGTTACAGCTTGAGCTGACGCTGCGGCGAAGACATGCTCTTACGTCCTGCCTGCAGGTCATTGTCCCCCTCTGCGGGGCAGGAGCCATCTCCTTGCTCTGTGTAGAGACAGCACCTAGCACCATGGTGCCTGAACCCAGAGCATCGTCACAATCACAGAGGCACTGTCAATAACTCCCTGGCAGTCAAACAACCAGACTGGCCAGCCACAGCTCTGGATTAAGGGTCCCTGCTTGGACACAAATTGTCTTCCCAGGCCAGTCAAGAGAAGCTGCCCCTTGGGGACAATCCCAGGAGGAATCAAATGGTCTGGTAAACTTTAAACACTCTCACGCACTACAGCCAGGCTGGTGCCAGTCACAGCTGTGGCCGCGTTTTACCGCCCGTAACTTTCTTATAATTGCCTTTACGTGTGATTTCCACTAATAAAACTCAAACCCAGCAAGAGCCTCACAGCTACTGCGGGCTGAGCTGTCTGGCTTGGGGAGAGCAGTCTGAATGGTTCGCTCTGGGTAGACCCAGCTACCTGATTTCAAACGGTGCAGATCCAGGTCTTTCTACTGAAATGAATAATAATCCTTAGCTCGTATCTAGTGCATCTCATCTGCAGAGCTCAGGAGCGCTATAGAAAGGAGGTCAGTATCATTATCCCTACTGCACAGGTGGGGAAACTGTGGCACAGGGACAGGACTCACCCAAGGTCACCCAACGGGCCAGTACAGAGGCAGGAATAGAAGGCAGGTCTCCCGAGTCACAGCACAGTCACAAGGCCACACTGCCAGCCTGCGCTGGTCAGGAAGAGACGAAGACAACCTGTCCCATAGCACCTGTGCTAGCTCTGCAACTCAGGCTGTTCCCAGCTGCCCCCACGGTTTCCAGGCACTGCAGATGCTGGAGCTGGCTCCACATCCCTGCGCTGTGGCCATGATCAGGGAGGAATCTGGGGCTCGAGACAGGCAGGGCTTGGCACCCGGGGGCACAGGAGGCTGCGTGAGTTTTTGGCACACGAGGGGCACGTGAGGCTTTTCCACCTGGCGAGAGAGGGGCGCATCTCTGCTCTCCCCTCCTCTCACTGGGCTGGGACAAAGGAAGCTGCATTTTTGGGAGGGGACTTGATTTCACCACTCCCCCCACACCCAGCACCGATCTACCCCAATCCCATCACTGGCTCCAGCAACAAGGGGTAGAGGAGACGGCCTCGCTGGGATGTGGGGGCAGACCGACCCTCCATTCAAGTTCTGACGAGACAGCGCTCTGCGCACGCGCCTTGATTCCACAGTGCAGCGGTTACAGCCACCGCAGCAGGCGCCACCAGGGAAGCAGCTCCAGGCGCTGCTTGTTTCTGTAACTGCGCATCCAAGATCCTCCCCTCGGGCCTTGTCTCCGCACCACCATGGCACCTGCTTGACTCAATCGGCTTCACAGCCAAGGTGCTTATGCTGCGAGGATGCTCTGGCCAGGGTGTGATCTGGGCCTTCGCTCCAGTTAGGGGAAGGGAGCTGCTCCCCGGCATCAGCTGGGTTCAAACATACTCTCCACTAGCTCAGTACAAGCGTGGGGGTAGATCAGGCCTGGGGAGGTGGAGCACAGGGTGGATCCCACAGCACAACCCGCGACCACGGAATCACGAAGCACAAGGGCTCCCTGCTATAAACCCGTCCGCGGTCATCAGCATCATTGATACATTACAGTAGAACCTCAAAGATACCAACATTAGAGTTACGGACTGATTGGTCAACCAGACACCATGTGGAACTGGAAGTAACCAGACAGCAGCAGAGACGGGAAAACAAAACAAAACGACCCCACACAAATCTTGTGCTGCAGGATCTCAATCTTTTTCTTTCTGAGGCCTTCCTCCAATATACTATAAAAACTCCAGGGCCCAGCGGGTGGCCTCAGGGCTGTGGGGCTTCAGCTACGGAGGGGAGGAGTGCTCAGGACCTCAGCCCCATGGGGGCTTGGGGCTTCAGCTATGGGGGGGGGGAGGGGGGGAGAGCACGCTGGTTTCAGTGCCAACATTTCCCCTGTAGCTAAAGTCCTGAGCCCCAGTGCGCTCTCCCCCCCTCCCCAGCTGAAAACCAGGACCAGAGCCATGGAGAGCCCCAAGCCTCCCACCCCGAGGGTCAGAAGCCTTGACCCCCCCCTTGCAGCCCCAAAGCACCCATGGCTGAAGTCCATAGCGTCTTGTTCAGAGTTACAAACAACCTCCATTCCCGAGGTGTCCGGAACTCGGAGGTTCTGCTGAACCTCGAAACCCACGTGGAGGTCACTCCAGGGAGCAGCTCCCCCTGGTGGCGACAGCAACACGTGCAGCCACGAGCCCTCACCAGCACGAGGCCCGCACTCTGCGTCCAGCGTTAGCTCAGAAAGCTGAGCGCCCAGTAAGGCGGCCCTCCCCTCTCCTCTCCACCGGCAGAGCTGCCTGCGCTCCGTTCCCCTGCTCCTCCTCCTCTCTCTCAGGGCACCGGCTGGAGACCCCAACACAGACACAAACTCCAAGCTGCAGGTCTTCTCTTGGGCAAAACGACACTGAACAATCAGCATCAAACTTCAGCCCCAGACTCGGCCCTCTGGGGACCGGCCCTGGCCAGTCACACGGTCAAACGGATTAAAGGTGTTTCCAGCTGCGCGAACCTGGGAGCTTTTGTAGGCAAGTCTGAGCTGAAGGATTCGCTCCAGCCCTGCCCCGGAAGGAGCCAGATGGCTCCGTTGATTTCAGCAGAGCTCAGGTGATGGAGGCCAGCAGAGGCCCTAGGGAGAGGATTCCAGGCTACCTTCTGCCGGTTTCACGCCATGCTCAGCAACTGCCCTCAGGGCGGGCACCCTTTGACCTGGGGGCAGGGGGTTGGCTGGAGCTGGGCTCCAGTTCCCCTTCAGAGCGGGGAGATGAATTCATTCGTATTTATTCTGTGCATGACAGCAGCACTCGGAGCCGCGCCACCTCCTCCAGTCTCTGAAGACAGAAGTGATTTGGCTGCGACATCTGGCAGGAGAGCGCCCGTGTCCCACACTGATTGCCAAGCTGCCGTCGCATAGGGAACCTCGCTCCCAAATGAAACACCTTCCCAGACAGCCCCAAACTGGCGCGCTCCCCCACCCGCTGAGCAAAACCCAGGGAGATCCCCTGGGGCAGACTGAAATAACCATGATGACCCCCAGCTTCCTACCGCTGTGGCATCTAGCAACAACTCAAGGTGTGCATGACAGACAGTGTCCTCCAGCAAACCACGGCCTGGAAAAGCAAAGGGACAGGATCATGGGCTAGGATCAGGGAGCCTATTCCAGGCCTCAGCCTTTAATCTAGCTGCAAAGAGCTGGATTAATGGGTAAGGTGACGGATTTTACCCGTCAGTACCAGGTGCAAGAGCCTCTCAGATGGTGGGACTGACATGCCAGCAGGTAAAGCAACTCCCAGGAGTGTACAAGCAGGGTCAATTCAATGAAGAACCCTTCCCCCACCCCACTGTAATGTCTGCATTCCTCCTCCCTGCTGCGTAACTCCCATCGCTGACATATTGCTCTGCACTGGTATTTCATCAAGGCTGGAGGCAGCTCCTGGCACCCAACGTGTTTGCATCTCTAATGGCTCTCTGCACTGCTAACTCACTGCCCTGTTGAGAGTGCGAAGAGCTCAAAATCGCCAAGGCTAAACAAGGAGCCGTGCTAGTCAAGTCTCTAAGCCCTGGCCCCCTCCTCAAGCTCACATTGTGATCTCCTCTTCGTTAACTAGTCTGCCAAGTTCCACATGGCCCTTTGGCCCTCAAATATTCTAGCAATAATGGTCACTGAATCAGGGAGCTAGATTAGCGTATTGATTGTCTGTACCAGCCCTGGGAAAGTAAAACAACAACCCTAGCCAGGAACAATAGCGTACACCACGCTCCTGCACTCAACGGACAGAGCAAATCTCGGCACAGATAACACGGGGCAAGGAAGGGAAGTAATCTGGGTTAAACATTTACCACCAGGGTATCAGCACGAGGAAATTCCAGCTCCTGCTGCGTGGGCACAGTGTGTGTCGGGGGTGAGAAGGATTGGCACAGCAATGGAGTGGGTTCATAGGGCGCATTAAAAAACAAAAATAAAGCCTGTGATAAAATCCTAACCAAGCTGCAATAAATTTAGCAAACAGCCTTGGCTGCATCTGTACCGGTGAACTGAGGTGCTAAAAGTTTTTTTTCCCTCTTATTTAATTGGCCTCTCAGAGTTGGTAAGACAACTCCCACCTGTTCATGCTCTCTGTATGTGTGTATATATCTCCTCAATATATGTTCCATTCTATATGCATCCGAAGAAGTGGGCTGTAGTCCACGAAAGCTTATTCTCAAATAAATGTGTTAGTCTCTAAGGTGCCACAAGTACTCCTGTTCTTTTTGCGGCTACAGACTAACACGGCTGCTACTCTGAAAGCTGTGCTAAATTATGTCACTAGTAGCACACACGCGCACACGCTCTCTCTCTCTATGCTTTACAAGCCCAATTTCCTGGCTCCTTCAAGGCACCTATTGAAATCAATGGGAGTTAGGCCTCTGAAGACCTTTCAGCACCTCGGCTGCAGCATCGGGCTGAGCCCTCCTGAAAACCTGGCTGCGCCCCTTGAGCAGCCGGCCCGGAGCCATTTGTCCACCCTGCCGCAAGCTGGTCTAAGCTGCCATTGCCCTTACTTGTAATACACAGAGCTGGCGCAGAGGGGAGCCCTGGTACGTTGGCAAGAAGCTCCCCACATCGCCCCTCAGTGCACAGGACCTGGGGGCTTTGGGATGCCCTGGTTCTCTCGCTCTCTACCCTGGGCACAGCAGTTGTGACACGCTCTCCCTCTCTGTGGTGCTCCGCTTGCCCTTGTTCCTGTAGTACCTGAGTGTGACGGGTTAGATCACAGAACTCCCCTTGGGAGCTGCCACCTGATGTGCCAAGACTACCCCTGCCAGCTCGGGACCCCAGCACCCTGTCTTGCTGAGCCAGACACACCTGTCTGCTCCAACACAGACCCAGGGTCTGAATTACTTGCCCCAAAGCTGCAGACTTAACCTGAAAGCAGTTTACAGAAGTGTTCTTGTCTTTAACACTCAGATGCCCAACACCCAATGGGATCTAAACCCAAATAAATCCATTTTGCCCTATAAAGCTTATACAGGATAAACGCATACATTGTTCACCCTCTATAACACTGATAGAGACATATGCACAGCTGTTTGCCCACCCAGGTACTAATAAGTTAATTAATAAGTAAAAAGTGATTCTATTAAGTACAGAAAGTAGGATTTAAGTAGTTCCAAGTAGTGACAGACAGAACAAAGTGACTTACCAAGTAAAATAAAATAAAACATGCAAATCTAGACCTAATACAGTAATACAACTGATTACAGGTAAAATCTCACCCTTAGAGATGTTTCAATAAGTTTCTTTTCTCAGACCGGACACCTTCCTAGTCTGGGCACAATCCTTTCCCCTGGTCCAGCCCTTGTTCCAGCTCAGGTGGTAGCTAGGGGATTTCTCATGATGGCTCTCCCTCTTTGTTCTGTTCCACCCATTTATACATCTTTTGCATAAGGAACCCTTTGTCCCTCGGGGTTTCCACCCCACCCCCCCCCACTGGAAAAGCACCGGGCTAAAGATGGATTCCAGTTCAGATGACATGATCACAAGTCACTGTAGGACCCCAAGCCTTCATTCCTCCCAGCCTGCTGCAAACAGAGCCATCCACAGTCAATTGTCCTGGTTAATGGGAGTCATCAAGATTCCAAACTACCATTAATGGCCCACACTTTGCATAATTACAATAGGCCCTCAGAGTTCTATTTCATATTTCTAGTTTCAGATACAAGAGTGGTACATTTATACAGACAGGATGACGACACTCAGTAGATTATAAGCTTTACAAGAGACCTTTTGCATGAAGCATATTCCAGTTACATTATATTCACTCATTAGCATATTTGTTATAAAATCCTATCGACTGCACAACGTCACACTGAGCACCTCTCCAGCATCAGTGTGTTTACCTTCAGGCACCCCTGGGGGGAGGGCAGTTCTCCCGTAGGTTACAGAAGGGACCTGCAGCAGACAGACAGACAAAGTGGCCGAAGTACCCAGAGCTGTGCAGCACCTTACCATGAGGAAGCCTGTCTGTGCCTGCCACGGCTTGGCTCCCTGGCTCTGCCAACCACGGGCAGCACAAGCCCTCCCCTCTCGGCCCACACTAGCTCCACTGTCCCTCTGGAGGGTAGCGATAAGCAGGCCCAAAGCTCGCCCCCTCTGAGCATCCAGCCCCTGCTCCACTGGACTGTCAGAATTACCTGGTTCCCAAAGAACAGTACCCGCAGCTAACTCCTGAGATCCCAGCTTCGCCAAATACACACCACTTCGATTAGCTAATCGTGAAAACCAGAATGAGTTTACATAACAATTCAAGTACTAGCAAGTAGGTAGAAAGTAGACATAACCAGTTGTTTCTGATAATGCCAAATCATAATACACCTTCTAGCACCTAGACTTAACTGCCAAGACACGTCCTGTCTCATAAAGGTTCTCCCACCCTAAGTCTTTCTCCCAGTGTTAACCAGACCAGCTTCAACCATCTGCTGGAAGCTTTTCTCCTTGGTGAAGGATCCCGGGGTCTTTCTGCATTCTCCTGACACAGACTAATTCTTTGATCTTAGCCTGAACCAGGCCACCTGGCTATGGTGTGCTCCTTCCTGTAGATTTTGTGATCTCGTCGACTTTGCAATAAAGCTGCTGGCTCCGTATGCAACAAGCTTTACATTGTAAGCCACACATCATAATGGTCAGCCAGGGAGATAAGCGTCTCCTGCCCCCTGCCTGAACAGAACCTGCCAATTACCTCCAGGCGACCTGTCTTAACTCACATACCTTAAGAGCATAGTTTTCAGTATAGATACTTAACTCCTTACAGATCATCCAGACATCCCTCTTGCAATGATTAAGACAACAAGTGTGTACCTGGAGGTTGGTAGAGACCTCACATGCCACCCTTCCGCACACTGTTATGTAGACGTCAGACCCAGGGGATCCCTATAAGCCCTATGCACCCCTACGCCCTCTCCTAGTTGTTCCCAAGGGATGTCTGGACCATGGCTGGCTATACAAGAAGTCTGTGACAGAATAGGTTATTGAATCCAAGTCCCCGGCAAGCATCCCAGCCACTGGACCATCCTGAGGCACGTTCCCAGGAGGCAAAGCGCTGCTCCACTCAAGCATGCTGCTGTGGGTGGATGCAGAGACAAACACAAGCAGAAGAGGCTGTTGGTATGGATGAATGGGCCAGGTGTGCAAAGGCCAATACTAATATTGAAATTACACGTGGTTTATACAGCCACAGTTTGTCCAAAACTGATTTTTCAGGCGGTGCTGACAGATGCACGGCTAAAAGACACCGGCACGTTTTTGATGAGAGGTGCTTTGGGGGCATGTGTCATGATAATGACTAATAATTCTTCCGTGCTCATGTCTGCCACCAGCTGGGAGCTCCGACACACCTGCCACCAACCTCACCACAGCCACGCATACTGGGCAGTCAGCGGGGCGGGGGAGGGGGACTTCTCAATCCATTTGCTAATTGAGGATCAGGGTGGGATTCAGACAGTGGGAAGGGGAGGGGAACAGATGCAGATGGAAAAGTTTCGGGGTAAAGGGTTGAAGGCTGGATACAGGACTCAGAGTTAGTCTCCAAATCTGCCAATCTGCTCTATTATGAAAAGTTCCTGGAAAAGGTTCAGTTTTAAATCTCTTTTTCATGCTATTTTTAATCCTTCCCAGCAGAGCCCCTGGCCGCCTCACCCAAATACACCTGGGGGAGGGGGACTTGTTTTTGCAAAGTTCTGCATTTGTCCACAAGAGCCCCAGCCGCATTAGCCACCTGGCCTCGGAGGGGGAACATGACCCTCCGTCTGTCACAGCGAGTGACAGGGTAGACGCCAAGGTGCAGAGCTGCCCAAGTCACAGTGGGATGGCATCTAAGCTTTGCAATGCAGCAGTTCCTCTGGGCACACAGTCCAAGCACTCACTTTAAGGCAGTTGTTTTCAAACTGTGGGTCGCAACCCAGCACTGGGTCGTGGCGGCTCTGCTCAGCATTGCTGACCGGGCCATTAAAAGTCCCGGCGGTGCTGCCCGGCTGAGGCAGGCTAGTCCCTGCCTGTTCTGACTCCACGCTGCGCCCCGGAAACAGCCAGCAGCAGGTCTGATTCTGGGGGGAATGGCTGCGGGCGAGAGCGGCGCAGAGCCACTTGCGTGCCTCCTGCTAGGAGCTGGACCTGCTGCTGGCCACTTCTGGGGCGCAGCACGGTCCGTGGTGCCAGGACAGGCAAGAAGCCTGCCTTAGCACCCCTGCTGCACCACTGACCGGGAGCTGCCCGAGGTAAGCCTGCACCCCAACCCCCTACCCCAGCCCTGAGCTCCTCCAAACCCAGAGCCCCTTCCTGCACCCAAACCCCTCATCCCCAGCCATACCCCAGAGCCTGCACCCCCAGTCCGAAGACCTGACCCCCTCCCACACCCCAACCCCCTGCCCCAGCCCAGAGCCCCCTCCCACATCCTGAACCCCTCATTCCCAGCCCCACCCTGCAACCCCACACCCCAACCCCCTGCCCCAGCCCAGAGCCCCCTCCCACATCCTGAACCCCTCACTCCCAGCCCCACCCTGCAACCCCGCACCGCAACCCCGCACCCCACCCCCTGCCCCAGCCCTGAGCCCCTTCCACACCCCAAACCCCTCAGCCCCAGCTCCCTTGGGTCGTAGGCATTAACAATTTTCTTCAACTGGGCCGCCAGAAGCAAAGTTTGAACCCCACTGCTCTAAGGCACTGTCTAAAGACTTCAAGCCAAGGGGTTTTCCAGTGCGTGTCAATACAGCCCCATTCCCTGGGCTTCTGGCTGCGTGTGCACCAGCCCGGGCTCCTCCGCCATCCTACCTTCCTGGCGCCCCCCCAACGGAGCAGACCCTGCTCTGGGGGCCACACTGGCTCGCCCGGGGCGGGGGGCGCAGCATTCAGCCCGGCCGCTCCGGGGGCGCAGGATCGGGACCCTCAAGTGGCCGGACAAGGCGAAGGTGCAGGCGGGGAGCCGCCTGGGAGCAGCGGTCACAGAGCTGGAGCATGCACGGGAGTGTCGCACTTCAGCGGAGCGCACCCCCCCCCACCCCGCCCCCCGGCTGGCAGCGCCCCATGCACAGCCCTTCCCTGCCCCCCTCCGGGGTACCCTGAGCCCCCTTCCCAACTTGTTCACGCTGCTAAACCCGCCAGGTGCAACTGCCCCCCCAGCGAGCCGCTCCTGCAGCCCCCGGTTACCTGCGCGGCCGCCTCGGGCTCGGGCCGGGGGGTCTCGCGGCGGCCGCCTCGCGCAGGAAGGGACCTCGGGACGGTCTGCGGCGGCCAGTCCCGCTCCCACCGCCGGGGGCTGGGCTCGCGCACCGGGGGGTGGGGGGGGGAGCACGCGCCTGCAGCTGGCTGGCAGGAGCACGTGGATTCCGGGAAATCAGGGACTTTCTCCTCGCTCGCTCCACGCGCCCCCCGGCACTGGCTGCACGCGGCTTGGGCGACGCGCACTCGCTGGGAGCGGCCGCGGGGCATTGAAACCTCACGCGCGGAGCCGTTCGCCCAGCGCCCTGAATCCCCCGCACCGCGGGTCGTGCAAAGGCGAAGGGCCTCCCGCGCTGCGCCTTGCGGCCGGTCGGACCAGGGGCTGGACGCGCGCATGAGTCTCCCCTGTATTAACCCCGAGCGACTGAAAATGCACCTGCCCCCGGGCCTCCCTGTCCAGCCTGGAAACGGGCCCTTCGCCCGGGGGCAGAGTCCTGCAGCCCCGCACTCGTGCAAAGATTCAATCCTCCGTCCTGCATCCAGTTAACCCCAGGGGGAAACTCCGCTGGACTTGAGCAGGAACAAGGTCACGGCCGGAATTTCTGTCTGTTGAAAGTTTCTTGCTACCGGGAACAGCTGGGCCCCAAGCCCGCCTCGCAGATCCGTGGGCGAGAGCGGCCGGGCCGGCCGTGCGGATCCCATAAGGGAGCTGGGGCCTCGCTCGCTGTGCCCCGCAATAGCCACGTGTAAAGCGCCGCACCGCACCGCACGCCGGCAATGCTGAGCTGAGCTCACCGCTGGCACTTGGGGGGCTGGGGTGGTGGACGCTGAATCACAGAGCACATCCTAGGGCCAGGGACTGGAATCCACTCCCCGCGCTGGGGCCCTGGGATCCCAGAGATTGGGCACAGATTCCTGGCCAAGCCCAGGTTTTTTCCATTTCTCTCCCTCTCATCCTTTGCCCTATAGGATCCAGCAACCCTGACTCCACTCAGGCTGGCCAGCAAAGATGACCTGACTCGTTCTTGGGGGGAGGAGGGGAAGAGGAGCAGAGGTGGCTGCTCCGGCCCCAGTGATTAAGGGCTCTTTCACGGCAGCCCTGCCTGGAGCCTCCTCCTGCAGCAGGCCACGTCAGGAGAGTCATGCCTGCCTCAGTTTCCCTCCTACAGTGTCCCCAGCAATAGTTCAACCAGTCTTCCCTGGTATAGATATAGCCCTGGTGGGGTTCATTTGTTATAAAAGACCCATGTACATAAACCATAACAAAAGGGACAAGTCCCCATGGTCCATCAACAAATCAGCCCCACTGTCTCTCATCGTCTTGTTTCTTCTCAAGCCTTCAGCCCTCTCTGGCACTGAGCGCCAGCTGCATTCTCCCTCTGCTGCTCCCTGCCTTCAGCCCTCTCGGCCCTGGCTCTGGGAGCTGGCCAGCCGCTCCCCTCAGCCCTTTTCAGCCTTCCACCCCACCACTGGCTCTTGAAAGTGAGCAGGCTAGTCCGACCACTGGCTTCCAGCTAATTCCTCTCTCTTTCCAGGGGGGGCCTGCACAGGGCTCTGCAGCTGCCACAGGGACCCTCTCCAGGCTCCCCGGCAGCTGGCACCGGCACCTGCCCCTTTTCCTGGCTGACTCTCCCAGGCTGCTCTGACACATCCAGTCTCTCCCTCACCAGTCCCTGATCCCTTATAACTCCGAGCACCTGTTCTGGCACAGGGGCCCCGGCCTTGCTTCATTTACTAGGGCCGGCCAGCCTGGGACAGGCTCCATGGACGATCACCAGCAGGAACCCACACTGACCCTGCCATTTTACAAGCTCACCACCATGGACTGTTACTGATTCCCTCGCCTCTGGGCCCTAATGGAGAGCAGACGGGCAGCTGTGCTCTGCACCCACTGCAGCCTCCATAGCGAGTCCATGGAGAGCTCACAGAGCAGAGGTAGCCACAGGAAGGAGAGACCAATCCACCCGCCCCCACCCCAACTTCATTGCAGCCCATGCCCTGGCCTTGTCAAACTGCCTGCAGTAACTCAAGAGCACATGAGTACCCACCACAGGGCAGGCTGGTAAGAACCGGCACAAACCCTCCATTGGTTGTGAGTTCGAAACGCCTCAGGCACTGTCAGCCATACCACCGAGTCAGCCAGTCGGTCCCCTGGCGTACTCCGATCTGTCTTGCCACCCAGGTGAGTGTATCTCTGTGATGGATGGGCTCTTATGCCAAGAATCACAGCAATATTCAGGCTTCTCCCAGTCCCAAAGGACCGGTCAGTGGCACCTTTGATCTCACACCAAAGATAAGGCTTTTGGCCAATCCTATAAGAAGTTATATAAAGGTTTATTGAACAGGACAAGGAACTAAGAGTTATTTCCAAGGTTAAAGCTGGTAACCTCGAGACACACAAATGAGTTCCAATCCTACGTTTCAAAAAGTAATAGAAGCTTCTATCATAAGGTCTATATGGGCTTTAGGGCTAACCCAGGCTAAGCACCGAGGACCTCTTGCTTATGTCCAAGGCTCTTCGTTTTCAGTTTTTATTTGATTTCATTTTCCCCAGGAATTTATCCGTGTTTCTTACCCCACAACAAAAACAGGTGAAAATCAGTGAAAAAAAACTATTAATATTTGTAGTGGGTAAATATTGGGGTTTATTTTGGTGGACGGAAAGACAGGAAGAAAAAGTATTCGGTAGATTTAATGCTTTGAATTCTGTTCATCAATGTGGGTTGCTGCAGAACTAAAACAGAACTCAAAACACATGCCGCCACATCTGAGTTTAAGAAAACAATCTCTCTAATCCCCAACAGAAACTTTTCCTCTGAATAAACAGTTTACTGGTGTAGAGTTAGAACTATTAGCCTATAAATATTTACATTTAATAATTGGGCCACACCAGTTGCAGCACATACACTCTTCATCCTTTTCTCCTGTTTTCCCGCCAACTTTCGAATGCTTCCTTGTGTTCTGAAATGGATTCTGATACAGATTTTGTTTCCTTCCCATTTTAGTGGGTCAAATCTTTAAACCATTATCTGCTAACCGCTTGAAATGTGTACGTGGTGGGCCTGAGATTCATCAGTACGTTCAGATGCGCACGCACTTCAGAGCTTGCCTG
Source organism: Chrysemys picta bellii (assembly GCF_011386835.1). Taxonomy (NCBI): domain Eukaryota; kingdom Metazoa; phylum Chordata; order Testudines; family Emydidae; genus Chrysemys; species Chrysemys picta. Next base: position 4,459,352 of record NC_088804.1, on the reverse strand, counting down.
TTTGTTTATTGTGTGTCTCTTCTAGACTAATACAGAGCCTTACTTCACCAGGCAACTTTGCATAGACCCACAGACTCATGTATTATCATAATACACATATCTCATGCCATGTATTGTATTTTCCTAATAAAACAAGTTATTTTTGGTATATGTGAATGATACAAAAGTAGGGTGAAAATCAGAAAAAAATGAATAATACTTGTTGTAAAACCCAGGAATTTTTTTGTAAAAATTGGTTTAAACTGAAAACAAACTTATGCCTAGTAAACCTTGCCTCTCAGAGTCCAAGCAGCATAGAAATCCAGTTCCTTTCGGTGAGGCATTTTTATCCCCTTTCTCCCCCAGGAGGAATCCACTTACATGACTCATCTTTACCAGAGTGGGGGGGGGACAGGGCATAGCAATCAACAACTTTTGTCCTCTTTATCGTCCCACTATAGTAGGGTTACCATATTTCAGCAAGCAAAAAAGAGGATGGGAGGAGCCCCACCATAGCCCCGCCCCATCCTGCCCTAGCCCCGCCCCTGTCCCTCCCACTCCCCCCCCCCAGAACTCCCAACCCTCCCCCCGCTCCTTGTCCCCTGACTGCCCCCTCCTGGGACCCCTGTCCCTAACTGCCCCCCAGGACTCCACCCCCTACCTAAGCCTCCCTGCCTCTTGTCCCCTGACTGCCCCCCTCCCCCCATCCTAACTGGCCCCCTAGGACCCTACCCCCTACCTGTACCCTGACTGCCCCAACCCTTATCCACACCCCCATCCCCAGACAGACCCCTGGGACTCCCACGCCCCATCCAACCACTCCCCACCTCCTGACAGCCCCCCCCGAACTCCCGACCCATCTAAACCCCTCTGCTCCCTGTCCCCTGACTGCTCCGATCCCTCTCCCCACTCCTGCCCCCTGACAGCCCCCCCCAGAACTCCCAACCCCCCCCGCTCGCTCCTTGTCCCCTGACTGCCCCCTTCTGGGACCCCTGCTCCTAGCTGCCCTCCAGAACCCCACCCCCTACCTAAGCCTCCCTATTCCTTGTCCCCTAACTGCCCCCTCCTAAGACACCCCCCCCAACTCCCCCCCAGGACCCTACTCGTACCCTGACTACCCAAAACCTTATCCACCCCCCACCAGAAAGCCCCCCCCCGAACTCCCGACCCCCCCCCCTTGACTGCCCCATCCAAAACCTCCCTGCCCCTTCTCTGACCCCCTGGCCCCCTTGTTGTTGGCCTTCGCCTAACGTCTCTGTGAACTTGCTCAGGAACAGCCGGAGCCGCCCGTCCCGGCACGCTGGGGAGCAGGGGAGGAGGAGCTCCAGACTGCCGGAGGCGATCTGCGAATGCAGGGAGGGAAGGAGGGAGGGAGTGATCTCTGCTGCGGGGGAAGCGGAGGAGGGGCTCTCTCTGGCTGTCGGAGCCCTATGTAAGTGGCACCATCCGGCCGACTGCCCTGTTAGCCGCGTGCGCTCTGCAGGGGGGGGAAGTCCGGACATTTACAAATTCCCCCCGGACGCTATTTTTAGCTCAAAAAGCCGGACATGTCCGGGGGAATCCGGACGAATGGTAACCCTACACTATAGTCCGCCTGGTGTTGATGGGCCTTTCCTATTGGGCAGGACGTAACACCCTCTGTTGCAGACCAGCCCTTCACACTGATGCAACATATATAAGCTGATCTTTGAGCAGAAGAAAGTGGAATGGGAGGGGTTTTTCTGAGTGAGGGAGGGCAGGGGGAGGGAGAGGTTGTTAACTGGGGAAACAGCTCTTATTGGCCATCAGCTGGGGGGGAGGGAGCTTTGTATGCAAATAATACAGGCTAAACTAATATCGTGCAGGTTCCAAACAAGCCCCCTTGGCTCCCTGTTGAGAAAAGGGCAGTGATAGGCCCAGGACCTCCCTGCCTCTCCTCTAACTTCTCCCCAGCTCGGCAGCAGCGGCCTCTCCTGGGATGAATCTTCAGCTGACCTCACTTGGGAAGGTCCACAGCTGGGCTCAGCTTGGCGAGAGATTTCCCCTGGTCAGCGTCTCCCCTTTGACATTTCCCCTCCGGCCCTGGGCTATGGCCCAAGGCAGCCTGTGGGGAACTCTCCATGGGGCAGCACCTACAGCAAGGTGTTCTGAGCCAATGGCAACAACAGCCGCTCTTCTACAGCATGGGGAACGCTACCCCAAGGGCTGGCGGTTTGGGTGGAGCCCTCCTGTCTGTCTGTCCTGGGCCTTTTCAGTCACAGCTCATCACTGCCACCCACTCAGCTCTCTCCTAGCTCTTGCTTAAGGAGGAAAGGAATGCCATGTCAGTGCGGCTCTGAATTAACTCCTTCAGTGCCTCCCTGCGGCTGCCGCATCAGGGAGGGGAGTGAAATTGCAAATGAACATGGACTCTCCTGATCTGGTCTTGCTTTAAACCAACCTCATCAAATCCTACCCGCCTGGTGCGTCTTTCCTTCTTCAACAGGTGAGAAATGCATCATTTAGTGCTGCGTTAGCAAAGGGCCTGGTTGTACCTGGTGTGACGTTGCACGCCGTATGCTTTATGAAAATATGCGTATGAATGTGAATATGATGTAACTGGAATATGCTTTATGCAAAAGGTCTCTCGTAAGGTATCATTACAAGGGTTATAAACTACTGAGTGTGTTCATCCTATTTGTTTGCATGTATTATTTCTATGTCTGGAGTTAGGAGAATAAGATATAAACTTGTATCACGGATGTAAACATATTAAATGGAGGCCATTAAGGGTGCTTCAGAATCAATTAACTGTAAATGGCTCTGTTTACTTGCAAAACTTCCTGTGTATGTGTGGGCCAGCCCAGGAAGAATGGAGGCTGGAGTCTCACAGGACATGTAACCATGTCACATGATACTGGAATCCATCTTAAATCTGGTACTTTTCCATTTAGAAGGAGGGGTGGGGACCCAGAGAGACACAAGAGTCCCGCCTAGTGCCAAAGCTATAAAAGGGGGTGGAACAGGACAAAAGGGTCCCAGCCATGAGAAAGCCCCTGCTTACCATCCGAGATGTCTGCTGGAACTAACAAGGGGAAAGGTTTGGGCCCAGACTAGGAAGGAGTCTAGTCTGTGAGGGTGAGATATTACCTGTAATCAGTTTCATAGTGTATTAGTCTTAGACTTGCATGTTTTGTTTTATTTTGCTTTGTGACTTACTTTGTTCTGTCCGTTAATACTTTAAACCACTTGAAATCCTACTTTTTATACTTAATAAAATCACTTTTGTTTATTAATAAACCCAGGTTAAGTGATTAATACCTCGGGGAGCAAAGAGCTGTGCATATCTCTCTAAGTGATATAGAGGGCGAACAATTTATGAATTTACCCTGCATAAGCTTTATACAGAGTAAAACATTTATCTGGGGTTTGGATCCCATTGGGAGCTGGGTGTCTGGGTGCTGGAGATAGGTAACCTGCTGAGCTGTTTTCACTTAAAGCCTGCAGTTTTGGGGGCATGGTACAGACCCTGGGTCTGTGTTGCAGCAGGCTAGCGTGTCTGGCTCAACAAGGCAGGGTTCTGGAGTCCCAAACTGGCAGGGAAAATGGGTTCAGAGGTAATTTCAGCACATCAGGTGACAGTCCCAAGGGGGTCTCTGTGACCAAACCTGTCACACCCGGCCTGCTGTGTTTCAACCGCAATTTTCCAGGTTGTTTTAAGTGCAGAATGTGACTCCCGCCAGAGCCAGATGGACACGGCTAGGCATTCTTCTTTGCAGGTTTTATTTGTTAATGAGAAACAAACTGTTCATGCTGTTCGGGAATCTGGAAGGTTTGGGATCCAGAAGTTTCAGCCAAGTGGAACTTTCCGATAAGGAGTTGATTCGAATAATAACCCCTTGGCCTTCAGCAGCCCCTTGTGGCTGAGGCTCTCAGAGCACTTTAATCAAATCAGCCGCCCCCCGTGAGATGGGTGAGAGTGTACCCATTTCACAGAGGGGGAAACCAAGGCACAGAGGACAAAAGTGACTTGCTCAAGATCAGTGTGATACAGCTGGTAATGAAATGGGACCCAGAGGTGGTCACACTGCCAATCTCACCTCCCAGCCAGCCAGCTTCCATGCTGAGGGCTACCAAACTCATCTCACCCAGGACACCGATGGGCAGCCATCACATGGGGGCAATTTTCAGTCACTGCCAGTCTGGGCCAGATTTGCACACGTGACCTAGTGGTGGAAGGGTCCCTCAGGCCAGCTAGTCTGAGCGCACAGGGAACTCAGCCCAGAATGGGCACCTGCACCTGAAAACCGCTGGATATCACAGCCAAAAAGGACCCGCCCCACAGAGGGAGACATTCCCCAGCCTGGAGCAGCCAGGGGTTGGTGCAGGGCAGGATTCAGATGCCTGGGCAGAGTGGGACAGGGGGAGATGGGTCTGCGGGCCAGGATGGAGGGGCACTGGCGGAGCTGCCAGCACCTGCCTGGGCAATTCCACTTCTGGTCAGTGGGCCAAACGCCGAGGACAGCGACACAGTGTACATCCAGGGGAACTCTCTTGTATCAAGTCAGGAACTTCTCCGTGGCTCAGTTCCGTATGTGGGGGAGCGGGGGGACGTGCTCAGACTCTGATACAGCAAAGCATTGAAGGGTGCGCTGCTCCTTATGCACGTGCGTAGCTCGGCAGCCTGCAATGGGACTGCCCAAGCGCTTGCCTGGATTCGGGCTGAGCGTGTGCATTTGGGCAGTACTCACATCGCTCATTACAAACACTGCTGGGATTCTGGCTGGCACCCAGTCCAATGGGAATTTTTCTCTAGTCCTCCAAGACAACAGTAAATGTATTAGCGCAGGACATGGATTGGGGGAGCACTGTGCCAGAGGTCCCTTCACTGACGGGGGTTGCACGGCCAGCGTGTCAAAGCAGGACCAGGCTTCAGCCTCGAATTGTTCTCTGAACTAGTGCCAGCAGCTTGGTCACCAGATCTGCCAGGGGTTGGGGGCAGCAGCATGAGGGGGAAATTCATTGTAAACAGGCCATTAATTGAAGGCAATGGGGATGAGGGAAATGTGTGGGAAGGACGGTGCTTCTGCACACTAGCAGGGAGCTCGGAGAATCCCCTGGCAAAGAGTCTGTGTTAAGCAGGACGCCCCAGACTCCAGCCAGTCTATTGTCTTTGCTTCCGGTCACTGCCTTTCACCTAAATAACTAGCAGCAGACAAACAAAGGGACAGACGGGACAGGGGTGGGAATAACACACTCTGGTACTGAGCCAGCATCTTCCTGGTCAGAGACCTCACCGTGCTTGGGATGCACCGAGGCACTGCTCATCACCTCTGCATCAGCAACGGCAGAGGGGAAAACGGAGACTCTCTTCGCTTAGGGAGGTGGCAGGGGCCAGGGGGGATGAGATCTGGTTCTATTCCCACCTATGCCTTTGGGCCAGCTGCAGCCCCGCCCACTGCCTGATTCCCCTGCTGTGAAGGGGTTAATAATATTGACCCTGCCTTGCCACGTGCCCTCAGAGGGGACATGCTGAGGGGTGTCATTACTGCTGTGTAGCAGAGTCTAGGAGGCTGCATACCAGCACTAGAATGCTGAGCAACGCTAACGCAGACTCCTACCCAAGGTGCTGAGATCTTTAATGCAGAGCTGTGGTTCCAAGGCTGATCTGAAAGCTGCCCCTGCAGAAGAATACTGCTGCCTCGCACCATGCTGGGACATCGCTCCCACCTACCACTTGCTGTAGCAGCCAGGAGGCGTTGCCGGCGCCCATCAGCGAAGAAGTCTGGTTGCATCGGAGGCTGCATCGACACCGCCGATGATTCAGTGACGGACACCAGTAAGGTACCCATGCTAGACCAGTCGCGTGGCCCTGCTGACTCGCCTGGAGGACGTTGTGGGGTGGGCAGCATGGTGGTGCTGTGGGTTGGCTCCTTTGCTCAGAGGAGTGTCACAGGGTTGTGGTGGGTGATTGTTCTCCAGAAGGCCCCTGCCTGTCAGTTTCCTTCAGCGTCAGAGGGGAGTCCAGCTGCTGTGGCACCACCTATGCCCCATGGACATTCGGCAATGAGTCTCCTCCTCCCTGCCCTCAGGTGCTGCGGTTTCATGGCTCTCCCGAGGCCCAGCAGAGCTAGGGAGCAGCGTGACAGGGCCTGGCTGCTAGGCAGGTGAGGCTTGCTGGCATAGGGCGGCCCAGAGAGGTGGTTGTGGTGTCTACAGAGGATGTATGGAATAGGTCCCATCCAACTCGTCACTGCTCAGGGCTTCACAGGGAGCAGGGCAGGCCACTAAATCCATCAGCACCTACGGCCGTCTGACAGCTGCAGCTGCGGCTTTCTAGCGCAGGCCTCACAGCTCTTATCCACACCTTGTCCTCTGCAAGCTGGGTCAGCGCCAGGCCTCTGTCAGAGCTCACCCGGCAGTGGCAGCAGGGTGCCCGTGGCTCTGACGCTCACTGCCCTCAGCAGCCCAGAACTGGGACATGCAGGGCCTGGTGGGAGGCCTATGGGCTGGGTTTAGCATTTGATGGCAGTTTGACTGGCGGGGCTAAGCTGCTCTGAGCTCTCTGCTGGCAGGGGGCTAGGCACAAGACAGAGCCATTAATTAATATCATTTGCCCGGGCAGTCATTTGCCTGGCAGTCTAGACAGCGCCAGGGAGACAAGGTTTATCCCTCGGCTCTGCCTCTGACCTGTCCGGTCCTCAGCCCAGAAGCCCTGTGCAGCTCCGTAGGGGCAGAAGGCAGGAACCCACAGTTCAAATGTTGAAACAAACAACAGTTGAAACAAGCAGAGCGCTTCCCTGAAAAAGAAAACACTGGGAATTTCCACCAGATGGAAAGAGACACAAAGTGCCAACTGGCAATGCAACGGCTTGGCAGAGGCTCCTGCATGCTTAAAGAAACCTGGGTGATTGCAGCAGGATGCATGTGCAAGGTGGGGGGATGCAGGAGGAAGCCACATCCCCGAAGGGTCAGTGTCACCCTTCTGTCTGAGCCTGAACGGGGGAAAGGCAAACCCTGGTGGAGGTTTGGGAGTTTCCCCAGCACTGAAGGCTGGGCCTTTGATGCACACCTGCTCTTTACAAAGGGGGTTTCTCCCTCTGCCCCAGCAGCCTGTCACCCACTGGAAAGCAGGGGCTGATTTCCCTCATGGCAAGGCTTTCCCAGAGAATGTATGAAACATCTACGGTGATTGATCAAAGCCACATTTGTCGGTAAAATCCCTGCTGGGGAATGGGGCTGGATCGGGCAGCTCTGGAGCCTGGATCCTCTCCCTGCAGGTTGCAACAGCATGGGGACTGGCGGTGCCAGCTTCTGTCACATGGCACTGGAGGGCCTTCGTGTGAGGGGGGGCACAGAATGCACGGCAGGATCCCTGTCTGCTAAAACCGATGAGCCATGGGGAACATGCAGCCATGGTTTCTATGTGGCCACTTGGACCTGGATGGAGATCTGACGTGTGACACAAGCCCCGAGCAGCTATCATGTGGAAACTGGCTTCAGTCATTGTTTTAAACCCAGTCACATTTCTACGGTTGCCATTTCCACAGCAGCACCTCCTCCTGCCGGGTTTGCTTCACTGCAGTACCCGCCCTTTTATGGACCAAACATCGTCTCCTGCCACCCAAGATGGTCCCGCTGGCCCAGTTAACAGGAGTTAACATCGCTCTGTCCTGACCACCACCAAGTAACGCTGTTATCCCAGCTCTATGAGACAGCTCAGACAGGGACTGGCCCGTGTGTTGATCCGGAGGGTGGGGACTGGAAGCCACTTAAGTCATTTTCACATATGACCCAGGGCAGAGTGCAAACCCAGGCTCCAGTGTTTTAACCCACTTAACAGAATGGGGGGATACAAGACCCCAACCCCACTTCCAGCTCAGGTGCTCCACAGATGTGCAAGTCAGAGCTCAACCAGCTGAGATGGGCAGTTGCCATGGCCTGGGCAGGACATGCAGAGTCGGCAGGTTAAAGATGCCTCCCCTCCCCTTTTCTACAGGGGGTGCAACTCATGGGGCAAATGCCAGCAGAAAGAGCCACATTTGCGGGGTGACGCCGGGGTAACCGGAAGAGAACCGAATGCAAGAGAGCATCAAGCACTGGGATGCATTAGACACCGGTGGAGGGGGGGGGGGGAGAGACGGACAGCAGTGGAATCAGGTGTGCAAATAAGGCAGGGAAAATTCCTTCCCCTGTCCTTGTAGCAACAGCCAGATGATAAAGGAGAGTTACCAGCCAGATGTGCTGGGTCTGAGTTGGTTCTATCAATTCCTTGTGGAGATGGGGTGTGGTGTGGTGCATTCTGCTTGCAGGCCAGACAGCCTCCTAGTTACCCTAATTGTTGCTAACAGCAGTGATCCATGTGTAGTGCTGGGGAGGAGCCGGTGGTCGTGGTACATGTAGGTACCAATGACATAGGAAAGGGTAGGAGAGATGTCCTGGAGGCCAAATTTAGGCTGCTAGGGAAGAGACTGAAATCCAGGACCTCTATGGTGGCATTCTCAGAAATGCTCCCAGTTCCACGCGCAGGGCCAGGTCGGCAGGCAGAGCTTCAGAGTCTCACTGTGTGGATGAGACGATGGTGTAGAGAGGAGGGATTTACATTCATTAGGAACTGGGGAAACTTTTGGGATGGGGGGAGCCTATACAGGAGAGATGGGCTCCACCTAAACCAAAGTGGATCCAGATTACTGGCACTAAACATTAAAAAGGTTGTAGAGCAGTTTTAAACTAGGAGATGGGGGAAAGCCGACTGCTGCAGAGGAACACGTGGATCAGAGACTTCTCTTAGAGGAGAGTCCATTGATTGAGATTCTCTAGGTTCTAGTCAGGAGCAGAGGATGGAGGAGGATAAAGGATGGGCCAGATCAGATGAGAAACATTCACATAAAAAAAATCTGACACATCAGAAAAGGGCAGACAAATAAACAGTGACAAGTTTTTAAAGTGCTTGTACATAAATGCTAGAAGTCTAAATAATAAGATGGGTGAACTAGAGTGCCTCGTGATAAAGGAGGATATTGATATAATAGGCATCACAGAAACCTGGTGGAGTGAGGACAATCAATGGGACACAATCATTCCGGGGTACAAAATATATCGGAAGGACAGAACAGGTCATGCGGGGGGGGGGGGGGGGGGAGTGGCACTATATGTGAAAGAAAATGTAGAATCAAATGAAGTAAAAATCTTAAATGAATCCACATGTTCCATAGACTCTCTATGGATAGAAATTTCATGCTCTAAGAAGAATATAACATTAGGGATCTATTATCGACCACCTGACCAGGACGGTGATAGTGATGATGAAATGCTAAGGGAAATTAGAGAGGCTATCAAAATTAAGAATCCAATAATAGTGGAGGATTTCAATTATCCACATATTGACTGGGAACATTTCATTTCAGGACGAAATGCAGAGATAAAATTTCTCGATACTTTAAATGACTGCTTCATGGAGCAGCTGGTACGGGAACCCACAAGGGGAGAGGCTACTCTAGATTTAGTCCTGAGTGAAGTGCAGGAGCTGGTCCAAGAGGTAACTATAACAGGACCGCTTGGAAATAGTGACCATAATACAATAGCATTCAACATCCCTGTGGTGGGAAGAACATCTCAATAGCCCAACACTGGCATTTAATTTCAAAAGAGGGAACTATGCAAAAATGAGGGGGTTAGTTAAACAGAAGTTAAAAAGTACAGTGACTAAAGTGAAATCCCTGCAAGCTGCATGGCTGCTTTTTAAAAAGACACCGTTATAGAGGCCCAACTTCAATGTATCCTCCAAATTAAGAAACACAGTAAAAGAACTAAAAAAAAGCCACCGTGGCTTAACAACCATGTAAAAGAAGCAATGAGAGATAAAAAGACTTCCTTTAAAAAGTGCAAGTCAAATCCTAGTGAGGCAAACAGAAAGGAGCATAAACACTGCCAAATTAAGTACAAGAATGTAATAAGAAAAGCCAAAGAGAAGTTTGAAGAACAGCTAGCCAAAAACTCCAAAGGTAATAACAAAATGTTTTTTAAGTACATCAGAAGCAGGAAGCCTGCTAAACAACCAGTGGGGCCCCTTAATGATCGAGATACAAAAGGAGCACTTAAAGACGATAAAGTCACTGCAGAGAAACTAAATGAACTCTTTGCTTCAGTCTTCACGGCTGAGGATGTTAGGGAGATTCCCAAACCTGAGCCGGCCTTTGTAGGTGACAAATCTGAGGAACTGTCACAAACTGAAGTGTCACTAGAGAAGGTTTTGGAATTAATTGATAAACTGAACATTAACAAGTCACCGGGACCAGATGGCATTCACCCAAGAGTTCTGAAAGAACTCAAATGTGAAGTTGCGGAACTATTAACTAAGGTTTGTAACCTGTCCTTTAAATCGGCGTCTGTACCCAAGGACTGGAAGTTAGCTAATGTAACGCCAATATTTACTCTAGAGGTGATCCCGGCAATTACAGCCCGGTAAGTCTAACGTTGGTACCGGGCAAATTAGTCGAAACAATAGTTAAGAATCAAATTGTCAGACACATAGAAAAACAAACTGTTGAGCAATAGTCAACATGGTTTCTGTAAAGGTAAATCGTGTCTTACTAATCTATTAGAGTTCTTTGAAGGGGTCAACAAACATGTGGACAAGGAGGATCCAATGGACATAGTGTACTTAGATTTCCAGAAAGCCTTTGACAAGGTCCCTCACCAAAGCCTCTTATGTAAATTAAGCTGTCATGGTATAAAAGGGAAGGGCCTTTCATGGATTGAGAATTGGTTAAAAGACAGGGAACAAAGGGTAGGAATTAATGGTAAATTCTCAGAATGGAGAGGGGTAACTAGTGGTGTTCCAGAAGGGTCAGTCCTCGGACCAATCCTATTGAACTTATTCATAAATGATTTGGAGAAAGGGATAAACAGAGAGGTGGCAAAGTTTGCAGATGATATTAAACTGCTCAAGATAGTTAAGACCAAAGCAGACTGTGACGAACTTCAAAAAGATCTCACAAAACTAAGTGATTGGGCAACAAAATGGCAAATGAAATTTAATGTGGATAAATGTAAAGTAATGCACATTGGAAAAAATAATCCCAGTTATACATACAATATGAAGGGGGCTAATTTAGCTACAAGTCAGGAAAGAGATCTTGGAGTCATCGTGGATAGTTCTCTGAAGATGTCCACGCAGTGTGCAGAGGCGGTCAAAAAAGCAAACAGGATGTTAGGGATCATTAAAAAGGGGATAAAGAATAAGACTGAGAATATATTATTGCCCTTATATAAATCGATGGTACACCCACGTCTCGAATACTGCGTACAGATGTGGTCTCCTCGTCTCAAAAAAGATATACTGGCACTAGAAAAGGTTCAGAAAAGGGCAACTAAAATTATTAGGGGGTTGGAACGGGTCCCATATGAGGAGAGATTAAAGAGGCTAGGACTCTTCAGCTTGGAAAAGAGGAGACTAAGGGGGGATATAATAGAGGTATATAAAATCATGAGTGATGTGGAGAAAGTGGATAAGGAAAAGTTATTTACTTATTCCCATAATACAAGAACTAGGGGTCACCAAATTAAATTAATAGGCAGCAGGTTTAAAACAAATACAAGGAAGTTCTTCACGCAGCACACAGTCAACTTGTGGAACTCCTTACCTGAGGAGGTTGTGAAGGCTAGGACTATAACAGCGTTTAAAAGAGAACTGGATAAATTCATGGTGGTTAAGTCCATTAATGGCTATTAGCCAGGATGGGTAAGGAATGGTGTCCCTAGCCTCTGTTTGTCAGAGGATGGAGATGGATGGCAGGAGAGATCACTTGATCATTGCCTGTTAGGTCCACTCCCTCTGAGGCACCTGGCATTGGCCACTGTCAGTAGACTGGATACTGGGCTGTATGGACCTTTGGTCTGACCCGGTATGGCCGTTCTTATGTTCTTATGTAATCTGAGACCCTGTTCCAGAGGAGAGAACGAGGGTATGGTAAAACAGATGCTGGATTCAACAGCTCATGAGGACCACAAGGGGTTTGATCCAGCTCCCAAAGTGCGCCCTCCTTTGTACCCGCACTGCAAACACATTCCTCACCTGTCTGAGTTCCCTTCGGCCGCCCAGTTCTTTACCCCAGTGCATTGCGAACATGCTCTGGCTGCCAGCCTCGGGGCGCTGGAGATCTTCCATGCACATGTCACAGGAGGGTGCAGCCTGGCTGACCTACAATGCTGGATTAGATGAAGCAACAGAAGAAACGGACTGGGACGGGTCTGGCTTTGGACATGGGCAGCAAGAGAAGACAGTTCAGCTATCTGCTCTGGCACAGTAGGGAGTTTGTACCACTGTTCTACAGTGATGAAGTGTAGAAACCCCCCAGGGAGGTCAAACCCTTCCCTAGGGTAAGAACTCTCCAGTCTATCCACTGCCTTCCCCCATCACCAGAGCCTTCCAGCAACAGCATCGCTGTTGTGATGTGTTCTCTCCCCAGCCAGTCCACGGGGAGATTGGCTGAGCAGTTCGTTTATTCCATGTGCTTTCTGCTAGGTGGAAGGAGAGCACCTTACATCCATCCTGTTTCCCTCCCCACTGGGGACAGAGACCAGTCCCAGAGGCAAAGGAGCGCAGCAGCGAGGGGATCTGCTGGGAATCACTAAGGCAGAGGTGGAGGTAGTTTCCCGTCTCTCCTCAGTGCTTCACCACATGGCAGGTCCCCCAAGGACGTCCAGATGGAGCATGGGCGCTCTGGCTCCCGGTCCATCACTCATGTTTGTTGTGTTGGATTGGATATGGATTTTTGTTTGTTTATAGTGGGGGGAGGCGGCATTTGGGGGTGTCAGTCTCAGTGCCTGGGCCATGCGTTTGTTGAAAAGGCTGGTTGGATGCCACCCTCCAATCCCCTGCCTGGGCAGTGGCTGAATTTCAGCAGTGCTGCACGTCTAGTTTGGGGGATCCTCCAGCACAAGCTGTAATTTCTACCTGCCAAGGGAGCTCTCGGCCCCAGAATCACCACCCGCTCGCAGAGGAGAGGTAAGTACCGAGCCCTGACAGGAGGTCAGACCAATGCTCCTGGGAGAATCCTAAGGCTGGAGGAGGGGTGAGGAAACAGACAGCATGCAGTGCCGCAGCCAGAGGTCTGACCGCTCGCCACATCCAATTCTGAAAGATAAGCAACGTTCAAGCCCTCAGCTAATGAGGATAATGCAGCTGGGGCTGCAGCGATCCTACAGGAATCCATCTGGCCGAAAGGCATCCCAGGGAAATCAGAACAGCTGCCGATCTCTGCTCCATCCCAGCCTCCAAACGTCCTCAGGCCAGATCCTGATGTCCCCCTCAAACCCATTCCCATCAGCCAGGAGCACTGAGCCCGCTTCCAACTGCAGGAGCGTGGCAGAAGCAGCCATCACACCCAGAGCTCCCAGAAAAACAGGAGACCCCCTGGAAGCAATGTTGTCAAATGGTCCATGTTCAGACGGGAGCCTAACAGGGCTGTGGCCAAGCCAAGGTGAGACAGGCCTCAGCAGCCATGCTTTCAATTCCTGTGCAATCGAACCGAGGGCCCACTGCGAAGTGCAGAGGTCAGGGTATCGTGTCACTAGCCACAGCTCTGTCCTAGTATCAGAGGGGAGCCGTGTTAGTCTGGATCTGTAAAAGCAGCAAAGAGTCCTCTGGCACCTTATAGACTAACAGACGTATTGGAGCATGAGCTTTCCACCTCATTTCATCCAACGAAGTGGGTATTCACCCACAAAAGCTTATGCTCCAATACGTCTGTTAGTCTCTAAGGTGCCAGAGGACTCTTTGCAGCTTTGTCCTAGTTGACCTGCCAACTCTCCTTTTACGGACTAGACTCCCAGGCCCTTCACCTGGGCCAACAAGAGTGGGAGGGATTTGCTACTGTGATAAAGAACATCTGTAGCACAGAACAAAGTCCTTGCGGCCCTGGCCAAGAGCCTAGCGTCAGTGTCAGCAGCAAACCTGAGCCTGCTGGAAGAAGTTGTTGCTCAGTTCTGAAGCAGAGCAAAGCATTCACCCCTCAGCCTTGATCCGCTGCTTCCCCCGGCTTGCCACTCGGAGAAATCCTGGAAATGGGATGAAGGAATCAGGAAAACTGAAGGGGCACAAGAGGGGTGATCTACCTCAGTTCTCACCACCAGAGCACCTCCCAACCGTGACCAGTTCACCCTCGCTACGCCCCAGTGAGGTCAGGAAGTAATACCCCTCTTTAGCAGGTAGAGGGCTGGGGCATAACATGGATTGTGACTTGCCCAAGGTGATGGAAGAATCAAACTCAAAATGCTGGTCTAGTGCCATATCCACTAATCATCTTTCTGACTCTGGAATACAGATCAGGAGATAGTCCGGGGACTCTGCAGAGAGTGTCCCCGCTCACAATACTGCATCGATACCTGGATGCAGATCCATACATCCGCTACTGATGGCTGAGGCTACGATTCCGTCATGGATTCCATGATTTTTAAGAGATGTCCATGAGTTCGGGCTTCTGCCCCGGGTGGTGAGGCTCAGGAAGGGAATGCCCCTTTCATCCCGTGACTCCCTCAGAGGGTCACGCAGCCTGTGGGTCACTCTCAATGCCGCCGCGTCACACCCCAATACTTCATTGCTAAACTGTTACACGTTTTTTCGTTGCCACGACCGCCCCAATTTTGTACATTTTTAATGTGACGGTTCCGTGAATTCTGCCTAGTTTTACTGTGACAAAATCAGATCCATGCTGATGGCTGACTAGGGCTCTGCTGGCCTCTGCTTTAGCCCTCCAAAGCTGGAGTGGAAGCCAGGGAGCAGAAGTTGTGCTTCGGCAAAACAGGCAAGAACTTTATTTGTAAATCCTGGGCAGCATCTAACTCCACACCCGGCAGCTGGCTGCAGTGAAGGCTGCGAAAAGGAGCCCAGGAGGTGTTTAGCTCTACTGACAAACCAGCACAGCCAATCAGCAAGCAGATGGGAGGCAGCCCGTCTCATTTCTCCAGTCCATTCTCTCACCTTTCCTCCACTCATTTCTGCTATTTCACAAGCTTTTGCTGACATCCACCCCAGCTCCTTGTTGGTAGCTGGGGATTGCGGCACCGTAGGAGAAGCATAGGCTAGTGGCCAACTGCCTGAACGTGCAGCCCTGTGGATGCAAGTGGCCCCTGTTGCCAGCTATATCAGGGCCAAAGGAGAAGCAGGGAGGGTGGCTGGCTTTCAAGTGTAGGGGAGGTGGATCTAGGACATGCCGCATTTCCCATGCTCAATGACCCTGTCCCCTGCCCTGGGCCTGGCCCCCCCGGCTGGGAGACACTGTTTGGGAGTAAAGACCAGAGGTGGTCAGCACTCAAATCAATTTAAAAACCAGGTTTTTATTCTTTCTGTGCTGCTCCCAATCACAGCTCAGAGACAGGGCACCGCTCGTGCAAAAGCTGTTACAAAACAAATATAGCCCCAGCTCAACCTCTGCCCACGCCCCACCAGAGTCAACATTGTACAAAACTATATTTACAGGGAAACCAGTTAAAAACGAAGAGTGCAGGAATCCAGGCTGGCCCCAGCCTTTCCAGTGGGGGTTCAGGCCATGTCCCCTTTGCAGAGCTTCATGTACTGGGACTTCCACACACTGGCCATGGGGCTCCTGGAACCCCAATCCCTAGCACGGGGTGTGTGTATGTGGGGGCAGGGCTATTTCAATTATCATCTCAGAGTCACAGCCCAGCAAAGGGCTGGGCAGCTCCAGACCCCCATCTGAGCGCTCCTGACCCAGCTGCCATCAGTGGGGAGAGGGCTCTGCCAAGCACGGCCTTGCCCAGCTCGCTTCATGAGGCCATTCGGGGTCTAGCCCCAACGGGCCTCAGAAAATGGGTCTGGGCTCTGGTCTTAGACAAAGAGAGGGGCAGCAAGGCAGGGACAACTGACAGCCATGTGCCCCTGACCCCAGGGATGGAGGGCAGGCCTGGAGAGCTTCCCTGCTCTTCTCGCAGGCAGTTACGATCACTAGATGGGTTTACAGGGTGTCCAGGCCTCCAGCAGCACCTTGCCATGTTGGAAAGCCCAACTGCTGGTACCGAGTTTATGGGAAATGCTCGTGACTTTGGATTTTAAGTTTACAAACCCAGCCCCAGGGGGCAGAGCAAGACGAGCAAACTGAAGTAAAAAAGGGGGAAAAAAAAAAAAGCACACATTCTTCCTTCCAACCCAGCTGGGAGCAGCGTCCTTGGCATGTCCCAGGAGGGGCTCTGCTGCTCAGAAGGCGTAGCGCGTGCGGATATCCTCCAGCTTCTTGGACACCTCGGGGGGGGTCCTGTCCAGCTCTTCCGAGACGTTCTTCTGTTTGTTGGGTTCCATGGAGTTGAACTGTTCACAAAGGTCCCCGTCAATCACGTTCTAGTGAGAGGACATGGGAACACGTTAGAATCTGGGCATCAAACCGGCTCGAACAGACGAAAAGGACAAAAGGGCAGCACGGCAAATAGCTCTTTGCCAGGAGTTTCTTAATCCCGCTTTGGAAACAGGCCCACGCTCAGTAACCTCATCTGCTGGAGAACAGCAGCTGGAGTCAAAGTAATTAACAACAAGCAAACCCAGACCACGTGAGGGAAGGACAAGGCTGATCTCGCTTCAGCCGACAAGTTCTGGCTGGCACGGGGTCTCTAGATGGTGTGTGCTGGAGGGGGTTGAAGGAGAAGATTCTGAGTGAGGAATCTGAGAAGGGGAAAGTCTCCAGTCAGGTTTCAAAGGTCTCTGAGGTCTTGGGACTCAGCCCCAAGGCCATCAATAATAGGTCTGACTTATCTCTGGGCAATTCCTCAGTACCTGGAACATGTATCTGCTTATATGCCCTCTTAACAGCTCCAGGGACACTACAAGAGCTGCAGCGATAAACATCCTGCAAGCTGTAAAAATGCTTTGTGGAAGACCTGGGTATGTGGCACAGCGACTGCTCACAGCTAACACGACGGCCAGAACAGCAAGGCAAAGCCATGCAGGCGCCCAAGGGTGGTGGACAAAGCAGGACCGGGGGAGGGTGCAACAGGCAGGCGCCTGTGCAGGGTGTAGATCCAACACTGCGCCACGGCCTAGTTTTAGATCTTCCTGATTGTTAATATGGGGCTCTGGAGAGACAGCAGTGTCACCTAGTGGAGAGAGCACTGGGCTGGAACTCAGGAGACCTGGGTTCTGTTCCCGACTCCACCACTGGCCTGCTGGGTGACCTTGGGCAAATCACTGCACCACTCTGTGCCTCAGCTTCCCCAGCTGTAATGATACTGATCTCCTCTGCAAAGTGGAGGATGAAAAGTACTAGACAGAAGCCAGGACAGTCCCATTTATCTGAAACCCTGTTATCCAAACCTCCGCATTACCCTAATCCCTTCTTTGTCCCACAGCAGGCAGTACATGGCTCATGCTGGGGGACCAGGGTTTGGTTCAGCTAACAGAGCACAGACTCATGGCCAGAACTACGAGAAGGACGAGCCCCTGGCTATGGGGGATGCCCCGCTGCTGCTGAATGGCTCCTACGACCGCGCAGGGAGCCCTTTGCAGCCCCGCTGTCATGGGAGTGAGTGAGCGGGGCCATGACAGCAGGCTTGCTGTGCTGCTGCAGGGCTGGGGACACGTGATCCCTGCAGGCACAAGGTGCAGGGAAGGCTGCAGTCCTGGCTGGGGAGGGTGTGTGCGGGGTGTCTCTGCTCTGCCAGGACTGCAGCCTCCCCGTCCATACCTTGAGCCTGCAGGAATGGGGTGTCCCCGGCCCTGCGCCAGTGCAGGGAACCCTCTGCAGCCCCGCAGTCTTGGGAGAGAGTGAATGAGGTGAAGCGAGACCCCGGGACCGGACTATTAGGAGACCCCAGCCACGGGGAGGCCACCCCACTGGTGAATGCCGCCTGCCCTATTGATTATCTGAAAAAACAATTACTCACCTTTGTAACTGTTGTCCTTCGAGATGTGTTGCTCATATCCATTCCAATTAGGTGTGCGCGGGCCGCGAGCACGATCGTCGGAGAATTTTCTACCCTAGCAACACCCGGTGGGTCGGCTGTGGAGCCCCCTGGAGCGGCGCCTTCATGGCGCTGGATATGTACCCCAGCCGACCCAGCGCCCCCTCAGTTCCTTCTTGCCGGCTACTCCGACAGTGGGGACGGGGGGCGGGTTTGGAATGGATATTAGCAACACATCTCGAAGAACAACAGTTACAAAGGTGAGTAACCGTTTTTTCTTCTTTGAGTGCTTGCTCATATCGATTCCAATTAGGTGACTCCCAAGCCTTACCTAGGCGGTGGGGTCGGAGTGAGACATCACTGTGTGCAAAACCGCTGATCCGAATGCAGCATCGTCTCTGGACTGCTGTACAAGCACATAGTGAGTGGCGAAGGTGTGGACCGATGACCAAACTGATGCTCTACAAATGTCCTGGATCGGGACTCGAGCCAGGAAGGCAGTCGAGGAGGCCTGGGCCCTCGTGGAGTGGGCGGTGAGGCGTGGCGTCGGGGCACCGGCCAGGTCGTAGCAAGCACGAATGCAGGACGTGATCCAAGAGGAGAGACGTTGCGAGGAGACCGGTAAACCTTTCATCCGGTCGGCCACTGCAACGAAGAGTTGCGTCGTCTTCCTAAACAGTTTCATACGCTCAATATAGAAAGCCAGGGCCCTGCGTACGTCCAAGGAGTGCATACGCTGGTCTTGACGGGTGGCGTGCAGCTTTGGATGGAAGACCGGGAGAAATATCTTGGTTCACATGAAAAGCTGATACCACCTTGGGAAGAAAGGCAGGGTGGGGGCGAAGCTGCACCTTGTCTTTATGGAAGACTGTGTATGGAGGCTCAGACGTGAGCGCCCTGATTTTAGAAACATGCCTCGCTGAAGTGATGGCTACAAGGAAGGCTGTCTTCCAGGATAGGTAAAGGAGTGAGCAGGTAGCCAATGGCTCGAACGGGGGCCCTGTGAGCTTGGAGAGAACCAGGTTAAGATCCCACGCCGGAACGGGTTGACGTTGCTGTGGGTATAGCCGGTGTAAGCCCCTGAGGAATCTGACAACCATCGGGTTAGAGAAGACCGAGGAAGCGAGTTCTCCTGGGTGGAACGCCGATATAGCGGCCAGGTGAACCCTGACCGAAGATATCGCCAAGCCCTGCTGTTTCAGGGATAGGAGATATTAGAGTATAAGTGGAATAGACGCCTGCAAGGGGGGCGTGGCCCGCTGCTCGCACCAACAGGAGAAACGTTTCCACTTGGCTAAGTAAGTGGTCCGTGTAGAGGGCTTTCTACTTCCCAGTAGAATCTGTTGCACGGGATGTGAGCATCGTAGCTCTGTCCGATTTAGCCATGGAGCACCCACGCTGTAGGGTGGAGCGATTGCAGGTCGGGGTGACAGAGTTGGCCGTGGTCCTGAGAGATCAAGTCTGGGCACAAGGGAAGCATGATCGGAGTTTGAACGGATAGCTCCAGAAGCGTGGTGTACCAGTGCTGTCTTGGCCAAGCTGGAGCGACTAGAATCACACGTGCCTTGTCTCTGCGTAGCTTGAGCAGTACCCTGTGGACCAGTGGGAATGGAGGGAAAGCGTAGAACAGCTGGTCTCTCCATGATAGGAGGAAAGCGTCCGACAGGGAACCCGGAAAATGCCCTTGGAGGGAGCAGAACACGTGGCACTTCCTGTTGGCTCATGAGGCGAACAGGTTGACCTGGGGAAATCCCCACCTCTGGAAGATGGAATGGATGATATCCAGGTGAATCGACCACTCGTGCGTCTGGAAGGATCTGCTGAGACGGTCTGCTAGAGTGTTCTGGACTCCAGGGAGGAACGATGCCATGAGATGTATCGAGTGGGCAATGCAGAACTCCCACAGGTGAATGGCCTCTTGGCATAGGAGAGACGACCGGGCTCCTCCTTGCTTGTTGATGTAGAACATGGCCGTGGTGTTGTCTGTTAGGACTGACATGCAACGGCCATGTAGGAGACCGAGAAATGCTAGGCGCACGGCCATCAGCTCTCGAACATTGATGTGCAGAGCTAGTTGGGATGCGGTCCACAGGCCCTGGGTATGGTGCTCCCCGAGGTGAGTGCCCCAACCTAGAGATGAAGCGTCCGTGACCAGGTGCAGGGAGGGTTGTGGGGTGTGAAATGGCACTCCTGCACAAACCGCCTTGTGATCCAGCCACCAGGTGAGAGACGTCAAGACCGAGTTCGGAACCGTGACCACCATGTTCAGGTTGTCCCGATAAGGACGGTACACCGATGATACCCAGGCCTGAAGTGGGCGAAGCCGAAGTCTGGCATGCCTGGTTACATAAGTGCAAGAGGCCATGTGTCCCAACAGGCCGAGGCATGTCCTTATTGTGGTGATCGGGAAGACCTGGAGTCCATGGATAATGTTTGTGATGGTGTGAAACCGAGCATCTGGCAGAAGAGCTCGGGCGAGTCTGGAGTCTAAGACTGCCCCGATAACTCTATTCTCTGGGTTGGCTCCAGAGTGGACTTTTCTTTGTTGAGTAAAATGCCTAACTCGTGGAATGTTTGTAGTATTATCTGGACGTGAGTTTGAACTTGCTCCCTGGTGCGGCCGCGCACCAGCCAGTCGTCTAGATACGGGAACACCTGTATACTTTGTCGACGAAGGTATGCTGCCACGACAGCCATACATTTGGCGAACACTCTTGGAGCCACGGACAAGCCGAAGGGAAGGACGGCAAATTGGTAGTGCACATGGTCTACTACAAATCAAAGGAAGCGCCTGTGTGGGGGGTAGATTGCTATATGAAAATATGCGTCCTTCATGTCGAGGGCGGCGAACCAGTCTCCAGGATCCAGGGAAGGGATGATGGTCCCCAAGGAGACCATGCGGAACTTCAACTTTACTCTGAATTTGTTGAGTCCGCGTAAATCTAAAATGGGACGTAGACCCCCTTTTGCTTTGGGGATCAGGAAGTAGCGGGAGTAAAACTCCCTGCCCCTTAACTCTGACGGAACCTCCTCTATGGCCCCCATAGAGAGAAGCCCAAAAACCTCCTGTATAAGGAGATGCTTGTGAGAAGGGTCCCTGAAGAGGGACGGGGAGGGGTGGTGGGAGGGGGGAACGAAGAAAACTGGAGAGCGTATCTCCTCTCTACCGTGCGAAGGACCCAACGGTCCAAGGTTATAAGGGACTAAGCATGGTGGAAACGGGAGAGGCGCTCCCGAAAGAAAGGGAATGGATCCTGGGTAGTGGCTGGCACGCCATCCTCAAGCGCACCTTCAAAAATTTTGCCTAGATCCTGAAGGTGGTCTAGGAGGGCCTTGGTTCTGACCGGGTTGGGGGCCGGTCGACCTCCGTCTACTACCTCGCCCCTGCCTTCTGGGGAAGTCCTGTCTTGGACGAGGAGGAGGGTAGAACCTTTGTGGCTGGGGCCTAAAGGCCCTGTGCTGGGGTCCTGGGACATGCATCCCCAGGGAGCGCATGATGGTTCTGGAGTCCTTGAGGCTCTTCAACAGAGAGTCTGTCTTGTCCAAGAACAACCCCTAGCCCTCGAGCGGCAGATCCTGCAGGGTCTGCTGCAGTTCTGGCGGTAACCCCGAAACCTGGAGCCAGGAGACGCGTCCAGGTGCTATCCCAGCTATCCCAGATGCTAGTGTCCTGGCAGCAGAGTCCGCTATGTCCAGGGAGGCCTGCAAGGAGGTCCTAGCCACCTTTTTACCTTCCTCCACTAGGGCCCCGAACTCTTCTCTTGAGTTCTGGGGGACCAACTCTTTAAATTTACCCATGGAATTCCATGAGTTGTAATCGTACTGACTCAAGAGCACCTGTTGGTTTGCGGCTCTGAGCTGCAGACCCCCCGCTGAGTACACCTTACGCCCAAACAAATCGAAGCGTTTGGCGTCCTTCGATTTGGGCACTGCCGCCTGCTGACCATGACGCTCTTTTGCGTTCACTGAGGAGACTACTAGTGAACACGGCGGAGGGTGTGTACTCATGGTCTTTAGAGGGGACAAAGTACTTCCTCTCTACACCTCTGGCAGTGGGAGGGATGGAGGCCGGGGTTTGCCATATGGCATTAGCGTTAGCCTGGATCTTACGAATAATGGGCAACGCCACCTGGGATGGGGCATCAGCTGAGAGGATGCTCACCACTGGGTCCTCCACCTCCACTATCTCCTCAGCCTGTAGGTCCATGTTCCGTGTCACCCTACGCAACAGGTCTTGGTGGGCACAGAGATCTATTGGAGGTGGGCCTGAGGCTGTTGTACCCGCCACCGCCTCATCTGGGGAGGATGAGGACGACGCCTCAGGGGGTAAAGGATCCAGATGAGGGTCCGGCTCCAAGGGTCCCTGATGTGCAGGATCTCCTGCACCGGGGTCTGGGGCCTGCGTGGGTGTCAGCACTGGAGCCTCCATGCCCCCTGGGGGAGGACGGGAGATGGTGGCCTCAGGAACCCTGGGCTCAGAGTGTGCCGAGCGAGAGGCCATTGGTGGAGCCCCTTGAGCTTGGTGATATGCCCATGGGGTCCAGAAAGACCAACGTGCAGGGTCCTGTCTAGGGTCCTCTGCCCCCTCCTGCCAATGACCCGAGTCATCTGCAGCCTGACCCTGAGCAGGGTATGCTGATCAGGAAGCCCCTTCCAACGAGCGAGACGCTGATCTTGAGGGCCAGGGCGGTGCCGAGCATGATTGCAGGGGCTCGTCCTGGTACGGTGCTGAGCGGCGTTGGTCCACAGGCGAGCAGTCTCTGCGCGGTGCCGGTGAGCAGTACCGGGATCGAGAACGGTGCCAATGACCATGCCGGTGCCGGGATCCAGATCCGGATCGCAAAGATGAAGACCGTCTGTAGACTCGGTGCCGGGAGCGGCCTCGCAAACGGGAGCGGCGCTCATACCGGTGCCGGGAACTGCGTCTGGACTCCGACCGGTACCGATGCTCAGGTCGATGGCGAGAAGTAGACTGGTGCCAGGAGGAAGATCTGGGCCGCGAGTACGACTGGTGCTGAGGTGAAGATCGGTGCCAGGACTGCGAGTGGCGTCGGGACCTGCTCCGAGACCAGGAGCGGTGCCGCAAGTCCTCGCTCGGAGATGGAGGGCATATCAGGGCAGGCTTGCCCCTGGATTGCACTGTGCGAAGGGGATGCGGTGCTGCGGGCTGAGACGGCGGTGGCTCCGTGAGGACGATAAGGTCTTTCGACGTTGCAAAAGTCTCCGGAGTAGAAGGGAAACAGGGCTCAACCACAGGATGAGGCGGTGAGCCAGTCCGCCCCTGACTCAAGGGCCCTACACCCGGTGCCGGACTCAACGGTGTTGACGATGCCTGCACCCTCTGGCGCTCTGAAGCTGGACGTGGCAATACCACCGGTGCGGGGGGAGCCGGTGCCTGTTGGACGACAACGTCCTGGGTCTTGCGGGGTCTTTTATGTCCCGGAGACAGGGAACGGTGCCGAGGGGCTTGCGGCGGACGCGGTGCTGAGGGAAGACGGTGCCATGGGGCCTTATCCGCGTCTGCTCGCGGTGCAGTACCGGAGGGTGCCGCTGGGGCGCTGCGCACTGAGGCGCTCGGTGCCGGAACTTGGTGCGCCAAAGGGAGATCTGGGCTAAGTGCTGCCTCCATAAGGAGCTGCTTAAGTCTAAAGTCCCGCTCCTTTTTGGTCCTTTTTTGGCCCGAAAGCCTTGCAGATCTTACACTTGCCCGTCTGGTGAGACTCCCCTAATCACTTCAGACAAGAGTCGTGAGGGTCTCCTGTTGGCATAGGCTTAGCACAGGTCCCGCACATCTTAAAGCCAGGAGCCTTGGGCATGAGCCCGGCTGCGCGCCGGGGGGGGGGGGGGGGGGGGGGAAAGGGGGGATAATAGCCCCCTTAACCCCCGCTAACTATTTA
This sequence comes from Chrysemys picta bellii, assembly GCF_011386835.1. Classification (NCBI taxonomy): domain Eukaryota; kingdom Metazoa; phylum Chordata; order Testudines; family Emydidae; genus Chrysemys; species Chrysemys picta. Next base: position 4,435,608 of record NC_088804.1, on the reverse strand, counting down.
TAACTACTCTACAAAACTATTAACAACAAACTACTAATCTAAAAGTATATAACCAACAACTATCTACAAGAATGAACAAGTAAAGCTAGGGAGAGTGGAGAACAGCTATGCCGTGCTCCACAGTTCCAACGACCATCACGGGCGGTAAGAAGGAACTGAGGGGGCGCTGGGTCGGCTGGGTTATATATCCAGCGCCATGACGGCGCCACTCCAGGGGGCTCTACAGCTGACCCACCGGGTGTTGCTAGGGTAGAAAATTCTCTGACGATCGTGCACGCAGCACGTGCACACCTAATTGGAATCGATATGAGCAAGCACTCGAAGAAGAACTCTCCATTAGTTGAATAAAATCCATGTCCCCCCACTACTCGTATAACTGGGAGTATTCTGTATTATGCCATTCAATAGTGGCTCTGTGACATCAGCTTCACACTCTCGTAGTTTATGCTGTCACAAGCTCCCTGGAGGGAGTTGTGGGCCTGTCATTCCATGACACGCTCACATGATATATTGGAACAGTTAACGTGTCCGGTGTCAGACCTGCCAACCTTGGCTACCACTGCCAGGGCGGATCTAGACTCCTGACCTACCTTAACTGGGAAGTAGTAGGAGCGGAAGCTCAAGTGGTCCCGTCCACAGAGAGGGGGATGCTCCGACCTCAGATGCATCTCCACGTGCTGGAAGAAGTCATGATCCTGAAGGGACAGAAGTAGTTGAGAGGTAGAACAATTTGCTCCTCCCACCCATGTGAGGCTGGAGTAACATCAGGACATGGTCACACTCCATTAGCAGCCTGTGCCCTGCACAGCGCAGTTAATTCCTGGCCACAAAGGCCCCCCCACCACTTCCAGACACTGATTTTCTTTTTCACTGGGACAGGAGCATCCAATACCGGCCTACCCAGGGCCATGCTGCCAGCCTGCCACAAACACAACGGGCTCCCCAAACTTGCGTAAATCCAAACAAGTGGCAGCTGCTCTCACGTGTAGGATGGAAGTGTGGCCAAAGTAGTACAGCTCCCAGCATGCAATGCTCCAGCAGCCTCTGCTTGAATCAAGATGGAGCATCAAGCACTGGAGCTAGCTGCTACAAGCTGCACGTTCCTATTACCATATAGGGTTCAGGTTGTCCCAAGCCATATAACTCAGTGGGCCATACTTTAGCTAACCCTTTAACATGTGCACCACTATTTAAATCCATCCCAGACAGCAAAGCACCTGTGATTCATTCCTAAGGAAGCAGTCACAGGGAAGACCAGTTAGTGGGCTCTGTCTCTTCCCACCCTCCTTCCATATGCCCTGATCTCACCAGCTCCCTTTCGCAGGAGCTTTGTTGCACACTTGACTTTCACAAACTGCAGTCCCCTATAGTCTACGACCAACACACACAAGGCAATAGAGGAGGCTGACACAGGAGCTGGGTGTGGCTGGGCAGTCATGCAGTGCTTCTGCAGCAGGATGGCTCTTACCTCGTGGGACGTGAAGGGGACCAGGATACCAATGCCCCCTGACAAGGTGGTATACACGAGAGACTCAGACCCTCCAGGAATCAGCGTGGTCTTCTGTAACGACAGCACCGTCTCTCCCACGTGGTAATTCATAATCACTTCAGCCTGCAAACAAGTCATGGGTCAGTATTTTCCTCTGGAATTCATCCACAGACGTACTCACAAAAGGAGCCGGCAGGCAGTGCCCTGCGTGAATACACAAATGTGTATCCGCATCTGAGCCGCAAACCCCGCGGATCTGCAGGGCTCTACACCAGGGGTTGGACTGAGACTCCGAGGTGGCACCCCCGTCCCCACTCTGGAGCCTGGTCGGGGAGAGACGTGCTGGCAGCTGTGGGGACCCGCGGCAGACCCTCCACCTGCCCTGGGCATGGGGCCCGAGCAGCCCCCGGCCCCTGTCCCTACCCCCAGGCTCTCTGCCCAGGGCAGATGGAGGATCCGCGCCGCAGTTCCTCACAGCTGCCTGCCCGCTCTTACTGGCAGAGCTCTGTGCAGATCCAAAATTTGTATCCGCGTCAATGGTCCACACATATCAAGCGGATACCGGCGGATTTGCATGGCTCTACCGGCAGGAGCAGGAGTGGGGAATGGAACAAGCTCTTCCACCGGAGAGTGTGCAGCAAAATCCAGCACTTTACGGCTTAGAGCTCTTCACACACATGGATGTGGCTGATAAGAGGGCAGGGGAGTGAAGGAGAAATGTAACCTGGGGGCCCTTGCCCCATTCCCAGAGACTCACTTCTCTGTAGGTGTTCGCCAGTGCTCTCAGAACTGGACGGTGCTTGGCTGTGGCCATTCTGGTTACAGACCCTTACCCGGCAGGATTCATCTCCCCCCAGGATGGAGCCCCAAAGATGCACTCGCATTCACTCTGCACAGCTCCACAGAGGGGCTGATTGCCTCTCCGCCCAAAGGTTACCTTCTGCGACGCTCCATTGAGAAGCCCTCTGTCCCACAAAGCCTTGTTGCCTGTCGGATCCTCGTCTACCTCATCGTTTGTGTTGGGAGGCAGCCTCACCTGTATTGACAAAGCAGGACACAGTCAGCCTGCTGGTCTGTTGCCAGCACCGTACGGAGAAGAGAAGGACACTGCCAGCACTGGGGCATTGAGTTTGCATTACATCACGTGCTCTGGTCTGGTGGGAATGCAACACAGACCCTCGCTGGCATGCGTGTGGGGCACTAGGAAGGCTGGATGCGTGAGTGTTTGGGGAAATCCTTAGGCCCCTGGAATGACCCATCTCTTGTCATTCACAGCAGTGGGTCTGGCTACACCAGAAACGCTGCTGCAGCTGTGGCCCTGTAGCATGGGCACTGATTACAGTGACAGATGAGGGTTTTCCACCACTGCAGTGAATCCACCTCTCAGAGGCAGTAGCCAGGGTGAGGGACCTGGCGGTGTCGACACTGGGGTTTAGGTTGGCTTTGTTACGTCGCACAGGGCAAGACATTTTCCACAGCCCTGAGTGACGTAGTTAAGGCAGCCCAACTTCCTAGAGTAGAGCAGTGTTAACGGGCTGTACAGGAACAGGAAGATAGAAAGGTGACTAATAATGCAGCTCCTTCACCAAAGAGGCCAGCCTGGAGGTTTATCCTCACCCTAAACTAAATGCATCTCTTGGCACCAGTGTAATTAAAAACAGCGTGCACCATTTTATACTGTCAAGTCCAGAAAGTGGCCAGTGTCAGGATATAAAGGGAAGAATGTATGCATCAGTGCAGAGAGTAAGAACACAGGATACAGCACCCACAACATAAGAACGGCCGTATTGGGTCAGACCAAAGGTCCATCTAGCCCAGTGTCCTGTCTACCGACAGTGGCCAATGCCAGGTGCCCCAGAGGGAGTGAACCTGACAGGTAATGATCAAGTGAGCTCTCTCCTGCCATCCATCTCCACCCTCTGACAAACAGAGGCTAGGGACACCATTCCTTACCCATCCTGGCTAATAGCCATTAATGGACTTAACCTCCATGAATTTAGCTAGTTGTCTTTTAAACCCGGTTATAGACCTAGCCTTCACAACTTCCTCAGGCAAGGAGTTCCACAAGTTGACTGTGCGCATTAATTTCATTTTGTGGCCCCTAGTTCTTGTATTATGGGAATAAGTAAATAACTTTTCCTTATTTACTTTCTCCACATCACTCATGATTTTATATACCTCTATCATATCCCCCCTTAGTCTCCTCTTTTCCAAGCTGAAAAGTCCTAGCCTCTTTAAGCTCTCCTCATATGGGACCTGTTCCAACCCCCTAATCATTTTAGTTGCCCTTCTCTGAACTTTTCCTCTGAACATACGGGGAAATAAGATAAAACTCATGATAATTAAGAGCTAAGTCACCAGGGCGGAACTGGTCACATGGCACAGGTCTCTGGCTGCCTTAGCACCGGCATTCACAGAGTGCGTTCACAGAGGTGAAGCTAAGTTGTGCCAGACCAGCCTGACAGAGGCTGGGGCGTAATGACAGACAAGGATGGGCTTGTGCCTCAGCCAAATACTAGCTGAGTAACATTAGACACGTCTAGAACTCAGGCTTCGAAACCCGCACCGTGTGCACTTTAGAAACCGATCAGACTACCACCAGGAGACACAGTCCACGTGCCACTGAAATTCAGCCCCCAGTGGGGGGAAGAACAGGTCAGGAAGCAGCATGGAATTCTGTAACCAACCCAAACTGCGCAGGGAATTTCTGGAGGCAGAGCTAAACACCAGAGCTGGGATTTGGCCAATACAAAAAGGTAAATACCCTTGCTCTTGACAAAAGCATCAGGGAATGCTCAGTGGCTACCAAAGGTCAAGAGCACATCTGCCCTGAAAGTTTTTATTTTTAAGTAAGTTCAGTGAACTTTTGAGTATGGTGGTTTCTGATGCCAATGCTTTAACTTGTTTGCTTTGCATATTATGCTGTGAAACTACAACAGCCAGCCATCTCACTGACAAATAACTGTCCCAAGGGGCACTTGTAACAAGTGAACGCTAGCGATAGGGCGTTGGCTCTAACTAACATACATTTTCTCATTTCTGTAGACACACGTGGCTGTTCCCAGTGAGTACTTGCGGTCTCTGGGGTGTCCTGACGGTTCAGACACACGTACTCACCACACAGATGTTGCCAAACTTGTCTGCTCCTGCCACAGTGTCATAGTCAAGGAGGGTGGCGGTGGTGACCCAGCGGGGGTAGGTGTCATCGGCAAAGATGATCAGCTGGTTCTCATTCCTCTTGTAGCGCACCCAAATGAAGCTCTCCTGGACATCTGACACAATCACTCTGTGCCCGATGGTTTGGATGCCGGAGATGTAGTTGGCAATGTGCTTTTAGAAAGGGAATTACAACAGTAAGTTGCCCTGATAAAGAACTCAAATGGGCTTCATTCCAACTCAGAAAATCCACCCGACTCAATTCATTTAAATGCCTTTTCTTCCTTGCTCCATCGACTAGTCCCCAATTTTACACCCTGGCTCCGACACCACAGCTGCAGTTCTGACCCACCATGGCTCCAGAACATGGACAGTGGCAGTGGTGTTAGTGCATACCTGAACTACAGTGGCCGCTGTGCACAGTTCTTGACCCCATAAATAACCCTGTCTGGAGCAGAAGTAGCCTGACCGGGGTGTGTGTAGGAGCACAGATGCCAGCTCTACATCTACAGATGTGTTGACTATGTCCCCTGACCTCCAGGCCAGGCAATGCCCCTTCACAGCTCCGGTCACAAAGCATCCGAGAAGAAAATTTTGCAAGTTGTGATGGGAGCCAAAACCTAGGCAAAATCTGTCCTCTCCATGTTCCCTTTTTACCCTGTGGATTTCTGGTGTGTCTATGTGCAGTGGACAACCAGAGGTTGGCCTAAGACCTGCAGTTTGCAGGGGAAGGAAATGGGAAGAGAAGCAGCCAGCTAAAGCACTAGAAAAAGTGCTTTGCAGTTTCTTTAACTGCTATTGTGCTGTATAACGTATCAGCCATGCAGAGCAAAACACCCCCCACCATATGCCTAGAGCTTAAAGGAATGCAGTTTCCTTGGCAGTCCTAATGGAACCTAATGAGCCTCTCTAGGTATGTGTACACTGGACACTAAGGCTGGGCTCTGACTCAGGTCTGAGCCCAACTCTTTCTAATGTCCACACACAAGTCAGTCTGACTCGGGTCAGCAAGCACTCAGGACCCAGGTCCTAGGACACTAATACGGCGGTGGCTCAGAGACCAAGTCCCACTGAGACTTGGGTCCAAGGCCTCTCATTTTGCAGTGTGGATGCAGCTCAAGCCGCAGGCCTGAGTCAGAAGATCTGCGTAGTGCAGTACGGACCCATCAGCATGGCTGAGACACCCAGGCCCAGCAACTGTAAACCCAGGTTTACAACGCAGTGTGGCTGCTCAAGCGCAGACTTGGAAACACCGAGTCCACAAGCCCAGGTGCCACAGACCCGGGCTTAGTGTGCAGTGTAGACACAGCCTTTGACTTCTGTCCTGGCACACAGCACCTTCTGTGGCCGTAAAGGAGTGACGAGTTTAACAGCTGCCCACTGTAGCTCTCCAGTGTGTCCAGATCAAATGGCACTCCAGAGCCTCATCACTCCGTGGGCTCTTGGAAGAATCTACTGTCCTCTAGTGTAAGGGGTGAAAGTGTCTCCCATATAGTCAAATGGGAAATGTTACCAGACCCTCAATTTGTATTTAGAGGAGAGGTGACCCACATATCATACCGCAGTACTGGAGGGACTGTGCATTTCATTAGAACAAGTGTGTGAAAAACCCACTGACATTTCTGTCTAGAAGCGAAGCGTGGCAGAGTTTTAAAGTGTATTGCTCACATGACTGGTGATCAAATGATAGACCTTGCTGCTGTGGTTGATTTTTACTCGGTATTTCCTAGGTTATTCTGTTTTGGGGTGTATGTACAGGGCACCCAGAACTTTGGATGGGGCCCTCTGGTGTGGAGTTTATATAGGACAAACACACTCACACTGAACGTACCACACCTAAAACCCTGCTTTGAAAACGTATCCCCAAGCGTTACTCTTTACTCGTACCCCTCACCCCAAGAAATGGCACCCATCAAGAACCAAAGCCAATACCTTGTTCTCACACTTCCGAAGCAGCTTCTTCTTGCCCAGGTCGTATACACGTAAAAGTTTTCCAACTCCAATTAAGACTCGGCCTTGGAATGGGGCAATGGCTGCAGGTACCTCCTCCACAGGGGTCTATGCAGGGAGGTGAAAGGAACCCACATTAGAAAGTCCAGTGAGACAAACAAAACCCCCCGAAGACAACTGACTGTACTTGCACCTTTACTGAAAAATAAAGCAGAGCTGGAGAATGGACTTTATCCAGTGGTTCTGTTGAAGCTTTGAAGCCTTGATACTGGCAATGGAGTTCTCAATGCCAAGGTTAATCAGAGTCCTTGATGTGTCCTGCAGAATTCCTAACCCCCATGCCAGCAGTACACTATATGCTGGAACACCATGATTTATTGGTGCTTATGCAATCCTGGATAGGATACTCCCACGCCACTGAATATCTGACATAGCACTTAAATGAGAGTTGGAGTTGAGTGTGGAGATCATTCTACGAGCAATTGAGCAGAATATGCAGCAAGGCAGAAAAGGCACTGTCACCCCAATCAGGGGCTTTACTGTTTCCGCGGCATGAAGAAGATTTTACTTTTTGCTAAATCCAGTTCAGATTACAATCAGCAATCTTTCGGTCTCAGAAATCTCGATCCGATTCAGTGCTTGCAGTAAGAGTTCTGGATCAGCCAGTGGAGAAGACGTTAAATCTGAAAGAGCTCAAGATGTCCTTGGCAGCTCTAATACAGGCAAATTTTCCTAAGGATAATGCCATGTTCTTGTTAATCCAAAAGGACCCAACAGCCATCACAATGGAAAAAATTAATTCCACTGGCGTTTTTGGTGCTGACAGTCATCAGCACATTTTTCCAGGTTTGGTCACACTGGCTAACAAGAGCCAGTCCACCCAGCTAGCTCTGTGAGCTACACGGGGGGCGTTAAAACGCATCATAGCGGCCCTCGCCCAGGACAGAACCCTCTTGATGAACTTGGAAATATGGGAAGAAAGAAGAAAGCCACTACGTTCTTTAGCACATCCCCATTTCTCAACTATACTTGGTGCTGCTGAAACCCTGGAGGTCCATCAAGTGATCTATGCTACTATGAGCAGTCAAATCACTTATGCATGTAACCAAAGGAAGGTGCACAGGGCCATGCTACTAAACCTGGGTATCAGGGAACCTTCATCATCAAGACAAGTGACCTGAGTGCAGGTCAGCTTTGTAAAGAAATAGCCACCATGAAAGCTCAAGCGTGGAAATACTGCATTTTAAAATGGCAGTATTTCCCCCCTCTAACCTCACTAACTGTTCTCTGGGAGTGGGAATAGAGTCCTTACCTGTCAATCCGGCGCATGGCAATGCAGACATGGCACTGGCCAGGCCTCAGGAGACCCAGGGTCAATCTCCAGCTCTATCACTGACTTCCCAGGTGACCTCGGGCAGGTCAATTTCTCTGGGTCTCAGCTCCCCACCGGTAATGGGGGATAATCCTTCCCTATCGCCTACGGGGGTTGCGAGAATAAACATGCTGATATTTGTGAGGGGCTGATACTATGGGGTTGGGGCCAAACAAGCAGCTAGATAGACAGTAACTCTGGATGCAGAATTTTCCTGCCAGTTCCTCCTGGAAAGCAGACAGACTTCTCCCTCCTTCAAAGTTTCCAGAGCAGGAGAAAAATGATGGTTAGTCTACAGTCTCCCCAAATATCTAGTCACTTTGCCAGAGCCCAACCAGTGCCAGTGAGGTGCCCTGGAAAATTAGTAGTGAGATTTGGAGCTACTGCCAGTTGTGCAAAGTTCCTGCATCTGCATTGACTATCACCTGCCTGGGACAGCTCAGGGCTTGCCCATTTACCTATACTGGCAGTAGCCACACGAAGGAATGTGGGGCTGGCAGCTGACACAGTCTATCTGGTATATGCTTTGGAACAAGATTATCTCAAGCGGACTCAAAGTGTAGTTTAGTGTGGTCAGTTTTCCAAACTCATCTGAAGATTGTCTGGGCCTCTCATGCACTCAGTGAGCTTCAATGTGGATTTGCCTGGCTCCCTTCCTCCTCTCTTGGTCTGTACCTCCCCCAACGTTAGCACAAGAGAGGTCAGCCCACTCCACGCAGGGCACGCTCACCTTGTGTAGGAACTCCAGCTTCTCGCCATTATTCACCAGCTTGTATGTGTAGATAAACCCACCAGCCACCGACCGGGGGTTCAGAATCAGGTCCTTGGCCACTCCCACCAGCACATGCCAGTCGTCACTGGCGTTGGCGAATCGGCACACTGCCACACTGGGGACAACACAGACAGGTGCCCAGAGGCTAGTGTGAGCAAAGGACAGAAACCAAAGCCAGAGCTGCCTCGGGATAGGCTCTGCATGTCATACACGGATGGTAAAGCTGGGTGACAGCTTTGGAAGCCTGACTTCACAATGCTGATTTCATTCATCTATCCCCTCCACTCAGCTCCCCCCAAACACACCCTGAGTAGTCCTTTTTAGACAGCAATATAGGCAGGAAATAGTCACTGTGCCCAGGCAGGAAGTGAGAATCTGGGCTGCTGCTTTTTCTTTTGAGAGGGAATTTATGTTTTGGACATTTATAAGCAACGGCTTCTCCCTCCTTTCATCTTTCTCCTCCCCTGAGTGATGCTCAGCCCATCAGCACAAGGGTCAGGCGGCTCGAGGACCGATTACACAAAGCAAAATGGACAGTCTGCGGGTCAGTCGGCTGGACTCATCTTCCTTGCTGTGATTTCTCTCTTATACACAGTAACTGCCCTTTTAAATGCACCCACAACACTGCTTGGCAGTTTAATCTATGCAGAGAGGATGCTAAGGAAGGGAGGGGAACACAAGGACAACTGCTCCTATCATCTGCACCCCATAGGGCCTTTTTAGAATGCTGTCCTTCAACTGCTTGTTTAAAGGTCCAGTGAACATGTTGGCATTAAGAGCTAGTGCCTATGCCCACCTTGCATGACTGGGCTGGGCGATGGGAAGGTAAGAGCTTCGGCGTGCAGGGAGGCGTCTACTGGGGTTTAGTACCCAGCCTCCCAACAATGTGGCCTTTCAACTCAATCAACGTCTGGGCAAAATAAGCAGCAATGTATTAAGCACAAGACAGCCAGAAACTGTGTCTGGCACTGTTCCTTACCTGAAGGCAGCTTCGTTCTGCTCTAGTTGGACCAGATCTAAAGTATTGCCCTGGATGGGGTTCATCACTCGGACAACAGAGGCCCACTGGCCATTGCCTGCCTTGGGAGCACCGAAGATGGACTCGGGAAGGTTCTCATTCAGAAAGGCGGCTGCCATCTCTGCGGCCAGTTCCCTCTCGTCCTCACCTGCAGCCTCCACCATTTCCTGCAGCACACATTACAGCAGGAAGAGAAAGAACTCAGCACAAGAGGGGTTCGTTTCGAGACAGGCTGATACCCAAGCTGCTTGGCATGGTGGTGATTTAGAAGATGAGCTTCAATGGAGAGAGATCCCCAAGGCAAAGTGCTACTAATATGAAAGCCAAGTGAATGTTAAAGCCTCTGTTTTACAAAGTCAGAGAGCCAAGAGCTCAACACCTACAAGAAACCTACAAGGCCATGATGCCGCTCGCCTTGCTACAATACAGCCTGTTGCTATGGAGCTCAAAAGCATGGCACCATTGATTCCTCACTGCCCATGGGGCCATTGCTTTGGGGAGACAGCCTCCAAAACACCAGCTGATGCCACAGAGAAATCTTTGAGGAAAACAATCTATTCAACTCCAAGTAACCTCAGCAATAACAACAACAAATTCTAGAGAACGTGTGATACACAAGCAGGATCATTGCTCAGCGGAAAGGTCTGCAATGTCTGTCAAGGCACCAGGGTAGTGCATGCTGTGAACGGCAGCACTTGGACTGTGATTTATCTGCTGAAAATATGATTATGTGGAAGAGCCTCAACTAAACTAGAAAACCAACCACTAGTCATTTGGCAATGTGGAGTCTGAGGCCGCTATTAAGAAAACAACAGCAGCAAACCGTAAAGAACAATTTGTCCTTATACAGGCTCCTTCAGAGGAGCTCAAGTGGATTTTCAAACATTCAGTGTCACAGGGTCACCTGCTGAGCATTAAGTTTTACACGTGGAGACTGAGGAAGAGGCGAAGTGACTAGCCCAAGCCCAAACTGTAAGTGGAATGCAGTTCTCAATGCAGGACTCTGAGCAACCTCTCCTGCCATCCCCACAGGCCTGCACTGCACTCCATCCATCCCGCCCTTCGTGCTCAGGACACATGTGCATGTATGAGCTATCCTGATTACCTCAGCCATCTGCTGCTTCCTCTGGGCCTTCGTGGCCTCGGTGTAAGCATTGTGGTCTGTCTCGATGATGATCAGGTTGCTGCTCTCAGGGTGAATGACGAACCTCCTGGGGGTGTACTGCAGCGGGAAGGCAACCTGGTTGAAGACTGCCCCCAGCTTTTCCAACGCCAAAATCCTACATGGACAGAGAAAGGCCACATTTAGCAACTCCCAACACAAGCCACTCCCCAGAGACAGCGAGGATAGAGCTCAGTCTTCAGCTATCATCTCATGAATCAATGTTCTCTCAGCAGCCCAGGCCAGATGCGAGAGCGCTAATCGCTCTTTCCCAACCCTCAGAGCAATGTCCTTTCTTCAGAGCACAAACCCAAGGAGTTCTCAATAGCACTGTAGCTTTTTGGAGTGGATGCTGTATCGGAGCTACGTGAGAGATCAGCAATGGACTGGGTAATAGTTTCCTGGCAGAGGCCAATATCTGATGCCTCAGAGGAAAGTGAATGTTCCTGCCTCCAAGACACCCGGCCAACTGTGCAGTGTTGTGTGCGAGGGGGAAGAAGGGAACTTTCTTTGTAATCCCTTACAGGTGATCATACTAATCTCATGCATTTGGTTTGATGACCCCACTCTGCAGGCTGGAAACTGAACTACAGGGAAGGGATGAGACTGGCTCAATCAGTGGGTGAACTGAGCACGGAATCCAAGTCTCCTATGACTCCCACTTCCGTGTTTTATATATGAGACCATGCTATATTTATGCCAGAGATGACCGAATGAGTGGTGGGTGATCAACAGCCTTTTGCAAATGGTGCAGTTATGCAAAAGAAATCATATTTTATGAGGGGGGAAAAAGGTTAATAAATGGAATTGGGGAATCTTGTGAATACGGCATCTGAGTCCAAATGTGGTTTAGAGGCTACAGCTGGCCCCAAAAGTTTCTCCGATGAAAATCAGGCCAGTCACAAGACAAGAAAAATATCAGTGTCTGAATGACTGGTCTTTCTGTAGCTCGCCTCCTCAAATGCCAGTTCATCTGGAGCCAGAATAACCATGAGTCCCTTCAGAAAGATTCCTTTAAAAAACCATCAAATGCTTTAATATGCCAAAAAGGACAGACAAGAAGAAAGTGCCTGTTTGTAGTCCCATAAAGCAGGGCTCCTGAATTTAAGCTTCCCCTTTATTTTCACTTATCTTCCTAATTATCCCCCCACTGCCCCGGGCTGAGAGATGAACAGGCAACACAAAAAACATGGCCATTCCTCTGATTTTCAAGCCAAAAACTTACTCCATTTCCTACAGAGAAGCCTTTTCAGTTCATGAAGCACTTTCCCTTTTCTGTATTTTTACAGCATACAGCCAAATTACAGTAGGCCAGCCACAGAACTCCCCATACAGAGAAAAACTTAATTCCTTCTCTCTCCTGGTAAGAGCAGAGTCATTTTAAAATCTGTTTGTAGTTGAATTACTTTTCTTTTGTTAGAAAATACATCCAACTGTACAGCAATTCATGGACCACTAATGGACCTTTCTGGTGGCCTACAGAATGAGGTATTTTGGGAACCAAGCAATGGGTGACTAAGGAAAGACATTCCATGAGAAAACGTTTGGCATTGGCCAGGGCAAACAATGGCTCAGAACAAAATCACAGTGGTGAGCTAGAAGTGGAGTTGCATTTTCTAAACAGAGGCCTATAAAATAGCTTTGCACTATCGTTGTGGATCAGTAGTTGTGTTTTCGACCACTTGGTTGGACTTTTTTTTGGGCACATATTAGAAGTGTCATCTCCTAGCTATAAGGGGATTGTATACGATACTCCTACAGTGCCTGATCCCAGACCTGAAATACTCCAAATGCTGAAACCACCATAGATGTACTCATTTCTCCAGGGCCCCATTGCTGGGGCCAGCCTACCTAAGACAGCATGGGCTTCAAAGCAGGCAGTACAAAGCTAGCACAGAGCCTGAATACACAGTCAGCTCGTGAGTCTGCTGCAAAGCCCATGCTGCCTTCACTGCTATTGTTACCCAGCTAGCTGGATTTAAGCTAGGTCAGGGAGGCCAGCCCATGCACAGCTCTTGCTGGGTAGACCAGCCTTCACATGTAGTAGTTCATTGCCTTTTCGTAATACACAAATGAGCCACACCATGAGCAAAACCCAAACCAAACATTAAAGCCGTCCTACCTAGTGCTCTGAAAGCTGCTAAACAAACTCTGGGAGCCCTGCTAAAAAGGGCAGCATGGCTGTTCCACAGAATGGGGAGCTGTCCCCATCGTGGCCCTTTTCACAATGTCGCTATCCCACGCTGCGCTTTCCAGTGATGAAATCCAAGAGAGCTACTCGACATGCCCTTCAGTCACTTCTCCTGCAGCTTGGCCAGATGCATTTAAATTCCCCTATTTCCAGTTTATTGTATACTTTCCCACTCAACGACTGTGTATCCTATTTCTCAGTGGTGTTTCGGAGTAGCAGCCGTGTTAGTCTGTATCCTCAAAAAGAACAGGAGTACTTGTGGCACCTTAGAGACTAACAAATTTGTTAGTGCCACAAGTACTCCTGTTCTTTTTCAGCGGTGTTGTAATCTCCTCTCATTTAGAGGCATGAGAATCAGAACCATTGCAAATAATGCCTCTCAACTGCAACTTGCTGAAATACAAGCACAGTATGCAGGGGACAAGTTCCTGTAATAAACATTTCCGCTGTGCATTTCCAAATAAACCAATTGCTCAGTCTGTCTGTGTTCCTACTGGTCTAACACAGCTACCGACCTTGAGAACCGTATACAATTCTAAAATCTTGAGGTGACCAAGCTGGACGCTAAGAACAAATGTTTTGAAACATGCACAAGAACTCAGCCTTGCTAGAAAAGTACTGCTCTGTAAATAAAACTGATCTGTGATTATAATTGCCCAAATATGGTTATCTTCCACCTCACCTTAATATAGTGCCACTAAAAGCATACAAGGTGCTTTCAGGCTTAAGTATTCTTATGTCCTGCCCTGATGAGCTTACAATCTAATCAGAACAGAGAAACCGTAACTGAATACGGTAGGTATGGAGAAAGGAACAGGATTATAGACAACGTTACTTGGTAGCTCTACTTGATTCTTCTAGAACAAAAGGAAGCTGTTATCTCCTTTTTCTATTCCTCCACACTCCTGCCACCAAAACTTCTCCATTGGGAGTGTGGCTATTAGCTTAAATAAGATCAGACTGTTCCTGAACAAAATACACCTAAAACTACACCCATTTTATTCAATGACCTAAAAACTCAAGGTCAGAAGCACCAATCACCATAAAAAAATTTTCCTTTTACAAATTAACTACAAGTTGCATTTTATGAGCCTAGTGCTGGAGTCTGCATCTTGCTATCAGCTGATAGACACTGTTGCAATGGATTTTAAAATATATTAATAAGAATATGAATTGGTAAACCAGTTCCAAAGTTGAAAACTATCCCAATTATTACAAACATGGAGCAACCCTGCCCCACGGGAACGCCCTGGATTACTAATCTTGGTAGGAGAAGAATTAACAACATTTGGACAATTTAATAAAACAGAATATCTGGAGCAAAACTGGCTTCTAGTCATGGCTTGAAACCCTAAATGGGGCTGCTGAGTAGATTGCAGAATGCCCTTTGTAGGCCGAGCGGCAGATCCACTGGTAGAAACAGATTAAAAATGATGAGGTGGTGAAATATTTGAACCAACTGTGCATCCAACTGGCTTGTGCTCAAAGGTGCCTGACCATCTCCCAGTGGGGGACAAAGCTCAAAGATCTTTTGATCCCAATGAGGTGGGATTTTTACTGCAAATTCTCCCAAACACTATAAATTAGCTTGGTGCAAAACTGCCAGATGTTGAATATGAACAAATGTGTCTGCAGTGAAAGAGTGCTTTTAGGGAGAGGCAGGTGATGTTAAAAACTTTCTTTATCCAGGCATCACACCAGGAGATCCCAACAAACTGAAACGCCTCTACAGCCCTCTCCTCCCTCCTGAGAGCTACCAGCGCCTCTGGTTCAGAAGCATGAGAGTTTCATCAACCTTACCTCAATGTGTTTGTGGAAATAGCAACAATGCCCTCAGGACACTGCTCAGAAGCGAAGCCAGATGCAAACTCTAGAGTCTCATAGGACAGGGGGGTTAGATGAAAGCGGGACTGATAAGAATAACTCAGCCATGAGCGACTGGACATGGCCAGCACCTGGGGAAGGAAGAGAGACAGCAATTTCACCAATCTGGACATGAGGGGCAAGTTAATTCCCTGCAGCATTAAACAGAGTGTGCACATTCCAGCAATTACACTCTTAGTCACTGGAAAATCCAATCAATCACTGTGGGCATAATTTCACTCTGCCCAGAGACTGACTTCAAAACCACGCCCCCTCTAAGGAGCAACTTCCAAGGGAGCAACCTCCCAGTTCAGACATCATTGATTACAAGAACGGTGTCATGGCAACCTGGTCCCAAACGGAGTTTTGGAAAATCCAATTTTCTCTACAAAAGCCAATATCAACCGAAATGCTTACATGGCTTTTCTTTTTAAACAACTTTGTTTTTCAAAGGAAGTAGGTTTCTTTAAACAAACATTCCCTGTCATGCTGCAAGCTGAATATTGCAGTATTGTGCTAGTGCATGAAAAGTGACACTGATTAGAAACATAAATGGAGCTACCTAGTGTATTTGCAGTCAACCTAAGAGGAGTGCAGAAAGCAAACAAATGGCATAAACAGTGCAAAGTAAAAAGAACAGGAGTACTTGTGGCACCTTAGAGACTAACAAATTTATTAGAGCATAAAAATTAGACTTAAAACTCCTTCAGCTTTAACCTAAAGGATTATTTATACCTCAATTATTAGTTAAAATGATTTGGAGATGACCATGTTCTTGGCTGGGCAGCCAGACAGAGTTATACTAAATAACGTACATTAGACTCAGGGGGTGTCACTTGATCTCAGAACAGAGGGGAATGCAAGAGTTTGGCCTCTGAATAGAAAATGTATTGCTCTATTTTAACACTTCTCTTTCAAGGATCTGAAAGAGCTTTACAGGTATTAATGAATTCAGCCTCAAATCCTCCATAATACACGTTATCTCCATTTTACAGATGAGGGGACTGTGTACAGCAAGATGAGACTTACCCAATGTACCACAACCTAGAGCAGAATCCAGACCCCCCTCACCCCGTCCCCTGCACTGGCCATCACGAACCCAGCACTTCTCAACCCACGAGGTGTGATCCAAAACCGGGTGAACCCAGGGCTGGCTGCTTTCCCCAGTGCCACAACAGAAGGGCTGCAAATACGATTCTAAAGGCCTGGATCCTCAACTCCAAATGTTTTGCTTCAGCCACAGAGGAAGGCAGCTGACTAGTCCCTGGCTAAACACCTCCAGCCCTCTTAACACAGACAGGAGGAGACCATAACTTGCTTTGGGTCAAAGCAAAATAAATGCCACTACACATCAGGCAGCCGGAGACTGTGTGGATGCTCATGCAGAGCTTTCAGCCTTCGTATCCGGGCAGGAGAGGTCAGCTAAGAGACACTGAACGTGCCTAACAGAATCTGCTCAGAGCTTTTACACGTACAGCAGTGGAGTGGCCTGCCAGTTAGCACAGTCCCAGCACAAAGAGGGCAGTCCGACAAGCATTGCAGTGCATCATCGCTTAAGAACCAAGGCAAGACTGACACAAACCAGGGTGGTTATGTCAAGCACGAGCTATGTCCCAAGCAGCTCCAGAATGAAGCCACCCGGCTCTTCCTCCTGTACAGTAAGCTGGTCCTGTTGTGCAGCAGAGGCTTGTTCTCCACCCTTCCCACCAACGCGGGGAGCTGGCACACTGCACAGTGACCAATACTGACACTACACCGTGGCATCTTGCTTTACTTACCGCCTCTTGGCCTTGCATTCGGACTCTGAAGAGTTTCACGGGGCGTGAGCCAAGGTACCTGGTTCTGGTATCAGAAAGATCTCCAGTGACTGGATCCAGGACAGTTCGCAGCAGCACACCGTTCTTTCATTTAGGCGAGAGAGAAAACTCACTTAGTCCACGATCACAGAGACAATACTGGCCGAGGCAATTATACTTAATGAGAGAAGATGCAGTTTTTAACTAATTAGTCTGTTTTTCCCTCTCTCTTTTTTTAAGAGCTGAGGCACAAAGCGACTTTCCCGAAGTCCCAAGGGAAGTCTATGGTAGAACTGGTCATTGACCCCAGATTCCAAGTGCAGCACCTTACAGTTCCTCTCACCCAAACCCTCTTCCCTAATGATCAAAGAGTTACAGTCTGGCAACAAACAAGATGCCCAAGTAAAGATCCTGGGCTAGACTATTTAGAAGAGCCCGGTAATTTTTACCCCACGTAGGACTTATCAAAACAACATTTCTATCACACCATCACCTAGCTCTGCTCGTACAAAAGACTGGACAACAGGGAGATTACTGGAGCAGACCCTGGGGTGACATGCATGCTGCACCCGGGCTCTGCCCTCAAGGCGCTCTCTGCACAGCTGCCCAAGAACATTGCATGGAGGGAATAGTTTCTTTATAATCATCCTCTTCTCAAAAGGGAGCCAAAGCATAAAAATGCATGATTAGTGCTAGGCAACGTCTCAAAGAATTTGCTTTCTTTTGATCAGTGGGGGTAATTCACTTAAAATCTAATTACATATGGGGACTTGCTTAACAGCTGGAGCAACTGGGGTATTCCAGACAGGCCCATATGCAAAGGGGAATTAACTGCATGACTCAGACGTTCTATCCTGACAGGGGATGTCCACATGGAAAGTCTCAGGATGCTGCAATGGACAATATAATGAGCATTTAATAAAGTCTTTCAGGCTGAATGTCTCTCGGAAGGGCTTGTAGGAACCAGGCAAGTACGCCTCACCTGTAATCCAATGTTCAGGTACAGGAAGCCAATGGAGCCCCTCTCGCCCAGCTCATCCTGTTTTTCTGCCCCACCCATCTCCACGATACACAGTGATTCTGGCTGTGCAGGGAGGGCCTGCATACTCAAGGGCTGTAAGCAATCCTGTAAGAGACAGAAAGGGACACGAACATGCAATTACCACAAGAGATCCAGCTTTCTATCTAAGGAGCCTAAAGGTCACCTTTCAAAATTTGTAAAGAACAGTGTTCAATTCACATAGGAAACCCTAAGAGAATTATTTATGGTTTCCTAGTGCACAAGAGTTTTGGATCCATCTGCCTCACCTCCTGGCTTTCCCCAAATGATGTTGCATTTGCACTTGAGCAGTCTGGCACAATGGGTAGTGGTCCTGAACTTAACTGCTGAGCACTCTAGCGAGAGGCTGGTGGCCTAATGTAAGCAGTCAGAAGTGTCAGAAAAAGTTAGCAACCAGTTCAGGCACAAAACCTATGGGTCTAATATTTACTGGGGCTGTCAAGCGACTAAAAAAATGTATTGCGATTAATAGCACTGCTAAACAATAATAGAATATCATTTATTTAAATATTTTTGGATGTTGTCTACATTTTCAAATATATTGATTTAAATTACCACACAGAATACAAAGTGCACAGTGCTCACTTCATATTTAGTTTTGATTACAAATATTTGCACTGTAAAAGAAATAGTATTTTTCAATTTACCTCATACAGGTACTGTAGTGAAATCCCTGTCATGAAAGTTGAACTTACACATGTAGAATTATGTACAAAAATAGCTGCACTCAAAAACAAAACAATGTAAAACTTTAGCGCCTACAAGTCCACTCAGTCCTGCTTCTTGTTCAGCCAATCGCTAAGACAGACGAGTTTGTTTACATTTACAGGAGATAATGCTGCCCCCTTCTTGTTTACAATGTCACCTGAAAGTGAGGACAGGCGTTCACATGGCATTGTTGTAGCTCGTGTCGCAAGATATTTACATGCCAGATGCACTAAATATTCTTATGTCCCTTCATGTGTCAACCACCATTCCAAAGGACATGTTTCCATGCCGATGATGGGTTCTGTTCAACAACAATCCAAGGCAGGGTGGAGCAATGCAGGTTCATTTTCATCATCTGAGTCAGATGCCACCGGCAGAAGGTTGATTTTTTTTGGTGGTGGTGGTGGTGGTGGTTCGGGTTCTGTAGTTTCCGCATCGGAGTGTTGCTCTTTTAAGACATCTGAAAGCATTTTCAACACCTTGTCCCTCTCAGATTTTGGAAGGCACTTCAGATTCTTAAACCTTGAGTTGAGTGTTGTCACTATCATGAGAAATCTCACATTGGTACCTTCTTTGCGTTTTGTCAAATCTGCAGTAAAAGTGTTTTTGAAAAGAACATGTGCTGGGCCATCATCTGAGACTGTCATAAAATTAAATATATGGCAGAATGCGGGTAACACAGAGCTGGAGACATACAATTCTCCCCCAAGGAATTCATTCACAAATTTCATTAATGCTTGATTTTTTTCAACGAGCATCATCAGCATGGAAGCATGTCCTCTGGAATGATGGTTGAAGCATGAAGGGGCATACAAATCTTTAGCATATCTGGCATATAAATACCTTGCAATGCCTGCTACAAAAGTGCCACGTGAATGCCTGTTTTCACGTTCAGGTGACATGGTAAATAAGAAGCAGGCAGCATTATCTACTGCCAATGTAAACAAACTTGTTTGTCTGAGCGATTGGCTGAACAAGAAGTAGGACTGAGTGGATTTGTAGGCTCTAAAGTTTTACATTGTTTTGTTTTTGAGCGCAGTTACATAAAAAAAATTCTACATTGGTAAGTTGCATTTTCATGATAAAGAGATTGCACTACAGTATTTGTATGAGATGAACTGAAAAATACTATTTCTTTTGTTTTTCACTTTTACAGTGCAAATATTTGTAATAAAAAATAACAATATAAAATACACTTTGTATTCTGTGTTGTAATTGAAATCAATATATTTGAAAATATAGAAAAACACCCAACATTTAATAAATTTCAGTTGGTATTCTACTGTTTAGTAATGCAATTAAAACTGCGATTAATCGCTATTAATCTTTTTGAGTTAATCTCATGAGTTAACTGCGATTGACAGCCCTAATATTTACCATGAAAAGGTAACGTAAAACTAAGCCTATTTTAACTATCCATTAAAAAAAGGCTCTCTGCCTCAGGTAAATGGATGAGTAGAAGTCTGCAAGGGGACCATCAGCAACCATGCTTGAGAAACCAGTCTGTGCCTACTGGAAACAGAGAGTTTATGATGGAGGCAAGGTGTAGCCTCCTATGCCTTTAGACCAGGGGTGGCCAACCTGAGCCTGAGAAGGAGCCAGAATTTACCAATGTACATTGCCAAAGAGCCACAGTAATATGTCAGCAGCCCCCCATCAGCTCCACCCCCACTCCCAGTGCCTCCCACCCACTGGCAGCCCCACCCATCAGCGCCTCCCCCTCCCTCCCCACACCTCCCGATCAGCTGTTTTGTGGTGTCCAGGAGGCTTGGGGGGGGAGGGCATGGGTAGGCTCAGAAGAGGGGGCGGGAAGGGGTGGAGTGGGGGCAGAGCCTGTGGCAGAGCCAGGGGTTGAGCAGTGAGCACCCCCCGGCACATTGGAAAGTTGGTGCCTGTAACTCCAGCCCTGTAGTCAGTGTCTATACAAGGAGCCGCATATTAACTTCTGAAGAGCCGCATGTGGCTCCGGAGCCACAGGTTGGCCACCCCTGCTTTAGACCCTACTGATTGTGGACATCAAGGGGTAGCTGTGATGGGGGAGTCTGCCAAGGGTTCAAAATCAAACACTGCACGCTGTCCTGATTCAGCAGGGGGACAAAACACACTCAATTTTACTCATTCCCCATCACTGGCTAAAAACTCTGGTTTGTATTGGACCATCAAACTTTGCTTGTAAAGGAAATTCTGGAACTCACAGGAAGAGCGTTCACAGGCTGCACTATGTTTAGCTGAAGAAACAGACTGTTCTAATTACAAGGGTGCAGAGGCAAAGAATGACAAACTTTAATTTTACAGACTTCTATGTCTGCAGAGTGTTGGTGCCGTACCACTGATGGGCAACTTTCCCAAAGCACCCCAAAGCAGAAGCAAACTCCCCAAACATCCAATCCTGAGCTCCATTCTGTAGCTGCTCCCACTAGATTCAACAGCAGCTCTCTGGGTGGAGTGGCTTGAGAATCAGGCCCAAAGTAAACAGAGTAAGGAGTTTACTAAAGGCACATCACAAGTGTCTTCCCTAAAGGCACACCACAAGTTTTACCCTCAGAGCTAGGGTGGGCGACAGCAGTGCAGCTGGGAGGTGTACGTCCCAGCATCGGTAAACAGACACGTGTTAGCTCGGCTCGGGCTAGTGTCTAAATACAGCAGCGTGGCTGCAGCGGCACGGGCGGTGGCTCGGGCTAGCTGTCCAAATATGTACCCAGAGAGCCTGGTGGGATTGTCCTCAGGTGGCTAGCCCAAGCTGCCATGGCCATACTGTTATTTTTAAGCGCTAACTCAAGCGTGTGCACGTCTACCTGTGCTGGGGGATTACACCACCCAGCTGCTGTGCAGACACACCCTAATCTTAATGTCACAGAATGCCTGGATAAACCTAGGACCATTGGTACATCCAAATCTGAGGCAGAAGAAAATATGGCAACACTATTGTACTGTCTGCAACGGATGACTATATGGAAGGTATCTTGGTATTGGTTCGATAACACGACACAATCCCAACTGAAGCATTCATGTAATAAGGACATGGCAGCACAGGAAGCAAACAAAGCTGGATGTTCTTCTAAAACATCTGCTCTAGGAATTATTTGGGGAAAGTTCTCTGGCCTGTGTACTACATGAGGCCAGACTAGATGATCACAATGGTTCTTTCTGGTCTTAAGACTCTACAAAAGCTCTAAAGCCAAAGTGTCGGAAGACTTCAGACCAGTTGCAAGGAGCAAAGAACAAGCACAAAGAAAAAAGCAGATCTCAGGATGTGCTCACCGAAGGGTCAAGGGAAATAATTCTGACAGTGTTGTCCACCAACCCGACGGCAAGAAAGCGGGAACGTTGCTCCCCAGGAGGAACGTTGGCCAAGCTCATGCACACCACATCGGCCGACATCTCCTTCCTCTCCGTGTATTCATTCAGCTGTCCTGACTGAGAAGAAAGGCACAAAAGGATTATCAACTAGGCAATGGGCAAACTAGGTCAGACACAACCACCCACCTCAACCTTCAACCATTGCTCAAGACAAGGCTCTGGATTTCAAATTTAGTTCACATAACACTGGAAGCACCAGAACACAAGACAGAACTAAGAGAAAGCACATAATTTTGAGCCTGAGCTCCAGACTTGGGGGGTTGGGTTGCTCCATCCAAAACAAGCCTTTGAAGATTTGTCCATTTGTATTATCTCATCCAATGACATTCTACGGGCTTTATGGAGTCCCGCCCAGGGCCCATTCTAAAAGGCCACTTCCCTACTGAATCCTACTCTGAGGACACGTCAGAGGTTCAATCCTCACTGAGGCTGTAACCCAGCCTCAGGTCTCTACATCAAAACTCTCTGCAGTTTTAAATCCACGTACTGGGTCCATCTCAAAGTAGACTAATTCTCCTCCAGTCAGTGCTATCACCACTTGTCTCTGGTTCACAGCACACTTTACGATGGTTTTCTTTCCTGGTGTCTTCCATTCATTAACCCTTTTGTCTGCTCGGATGTGCCGGATGCCGTCTGGATAAACCTAAAGCAGAAAAATAAAACAGAAATAAAATACAACTTACCCACCCATTACGGGACCCAGTTCCCTTGTTTTTCTGACACAGGAGCTTCAGTGGCTCTAGACAGTGTCCAGTACCAGAGGTCATTCTAGGCAATTCTCGACCTATTGATTATACAATACACAGACTTGTACAACAAAGCAACCTACAAGCTGGAGACTTCTCTCCAGTGGGCTCATTGCAGGGACCCTCTGAAAACCTCTGTGGGCACAGGACTGGGAGCCTGTCACCCCTGAGTTTTAACCAGCTCTGGAGGAACTTGGGACAACAGATTCCAGTAGGTCCAACCTTACTGATAAGGCGAACAAGGAGAGAAGCCTGGATAACAGGGTCATGTTCCCAGAAGTCCACACTGGCCAAGCTTGTGGAACTTCTGGCAGAGCCTTTTCAGCATGGACATCAGGAGTAGCGAAGAAGCCATGGTCCTGCACCAAGTAGAGAATGGCAGATACAGGTGGACAGGATGTCTGAGGGTAACCTTACCTGTACCAAAGCATCATCCCCCAACAAGGAACAGGACAAAGTGGGGGTGGTACCCAGGAATCCAGAGTCAGTCACTTCCTCTACAGTCTCTCCGATAGACAGCACCAGCGTGGCATTTACGAAGGACACGATAATATAGGCATCAAATTCATCTGGTCAGGAAGAGAGAGAGGGAAAAGGGCTGCTGATTAGATACAAGGTCTCTAAACAAAAGGGAAGAGACTGTCAAATGACTAACAGTTATTCCTCAAAAATATTACAACAGTAGTTCCTTCATCCACTAGCAGCACTACGCAGAAGTTCGTTTCAGGAAACACCACAGAAGAGAATTAGCCAGCACTGTACCTCAGACCCTCTAAGGTTCAAGATCTAGCCAGTGATTCAGGTGATGGCTCAGAATACAAAGTCAGCTTGTGATATGCTGGGTTCTAGAAGACCGTACCACCTACAGCTGCCCTTTAACTGATAAGAAGAGAGGCAGAAACCTTGAAGTCTATGCTTGCTCCACTCAACTCTGGAAATTTAAGGGCCCAATGCAACTCCCACTGAAGGCACTGGAAAGACTCAGCTTCAGTGGCCCCATCCTAGAGACCTTTACGCACCCAAGCAATTCTGTTGACTTCACTAGGATTACTCACATCAATAAGGGCTTCTAATGGACTTGGGCGGATGGAGTTATTTAGTATTAATGCAAAAGGAAGTTAGAATATAGACAATGTCAGAAGAGCATTGTCTTGGAGGCCCTTCTCACTACCCCTAGCTCCAGCCTTGTCCAGGAGTTGCTAAACAACCTTACATTTATGTAGCCATCTTTATGGGCTCTACGGGCGAATGAGTGGTGACTGTTAGGGGCTCTCGATAAACACCTGCCTCTGCTCTCACTAGAACACGGTAGGAATGTTGCATTTAGCCTTCATTGCCAGCCTCTCCCACTGGGTGCAGCTGCAGGCACAGTGCTTTGGAGGTGGAGGAGCTACACCATTCCCAGCCTCTGCTAGTAGGACTCAGAAGAAAAAGCAAGGGAGTGCAGGCAGGAGGTTTGGATGGGGAGAAGAGGAAGCTCACATCTGCTCCAGTCCCAGGCTTTCCCAGCACTTGTCATGGTAGGAAACTAACAGGAAGTTTTTAAACAAATGTATTAAATAAAACAAGAAATCTTCCTACAATGAAATACAGCTGGATAAATATAAAACTCATCAACCCCACTGGGGAAATGGAGCCAGGAGCTTTGATGTAGAAACCAGACTGTCCCAGATAAACAACTCAACTCCTCTAGAGTGCTGACACTGCTGGCAGTAAGTGCCATTTCTTACCTATGAAAAATCTGTTTCGCTCAGCACACTGCGAAGTGTTTACAGACCTATTTATCACAGTATGACACAAGAACACTTCGAGAGGGCCAAGAGTTTTCTCTCTGTCCTGATCTTTATCCATTGATCAGTATTTCCCATGATCAGCATGTGAACAGGAGATGGATAAGTAGCAGATCAATTCTTAAACATGCAATAAAATACAGGACATTCTTAGATTTAATTCAGGATGCCAGCAAATGCTGGGCAGTGGCTTACAGGGGCCAGTCCCGAACATGTTGTCAATCTACAGCTAGGCCACATGTTATTTTTGAAGGCCCGACTGGTTAGTTGAAATGGTTCAGCAAGTTGTCACTCCTCTCCCCCATCTGTTCGGACAGACAGGTGTTGCAAAACCTGTTGTATCGCACTTGGGGGAGAAAAGTCTCTTACATACAGCTTAAAATATGCACATTTTACTGACCAATACCCGGCACAGAGACCACAGCTTTGTCATCACCATACTGAAGGTCTTAATAGAACTAAAGCCATCCCATCTTGGGCTGCAAGATTACTAACATCAATTACTAGTCTATTAGGTGACTCTGGCTCTGATCCTGCAATGTGACTCATGGAGGTAGACCCTGCAGATCTCCACTGCCTTCAGGGAGACTCTGTGTGTGTATAAGTCCCCACTGGGATAGATCACATCGCAGGGTCAGACCCTAAGGATGGAATTCTTTGACAGTGAATGGCAATTAAAAGATTAAAATCCTTTTCAGGTATGCAATGGTCTAATAATAGCACTGTTATTGTGATCTTTAAAAGTAGATGTTACTGGTTTTACAGAACCCTCGTTAATATATGCTGGTTACTTCCACTAGAGTGGACACCATCACCTGAAAGCCTTATTCATTCTTAATCACTGGAAACCTAGACCAACTTCCTTCAAAGGAAGTTCCAGAAGCCAGCCATCATTCAGACTGCTGAATAGTTACTGATCTATACAAACACTGTCAAAGGATAAACTGAAACATGCATTTTCAAGAGCAAATTTTGAAAATCCCTGTCACTTTTTAGCCACCTACAGGGCTGTTGCTTTTTGCAAGGGGGCTACCAGTGAGACACATGACTATCTCCCAGCAGCTGTGTGATTAGGAGCAAGACAGAAAGAACTCTGCTCCCATCTGAAAGCAACAGCTGAAAGAGAGTCCTGTTCGAAATCAAATTCCTGTTTGATCATTATTACTTACTTATAGATTTTTCTGTGTACTGATTTACTCTATAATTTGATGAAGTAACTAGAATCTCACATTATACTGGAGTGTTCAATGAATTCATGTCCCATTACAGATAAAATGTTTTTGCCTGAACTGTTGTATGGCTGTTTATTGTCCCTCCATTGGAACCTTTGAAATAAAGGGCATGATTTAGCAGCATGAAATAAATGAATAAAATGCATTCATCAGGATTCCTGCTTATCAATTTTGCTTTAGACTGTACAGAAGTTAACTGGAACTAGGTTTCTGAGGCACATGGAAAAATACAGTATTAGAATAAAGGGCTTTTTTTTCCACCCATAAGAAAAATTTCTATTTAACACAGTACAATCCAGTGTAGAGAAAATCCTACTGGCTGGAGTTCTAACTGGAGATGTATTATTCTGTATGCATATATAAAAGGTCAGAGATGCCTACTACTGCTATAATTATCTCAGTTGCCTCCTTTCAAGAACAGGACTAGTAAACAGAGAAAAATATTTTGATATTTCAGAAGAGTCTCAGCTGGATTCCATCTCCAGTTTCCAGATAGCATATTTTCTGTAGCTTCATGAATCTGACTTATAAAAAATGGCAGACTTTAGGCACAGTACTTTCTACTACGATCTTATACGTTATTAATAAAACATTCTATTTGAGTTTGTCTATTAAAATTCCTTCCTAGCAAACCAATCTGTGCCTTTAATCTAACTTCTACACACTGCCACAAAGCTCAGTATAAACGCTAGAAGGAAGTGGGGAGATCAGCGAGCGTGTGAATGGATGAGCACAACAACACAGCACAGCAGTACGCCGATTTTTAGGAGGTGCAGATGGAACAGTAGTAAAAAAGAAGCCCCAGAGAACATGCAATTTCATGGAGACTCTGGGATCAAGTCCCAATACACCACATTTCCCTGGGAAGCCCCACTCATAGGTTAGAGCTCAGGGATATTTCTGTGGTAGGAATTATAGGCTACCTTGTTCTCTGAATCCCTGGACCTTCATATTGATTCAGTTAAAAAGGAGTGTCCAGTTTGCCTCAGGTCTACCTCGCCATTCAAATACATAGATACACTCCCTTATTTACATGGCAACTCCTGTGTCAAAGCAGTCTCTAAATATACACACTCAACGTGCTCATCTTTCACTGGCCTCCTCTTGGGGTTTTGCATGGTCAGTTTGGAAGCAAATCCAAGGGGAAAGCCCACCTAACGCAATTATAGGAATGCTTAGCTAGCAATATCCTGGTTTAGATTTAGTGAAAGCTGACAAAGATTTTAAAGTTACAGTCACTACTTGTTCCCAAAGGATCCTGGGAGGGGATGGGGATTCAAAGAGCTGCTTTCTGATCCCCAGCCATACAATGAAGGTTTGGGGCAGACAGTACAAATATAAAGATTTCCAACTGCACAAATACTTCTGGAATTCATTTACTGTAAAGCTCAGCATAAAAGTAGCCTCAAGACTGCATTTCTCTCTGGGTAACCTGCGAGACAGCACAGTAGCCCCTAGCAGTAGGTACACACCTGTGGTGATCAGCACCTCCACCACCAGCCACCTGTGGAAGAGAAAAAGAGGCTTGGTATTGGTAGTGTGTATCACCACGTACCAGCCAGGGTTAGTATTTGCCTTGAAGGCTGCAAACCAGTATGTGCTTGCAGAAACCTCCCAGCATGTGCATGTTGTGGCAGAGAGATTCAATTTGGTACCTGGTCAGAGCCAGATAACAGGCATTACAGACAAACCAAAAGCCCTCAGACAGCGACACTTCTGTACAGTTTCAAGAGGAGATGCACATTTTAAAGGGTGCTGCGTTCTCTTTGGTTAAACCCAGTAAAACTAGCTGAAAAGACAAATTGCTACAATTTGGGGATCAGTTTTATAGACTGCTGAACGAACAATTGTGCCCAAATGTGGCTGCCCTCATCTTTAAAAGAGAAATGCTGCTCATGGAGCCCACAGAGTCCAGCCTCGTTTGCATGGATCAAGAGGAATGATTGTAAACTGGAACCGGCAGTATCTCTGGGCTACAGTTCTGGAGTAAGAGTGGGGGCTGGGGTGGAGTGGGTGGTATTCTGGTCCATTGTATGTAAACGTAGCCATGACCCATAGTCTCCTGACAAGTAGCTAACGTGATCCTCTGGCTGCCCCAGACACGGAAGATGCATTCAAGAGCAGTCAATGTGGTAGGATGAGGCACCAGCTATCCATTACTCTGTGGAGTGTTCGTGCATTCTAGAGACACCTCATTTCTAGAGCATCCAGTAGCTTGGGTTTGTGGTAGCCAAACTGGAATCTTTCTTGGCTTCCAATTTCTGAGGATGAGCAAGCCCGGTATCAACAGCACTCTGGAGACCTGGAATGCTCTATCCTTGACCCGATTATCACTGGGGAGCTTGCAGGCATTTCCTGTTTAGTTCTTTTCATGTCGCTCAACTTAAGCTGTACTCCAAAGTCCTGAAGAGTCGGGGAAATAAACTGGAACCAGTTCCAACAGGAAGTGAATTCCACAGCCAGGGCAGAAGTTCCTAAAGAACGCTGAGCCCAATGCAAGAGACATGCCACTCACTAAGGCTGCTTACGAGAGGCTGTGTCCCAGCAGCAGAGTGACGCCTCCATGCCAGCATGCTGGCTCTGCTAGGCACTGCAACACAGAACTCATGTAAGCAGCGCTAGTGAAATCCTCTACAAATAACCTAGAAGGGAGTCTATCAGCACTTGCAATAGCTTCACTTCAGGCCTTCAAGGGGGTAGTGCTAGCAACCAAGGTATTTCTGAAGAGCTCTAATCTCACCCCAAAGAGGGGGTTGTATTCCTCTGTTTTAATAAAATGAGTCCATTGTTTCAGCTGAATGAAAAACTTATGCTTTGTGCTGCTGTTTGCATCTAGCGCTCCCTTGGCACTGGTCCCCCTGCACACTCTGCTGGGTGTCTGGCTGGGAAATGCTGTCTACCCCAGAGCATTAGCCACCTTTTGCAGATTAGCAGGTGCAGAAGTATTACAAATCAAAGCCTTAGGCAGGTGTATTCTTATCTGCCTTTTTCTGGATATGCCTCCTACTGGCCTACAGAGACAACCCTACTGCAGTTACCACTAAGTGTGTGTAAAACACAACTGTGCACCACACCCCTCTCTCCACCACGAGCAGGTGTGCTGCCATTGACACTAATTAAAGCCAGAACCCCTGGAACTCAGATTGGCTTCATTTGCACCTAGCACTGAGTCCAGCTGCATCCAACTGGGAATGCATACCAGGAGCAGCACGCTGGAGACGGATGCTGCTGCCTACCACACATACTGGATGCTTCCTTTCCAATGAAATGGGAAGAGTAACGATTTTGGGGAAGCCAAAGGTAGTTTCTGGACACGGAGCATGTCTGGGTCTTTGCACACATCTTGCACCGTGCAGACAGGGCAGCTGGATCAGAACAGCTAGCTGTTATGGAGAGCATACTGCAGCATTACTTAGCACCCTTTCTGTGCCCTTGGACAATACAGATCGTTTTAGTCTGTGCTTGAGGGAAGGATGATGTACCTTCAATGTGTCTCCTCACAGTCCAAACAGCATTGGGGTTACCAGGCAGCTCTGAGACGGCCATTTCAGACACCTAATAGGAAATAAGAGCAGGGTTCCTTTGAAAACAGGTTCAGATGAACAGATGTTTACCCCAGTCAAACACTGAAGCATTACAGTGACTAGCGGTTAATGGTCTGCACAGCTACCCAGGGCAGTTCTCAGTTCCCACTCTCACTCCCTGGACTAGAAATGTTGTTGAGGGAAAATCTTCAGCACACCAGACACAGAGAGAAAAGTGACTCATGTCATCTCATGAAGTGATACCGCAGGCTGAGCGGCTTGGTCCATCCATTCTTGGCCAGGACAGTGGCTGTGACCTGGGTTCCACCAGATGGGGAGTTAGGGATCAGAGAAGGACCCAGAGAATCTCTGGGGAAGAATATCAATTCCATACATTGTTTGCATGCTAGGGTAGCTGGGTTGGTCCCAAGATACGGGAGACACAAGGTGGGTATGTTGGTGAGAGAGGCTTTCGAGCTACACAGAGCAATTCTTCAACTCTGCGAAAGGTGCTCAGAGCGTCACAGCTACATACAAGGTGGGAGTTAAGACATGTTGCACCTTACAACACTCTGTAACCCACTAACTCTCCTTTGTCCTAGGTCTGCAGAGATGTTAATTGCCTACTTCATTTTAAATAGTTGCCGGCAAAAAGCGTTAACCCCTTATGCTTAATAGTCTGTCCCACTTTGTATATAGCTGTGGCACTCTGAGCACCTCTCTCAGACCTAAAGAACGCTGCAAAGCTCAAAAGCTTATCTCTCTCACCAGCCGAAGTTGGTCCCCCACCTAGCTTGTCTCTCTTAATTCCATTTGTTCACACGCCTAAAATGATCACATTCAGGGATTACAGGGTAGTAGGTCAATGGAAAACCTATGGGTATCACTCCTGTACACTCCAGCACCACAACCCTCATGACTGGACAACAGGGACTGATTGTAGAGTCTGAAGAAGAAATTACATTTACACAGGGACTTTGGTAGAAAAGGGTAAAAGAACAAAGCCTTTCAAGAGTTGCACCAAGGACAGATTGTTTAATTACAGTGCCATCATGAGCACCCCGCCATAAATTCAAGAAGGGCAACTCCACATTCCTGTTGTGGATTTCTGGAGCTGCCTCTGGGGATCTTACCTCAAGTCCGTGCCTTAGGACCCTCAGAGATGACCGAGGTCCCCGTCCACAGGCCACATATAACTGGGGTGTATCTTCATTCGCCAGATCCGCTATCTGCACAGAGGAACAGTGGGTCACACAACATGTACAAGGAGACGAACTAAAACCCTCAAACGTTTGCCCTGTAATCTGCTTTCTGAACGAAGTTTCAGTACTTTAACGTAACTGACGCTGTCACAGAACATCCTGTCTGCTGCACTGGAGAACCACAAAATTTAGGTCAAGTTTGCTGCAGAATACACAAGGCCTTGTCTAACAGTCATGCTAGAGGGCGAGCACTGGGCTGGTGCATTGCACCCCATTTCCAAACACCAGGTACACCTCTACCCCGATATAGCGCTGTCCTTGGGAGCCAAAAAATCTCACCGCGTTATATCGAACTTGCTTTGATCCGACAGAGTGCGCAGCCCCCCCGGAGCACTGCTTTACTACGTTCTATCCAAACGCGTGTTCTCTCGGGGTTGAGGTGTATATATGTACCCCTGATGGAGCTGATGAATGGTAATAATCCTTTCAGCAAACATCCGTATCCTGAGATTTAGCTTTACACCTTGTCATTTTCCCCCAGGGTTCAGGATTTAGCGAACCCACCTTTCTGTCAGTGCTTGCAGCTCTGTCACACTCTGGCAATAACCAGAGCAAGACTGAAATGAGATCATTACTTGTGCTTTTCTTTCTCCATTTTAAGCGGATTCCCTGAAAAGAGTTTCCACTTCTGTAAGGCACCTCAAAGACCAACTGGCTTAGCAGCACAATGGATGATACACTGATCTGCTTCTGTGGTTACACAATTGTAATGGCCCTACATCTCCAGAGGGCAGGTTGGTGGGAAAGGGGAGGACCATGTGTTCACAGATGATGACATACCTGACAAAACAAGATAGGAGACAGACTGTCCAGCTCATCCACCAACACCAGGTTCTTGAGTGGTCGTGGCTGGAAAAAGAAAGTGTCTCCTTCCTCCAGGGGCATGGCGGAGGAGAACTCCGGCTCCTCGTCATCGTCTCCCAGATGGGCTATCTGGTACAGGTAACTTCAGACACAAGGCAAGAACAACAGCATAGTCAGAGCAGACTACAGCTACAGTTCAGCCATGCATTCAGTGTGGGTGAAGGGTGAGTGAGAACTAGTACTGTTTCCACAGAACACTTAGCTACTTCAACTCTCACCTGGAGGGATTGTTTTCTTGGGGAGAGGAAGGAGTGGCAAAGAGTTAGGGGCTATTTTCAAAGCTCTTGCCCGGTTCTGACTTCCTTCTTTATCATTGTTTTTGGCAGAAGACTCTGGACAGCTCAGTGCTCACCCCACTCCTGGCGCCTAGATTTTCCTGTCTCATAGCAGGAAGAGCTAAATGATTAAATCTTTGAAGACCAAGATCGCTGGCTAACACCTGAGTCTGAATGTTTTAGGGAGGAACAAATGCTATTTTCTAGGTGTTCAAAAATCACCTGCTACCCTGTCTTATAAGCTAGAATATTAAAATAAGCAAGTTTTGCACACATAAGGAAAACAGATCCATAAAGAAAGATTGAATTGTTTCTTGTGTTCTTTTTACTCTGGTTTGCTCTGTTCAGAGCTAACGGCTAGACTTTTGTTAGTTGGCTAGAGCTCCACCTGCTGGTTGGCTCTACAGGAGCTGACCATAGACTTGCAAGACATGTTTGGAAACTCAGGTACTAAACTACATGAACAGGAACCCCAAATTTGCATACACAACTCTGGTAACTGTGTGGAAATGCACAGAATTTTGTGTGTGCAACTTAGGATCACTTGTAAAACTCTGGACCAAGAGAGGTTACAGCAAACAAAACTTTGAAACAAAACCTTTAATCGGCCACACAGAGAAACAAAACCTAAATACTCAAGACATCAGAGAACATGCCCCTACATGTTATAACATCTGTAAAGGCTGATCAAAACATGAAACAAAAGTGCTTGACAGCACTTCTACTATGCAAGAATAACTAGTGTCGTTATTGAAAAAGAAAACCAGTCATGGTAAAATGTCGCATTTGCTTCTGAGAGTGGGCCACAAAGATACTAGAGACTATTTCCAAGCTCACATGGTTTGGTCCTTTGACAGGCGTACACAGGTCTAACAAATAGGATTGCCGGGTGTCTGATTTTCGATGGAAAGCCCGGACGAAAAGGGACCCTGGCGACTCCGATAAGCACCACTGACCGGGCCATTAAAAGTCCGGTTGGCGGGGCTGGCAGGCTCCATACCTGGCTCAGTGTGGCTGCCGGAAGTGGCGACACGTCCCTCTGGCTCTGAGTCAGAGGGACGGCCAGGGGGCTCCGCGTGCTGGCCCCGCCCTGAGTGCTGGTTCTGCAGCTCCCATTGGATGGGAACCGCGGTCAATGGGAGCTGAAGGGGCAGTGCGCACACTGCACAGAGCTGCCTGGCTGCCCCCATGCCTAGGAGCTGAGGGAGATGTCGCTGCTTCCAGGGAGCCCCCCAAGGTAAGCGCCGTCTGGAGCCTGCTGCCCGCACCCCCTCCTGCATCCCAACCCCCTGCCCCAGCCCCCTCCTGCCCCAAACTCCCTCCCGGAGCCCGCACTCCAACCCCCTGCCCCAGCCCTCTCCTGCCCCAAACTCCCTCCCGGAGCCCGCATGCCACACCCCTCCGCACCCCAACTCCCTGTCCCAGCCCAGAGCCTCCTCCCACACCCTGAACCCATCATTACTAGCCCCACATTGGAACCCACACCCCCAGTCCGGAGCCCACACTCCCTCCCACACCTGAACCCCCTGCCTCAGCCTGGAGCCCCCTCCCACACTTCGAACCCCTCGGCTCCATCCCCCAGCTCAGAGCCCCCTCCTGCATTCCAAACCCTGGGCCCACCCCAGAGACCACACCCCAACCCTCTGCCCCAGCCCAGTGAAAATGAGTGAGGCTGGGGGAGAGCGAGCGACAGAGGGAAGGGGGATGGAGTGGGCGGGGACTGGGCCTCGGAGAAGGGGCGGGGAAGGGTGTTCAGTTTTTGTGCGATTAGAAAGTTGACAAACCTAAACACCAATGAAAGGGAGTTAAGGTAAAAATTCACTACCATGAGCAATGACAAAAACAGTTAATTGATGGACACGTGTCTGATGGTAGCATCCGGTAGCAGCAAAATCTAAACTGATCAGACACCTGCTTAAACAAGCTTCCAATTCCCGTCACTGTCTGCCCAGGCATTTGCTCTTGGCAGTACGTGTGGAACAGCTTCTCACTTCCTATGCACCAACATCCATCCTTCAAAATCCTCAATTGGTCCAGGAACCCATGGCGCTGGGTGCTCTACAGACAGCCCCTGCCTGTGATCTCTTGGTGTTAACTGGCTGAGGGTACAGAGGGGATGCATAGGGGGTACAGGACCCCACCCCCCTGGTCTGGTATGTGCAAATTCATTCACCAAAGGGTGGCACGTACGGTGTCTACCAAAAGCCAATAGCTCAGTAGTCATCATCATCATCACTGTGAAATGCCTGCACGGATAATATTTAAGGAGTTTTGTATAGATGCTGGAAATTCTGTTCTTAAGATCTGAGAGTTAGGATAAAGAGGTTCCTTTCAAGCAAGATGAAAGAGACACTTCTCTCTCGGTCTGGCGCTGTGTAATCTATTTGCATACTGAGCCTCCAGGCTAATCAAGATTGCAAAATCTCAAGAGAGGAAAAGCTGCAGGAAAACAAGAACAGCATGGGTGTGTGTGTGCGTGTCTCCTGTCTATAAGTGAAGACAATGGATTTTAGGGGTCTATGTGGGGGTACTAAGGTATGCCTTGGATCCTTCACCAAGGGACATGCTGCCAACGTGCATGTCTTATGAATGGAGGATCATAGCCAACTAGGGCTGTGAAGCGCTGTGACAAAGACATGGGGTGAGCTAAACTTTATTAGACAGGAAAGTACCTTATTAACTAACTCTAGGTTCCAGAATGCGTGTTGATTTTATTTGATGTGTAACCAACTGTTTCCAATACTTCTACCCCCTTAACCTCTGTTCTTTCTTAAATAAACTTATCCTTCTTTTCGCTATAACAAAATCTAAGTGCTGTGAATTAAGCAGAACAGTCTAAAGTGAAGTTGGGGTGTATTGTTCCTTTGGGAACAGTGGATCTGGTAATTGCATGAGTGTCCAGTGGCGCAGAGGGCTCAAGGGGTGGAGTTTGCCTATTGCTAATCTGTCGAGAGACAGTGGAGTCTGTGTAGGCTGAGAGGAGAGTGATTATGTTGCCTGTGGAAGGTGGAGTCAGGGAGCTGACCCCTGGCATGCACAGACAAGGCTCCCTGGTGCTAAAGGCAGGTGGTAGAGAGAGGCCTCACAATCCTGGGTATCCCGGGGTAGCACCATCACACTGCCCCAAAGATCTGACAATCTACGAGCACTTCCACAAAGCCGATCAATACCAAGGAGGTTCTCCGGGATACATGAATGGGCTTAAAAACTGTGGTCAATGCACTTGGACAAGTTAGACCATCAGCTCGTTAAGGGAGAGCCCCTGTCTTTTTACACAGCCTACCAACGGCCACAGCACTCTGTCATGCTAATGAGAGTACCAGTAACATTCAGCAGGGCACAGGAAGGAAATGAAATGATTTACTCACTGGTTTCCAAACTCAGATGCCACAAAGAGGAACCCTGTTTTCAGCACACACATGGCAGCAGCCCCAGGAACAGTATCAAAATACTTCAGTCGGATCTCTGTCACCTGAAAGCACCGGAGAGGAAGGAGTAACGGTGAGTGAGACAGCTCAGTTCAGTCCCTCTCTGGAGATGGGCTATGTCCCCTCACACACAAAAGCGCAGCCCACTTTCCCATTCAGAGATACAGGAACTGATGCATTTGGGATTGTAGTTTATTACAAGACTGCCTTGGAGTTACCTTCAGAGGAAGGAAATGAGCAGTGACGGAGCACAGTCAAGAGCGCTCGCCTTATCGATAGTTTAGGGCAGCTGCCTTCACTCCCCAAGTTCAGACTGGATGGCATTCTGAGCGTAAACACAACCCAGGCTTTCTGCTTTACTCTTGAGGTTATTTTGCATGGGAATCTGAGTTCAAGGCTTACAAGAGACATGAAAAAGTTCAGCAGTCCTACCAAGAAAGAGATAACTCCCACCTGGCATCCACGTCATTCACTCAGAGGATTGGGGAGACGTCTCTTAGAATGGCCACTTACAGTTTGGACAGACCTGAAGTTGCCATGATGGTTCCTATGAAAGGCCTGAGGCCAGTCTTAAACTACTGAACCAACACAGTCTTCTATCACGACACTTTTGGGAAGGGTTTGTCATGTTAAAGGCAATGGGGGTTAGTGGCATTTCAGACGTTTTTTCCCCCCCGAGACCACAAACGGGATCACTGCAGCACAGAGATGCGGCGGGATGGCCAGGGGAGCAGTGACTGGCAGCACAAAGCAATTCTCATTTTTTCCTATTAGTTTCAGAAGGAGAGTTTGTTATCTTAGCTGAAAAAGCTGTGTGACATGGGATGGCCAAACTCTGCCCAACTGACTGCACCTAGTTTGCATAAAACTGAACAGATGCAGGCACCCCCATACTCAATCCATAGGTGCAGCCAAGTATGGCCGCTCAGATCAAGACGGATCATTGCACTCTGGAATCTGTTGTCCTAGGGAACTGTGTGGTAGAATCTCCTGGGCTATATTTTGGAATAAGCGATTTGGAGCAGGGACCACGGGTAACATTTTTAAAAGTGCCCATGTGACTTAGCAACCTAAGTCTTGTCACCTTCTGTCTGTGTGTTGCGCACGTGGTAACTAGCAAGTTATGGCAGCTGTCGGCTAATAGGGTAGATGCAGAGTCATTCATCTCTACACACAGCTAGAGACTAACTTAAAAATCATTTGAATTAGGGGAAAATGCTTTAAACTAAGTATCATCACAGTGGGAAAATGCAGCATGATGGGAAAGCTTCTCAAGGACATATTTCAAGAAGTAAAAGTAGCTTCCTCCTCAATCAACCTACCATGTCTTCATCAGTCTCTAGGGTGATTTTGAAGATATCTCCCTGCTCTGTCTGGGCCAGGAAGAAGAACATGGATTTGGTCTTGTGTGTAGCAGAGCAGACAAAAATCATACCCCTCTCTGGGTCATCCAAGTCATTCTGTCACAGGGAAGATAAATCAGAGGTTTATAAATGTTGGAGGTGGAAAGATCACCTTTCAGCAAAGCCATTCCCCTGCAAGGCAGGATATACTCCCCTTGATCAATGGTCCTAGCAAAAGGGAAAGCTTGAGGGACTATAGCATCTGGAAAGGGTTTTGTGCATAGCATACCCCTTCCCAATGTTCTCCTGACTCATCCGTAATGCTCTCAGGAAAGCTGATTCTTCCTGACAGACGTTTTTCAGAAGAGCCAAAACTGTGAGGTATTCTCCCTCCTACCCCTTTTCCCCCCAGATAGACAATCTCACACATTGCAAAACCAATTGTGGTACACAAGGGTCACTAGCCATATAAAACTGACCTGTGGCATCTGCTGTGTGTGGGGCTTTGGTCATATTTGCCCAAGCGACACAGTGTCAGCTAGCTACAGCCTACTTTGTTTAAAACAGTGGTTCTCAAACTTTTGTCCTGGTGACCCCTTTCACACAGCAAGCCTCTCAGTGCCACCCCCCCTAATAAATTAAAAACACTTTTTTATATACTTAACACCATTATGAATGCTGGAGAACAAGCGGGGTTTGGGGTGGAGGCTGACAGCACGCGACCCCCCTGAGGGGTCCCAACCCCCAGTTTGAGAACCCGTGGTTTAAAACAAACAAAAGGAAGTACTTCTTCATACAACGCACAGTTAAACTGGGGATCTCGTTGCCAGGGATATTGCGAAGGCCAAAAGAATAACGGGTTCAAAAAAAGAATTAGTAAGTTCATGGAGGACAGGTCCATCAGTGGCTATTAGCCGAGATGGTGAGGGATGGAACCGCATTCTCTGGGTGTCCCAAACCTCCAACTGCGAGAATCTGGGACTGGATAACAAGGGATGGATCACTTTATAATTGCCCTATTCTGTTCATTCCCTCTGAAGTAACTGGCACTGGCCACTGTCAGAAGACAGGACACTGGGCTAGATGGACCTTTGGTCTGACCCAGTATGGCTATTTTTATGCACTCCTCTAAAAGGAAACAGCACGAAGTGGAACAGAGCAGCTGTGGAATTCATCTTCATGTACTAGGGTGAATATTTCCAACCATGCCATATAAATCATGGTTCATACTACCAGTGCTGCCATCTCAGAGCCTGGTAAGAGAGAAAGGACTATCTCAAGGGTAAACCTCAGAGACAAGATGAACTCAACCCATCACGTCAGACTACAGGCAAACTCCAAAACCTTCCCGTACAGATGACATGACTGGCTGGTAAGGCAGGCTTTCCCTCCACAGCCTTTCAATCACTACACACCACCTTCCTCAAAAGCCTCCCTGCAAATAAGCTGATATTAAGTGTCCATGTGGAACGTTTAGAGAAAAGGCCTCTAAAGCAGGGCATGAGATGAAATTCTCACCCTTCTCCTGGGAATGGGACATCTGATATCAGGCTGGTCACCGAAGTTTTTGTAGGTGATGTAATTTTCAGAACAGATCAGCACCCCGCTGGGACCATCGGAGCCACCAGGAACTAAGGGATGAGATGGAAACTTCATTAAGAGAAGAGAAAAAGCCCTGTTGCTCAAAAGAAATCTGGATAATCTCCACTCCATATTCTCAGATGTATCTACACCTGCTTCAGTTTATGGTGGAGAAGACCCAGGGTTGCAAGCATAGGCTTCTGTATCTGCATAAGGCAGAGTTTGGGATGGAGAATGAAACTTTGGGGGTCATAAACAACTGCCTAATATTTCATTTTTACACCTCTCACCCAGTCCCATAAATGAACCCAAACCTTTGAGATGCTCAGGCACCATACTGGCAACGTGCCAGTCACCCCATGTATCTGACATGCATTTATCTGCTATTGCAAATCACAAGAAGCAGGTTCCCACATGATCTCCCGGTACTTCCTTCTCAGAAACTGAAATTACCAGCAATAAAAACCACAAACTGAGAGTTCAGAGCCCTGGAGCCCACTAGCCTACAGTATCCATAGGACACATATAAGATACAGTGAACTGCAGAATAGCCCAGTCAGCATTAAGCCTTTGGGACACCCTTTGGGTACCTGTACCATAAATCACGGTCTTCAAATGAATCTGGATTCTAAAACTTCAAACTAACCTCTGCAATGAGCAGAGCAGGCCAAAGTCCCACCCCCAAAATCAAACCTTAAGGTTAGCCCATAACTGCTCTGAAATCAAGTTGTGATCACATGGAGCTACCACTCCGTTTGTATTTCCATTTGTTTATTTTGTCAGCTGGCAAACTCATTCTCCAGCTTTTTTTTTTTTTTAAACCACACCCTTTTCCAATGGAAGCCTTCAAATACTTCCACCTCAGAGCCCAATCAGAGTGAAATGCTATCTCCAGGATACATCTCAGAGAAGAGACATGAAAAACTCATCACTTCAGGCTGCAAGAAAATCAAACTCTAAAAATTCTCATGTGCTACATGGAATTTTGAAGTTTTCACCTGACTTCCAGGCCCAACAAAGAGCAGGAAAACAGCTCAGGTTATGACACCCCCCTCCCCAATGCTTCTCTTTCAAATGTGCAATATGTTCTCCCCTGTCTTTTTGCTGGGAGAATGGGCAGTGACTTGGCAATGGGGAGGGTAGTACCTGTTATAAGGAAGTTGCCATGCTCTTCCAAAGGTTCACTGTATTTCCTAACTACGTGGTTCAAACCCAGGTCTAACTCATAAAATGTCAGGGTCTGTTGGGTGTTAGCTGCTGCTTCTCCAGTTGGATCGTTGTCAGCTTCCTGGAAAAATAGTGCACAAATATTTTGTCTACAGCCAGCAACATTATCTGTACATTTAAAGGAAAAGAAATCTTATGAAGTCTCTGGAATGGTGTTATACTCATTAACAACCACAACAGCAATTCAAAGATAACACAGGACTCGATCTTGAAAAGTGTTCAGCATCCACCACTGCCACTGAAGTCAATGGAGGCTGAAGGCACAGCACCTCAAAGGATCAAGACCACAGGCAGCAAATGGGAAGTAACTGGGTAGAATTATTGTCAGAGGCAGACACATAGGCAGCGCTGGTTAGTTGCAACATGTAACTGTAAAAACAGCTGCCTTTGCAGCTAGATATGTTGAGAAACACCTTACATTGATATTCAATGTTCCCCTAGCTGCCAGCTATGGTATCACTAGCCCCATGGCGGGACGGAAGAGATTCTAGGGCACATTTTAAACCACAATGCATAGTTGTTACACTACGACATGCAATTTTATTTTGCATAAAATCATTCATGCACATTCTCTCCCAAAATGCACCACCATTATTAATTTCCTGAACACCAGAAATATGCTCAGTGCTGTAACAACTTAAAGAGAGAGGACTCCCGATTCAATGAGTTTACAGACAATGCCGCTATACCTGGGGCGGTAATTCTGGTGGATCGCTAACTGAAAGCTTGAGAGGGGAAGTGTGTTTGGAAGAGAAATGCGAGTGAAGGGCGGGGGGTACTGCTGCAGCAGAGGGAGGCAGTTCTAAACATGAACAGTAGCACTGGAATGAAGTGCAAAGGCCAGAGTGAGACGAAAATACAAAAAGAGCATTGAGGGCTGTAGTTCACAGTTTAGTAACAGAAGAACCAAGCAATTAAGAGGATTTCAGCTAAGACTGGAACTGAGACTGACAGTCAATGCGCAGAGACCCAGGGAGGTTGTCCCAGACAGCTAGCACGGCAGAGAAGGCTTGGCATAAGTGGACACACTAGGTGAAGGGACAGAGAGGAAGGAGACCGAGCTAGCTGAGCAGAGGGAGTAGGGTAAGAGACAAGGACCTCGTCCCTGGTTACCTCATAGTCCATCTCCAGACAAGCAAACATTGGGTTTTCAAACCCCACATCGACTCCCACCACGTGGTAGACCAAGGTGTTGGCCTTGTGGGCTTCCAGTGGGGAAGAAATGGTGAGCCGGGCAGCTGCATCTCTGTTCAGGATGTATACCAGCTTCTGCTTCTCAATGGCACCTGCAGGGAACAACAGTGCATAAAATACCTAGATTGGGGACGCAAAGCTGAAGACAACTGCACCGGCACCAGCCTTTGCACAAAAACTGCCAACTGACAGCCTTGCAGGGAAACAGAAACGTAACATCTTGTCCCATAATTTCCCTATCACACTTAAGTTTATGTCAGCTTCCTAACTGCAGTATTTAAAATCTTTCAGAATGAATCAGTGACTCGGGCACGGGTTAACCGTGCAGGTGACCTTTTTAAGCTCCACTCACGCAAGCCGCAACTCAAGGTATGTTCAGTTCGCAGGCAAAAATCTGCAGCAGTATCTGCCTGAGGAGCCCAACTTCTTGGCAAAACATGCAGCCACAGTAGCTAACAGATGAGGAAAGAGTAGCAGCTATGCAACGAAAGGGAAACAGTCCCATGGAAACCCTCCCAAACTGCACTGTAATTGAGGTATGTGTTTCTTTGCTGATACACAGCGCACAGTCATTTACTGAGCAAGTCCTGCTCTCAGCTGTCACCCCGAATAACAGGTGAATTGCACTATGCTACCTTCAGGTTAAAAGGAAGCAAGCAGCTTCCGTCCAAGCCAGTCTTGTCATTATTTTCACTAGAATAGAGTTGTTGAGCTGCCTGGTAATGCAAACCCTGAAAGGTGGAATAATCTAAGCGTTTATACCTGTAGGGCCTGATCAGAAATGCACAGTTGTCTCCATAGGCAATCTCAGAGAAGAGACATGAATTCATATCATCATTTCAGGCAGAGGACGCTGTCTGCACCATGACTGGGCTGTCTGCATCCCAACTTCCCTTTTTCCAATCATCATCCTCAAATGGGTTCTTTGCTGACCACTACCTGAGCAGGTTTCTTTCCAACACTGTTTTGGCCCAATTTTTGGTACTCATTTGTGCAATCATGACAATAGGTAGGAACAATTCCAAACACCTGGACGTTTCATTCCAAAGGCTGGAATTGAATGAAATGCCTGCATGAAAAGCACTTGAGACTACAGCTGAGAAGCAGGCTGCAAAAACGGTCATCCTTGAAGTAAGGAAAAGGCAAAGCAACAATTCCAAGGAGAACCAGCTTCCCCCACTCATTTCTTCAAATACTACAACTAAGGGGCCGGTACAGATCCCCATTGACTTACTGATCATGACAGCACGGCCCTTTGGGTCCACAGCCAAGAACTGGCCAGGAACGATTCTGCGACAGCCACTCTTGCCAAAGGTTTCCTGGTGAATCTTCTCAAACATGTTCTTGGAAGGCTGGTACTCCAGGATAACGATGCGACCCGAATCACTACCCACCACGATATAATCTTTGGTTCCACCTGTCAGTCTGAAGGCCATGAGGGAACGAATGACTCCAAACACTTCCACTGTCAGCAAGGTGTGTACTTTCCCTGTGTTGGGATCAGGGCGGAGCAACTCCAGGATCTTCCCCCGGGAAACAACAATTTCCTGTTGTTTGGTTCCTAAGAAGCCAAAGTCATGAGAAACTTATCACCAACTATAAGTTAGGAGATGTAAAAACCAGGAAATTCAAAGTGTCTTTCAAACATTAATCACCAAAGCAAGTCTCACAACCTCCAGAGTATTCCAAGTATCCAGTTTATAGATCAGAAAACTGAGGCACAGAGAACATAAGAACGGCCGTACTGGGTCCATCTAGCCCAGTATCCTGTCTACCGACAGTGGCCAATGCCAGGTGCCCCAGAGGGAGTGAACCTAACAGGTAATGATCAATTGATCTCTCTCTTGCCATCCATCTTCACCCTCTGACAAACAGAGGCTAGGGACACCACTCCTTACCCATCCTGGCTAATAGCCATTAATGGACTTAACCTCCATGAATTTATACAGTTCTCTTTTAAACCCTGTTATAGTCCTAGCCTTCACAACCTCCTCAGGCAAGGAGTTCCACAGGTTGACTGTGCGCTGTGTGAAGAACTTCCTTGTATTTGTTTTAAACCTGCTGCCTATTAATTTCATTTGGTGGCCCCTAGTTCTTGAATTATGGGAATAAGTAAATAACTTTTCCTTATCTACTTTCTCCACATCACTCATGATTTTATAGACCTCTATCATATCCCCCCTTTGTCTCCTCTTTTCCAAGCTGAAAAGTCCTAGCCTCTTTACTCTCTCCTCATATGGGACCCGTTCCAAACCCCTAATCATTTTAGTTGCCCTTCTCTGAAGCTTTTCTAGTGCCAGATGAGGAGACAACTGTACGCAGTATTCGAGATGTGGGCGTACCATCCATTTATATAAGCGTAATAATATATTCTCCATCTTATTCTCTATCCCCTTTTTAATGCTTCCTAACATCCTGTTTGCTTTTTTGACCGCCTCTGCACACTGCGTGGACATCTTCAGAGAACTATCCACGATGACTCCAAGATCTTTTTCCTGATTCGTTGTAGCTAAATTAGCCCCCATCATATTGTATATATAGTTGGGGTTATTTTTTTAAATGATTTAACTAAGCCCCCACAAACTCAGTGAGAAAACCAGGATCTGAACTTATAAGTTCCTGGATCCAAGTTCTTTCTCAAGACCAGATCTTTCCTTCAAATTGCGGCTTCTTAGTCAACCCAGGTAGCCGCACTAATAGGAGCAGAACCTCAATGAAAAGCTAATACTGTAGCTAAGTAGCTTATAACTGAAAAGATCTTGCTTTGCTTCAGCCTGAAAGTCCCCTAGTCAGGAGAGCAGAGATTACCTGAGAAATTGCCATGGATGGCATAGCTGATGCCAGTGGCTCGCTGCAACGTTAAATTGTAAAGGAACATGGTGGCGACAGATCACTTCACTCATGCGTCTCACTTATTGAGTCGGCTGTGAACAAAACAGCAACAAAAATTAAGAATATGCCTTATGCAAAACAGGATCTACATTTAAAAAGTACATTGTGTCAGCCCAAAGGAACAGCATTAACAGCCTGCGTTTCTGTGCCCCAGACACAATTTTGAGATTGCATGAATCATCTTATTCTAACTGGCCAACATTCACGGACCTTACAAACACTGATGAAACAGGACTCCCCCCTTCCCCCCCAGCCTTCTCTGT
Source organism: Chrysemys picta bellii (assembly GCF_011386835.1). Classification (NCBI taxonomy): domain Eukaryota; kingdom Metazoa; phylum Chordata; order Testudines; family Emydidae; genus Chrysemys; species Chrysemys picta. The sequence continues at coordinate 4,392,090 of NC_088804.1, read as the reverse complement.
ACTCATGGGATTATCCCTATTTTAACAATAGGAAAACTTGCTCAAAGCCACAGACTTCCAAGTCAGAGCCAAGATTAGAACTTGGGTGTTCCTGGTTCTCCATTCCATGGTTCAGTCCACTAGATCAAGTCAGCTATTCACTGAAAGCCCTAGCTTCCTACTCTGGTTATTTAGGGATTTCATTTTAAAAGACATTTAGTTCCTTTTTAAACAAAGATAGCAGGTCAGCTTTTTTTTTTTGGTCCTTTAGGCTGACTCTGACGTTTCCATCCATGTCACACTCATTTAGAAGGAATGAAGGATAAACCTGGTAATTTGTTGCAGAAATTAGCCTAAAGTGATTTTTTAATGTAATTTACAATCTAAGTTTAGGACAGACTAGGAGCTGCATAAAAACTGACATACTAGCTTTGTTTGCTTCTGCAGGCACCTGACTTGAGTGACAAGCAGAAATTGCACAGGCCCTTGGCTACGCTCTTGCAAGGACAAGCTGTCAAAACCGACTTCAGTCCTGGTTCCCTGTGTATTTTTACTCCATTCCTGCTTCTGGGGATTTAATAATACCACTAACAATGCCACATCAGTAGCAATCCAAGCACTTTACAGAGGAAGCAAGTGTTATTCTCATGTTACACATGGAGAAACTAAGACACGGAGAGGTGAAGTGACTTGTCCAAGATCACCTCTACAAGTAGCAGAGATAGGGAAAGAACCCAGGTCTCCTGACTTTCAGCTCAGTGCTCCATTCTCTAGGTCCCTGGGTTTATAGGTAATGGACAAGAATACTGCAGCTCTTGTTTGGAAGTGCTGACAGGAAGGAAAGGCTAAATCTGGGCTTCGTTTAAAAAAAATTAAAAACAGGTTAGGTTTAATGTTAGGCTCATCAACCTCGATGGCATCATTTTAAATGAGACACTGGTTACAGATCACAGCCATCAGTGGCCAGCTGGCAATACAACACAAACTCCTAGCATAGACAAGCAAAGCTGCTATTTTCATCAGTGGAGTTCACCCTTTGCTTGAAACTGGGGTAAGCTGTACCAGTGAAAATTGTGGCTTAGAGCAGTTTACCCTGGCTGCCCAGTACTGTAGAAACCCAGCCTGAAATTCTTATTTCTACCGGTAGATAAGGGAAAAGGGGCAGCAGCTTCCACCTAAATTAAAGAGACAACATAAAGATTGTGGATGGCTCTGTGGATATGGGGAAAGTGGTGGATGTGATATATCTTGACTTGAGCAAAGCTTTTGATATCGTCTCCCACAGTATTCTTGCCAGCAAGTTAAAGTATGGATTGGATGAATGGACTATAAGGTGGATAGAAAGCTGGCTAGATTGTCAGGCTCAATGGGTAGGGATCAATGGCTCGATGTCTAGTTGGCAGCCGGTATCAAGCGGAGTGCCCCAGGGCTCAGTCCTGGGGCCGGTTTTGTTCAACATCTTTATTAATGATCTGGATGACAAGATTAATTGCACTCTCAACAAGTTTGCAGATGACACTAAACTGGGGGGAGAAGTAGATACGCTGGAGGGTAGGGACAGGGTCCAGAGTGACCTAGACAAATTGGAGGATTGGGCCAAAAGAAATCGGATGAGGTTCAACAAGGACAAGTGCAGAGTCCTGCACTTAGGAAGGAAGAATCCCATGCACTGCTACAGACTAGGGACTAAGTGACTATTGGAATGGGTTACCTAGGGAGATGGTGGAAACTCCTTCCTTAGAGGTTTTTAAGTCCCAGCTTGACAAAGCCCTGGCTGGGATGATTTATTTGGTGTTGGTTCTACTTTGAGCAGGGGGTGGGACTAGATGACCTCCTGAGGTCTCTTCCAACCCTAATATCTATGATTCTGTGATTACCATCTTGTTGGGAAGTCTGTAACCTATGATGGTTACAAGCAGCACCTAAGACATTACAACTGAAAACACAGAGATTTTAAAAAAATATTTTCCGGTTGTGCATTTCAGCACCCTTTGTGCGGTCAGTTCCACTTCCCCAGGGGAGACCAAGATTCCACTGTGTGTGGGTCTTTCACATAGCAACAGAGGAAAGAAAAACGTTTAGAACAAAAAAAAAATAGTTCCCAGCGATAATAAAACCACAAAACACAGCAGTGACTCAGCACCTGCAGCTATTCTTAAAAGCGGACTCGATTTTCAAGCTACTATGGCCCCTTTAATAAAGCCCTGGAGGAACAAGGGCATCCTCCCACGGAAATATTTGTCTTCAGGCACCTCCACGGAGTCACCCTGTTTATGGAGGAGGCCTGGCTTCTCCCAGGGAACACAAAAGTCAGGCAAGATTGGTCACCTCTTCACTGTGAGGCAGCACACACAGGAACAGCACCAGGCAGACACGTGCAATCAAAGCACCCAAAGGCCATTCAAAAAGGGAGGGAAGGAAGGGGGGAGGGATAGCGCAGGAGGGTTTGAGCATTGGCCTGCTAAACCCAGGGTTGTGAGTTCAATCCTTGAGGGGGCCACTTAGGGATCTGGGGCAAAAATCAGTACTTGGTCCTGCTAGTGAAGGCAGGGGGCTGGACTCAATGACCTTTCGGGGTCCCTTCCAGCTCTATGAGAGAGGTATATCTCCATATATTTAAGGCTCCCCGCTTCCCCACCCCAGCCCCATCTTGCTTCCTTTTCCCACCGGTGTTCAATGCTCGGCTCCCCTCTTCCCCATTGTTCCGCGCACACTCCCCCACTTGCCCCCTCCCCATCCCACGTGCGGCTCCCGCCGGTACAGCCTACGCTCACCTCCATCTGCACGACCTGACCTCACCTCCCCTCCCGCGAGGGCTCCCCGCGCTCCCCACCCCCGCCCGGAGCGGAAGGGGCCGCAGAACCAGGACGGTTACTGGGCGCGCTCCCGGAGCCCAGCGCGGCCGATACCCCGCCCCACAGTCACGGCACGTCGCGCTCCCCTACCCGGCGCTACGGCGCAGGCTGCGGCGGCTCTCACCGCGCGGGATGGCGGCGGATTCGCTCGCTCCCCCTAGGCCGCCAGCCTGCCAACCCGCTCCGCCATCGAGCCAGCGCGCGCCCTGCCGTGCCCCGCCCCCAGGGCCTTCCGACGGGCCCGGCGCGCGCGACGCGAGGCTGTCCGCTCAACGCCTGAACGAACCCAACACAAGGACGAAGCAATTCCAGCCGGGCTCCTATCCCGCCGCTTTCTGCCCCCCGGAGACCTTCGCTCCGCGTCGCCAACCCAAACCGAGAGGCCTCGCGAGCATGCGCCACTCAGGCACCAATTGGGACAGCCCTAACCGCCGCGCGGACCGCACCGCCGGGGCCTCGGCGGCTCTTCCGGAAGTGACGGTGTCACCCGGAACCAAAGATGGCGGCGGCTGGCTCGGGCCTGAGGCTGCCAGTGGGGGAAGGAGGCGGCGGCGCCTCGTCACTGTCTATGGAGCGGATCCGCTCGCTCACCGACCTGCCAGAGCTGGAGGCCGCCTACAGCCGCCTGTGCGGGGAGGAGGTGGGGGCAGCTCCGCCCAGGCCGGGTCCCGGGTCTGCCCCGCGCCCCCCTCCGGGAGTCGGGTCCCTGGGATAGGAGAAAAGGTCCCGATCTGATTTCTTTTCCTTTGCGGGAGAACCGCGAGGTGTTCTTCGAAACGCTCGCGAGACGTGCAGCTCGGTGTCCTGGCTGCCTCGCCCTGTCACTGACCTCCTCTGACGGCGCTTTGAGATCTGCTGAGACGCCTTGCTAAAGCGCTGCAGGGATCACCTGCATCTCGTTTGGAGGGAAAACATCAATGTCTCTGGCCTACCTGAGTGGGGGGAGGTGACTTTCCAAAATTAACACACAGCCGTTTCTATGTAGGTGACTTTAGTGCCGCTGTCGTCATGTTATTCAAGTATTCCCACTCCCTCTGCCCCCGATGTGGTGGTGATGTAGCCTCTGACCAGAAAGACTGGATGTCTCTTTGCCAGAACTTCATTAGATGGCCAGGAAAGATTGCTACAGACAATGTTAACTGCTTCTTTGACCACCTGTTACAGCCCTGACAGGCTGATTCTATTGCCTCTGCAGCAACCACATCCTCTAACCCCGGGAGCACATTGCTGAACTCTGATTCCCTCATGTAGGCAGCTTGGTCACCTGTACCTTGGGCAGAGGTGATCTTTTTTTAAAAGTTGTATGGTAGAGACCTCCCCGCCTGCCCCAGAATTGGCCTTGGAAAAGAGACTGGGGTGTAAGTGTAGTCAGATGAGGATGGATTGCTGGGCTTTTGAAGGATTGCACTGTGAGTTGAACTCCCAGGAGCTTTAGTGCCCTGCTCGGATCATGCTCCTGGTTTGAGAGTTTGGTTCTTAGCTAGTGGCGTTGATGATCGGTCTGAAAGGGGCATGAAGTGACATGGGGCTGCTTTCTTTTTCAGAAAGGGGTGGAGGAAGAGCTGGAGGCACTCCTGGAACAACAGAGTACCATAGAGAGCAAGATGGTCGCCCTTCATCGCCTGGGGTTAGTAGTTCACCACTTTAATCCTGCTTGCGTGAAGCTAGTACCATGTGATCTGATGCTTTGATTTGAAAAGAAAAAGCAAGTAAGCAAGCTGTAGTGTCAACTGGATCTCAAATTCTTCCTTGTAGTGTTACCTTACGCTGTTCAGCAGCTGCTTCGTTCTACCACAGATGAAGCTGCATGTCAGTGTGGGGAAGTATCAGGGGTTTCTCCTCCCTTGGTGTTCACACCTCACCCTCCCTGACTGAACTAACCTCGTTATCTCCAGACTGATTTATACCTGCCTCTGGAAATTTCCATTACGTGTGTCTGACAAAGTGGGTATTCACCCATGAAAGCTTATGCTCCAATACATCTGTTAGTCTTAAAGGTGCCACAGGACCCTCTGTTGCTTTTTAGTGTGGGGAAGCAATTTCTGTCTGGAAAGCACTTTGAAATGAAAGGTACATGAAAAAGAATTATACAGCATTAGTTTGGGGTGAGAAAAAATAGTGGTACTCTCTTGTGATGTGACCACAAAATGAGCTGCCAATTCACAGTAGATTGTGAAGTTCTTCATAATCATCTCACTCTTGCTTTGATCAGTAGTGAAATGGTAAACAAAGATTACAGTCAAATTACAGTCAAATTATTAACAGTAGGCTTAAGAGTTAACAATCAATTTATCTGAATGGAAATAGCATGCCTCTTCAGCTCTGTTGTTTCAGGCTGTCTGTAGACATGTGCAGACTTCACTGCATCTACTTACCTCTAGTTCATTTTGTAAGATATTTTTATGACTATAAGAGCTAGATTCTCAATTCTATTTAATAAAAGCTTGGATTCTGGAATACGAGATGGCAGTTCCACAAAACACAAGGCCAGCACATCAATCCAACTCCACACACCCTTTTACTGCAAGGGAGACGGCCATTGGTCAGGCCTGGATGTGCTGCTGTCTTCTAGATCTCACTCTTGGATTTGGCCTCTTGCCTCAGTGAAAGTATGCAGCAGTTCATGGGGGGTGAGATCCCGTGGTGCTGGCAGATGCAAGTGCCTGTGTGGGGAGATGCATTGCAGAATGTACTGCTACTTCATATCCACTTTCATATGTATGACCAATGTTCCCTGCATCTGTTTCCAGTCCTAACCTGCAGCTGATTGAGGGGGATGCCAGACAGTTATCTGGGATGATCACCTTCACTTGTAACCTGGCTGAGAACGTCAGCAGTAAAGTTCGGCAGCTTGATCTTGCCAAGGTAACGAGACAATGTGGGAGCTCTGTGCTAAGCTCTCTTTCTGCTGTGTGTGGGTGAGCAGATGAGCAAGTACTGCATTTAACAGATAGCGGAGCATGTGACGAACTGGGACTGTTCTTAATGTGGTCTTTGAATGCTGAGTGGGGAGTGTTGGCCTGGGAAGGCAGGGGGGTTTGGCTGGGACGGTCTGCATTGGGGGATGGGAGATGGGAGATTGCACACTGACACCTGTAATCTGTGCAGATCAGCCTCTCGGCTAAAGGTTTCAGAGTAGAAGCCGTGTTAGTCTGTATCTGCAAAAAGAACAGGAGTACTTGTGGCACCTTAGAGACTAACAAATAGTCTCTAAGGTGCCACAAGTACTCCTGTTCTTTTTTCGGCTAAAGGTGTGTGAGCTGTAATCTGCTCTGTTCTGTGCAAATTAGGGGTGGCTCTTGAGTACAATCCAGATTTTGGGTGGACAGACTTGGGGCCCTTCTTCCTTTAAGATCATCCATCACAACTCTCCAAGCAGCTCAAGCTTCTCATCCAGCTAGTTGCTGACCTGATAGCGAAGTAGCCCCTCCATCTCTGGCAGCCGTGTCTCCTTCCCCTTCTGCTGCACTCTCTCCTCTCTCGAGTTCTGTTTCTCTGGCCCAGCCACGGAGGGGGAGACTTAACTGCTGTTTGTCTTGCAGAACCGCCTCTATCAGGCCATCCAGAGAGCTGATGACATCTTGGACTTGAAGTTCTGCATGGATGGGGTTCAAACAGCATTGAGAAATGAAGACTATGAACAAGCAGCCGCTCATATCCACCGCTACCTGTCTCTGGACAAATCGGTCATTGAGCTGAGCCGGCAGGGCCAGGAAGGTAAGTGCTGTCCAGGTGTAGCTGTTTAGTAAAATAACCTGAGTACTCTTGCTTTTTGAGGCTCTAACTTTGTCCAGAAACTGAAGCCAACGGGTGTGTTAACAAAGAGAGGGATTATGGAATTAGTTGGCAGCTCCTGCAGGTAGCTGTTTACATGGAAATGTCTCAATACTTCTGAGATATAGTTAGGTTAAAATATTACTGGGGGGAAAGCTGACGTGCTGAGGAGGCTAGTTACTGAAAAGGCCACTGAAGTCAGACTAGATGATCATAATGGCCCCTTCTGGCCCTAAATCTATGCAGACTGCCACACATGTAGAGTTGCTGACTTAGGGCTTGACGAGCTTGGCAGCCACTTACTAACCAGCGGGCTAAATGCACTAATCAGTGGTGCATGAGAGAAAAGAGGGGAGGAAGGATGCTCATCAGTGAGGGCCCAGTGCAGCATCATGATGTGATGCCCTGGGGCTGCTGGAATACCTGTTAGGAGCTTGTCCCTGAATTCTGCTCTATAGTTTAATTTCTTATGTTAAATCACTGGCTTGTAGGTGTCTGATAAAGTTGAATCGTGTGCGGTGACCCGGCTAGGCTATGCTAACTGTGAGGCAAGGCAGATGCAAACCAAGACAAAAGGGGTCATTTAAAATTTTTAGAACTTAATAAAGGAAAACCCCCCAAATTTTCCCACGTACTTACTACATATAGTAATAACTTATAGGTTACCAGCATGTTAATCTTTGTGAGCTTGTACATGCTACTCTTCCTTACTCTGCAGTTAATATTAAATGCATTGTTATTAACAAGAACAAAAGAATCACTCAACAATAGACTGTGTCACTTCAGGGAAGAATCAACTTTTCTTCTCCTTGGCTGTAAGTTCAGCTCCACTCTTGCTGTCCTGTTCTTTGTTTCTCTTCGACTTTTAGTGCTTTGTAGATTCAATGTTCTTGAGGGTGTACCTCTTTCCACTGAGTTTATGCACAAATTGAGTTTCTTTACCTTGTGGGCCCTCACTTGTCCATTAGGCCCCTTTGAACTGTATCCTTCAACAGATGTTCAAACAGTCCCTCTCTCTATTCATGTCCTTTAGGGCCCCTGAGGGTGGGCTTCTCACTTACTGTTTTCGGGATCTGTTTTCATCTAATACAGCTTTTTGATCAATTATCTTGTCTCAGAACCCACTCAGTGTCAACCCAGGTTTGATTTACCACGAAGGCAACGTACCAGACATGGAATTTGTGCTGCAGCTGAATTTCAGTGGCATTTTAGAGACAGTCCACTAGGTCATTGTGGACAGTCACAAACCATGACACACATTGTTGAGGACTACAAAATGTGGCTTGGCTTGACCGGACAACATACACCTAATACATTTGATCAGTTCCCTTTTTCACCAATTCTATTTCCTTTCAGGTTTTTCCCAGATCTGTTTTTTTTCCTGCTTCTTTTGATCCTGAAATCTTTCCTATTTTTCTTTCTTTCTCCTTCTCACTTCCCAGTCCCCTGTTTTTATTCTCCTGTTCCTTTCTTTTGCCCCCTCACGTCCTACGCCAGCGCCAGTTCATCTGCTTGCTCAGCGTCTAGCTGCTTCTCCTTCCCTCCTTATCTAACCGCTTTTTCCAACTGCCCCTGTTGGACAGATTCCAAGCCCCCTCCCCGGCTCAAGCTGCCCTCTCATTGGCTGTCTCTCTCCAGGACAGCATTCTGTGCTGTTGCACCACAGATGCAGCAGGTGGTAGTGCCAAGCTCAGGGTGACTACACATGCCCACTGCCCTCTGGCTTCTGGAAGGGGGGGACGCTCTTTCTCCTCTCCCTGCCCTCTATTATTCAGACTTTCCTATGTGCTGCTTTTGAAGAGGGCCCTGTCTCTTCTGCTCCCCTATCTTGCATTTCTGGGGTCCTTGTGAATAGCTCCAGTGTCTGCTGGGGCTGCAGCTCTGAGTTTTTCCCCAAGCGGCAGCAGAATAAGACAGATTGTTTTCAGTTTCCCGGCTGCCCACAAGGTGCTGAACAGCAGCAGCAAAATCTAGCGGAGTCTTGCCAATCTCCTGCTGCTGCTAGTTGGGGACGCTCTGAGCTGTAGAGACGCTGCAGCTGTCTGGGTGCAGTCTCAGGCAGCACTTGGCAATGAAAGCTTTCCGGGTGTGCCGCGGATGAGCCGAATGACTTGTGAATCCTCTTGTCGCCTTTTGTTTTTTAAATGGAAGTTTAAATTGTGCAGCAGTTGCTGCGTTAGTGCTCTGCCCCATCCAGTCTCGCCAAGAGAAATTTCTTACTGGCTGGAGAGTGAATTTGTAAAGCCCTGTCTGTACAGCATCCTGCCAGAGCGCTGATTGGCAGACACCATTCCATGTCTCTGTAATTAGCTGGTCCTAACTCTCTCCACCGTCCTCTGCTCCCATCTGCTATGCCTGGGCATTGGTGGGTTGGGGGGCATGCATTCTGCCCTCTTGCTAAACGTGTGGGTGCTCATTGGGTGGGGGGGGAGGGACTTCCTAAAGAACCAGGATAAACATGGCCAGCAATGTTCCAGTTCACAGCACCTCTGCTGACCCAGGATTAGGCATGTCATGGTATTTCATTGGGATATCAGTGGAACATCTGATTGGCCATGCACAGCGGATAAGGGGTATGTGGGCCAATAGCGAGAGAGGGAGGGATTAATGATGTTCATCAGAGTTGCTAACGTGTTTTAATCCTAATTAGGTTTTCTCTCCAGGCCTTAGGGCACAGGGATTTGATGATCTCAGTGTGAGCCCCCGAGCTGGAAGAGTCTGTGTATACACACCCCCTTCTCGCCCTCCTTTTTACATCTAGGTTAAAGGTCTTGGGTGGTTTGGGGGAAGAAATGAATATGAGCCAGGGACCTGTCTCCTTTCAGGCTTTGATGGCTCCTGACTGCCAGCTTGGAGCTGTAGCTACATGGGCATGGGCCTGGTCCTGAACCTGGTACTAATGCAGTGCTGTGCCCTCTGAACAGGCAGCATAATTGATGCCAACCTGAAGCTCCTGCAGGAGGCAGAGCAGCGCCTGAAGATCATAGTGACTGAGAAATTTGACGTGGCTACGAAGCAGGGAGACCTGCCTCAGGTGGAACGTTTCTTCAAGATCTTCCCCCTGTTGGGCTTACACGAGGAGGGGCTGAGCAAGTTCTCAGAGTATCTCTGCAAACAGGTAATGGGCGCTGCAGGACCCACCGTGGCCCCTGGGCTGGCCAGAGCACCTCAGAGGAGAGTAAAATCAGGGCTCTGCCAACATGGGTGTTGAGGAATGAGATCTTGGCTCCTGTGCATCTACTAATGGTTGAATCTCTGAGACAAGATTGGGCCTGGTCAGAACTTTCCCTGCTCTTTGTGCTACCAGGTAGGGCTTTTGGGTGACCAATCACAGATCCCAGGCCCTCACTCTGTGGCCTTTCTTTCCCCCTCCTTATCTCACTTAGAGACAGCACCGGGCTGCTTGCACTCAGCCTATGGCCAGCATGGCCCCTCTGCACCCAGCCCTACTGCACTGCCACGTCAGACAGTTTCTCCGGTGCCATTATATGCCGCGATCTGATTAAATGAGCCCTCGTGGTTAGGCAGATTTCTCCCAGAAAATGAGAACTTAGTATGAGAGTCCTCCATCTCCTGCTCCCCGGTTCTAGGTGCTGCTGCGTGGGGCTGTGCCTAGTGCTGTTGCCTGTGGTGGTTCTAGGGAAAAGGAACCAGACTGGATGGGTGGTGGGCGATTATGGAAACCGTGAGGAAGTGGAAAGAGCCCCAACAGGGGAAGACCTGGGAAGGTCTGTGGGGAGAATTGGAAGGAGAGGGAGAACTGGGATGGGGCAGAATGGGGAGGGAAGGGTGCAGAGTGTCTGGAAGGAGGCCACAGTGCATAGAACAGTAGTTCTCAAACTTTTGTCCTGGTGACCCCTTTCACATAGCAGGCCTCTGAGTGCGACCCCCCCTTATAAATTAAAAACACTTTTTTATATGTTCAACACCATTATAAATGCTGGAGGCAAAGCAGGGTTTGGGGTGGAGGCTGACAGCTCGTGACCCCCCCCCCCAAGTAATAACCTCGCGACCCCCTCAGGGGTCCCGACCCCCAGTTTGAGAACCCGTGGCATAGAACAAGGTCAGAGGTACAGTTAGGTCAGTGGTTCCCAAACTGGGGTTCGCGAAATGTTACAGGGGGTTCTTGGGAAAAAATTCCCTACTGGTGCACAGAGCTGTCCTTAGGGACCCTTGGCAGCACGGGGCCAGCAGCACGGGGCCCCTGGACTTCCAAGAGCTAAGGAGATCAAAGCAAGCGTGTCTATCGCACTGAGGAGATTTAAACTTCAAGACTCCTTATAAGAAATGGAAAGGGAGGTGGCTATTTTTTGCTGTTTTTAAAATGAAATAGGCAGGTAGTATTTTTAAAATTATTATGAAGAACAAGTTTAAGCTTTGTTGTAACGTGCGTTGTTTGCCTGGACTGCTCAAGACCTGAATGCTTGTATAAGAGGAACTCTTTGAATTGGCTTCTTAGATACCTTCATGCTATTTCACATCTGATACTCCTCGATGAAACATAGGAGCCTCGTCTTAGAACAGGTTTATTCAAAATGATACAAACTACGAAAGTGAGATCTTGGAAGAGTGTTGCCATCTTCATAATGTACTAAAAATACTGTAATGATAAATAATAAATAGTGTGTAATAAGGATGTCATAAAAACAACTTTTATATTTCCAAGATCACTGCTTTTTATACTCAGGGAAAGGAGAAAATCCCTGGAAATATTCATTGTTAGGAGGGGGTTCGTGAGACTTGACACTTCGGTGAAAGGGGTTCACAGGTTGTTAAAGTTTGGGAACCACTGAGTTAGGTGCATTAGAGATTCCCATGGCCCTTCTCTTTGACCTTCTAGTCTTGGGGGCGAGAGACAGGAAGGGCCTTGCTGCTGTTTTCTCTTCACAGAAAGCACTTGGGGTGCCCCCCAGTGGTGTAAAGGGGAATTACAGTCAGGTACCCAGGTGCTGAAGGAAGCCAGGCTGTACAACATTCATTTCATGTCCTGCAGCTCTCTGCACGGGGCGTAAGAGCCCTAGTGAATGGCGTTGGGGGTATTTGCTAGGCTGCCTGTAGCGGAGTTTTCTAGAGGCGAGAAGCTAGGATTTGTCTGCTCTTTTAACAGTGGTTCCTGTCTGCATGGCACAGCCAAATACACCTGTCTCTGCTAGAGATGTAGACTGCCTTACCCCTGGGGTCCCTTCTGCCATCAGACCCAAAGCATTGACATCTGCTCTGTAAGGTCCATGTGTCTTGTCCTGCTGGTGGCAGCAGCAGATGTGGGTAGAGGGAAGGGCTGCATGGGGCAGGAAGGCAAAAGTCTCCCTTGTGGGGGGGCTCTGCCAGGACCATATTGACCCACTCCTTCCCCTGGAGTTTAGGTCGCTAACAAAGCCAAGGAGAACCTGTTACTAGTGATGGAGACGGACATGAGTGACCGTAGGGCTGCAGTCATCTTTGCAGATACACTGACGCTCCTCTTTGAAGGTAATTCCTCCCTGCACTGTTTGTCGGCTGGAAATCTTCCCTGATGGAAGGTGCCCAGACAATGTCAAAGCTCTCATTTCTGGCTGCAGGAGGGCAGAGCAGTGCCGTTTTCCTCTTGTGGTGCTGGAATAAAGTACAAGGGTTGTCAGCCTGGTGACCCAGCTAGGTTGGAGTGCCGTCTGTTTCTGGCCAGCAGGGGGCACTGGGTCTGGAGCTCGCTCTTTGTTCAGTTTTGGCTGGCAGGAGAGGGACTTGTAAAGGACCAGCTGGCTTCCTCCCCCAGGCCCGGCTTCTCCTGGAATTTATCCTTCGCAGTCTCTCTCAGCCTAAGGGACTGAACCAGAGCCGGACTGGAAGAGTTGTAGATCTCTGCCTTAGATAGTCAGCTGGATGTGAAGGTGCTTGGCGAACGGGGCGTGGAAGCCTCCCTTTTCTCTTCCTGCTCCCCCGAACAAATTGGTTAGTCGCTGAAGAGTTTTCCAGACGCACAGCTCCCCTGCCTCACCTGGCCAGATGAACAAATCCAGCCCGTAAGGCCAAAGAGCTGCTGTCCCTCCTGGGCTGATCTCTTGGGTTGGGCTAAGGCAGCTCTTGCCCTCCTTGAGAGTGGAGGGCAAGGGAGTGGGATGTGTGCTGTGCTGTGGGCATCCCAGCGAGGAAAGGACTAGTGCGCTTTGCTGTCATCCCACACTGCGCTACTGCCAAGCCATTCTCCTGTGCTCGCAGTCTTTGCTGCTGCTGACAGCCCAGCGTGTATCTTCTAGGCTTGCCTGGCAGTGGGGCGAGGTACAGGAGAACGCAGGGCTGGCTATCCGAGGGGCTGTCTGGGGAAGAAGAGCAGAGTTTGCCTTGAGATGAGTTGCCCAGAGCTAGAACTGTTCTCTTGTAGCATTACAGGTGTGTAGGTGATTGGACTCAGTCTTTGGCATTCAGGATCTGCTTTGGTGCTGGCTGTGGGAAGAGGTTTCTTCTCCAGTTGGCTTAGCTGGTGATTAGGGAGCTGCAGGCAAAGCTTTATACCTGGCGAGTGCGCTTGGTGGCCCACCTGCATCCAGTGCTGGCTGCATTGGCTGGCAGCAAGCGCGACGTGCCCTGCTGCTGGGGCTGGGGGTGCATTGAGGCTGGCAGCCTGGTTGAGGGGCTGGCCTGTCAGTCTCTGGGGAGGGGGTGGCTTGCCTCCCGGGAAGCGCTGCCTGCGAGTGGCTGCAAGGTATCCGCTGCAGCCCCCAGACGCACGGACTGCAGTGGCTCGGTGAGAGCTAGCGCGAGTAGAAATAGCACCGTAGCCTGGACAGCGGTGGCACGGCTGAGCCATGCCGGGTACGTACCCTCTGCTGCTGATGCCCAGCTGTGACAGTGCTGTTTATACTCCTACTGGCTCTCGCCAAGCTACCGTCATGTGTATATCCGAGCAGGGGAATCGCACCCCTAGCTCGTAGGGCAGACCTAGATTGCAAAGGGAGAGAAGGTGGAGGGTTGAACATTGGGGAGGGAGAAAGGCACCCCAGGATGTAGGGGGGTGATGTGAGGATCCCACCAGCCTGGATTCTGAGCTGCACTTGGGGAGGTGCTGTGTGCCCCTTCCTACGCCCTAGATCAGGATGCCACAGCCCACGTCTTAGTCAGGATTGGGCAATTGCCCTGCCCGGGGCTTCCTACCACCATTAAAGCCACGGAAAATTGCCACCGCTGTCTTCTGGCAGGAATCGCTCGCATCGTGGAGACCCACCAGCCCATAGTGGAGACGTACTATGGGCCAGGGAAGCTGTACACCCTGATCAAGCACTTGCAGGTGGAGTGCGACCGGCAGGTGGAGAAGGTGGTGGACAAGTTCATGACGCAGAGGGACTATCACAGGCAGGTGAGAGTGATGTGCAGTGCAGACTGACTGGGCTGCGGCCTAGAGCCAGCTCTGAGCCTCATCCCCAGTGATTCTCTAGCATCCCGTAATCCTTTGCAAATGGAGTATGCTCCACGGGCCTCGTTGCTGGGCTCTGCATGGCCACGTGGGAAGCCTGGGCTTGGTACCTCACTTTCCAGGCCAGCAGGTTTGTGGCGGCACGCTCAGCCTTGTGAGGAGGGCGCCAACCCTCCAGGATTGAGTCTCCCAGAATTGGCATCGAGCTCCCAGAGACGGTTGAAAGCAATCCAGGAGATTTCAATGGGATATTTTAAGAACATGACGTTATGTCATGTTGGGGGGGGGGGGGGGAGGAGGGGGGAATCTCCCGGAAGAGCTTCAGTCAGAGTTGGCAACCCCACTTGTGAGTGGGTGGAAGGGACCTGGCTTTACTCCATCACTGCCCTGATGGATGACAGAGTGTCAGGAAGTGGGCATCCGCTCTTTGCCCTGAAGGGCAGCGGCCATGGGACATGAGTGAGGGAAGTGAAGATGATCCTTTGAGGTTTGGCTGGGTGAGCAGGAGAAATCCGGTGGGCGTTCTGAGCTAGACCGTGTCTCTGACTCTTTCACTGATCCTCCTGCCAGCTACAGCCCTGCTGCTAGCTCTCATAGGCACACACCTTTAGAGGCCATCTGCACTCGCTCTGCCTGGCCTAAGTCCTCACTGAGCCCCAGAGTGAGTTCAGTTGCTGGGGAACGGGGCATGCAGGTGGGTTGGTTTTCCCGGGGACCTCCCTGTGCCAGCTGCCCCTCAACAGGATCGGTCCTATGGGGAACCTAGCGTGGGGTTAAGGGCGATGGCGGGCGGAGATGGTGATGGCTCTCCTCTTCTCACAATTGCAGTTCCAGCACGTTCAAAACAGCATGGTGAGAAGTTCAGCTACAGAAAAGATTGAACCAAGGTACAGAAAATAAAACACTAGCTGCTCTCTTCCTCCACATTGGTAGCTTCCTCGCAGGTAGCTAGCATGTTCCATCAACCACCAAAGCATAAAATCCCCTTTGGTGTGTGTCCTTATTGCCCTTTTAGGGTCCGTGCTTCTTTGTTCTGCTTGTTCGTTACCTGAAGTATCAGACCTTGACTTCCCTGAAGGCCTCGGGATAGGACAGCACAGGAGGCTGATGCCCGATCTGCCGGCCCTCTCTGGTGACTCTTACAGCTGGGGTTAGTGAGCCACCATGGGGTGCTGTGACTTCCCACACGGCAAGTCCATGGCAGAGCTGGAAGCAGAACTCTGGGCTCTGCACAGCGAGATTCTATTGCATCAGTTTCTCTCGAATGAACTGAAATACTTCGTTTCCCCGCTCATGATGGTCTTAAACTTGTCAGTTGCCCCAGATTAAAGCCATTGGCAGTGTACCCAGATACCACGCTGGTGCATGCCCTGTAAATACAGCTGAATCCTTCCCGTGCAGTCAGACGTCTCTTAGAGCACACACCAAGCTCTGCCATCTCTGAACAACGCACCTACCTTGGTGTGTTTCTATAACTTAACTTCTTTATGAGGGTAGTTTGTTGGCCTATGTCTCAGCGAGGCTAGATTGGCCTGAGGCTCAGTTCCCAACCTGGAGGAGCAGCTGTTTGTCCAGTCCCTCCCCTTGGGTGGCCCTCAGGAGTTTAGGCTCCCACCGGCAGAGTTCTCAGGAGCACTGGAAAACACAAGCCTTCCCACCATGTCAAGGTGCAGTCCCTGGGGAAGGCTAGAAATGCATGTAAAAAAAACTACAAACATTTTTGTTTTTCAAACAATTTCTTTTTGTGATTGTATATGAGGATTTATTACACTCGCTGTGTGTAACCTTCTTCGGCAAGTCGCTGTGGAACTCGTTGCCAGGAGATGTTGAAGGCCAAAACTATACCTGGGTTCAAAAAAGAATTAGACAAGTTCATCATTGGGATAAGGTCCAGCAATGGCTATTAGCCAAGATGGTCTGGGACACAACCCCGTGCTCTGGGTGTCCCTAAACCTCTGACTGCCAGATGCTGGGACTAGACAACAAAAGATGGATCACTTGATAATTGCCATATTCTGCCCATTCCCTTTGAAGCATCTGGCATTGGCTACCGTCAGAAGACAGGATACTGGGCTAGATGGACCATTGGTCTGACCCAGCATGGTCATCGTGTTCTTATTTTCTCTGGGCTTTATCTTTCCCATCTGTAAAATGGGATGATAATATTTCCCGCCCATCAGGTTGGTGGTGAGGCTTTGTGTAAGGCACTGTCTACATTTATGGTGGTGTATAGAGAACATATACTGCACCTCCCCCCAGCAGGGGTAAAAATAGCAGTGTAGGTAGTGAGGCACGGCTTAGGTGAGTGAAGACATGCCAGACCCTTTGGGCACGGACCCATGACAGCTCTCCACATGCCCAAGCGGTGCCTCCCATGGTTTCCCT
This sequence comes from Chrysemys picta bellii, assembly GCF_011386835.1. Lineage (NCBI taxonomy): Eukaryota > Metazoa > Chordata > Testudines > Emydidae > Chrysemys > Chrysemys picta. Next base: position 4,375,710 of record NC_088804.1, on the reverse strand, counting down.
GCTATCTTTAGCAGTGTAGCATCCCTGCTGCAGTGAAAGGCTCTGGCAGCAGGGAAAGACTCCGGCAGCTCCCCGTGCCAGAGCCTTTCACTGCCATGTGTCGTACACACCAGCATGGCTGCAGCCTGCTTCTCACTGCAGCATGTAGCGACACATCCCCGACGTGCTGCTGCCAGCGTAGACAAGGCTAAAGTAACGTTTGCACGGAGATTTTGGATTAGTGATGAAAGGCTCAAGGGGTATCAATTTCCTTTTAAATTACACAAGAAGCTACCTTTTCTTTGCACACTCAATGTGCTGCTCTTTGCATGCAGGTACCATGGTGTGTTTCCTCACCTGCTGAATCCAGACAAACCCTTTGTTATTTGCAGGCGCAGACTAGCTCTTGCCAAGGGTTTGTAAGGAATGTTTGCATACCAGAGCATATATGGAGGGAGCAGTGTCCAGGAGATTCCAGCCCTGGCCGGGCAGAGATCACACCTACTGCTAGCTGGGTCTAGTATGGCTTCTGTCCCAGCCTATCAATGTTAGTTGCAGCCACCACCATAAAGAACGCTGTTCTTTAATTTTTTTTGCAGAGCTTTTTGATAAATCCATCCTTTGCTCCTTTTGTGCATTATACGTCAGGGTGGTTATTTTACACTGTAAACTGCTTGGTGACCCTGAATTTAATACCGATCATAATCCCTTTTGCTTCAGGACACAAGAAGTCTCTAACTGCTTGGGGATAGGAGAAACTTCCTCCTTGGGCCCGGCCACTGTAGATGTCTTGCACCTTTCTCTGAACTATCTGGTGCTGGCCACTATTGGGTGACACTCTGGCCTGGCTGGACTCCTGGCCTGCTCCAGTCTGGCAGGTCCTGTGTGTTACTCCCCATGATAAAGTGGCCAGAAGCAGGTCTCTGCAGTCCTGAGCTCAGCGATGCATTTGAAAGTAAAGGGAATGGCGGGCTGTTCTGAGCCTCCTGCAGACAGCCATCTTGCAGCGCGTTGGCTCTCCCGGCTCCCGCGGGATGAGCATTCATGCTTCTATAGCGTGTGCTGCCTTTGGTTTAGGAAACCAGTGCCCTTCCTTTCCTGGGCTTGCTACATTGTTTCTCACTGTGCCCCTTGTAGGGAACTGGACCCCATTTTAACCGAGGTCACCTTGATGAACGCCCGCAGCGAGCTGTACCTCAGATTTATCAAGAGACGGATTGTCTCGGACTTCGAGGTGGGAGACTCCATGGCCTCGGAGGAGGTAAAGCAAGGTAATCCCTCGAATGCCAGTGCTTCTCTGGCTCCGTCTTTACAGCTTCTCAGTGGGGAGCTGGCTGGGTGAGAGCAGGCACTGCTGTGTAGCGGCTCATTGAAGGCAGCTTCTGGGATAGCGCTTTGGAGGGCTGGACTGTGCGGCATGGGGACCCCCATTTTCACAACAGCGTTTCATGCATCCAACCTCCTGCACAGTCTGACCCCTCAGTAGCGCGTCTCTTGGAGCGTGTCGTCCTCCTTCACTGTTGGGAGACCGGAAGAGTGGTGTGCACAGGCAACCTGACCCTCCTCTTCTGCTAGCTGGTTTGGAGTTGAGCTTTGACCTTCTGTTACTTGGTCTCCTTTCCCACAGCTAGCGGGGTTGCATGTCAGACTTAACAAATGCAAAGGATGGACTCTCTCCCCTGCCCACCCAATGCAGGCGGATAGTGCCATTGTTGAAATTTGGAGGTGACATCACATCGTGGTGTTGCCCTGGACCTCCTTTGGTGGGGGCTTGTCTTCTATCTCTCTCCCTCGCTGGCAGGTGCCTGGCATGCTTTGCATGCACTACCTTAGTCCTCTAAAACCGGGTTCTTAAATATTTTTGTAGCATGGACGGCAGCTGAAAGAGGGGAGAGCGTCTCCTGGACGCCACCGCTTTCTTTCATGGCTGCATGGGCCAGCTCCTGCTCGCATGTCTGTCTGTTGCGTAGTAGCTGGAAACGGAGGTGAGCCAGCAGCACGTGACCCACTCGCTCGCCGCAAACCCCAGTTTGGGAGCCATGGCACTAAAGCAAACAGCCCCCTTTTCAGTGTAGAATCCTTAAGGTAAAGAAATCTCTCTCTGAGCAGAGCCAACATCAATACACGTGGGCTGGAGAGCTGGGGAAGGGAGCAGGAGCTGGGGAAGGGGTGAGGAATTTAAATGACGGGCTCGTCTGGTGTCTTAATCAAGGTCATGGCTAGTTTTGATTTCCGCTCCTATCCCACTGGGTGCTTAGTGTCACTGCTGGAGTCCTGAGGAGCCCGTCATTGACACCTTGCGATTTCGAGGCCCCACGGCCATAGCTGTCATCTTCCCCGCTGCCGTTGGGCTGGACCTCCCGTTGGAGCTCATCTCTCCCTCCGGACGAGCAGCTGACGGATGAGTTCCGTGGTTGTCCTTTGCCCAGTAACTAAATACGCTGCTTCTGCGCTGGCCCAGCTTCTCTCCGCTCGGGCAGTGCGACTGCAGTTGGCATGCCAAGGGGCCTGGCCGGGTGCTGGTACAGGATCCATCCAGCGTCCGCTTGGCAGGGCTCTCAGCTGCTCTTTGCTGCACGGTTCCGACACGCGCTTCGTTCAAGGCAGCCGGGATTGTACAGTGTGGGCCCCTCGGGTGCCATCCAGGCAGGTAGCTGCCGCCCCTCTAAGGAGCTGAGGCGGCCATGGGCAGTGCTTTCGGATGCTCAGGCAGTGGTGGTGATTCTGCCTTGCACTCTGTAGCGCATCACAAGTCTTTGGACAAGCTCCTGAACAACTGCCTGTTGAGCCGCACCATGCAAGAGCTGATTGGCTATTACATCACCATGGAGGAGTACTTCATGCGGGAGACTGTCAACAAGGTAGGGCCTGCGGTACTGTAGCCTGGGGTGGGGACCGGGCCTTGAAATCCACAGGCGATTAAGGAGGTGGAAGCCTGTGGTTCATGCTGCTCCACGGTCCTGCTGAGCTCCCTGCCACAAGTCGTGTAAGGGGATTCCATTCGTTCCCCTGCCCCCTTTCGGCAAGCGACCTCTGGGGCGCCCACTGGGAACAATGTCACGTGAACAATGTACAGAATTAATTGAAAAACTCCCTGCGCTTTCTGCGCTTCCCAGCCCAATGTCCCCTAAGGGTGAGCTGTCTAGCTGAGGCTTGCAACCGGACACCCCCACGCGCATGGGCTGGTCAGACTCGGTAGGCTTCGCAGAGTTGCACCTGGCCACAGCCTCCGAAGGAAACCCCAGAGCACTGCTGGAGGTGCTGTTGGGGGCAGTCTTTCCTTGGAGGCAGTAGGAGTCCAAGGGTGGCGTAAGGCGTTGATGGGGTGTAGAACCAGGGTCCTGCCCACCTGGGGCTGTTAATCCCCTGGCACCTCTTGCTAGAGTAGGAGTGTTAACCTTGTTGTCCTGGCCAAGTTCTAACTTGGGGGATGACTCCGCTGACCTGGATATCCTGCAGCATCAGCCACGCTCGGATCCTTAGCTTCCTGTCCTAAGCGCTCGCTGTGTGCTGTTGAACAGCTCCAGGCAGCAGGGGGTGGATGAAGTGACTCCTGTGTGCAGAGCTTGTGACGGGCTGGATCCTTGTGTTGAAAGCCATTCTAGCCGTGTGCGGCGCTGCTCCCCAGGCTGCCTTCCCACGCGCCGCCATGGAGCGTGCCGCGCCAAAGGGCCCTTAGCCAGGAATGGACGTTACGATGCTTGCTAACGTGACATAACAATGAGTTTCAGGTACCCCAAGCTCCTTTCACGGCCCGTGCAGTGCAAGAGACTCTTCCGTCACATGGTGACAAGCATGTATCTGGAGGGGGATGATGTAAGCAGGTTGGGTTTGATCCCTATGAGACAGATTGTGTTAATAGATAAAACTCAGAGCCAGGCTGGGGGTCTATCAGCAGCGTATTGTGTTGCCGTGTGGATGATTGACGTCCGGGCCCGAGGTCCCTGGCTGGGTGTGCTGTAGGGAGGCAGTGTGCTGCCTGGGGAGTGGAGCTCTCTAAGCCCATGGGGTGGGGGTGGAAGAAGGGGCGTCCTGATGATCTTCCCTGTTCCACCATTGAATATTGAGAACTAACAAATGGGGCTGTACCCACAGACACTCTGCTGCTTAGGCTTGGAGATGTGCTGCTCGAGTGGGGCTGGGAGGGCTCGTTGCCCCAGGAAGGTGGGTGGCAGCCTGCAGGAAGGGGGAGTGTGCTTGGGGCTGGATGTTTCTTTGAGCCGTGCAGCCAAAGATGAACCTGAGCCGCTCAGCGAGCCTATCTCAGTCACTTCCGGACCTGCTGGTCCTTTACCCGCTGCACTCATTGCTGTGAGTTTTCTTTCCCTTCAGGCCGTTGCTATGGACATGTGTGAGAAGGGTCAGCTGACCTCCAGCATGGTGGATGACGTCTTCTACATAGTGAAGAAGTGCATCGGGCGCGCCCTGTCCAGCTCCAGCATAGATTGTCTCTGTGCCATGATCAATCACTCCACCACCGAGCTGGAGTCCGACTTCAGGTAATGGGGCAGGCTGCCTGCAGGCGTCTCTGGCAGCTGAGTGCTGTCTCCGAGTCCCACAAAGGGCACATGGAAGGATGGGGGGATGCGAGAAAATATACACTATTTATCAGAAATGGCCATAACTGATTTTCCCCCTTATTCGGATCTAGTTTTGTTGCATATTTAGCAAACACAGCGTTTGTAATAGGATGGTGTTTCCTGCATGTAGAACCTCTGGGTTCCCATGCTTCTGACCTCAAGCATATCTCTTCTCTGGGATATGCCATGTGAAAACAGGCCCCTTGGATCTGTCCAGGGCCTGGTAGCCTTGGTGGGGCCAATGGGTGCAAGAGCCTCAGACCAAAAGTCCTCCAAAGGGCTGAGAGGAAATCTGTGTAGTACTTATACCTGTTTACCTGCACGACTGTACAGTCTGTGCTGGGCCACTCGCAGGCATTCACCTTAGAGCTCCACATGGCAGGTGAGGTTCCCTGCCATGACTTGAGTGGCTGCCTGATGCTTTTGAACAAGGGGCATGTGGGTACAGAAATCAACCTGTGCCTGTTTTGCATCCCAAGATGGCAATAGCCAGAGTGAACACACAAGTGACTGCTCTCAACAAGCTACTGCAACCAGCCCATGTGGGTGAGGCTGGATCCCTGGATGCTGGGCAGTGGACTTTGTGAGGAGCAGAGCGATTTGGCAGGGTTCTGTTTGCCATGCCTAGATCCAGCTCCTGACTTGAGCAGAAGAGAACTGTTGACCAATATTTGCTAGGCTAATTGTTATAAGTGTCTATCACTTTATTCACACCAGGTATGGTAATAAGCATTGAGCACACAATATCAATATAACGTTCTATATCTCTTTCTTGTGGTTACATGGCCTGACTTCGTCTGTGTTCTCTAATCCTGTTCACTTCTGCTATGTATCCCATAATGCTTTTGCAAAGCTGAAGTCCACTTTGGCTTTAGAAAATAAGAAAGTTGTCAAAGGCAAAATACATGAATGTTCTGCCCAGTACAAGCTAGGGAGGTACCTTCTTGGACCAGTACCTGGAATGCTGATGTCCACAACAAAGCTAAGGAAGGAACAGAACTACAAGTTAAGGAACTGGGAGGAACTGGTGGGCTGGATTTTAGTGACATATAAAGAGTTTTGTAACTTGTAAAATCATCCTAGAAATACTCCTAGCTGAACTGTGCAACTTTGGAAGCAAGCCTTCTGTGTAAGTGACTTCAACAATGCTGCATGAGTCGGCGTCCCAGAAATTGGTAGCGTATTGAACCTTTTTTCCGGTACTAAAGTATCATTGACTCTTAGCAGTTAACCTGTCCTGATATTGGTCTGTTGAGTGTGTTTTATAGCGAACCAAAGCGTGGTCAAGCAGTGGACTATACAATTTCCCAGCAGCACTGGGCCATGTTAATTCTCCTATGTTGTTCCCAGGGTGAGTCGTGGCCAGAGGGCCGGGCTTGTGCAACTGGGCCTGGCCTGATGCTTCTCTGTCCGCCTGATTGGCTTGCTCTGTCCATCCCTAGGGAGGTTCTGTGCACCAAGCTGAAGCTGGGCTTCCCGGCCACCACCTTCCAAGACATCCAGAGGGGGGTGACCAGTGCCGTGAACATCATGCACAGCAGCCTGCAGCAGGGCAAGTTTGACACCAAAGGCATCGAAAGCACCGATGAGGCCAAGCAGTCCTTTCTGGTGGGTTTCGTGCAGGCTGGATGGAGGGGAGGGCAGGGCAGGCGGCGAGGCCGGAGGGCCTGGAGAATGTGAGGAAAGGGAGATGCTTGAATATCTAGTGTTCCAGGAACAGGAAAGACTGTCTCCTGGGCTTGAGTGATATGACCATGGCCTGAGAGCCAGGATGGGGGCAGGGTGACCTCTGACTCCTGGTAGAAGGTTGATGCTGCATCTCCCAAACCGTTCCTCCCTGGATACTTCGCCAGGCAAGATCCTCCAGTTATCCCACAAGCTGCGTGTTCCCCTTGGAAAGTGGGTCTGCTCTGCGCTGAGCTGATCATCGATGCCCCTCAGAGAGGCACTGGGAGGGGGCCACTTCCCCCGGGGGGAACTCTTGCACGGAAGAATTGCATGGGATGAATGAGCTCTGCTGATACGCCGAAAAGGTTTTCATCACTGGTGGCCACTGCGCTTGGAGCATGAGAGCCGCTCCGTTGTCTTCTCTTCACATAGTGCTACAGCCGGCCGTGTTCAGGGGTCAGAGCCTGGAAGTCAGCTTTACAGAGCAAGAAATGTGAGCCCACCTCTGTCGCCTCTGTGGCTCTCTGCTGCTTCCCTCCCTCTGGAGGAGCACTGGCTAGATCTCAGGACACCTCTGCACCCACCCACACATGCCCTACACATGCATATGGGAGACTGCACTGTTTGACTGGTTTCCTGATCCAGCACTGAAAGGGTTTCCCACTGATGGGACATCCTTGATGCCAAGCAGACCTCAAGTGAAGTCCCTTGACTGGCAGCAGTGGTGATGGCTGGCACGGACCTGTGTGCTCTGTCTGCCCCCAGCAGCACTATGAATGCATAGCAATGAGGAGGCTATGCGGGTGGTTCATTGTGCTTGGAGGAGAGAAATCAAAGGTGTGAGTGAAGGGAGGGTGCAGGGCCGATCGCTTTATTTCATTACACTCTTGGTGACAGGGCTCTGGATTTCCTGAAGCAAAGTACTTAAAATGTCAGCGCTCCTGCCGGAGTCCCTCATTCACCTGTCAGCCCGGCTCGTTTTCCTGTCTCCAGGAAATCTCAGCATCGCACTGACATTTACTTCAACAGGTGAAGAGCAAAATGTCACCACTGCTGATGTTTTAATGAGGATTGTCACAGGGCAGGAGAATTTCTGCGCTCTCCTGCCTGCCCATCAGTGACTTGCTTTTCACCACCGCTTTCCTGGACTTTTCCTTGTGTGTAAGCAGCTGGCTCTGGGCGTTCCCAACCCAGTGTTCTCTGTGATGCTGCCGCAAAAGCAGTGCAAAACACAAGGGTGGGACTTCCTGCAGGAATGAGGCAGAGAGCTGTCACTCAAACACTTTTATATATAAAACAGTAGTGGGGGGAGGGTAGATCGGACATCACTGGAAACATAGGGTGTCTTCTACACTTACCTATTTGCAGTTGACTTACTGTGCAGTTCCATTATGCTCCTTCCTCTTTGTTCCAGGTAACCTTAAACAATGTGGAGGTCTGCAGTGAAAACATCATGACCCTGAAGAAGACTTTGGAGGTAATGTCTGGCATCTTTATTGGCTTCCTATAACCAGCCTTACAATCAACTCCCGTCCAGCTGGGTACATTTTAGGGGTTTCTGTTGTGGAATGAATGCTCCTAGCCTCCTGTGGTCTTGGCCTTACTTGACTTTTAGGGATCCTATTTAACCTCGGGTGACCTGTCCTGCTAGTTCAAATAGATTGGTAGAAAAAAATGGCTGGATGGGACCACTATCAATACTTGAGTCCATCCACCTACCTCCTGGCAGAATAGATGTAATTATCCCTAGTGAATTTCCAAATTTTCTGTGAGGCTGAAGCCTTCATTGTTTACAGGGACGGCGATTTGTTTCCTGTTTTCGTTTAATACCTAAATCTTCCTGTTGTGGGGCCATTACTACACATTCGATCTGTATCTAATGAGAACATGCTCATTCGCATACAGCTTTTACATCTGGACCTCTTCCCTTTTGACTGACTGACTTCTGGTTTTAACCTTTCTTTATCGCTCTCATTTTCCAAGGCCAGGTCTACACTACAGACCCAGCTGTGTCGCTCAGGGATGTGAAAACACCACACTCCTGAATGACACAATTATATCGATCTAACCTCTTGTGTAGACAGTGCTGTGTCTGAGAGCTGCTCCCGTCTCTCGGGGAGACGGCTTAACTACACCAGGGGGTCTCAACCTTCATTGCACCGCGACCCCCTTCTCACAACAAAAATTACTACACGACCCCAGGAGGGGGGGGGGGGGGGGGCAAAGCCTGAGCCCGCTCAAGCCCCACTACTCTGGGCGGGGGGGGGCAAAGCCTGAGCCCCACAACCCCTGGCAGGGGAGAGGGGGCATAGCCGAAGCTCAAAGGCTTCAGCCCCAGGCAGGGGGCCTGTAACCTGAGCCCCGCCGCCAAGGGCTCGGGCTTTGGCTTTAGCACTGGGCCCCAGCAAGTCTAAGCCAGCCCTGGCAACCCCATTAAAATGGGGTCACGACCTACTTCGAGGTCCCAGCCCACAGTTTGAGAAGCCCTGAACTACACTGATGGGAGACGCTTCCTTGTCTTCCGCTGTAGCTCTGTACATGTAGACCAGCCCCAAATCTCCAATACCATTTCTGCTGATCACCTTTGAACTCTGTTCAGTTTACCTCATTATTTTTACTAACGACTTATCTCCAAACTCATTTTGTCCTGGCTACCTATATGTGGTAGCCCAGTGGACTAACCAGAAGAAAATACTGTCCCTACGCACACAGACTCTTGGAAAAAAATAAAACACCACCAGCCATGAGAACCTGTTTTTTTTTTAAAAGGGGATTCAGCTCAGCTGCTAAATTAATACCTAGTGTCAAACCAGAGTGACTGCTGTCCGAAGCGTGTAGAAGACCTAGCCCATGCCTTGCAGAGCTTATAGTCTAAATAGATGTGATCCAACCAGCTGATGCCAGAAAGACTGTGGGTGGGGCCGTGGGAAGGGGGACAAGTTACGAAAAACTTGTGGTTGGTTAGAGTTGAGCAGGTATCTTAATGATTCTTAAATTAGCAGGGGGTTATTTTCAGTAGGTGTTAATACTAATCCGTATGTTTATTATTGGGGTGCGTGTGGGGTTGCAGTTGGGGAGGGGCGTAGTGGAAAAGGGCAGTGATTGAGGGCGTAGAGTGGGGAAGTAGAAGCTGGGGGGAAGAAGGTGGTCGAAGAACCTGATTTGCAAACACAATTGAGTAACTGGATTTGCCAGTGCAAACAAAGCACATGCAGACTTGTGCCTGCCCAAATCCAGAGGCTGGTGCTGAGACTCTGCCAGCTGGGGAAGACCGAACTTCTCCGTCTGTTACGCCATTTGGGGCAGGGACTGTCTTTGTTACGTCTGTACAGCTCCTAGCACAGTGGGGTGCTGCTCCATGATGGGTTCCAGGGTGCAACTGCAAAATAAATAAATATTAGTGCTCATCCCATTTCCGGTAATGTTGGGCTGTTGATGTTCATCCCAGTAAAAGAGACTTTCACGCTGGGACTTGTCCTTTTCCTAAACCACGGTTGAATGGACTGAAATCTCTCCTCTGGCCAGGCCAAGGGCTAGCTTGTCAGCGTTCGGTTAGACCTTGTGAAAATGCTAAAAGAACCTCCAGCCCTTGTTTCTCCATCTGTGACACAGAGATCATTTCCCTAGGGCTTGGATTAGAGATAGCCAGGTGGTTCCAACTCTGTCTAGTGCCACGTTTCCTGCTCCATTGTAGTCTGTTTCCACGGCAGCGGCATCGTTCTCAATGGTTTTCTTGTGACATCTGTTGTCCTCCCCTTTCCCATTTTCCACCAAGTCCAGTCAAGGGCTTGTCTGGGAATACGGCTTTTGACACCCGTACAACATGTCCAATCCCCTTCAGCCTCTCTCCTCGAATCACTCAATGCCTCTCTGGCCTCTTGGCCGGTCCTTTGTAATACAGCTGCGTTAGTTACGTTATGGCACCAAGTGTTCTCCGCAAGCATCGGGGGGGAGAGGGGGGGTTTCTTTGTATGACCGTAACAGGGTCCCGTTGTGCTGTGTGCTGTACAAACACAGAGTAAACGCTGATCCCTGCCCCCAAGAGCTGACAATCTGCTAGGCCAGTGCAGAGCGCTCCAAGTGTCCCATAGCACTTACAGCCTGCGTACGGGGGTGTTACAGCCTGCGTAGGGGTGTGTCTTTCCCACAGAGCGACTGTGCCAAGCTACTCAGCCAAGGCTTTGGGGGCGAACAAGCCGAAGCCAAGCTCGACAGCTGCCTCGCCGACATGGCTGCCGTGTCGAACAAGTTCAGAGATCTGCTGCAGGTGAGCTGCTTGCCGTGCGTGTGGTGCGCTCTGGCTGACGCAGCCACTCGGCTGGCTCTGAGATGCACCCAGAAATGGGAGATCATCAGCCCAGGGCCTGTGCTAGCTCTGGCTGTGAGTCCAGCCCAGATGGTGTGGAGGGGGGGTAAGCATTGATCGTACGCTGAGTAACAGTGATCCTCCTGGCTGGGGAGGGAGGAGCTCTAAAGGCGAGCTGCGGAGCAGAAGGAATGTGGTTCCCCTTGCTGCTTTGTGCTGAGTGAAGGTGCTCTCGCCAGGGAAAGGTGCAGTATTAGAACCATGAGTTCTCAGATCTTCCCTTCTCCCTCTTTGGGGGGAACCTTGGCAAGGCCTTCAGCGGGTATGTCTAAGGATGGCATCTGAGGAGCTCTTGCCATCCCACAGGTGTAATCCAAGAACCAGCATCTCTCTTCCCCTAGCGAAATATCCAGCTTCCCCTTCTCTCAGTGGGTAGCTGCTGCTAAGGCTACAATCTCGTGTCCTCCAGCGAGTTTGCCAAAGAGAGGACGAGGAAGGTTTAATGTTTGGGGTATGGAAGCCAAGCAGCAGAGAACTTGGTTTGAGCAAAACCTGAGACCATCTTCCTCCTTGAGAGGAGCGGGGAGAGCAAACGCGTTTTCTCTTGCTTTGCCATGCACCATCCCCGGCTTGCGTTGAGCCTCTCCTGCAGGCGGGTTCCTAGGCCCATGGCTAATGCTGAAACCCCGCAGGAAAGTCGTCTTTCGTCTGCTGCTCACCCAGTCTTGTTAAAGCTGGGTGGGAAGCAATTGGGCTCCCATGCGGCCGGAGTCACAGGCGTCCCCTTTCAGTGGAAAAGGGCAGCTGCCGGCAGCGGACTCCGAGACACCAGTTGTAATTAAAAACTTCCACCAACTGCCTGGTGAGAAGCTTCTTGCAGAGCGACCCCTCGTGTCCCCTGAGCCAGGCAGGGAGACCCTTCACGAGCGCGCTAGCCTTGCCGGTACCTAGGACTTACCTCGGCCACCACTCACAAGCTGCTGCTTGGTGACGTGGAACTACTGCTCCCCGGGAAAGCAGAGTCCCTGCGACGACAGCTAGCTCTTCTCGGAGCTTTTCCTTTGGAATCTGGCCATGGCTGCCTCCTTGCCCTATCTGGCCCTGACAAGCAGAAGGCCGTGTCAGTCAGTGGCCTTCCCCCTCTCACCTTGGAGCTAGAGCCTCACCTGGCTCCTGCGCACGGCGCTTGGCATCCAGACTCCTGGGTTCCATTCCCATCTCGACTTGCTACCTGATCCTGCACAAGTCTCTCTCCAGGCTTTGTCCCCCCCCGGGGGTCATACTCCCCTGGCTCACGGGGCAGACTCCGGGGAGGGTGCAAAGAGCAGGTGCATGTTCGTTGGAAACAAGGCGTGCTCAGTCATTTGCTGGGTCCTCTTCCTCTCCTCCCCAGGAAGGACTCAGTGAGCTGAACAGCACAGCTGTCAAACCACAGGTGAAACCCTGGATCAACCTCTTCCTTTCGGTCTCCCATAATATCGAGGAGGTAAGCCTCACCTTTCTCTGCTCCCCAAGCGTCCAACTCCGTAGGGCTCTGCACCTGTAACGGCGGGGAGGGGTCAGAGGGACAGGCCTGGCTCACTTCCCAAAGATCTTCCCTGCTGTTACCTCAGCATGGCCAGGCAATGAACTCCTTGGCCGTCCAAGGACCACCCGTGGGACTGAAACCTAGAATATGGGACCCCAGGAAAACGTGGTGAGGGGTGCAGAATGCTGCCCTGTTAGGGACCGTTCCTATCCCAGTATCACAACTCAAGACTTCTCATGCCAGTGACACAGTTCTGAAAAGCATCATACTAGCTGGTTTGTGTGGGACGGGTACATTTTGGTATGAAGGAATATCTGCTCCCCACCCCTGGAACGTCCCTTAGGATGCTCTACACTGGTGCCCGAGGGGCTAACTCTGCGGGCTGTTGCTTTAAGTAGCTGTACTGGATTAGACCATTGGTCCAGGTAGTCCTGCATCCTTGCCTTGTATCTGATACTTCAGAGCAAGGCAGAAATGCCTTGCTGGTAACACACCTGGTCAAGTTGTGCATTGGAGTACATGCATATTATGACATAGAGAGAACACGTATAAAGTTTGCGGACAATACCAAGCTGGGAGGGGTTGCAAGTGCTTTGGAGGATAGGATTAAAATTCAAGATCATCTGGAGAAATGATCTGAAGTAAATAGGATGAAATTCAATAAGGACAAATGCAAAGTCCTCCACTTAGGAAGGAACAATCAGTTGCACACATACAAACTGGGAAATGACTGCCTAAGAAGGAGTACAGCGGAAAGGGATCTGGGGATCATAGTGGACCACAAGCTAAAGTGTCAACAGTGTAACGCTGTTGCAAAAAAAAGCAAACATCATTCTGGAATGTATTAGCAGGAGTGTTGTAAACAAGACACGAGAAGCAATTCTTCCGCTCTACTCCACGCTGATTAGGCCTCACCTGGAGTATTGTGTCCAGTTCTGAATGCCACATTTCAGGAAAGATGTGGACAAATTAGAGAAAGTCCAGAGAAGAACAACAAAAATCATTAAAGGTCTAGAAAACATAACCTGTGAGGAAAGATTGAAAGAATTGGGTTTGTTTGGTCGGGAGAAGAGAAGTCTGAGAGGGGACATAACAGTTTTCAAGTACATAAAAGGTTGTTACAAGGAGGAGGGAGAAGAATTGTTCTCTTTAACCTCTAAGGATAGGACAAGAAGCAATGGGCTTAAATTGCAGCAAGGGAGGTTTAGGTTGGACATTCGGAAAAACTTCCTAATTGTCAGGGTGGCTAAGCACTGGAATAAATTGTCCAGGGAGGTTGTGGAATCTCCATCATTGGAAGTTTTTAAGAGTGGGTTAGACACACACCTGTCGGATGGTTTAGATAAGAGTTAGTCCTGCCGTTAGTGCAGGGCTGGGCTAGACAACCTCTGAAGGTGCCTTCCAGTCCTACGATTCTGTGATTCTACGTGGTGGGAGGGGGGAATCCCAGGCAATCCGTTTATCCCCCGAAGCATGGCCTTAGATCATCTTGAGCGTGCACAGCTACTATCTACCTAGCCATCTGCGAGTGCTGGGCCCAGGTCAGGCATGTCCTTGTCCTTTCTCCTGGCCTCTCCCAAGCAGGGGGACAGATGAGCACGAAAAGACTCTTCCTTTAGTGCAAATAACTTGGGCATCGTGGGGCCTGCTAAACCTTGCAGGCCAGATAAAGCTAAGCAGAGAAACTGTGGAGGACTTGATGCAGTGCAGCAGGGACGTCAGACCCATTAGGACTGCTGTAGCTAAAGCAGGTTCTCCCAGTCTGCCAGAGTGTGGCTCTTCACAAGCCAGGGGTGCTGGGGATAAGTAATTAGCCCTCGTTCTGCTCCACTGCTAGGAAGAGTTCAATGATTATGAAGCCAACGACCCATGGGTGCAGCAGTTCATCATCAACCTGGAACAGCAAATGGCAGAGTTCAAGGTGAGTTGTCCTGAGCACCAATAACCTAACTGAGGCTTTGGGCCAGTCGTGCCCAGCGGCATGGCCTGAGTGACTCCCTGCTCGGGCGGGTGATGGACACAGCCCTCCCCTCATTGCTCCTGCTGTTTAAAAGAACCCAAAGAACCCCCTTCGCGTTTATTTCTCCAGCGCTGAGCCCTCCCCGAGAGGTCAGTGAGCCTCACATCGGCGGGTGTTCCCAAGTCCCGGCGCCCCAGGCCTGAGCGCTGAGCTGTTGTGGTTTGGTTTGGCGGGTTTGGCTCTGCTCTTTAAGCACGGCCATTAGCACCGTACATGCGGCTGTTCTCACTGACTCCAGGCCTTTCGCTGGTTTCGGTTGACTTCTGCCCAGTGGCGGCAGGACAATGACGTGGTTTTCTGTCCCCAGGCTGGGCTTTCGCCCGTGATCTACGACAGCCTCAGCAGCCTGACCACCAGTCTCATTGCCATTGAGCTGGAGAAGGTGGTTCTCAAATCTACCTTCAGCCGGGTAAGCAGACAGCTGTGTCCTCCCTCCCTTGCGCAGCAGCCGCCGGATTCACGGCAGGCCCAGGAGACTCCTGCCTTTGCCCCTCTCCTACCCTAAGAGGGGTGGGGAGGCTGGGCTAGAACTCTCCGTACAGCCGTTCCCCTGCCGGCAGCGCCACTGAGCTTCCGGCTACCCTGCAATTCCAGCCTTCGAAGCTAAAGCTTCGGGTTTCCTCCCCACTCAGTGACCCCAGTGCTTGTGTCTAGACTTAGCCAGCTCAAAAGAGTCCCAATTGGAGCGAACTGTCAGGGGAAGCTTTGGCAGTGGGGCTAGGGAGACCTTGCAGAGAAACAGGCGTTGGCCCGTGAAGTGTCCGGCTATAAGCCACTGCCTACTTTCCAGCCCCAGAGCACCATGTTCCATGGAATTCTTCCCTCTCCTCACCCATCATGACATCTGTGAGATGCAAAGCCATGTGCCCATGGAATGTGGAAGGGTAACACGGTTTGCTTGGTGCGCTCAGCTTGGCGGCCTGCAGTTCGATAAGGAGCTGAGATCGCTGATAGCCTATCTCACCACCGTGACCACATGGACCATCCGGGACAAGTTTGCTCGTCTTTCCCAGATGGCGACCATCCTCAATCTGGAAAGGGTGAGCTCTCCTCTGACTCTCCATGCTGGGGGCGGTAGAATGATCATCAGCAGCTTCTTCCTAAGCCAGCCTCCACAGAGGTCTCCTAGGCTCAGCCCGGTTTTGCAGCCCCCAACGCGCTCCCCCCCCCCATGCCTGCTGTTCCTGCAGCACTTGTTGCTGGGGGAGGGGGAGGGGGGTAGTTGCAGGAGCTTAGACCTTCTGCCCACCCATCACTCCCACCCCATGCTCTGGAGTGTCTGATCTTCCATGTAGTTGGAGCTGGGGAGTAGAATGGCATATTCATGTGTTGTCGTTTCCCACAGCCTGACTTTCTTTCTTTCTCCAGGTGACAGAGATCCTGGATTATTGGGGCCCCAACTCAGGCCCCCTGACCTGGCGCCTCACCCCAGCAGAGGTCCGTCAGGTGCTGGCCCTCCGAATCGACTTCCGCAGCGAGGACATTAAGAGGCTGCGCCTGTAGCTGTCACACTATCTGCAGCGCCTGGCTGTCCTCGGATGCGCTTCATAGCGTGAACGTAGCAGCCCCTGGGCCCCGTCCTTGTGCTTCCAGCACTTGCTGCAGCAGGACTGTGACAGGTCCGGGGGTGGCCGGCTGGCTCTGTCAGCCACCAGCCCGGTGATGACTAGTGCTTCTCCCCAGTGCCCCACACATGGCTTTCCTGGTATGGGAGACCTGGACTCGAGAAGGCCCAGTGCAGCCCATTGCCCTTCAGGGAGCAGAGATACGGCGGCCGTGCAATCGCCCATGTTTTCGAGCAGTGGCGTTCCAGCAGGGCTCCTCACTGAGGTCCCTCCCCCATGACACTAACACTAAAGGATCAGGCTGTTCTGATAGAGGGTTAGAGCTTGCTCATGCCTTCCTCTGCTCGCCTTCCTGTCTCATGACAGGTTCTGTGAGTACGTGGCTGCAGTTCCAGATGCTGCCCCATGCGGTGACTCAAGCAGCGGTGACCTTGTGCAGCCCTCCACAAACCATTGGCTCCGAGTCCATGGCTGCCCTGGCCCACCAGGGGTGTAATCCTGGTGTTCTTCCCCCTGCAGTGGTGCCAGTTCACAGCTCAGTTGCTGGAGTTCCAGGGGAGGCCCTGCCCTGGAGGAGGAGCTGTCTCCTGGGCTAGTTCTTCGGGCTGGGGCCTAAGTGGGGATTGTCTGAACTTCACCCTGGGGCTGCTGAGGGTCAAGTCCCTGCCGGAATCAGGGCTCTGACTCCTCTTGTACCTGTCTACACGGTGCGGCGAGGCGGTGAATAAAGATGGAGGAGTGGGGAGTAACGTTCCTCCGGTGACGTGTGTTCCGGGCTGGGCGAGCGCACGGCCGATGGGAGCTAAGGCCGGAACCTGCTGCAGGCTCCTTCCCTACCTACAGTGTGGTGTACACTTGTCTTGTCCGTCTGCCTGGTGCCCTGAGAGCACAGAGGTGGCACTGGGCTAGTCTAAGTGATGCTGAATTTGCACTGCTTAGCCTAGTACCATGCTAGCCTCGTCTCCCTACCGTGCAGCTAGGCCGTGTGATGCTCTCAGCCCTCCCCGGGTGCAGACAAGCTCTGCCTCTCTGCAAAGCCTTGGTCTCCAGCTGGGTGGGCTGAGCTGCCTCCAGCCCAGGGCTCTGCTGGGCGGGAAGAGTGACAGCACACTGGCGGGGGGGATTCCCACAGAGGAAACTCTCAGCTCTTGGTAGTCAGAGAAAGGGCGGGGGGGGGGAGCAATGACTCACCACACACTCAAAGCTTTCTGTAGTGTTCAGGGACTTGGCTGCTGCTGGAAGCCAGGCCCGCCCTCCCAGGCAGCACTGACAGGTCGCAGAGGATCCCCCGTGATTTGGGCTGCCCCAGGGAATGTTCAGCTAGAAGGTGGAGGCTGGGCTTGGCTCCTGCACGGCTATGAACACGTCTCAAAGCATGCGGGACCATTCACCGTCCTGCTCGACCAGGCATGAGTCATCCGACGGGCTTTGTGGTCTGATCCTACTGGCAATAGGAAAAGCGGCTACACTAACCTGTTCTCAGGAGAAGGCTCAGTGCAGGAGCTACCTGCAAATCAAGCCTTAGTCACCCTTCCCATGGCCCCAGTTACTGATGCCATCTGCAGAAAGTCCATATAAAATACAGGCGCACGACCCGAGCAACTGCGGTGGTCATCTCCGCTGTACAGAGGCTTAGGAGGATCAGTTTTTTATTGGCAAACGTTGAAACATTGATTTCATTGTACATACAAATAGATGAAAAACAATTTCAGTTAATGATTGAAATGTACGGATAGGCCAGGGGTGGGCAGACTACGGCCTGTGGGCCAGATCCAGCCCACCAGCTGTTTTAATCTGGCCCTCAAGCTCCCGCTGGGGAGAGAGATCTGGGACTTGCCCTGCTCCGGCGATCCAGCCAGGGAGCAGGGTGAGGGGCCGCTCCACGCAGATCCCAGAAGCAGCGGCATGGCCCCTCTCCAGCTCCTATGCGTAGGGGCAGCCAGGAGGCTTTGCTCTGCATGCTGCCCCCACCTCAAGTGCCACCCTTGTAGCTCCCATTGGCCAGGAACAATGGCCGATGGGAGCTGCAGGGGCGGTGCCTGCGGATGGGGCAGTGTGTAGAGCCGCCTGACCATGCCTTCGCATAGGAGCCAGAGAGGGACATGCTGCTGCTTCTGGGAGCTGCTTGATGTAAGCACCGCCCTGAGCCTGCACCGCCCGGAGCCTCCCCCCGTGCCCCAGCCTTGAGCCCACTCCCACCCTCCAAATCCCTTGATCCCAGTCCGGAGCACCCTCCAGCACCCCAAACCTCTCATCCCCAGCTGGAGCCCTCACCCCCCCCCCCCATGCCCCAAACCCCTGCCCTAGCCCTGATCCCCTTCCCACCCTCCAAACCCCTTGGTCCCAGCCCAGAGCACCCTCCTGTAGCCTGAACTCCTCATTTCTGGCCCCACCCCAGATCCTGCACCCCCAACCAGAGCCCTCACCCCCTCCCACACCCAAATGCCAATTTTGAGAGCATTCATGGCCCGCCATACAATTTCTATTCCCAGATGTGGCCCTTGGGTCAAAACGTTTGCCCACCCCTGAGAAAGGCAAAGTAAGACAAACTGCTGCTTGAAGCCTTGGAGGTGTGATGTAAGGTCACTTGCAGAGTTTGACGTGATGTTCACAATTTGTGTTTTAACGGTTACAGCTTTAACTTTCGGACTCAGTGTCTCATTAAATAACACGGCTGACCCCTCCGGAATTTCCCACACTTATGAACAGAAAAAATGCTTAAAAATGAACGGTTTCAGAGTAGCAGCCGTGTTAGTCTGTGTCCGCAAAAAGAACAGGTGCCCCAAGTACTTCTGTTCTTTTTAAAAATGAACGTCGATAGTCGAAATGATAAAAAATACAAATTCTGCCAAGTCTATTTATCCAGCACAGTGACGCTGTCAAACAGCGAGGGGCCTTTCTTCCCTCTGCCGGCCTGTGAACCTGGCCTGGTTCTGTGGTAGGCACTAGCCCAGGCTGCTGTAGGGCCGAGGGCTTCCCAGCGCCATCAGCCCAATGGTAGAGGCACGTACTCTACAGCGATGATCATGCAACCGGTGCAGCTGCTGCTGCTGAAACCAGAAGTCACTCTGAATTGAAACCAAACCAGGACAGATTCACCTGACGCTCCTGTGAGTGGCAAATTACGCCAGCGTGGGAGGTTGGCTGTCTGAACATTCACTGGCAGTGCACAAAGACCAGGGCCCGCTGGCCTTCACATGACCGGTTGGGCCCTCTCATTCCCTGTGTCGCCTCTTGCTTTAGGGTCGCTCCCCACTAGCTGCAGAGAGAAGCCAGCTGTGTCCACTTCAACAGTGTGGATGCTGAAATTCCCCAGGCCCTACAACGAAAGATTATGGTTAGTAAGTATCAGAGGGGTAGCCGTGTTAGTCTGAATCTGTAAAAAGCAACAGAGGGTCCTGTGGCACCTTTGAGACTAACAGAAGTACTTCTGTTAGTCTCAAAGGTGCCACAGGACCCTCTGTTGCTTTTTATGGTTAGTATAGCGTCAGCGGGGGCCTTGCTGCTACGTGGTAATAGCTGTGGGTGTAGCACTGGGGGGCTGTTTGCTTAGTTCTAACCCCTTCCCCACTGCCTGGCCGACATGCCACGTGGCACAGGCTGCTGTAGTCTGCACCCCTCTCGCAGAGCCTGGGACACGCAAGGCCCTGCAGAGCCATCCGCTGCCCTGATCACTCAGAGATGGGTGGGAGCGAACGTGCAGGGCTCACCTCTGTGTTTGCTAGAATTTGCTGTATAAAGTCTTTCTGGCTGGGCTCTTTGGTTAAGATGTAGAGGAACCCGCCACCTCCAGCTCCAGCCAAGCTCTGCCCATAGACATACGGCTGGAGAGCATCCATCATGCGTCTGACAGCCAGAGGCTCACAACCCGGGGCCATGCACTTCTTCTGCTGCCAGTAGCGGGTCAGGCACTCTCCAAGGAGAGGCAGGTTACCTAGAGCAGACAAAGAGAATGCCAAGAATTGGTCTATGCCCAGGAGAGCTACAGCTGTTCCCTAAGGGTTCCCCACCCCTGGTCTCGCAGGGGCCGTGGGCAGGGTCGGCCCTGCCAGTGCTATCAGAACTAAATGATCCGCTTGGCCGGCCTGATACCCCAGCATTGCACCCGCTTGGTGGTGAACGCCATGGCCCCCCTTGCTAGCCAAGTCTGCATATCTGTAATGCTCCACTGGGGAAAGGGGGGTGGAGTCTGGCTCGTTCCCTGTTCTTAGCACAGATGTAGTCAGAAAAGGGACACTGCAAATACGGTGCAGCTCCCTCTTTCTCCAACCTGCCCCTTGGCTCAGGCTGCGGTGAGACGTGGCAGCTTCTGAGCTGTAGAAGCTCCATCGACTTGGAAAAGCTGCTGAGTTCTGCCTCTATCAGCGCCAGCCGCGCTGCAGACCAGCCGTCGGGGGGCTGGCGCTTGGTGGCTAGTCGTGGATTAAGGGCAGAAGGGGCCATTCGATCAGACCAGCGGCTCATCAGGGAAATGCTGCATCAAGCCTAGATCTCGAGCTTGCTTTATAGCAAGGCGTCCACCTCGATGTAAAGAGCCCAGAGGTACGGTCACTCGCCCGCTGGTTCCTCCTGATCTACGTGCTGCTCCTGCGCTCTGGGGGGGTTACACAAGCTCCTGCCTCTGACGCCCCAGTAACAAGCCGCCAGCGCTTCTGCTCTTTTTTCCAACGTTTCAACCCAGCTGCAGTTGCACCCCAGCAAGAGCAGGGCTCGCCTTGGGGGGGCGCTGGCCTGTACATCTGCTACATGGTGGGGGGAACGGACTGGGAAAGCAATTTGCTCTGCTGATGCGGTGTTAGGGCTGCATCGACATGCAGCGGCTGGAAACGACTGACCAAACCCGTTGTTTAACCAGGCCGTAAGCACAGTGCTCCAGCAGGAGCAGCCCTGGAGCCAGCTCTTGGGTGCACCTGTGGGGTTCTGGGGCTCCCTATGAAGGCATGGCCCTGTGGCACCCTGATCACATCCTAGCCAGCACTGCGGCTCCAGCCCACCTTGACAGAGCTGTTCTGTTTCCTAAGCACAAGTGGGAACTGCGCTAAAGGCATCGGAGCAGGGTTGCCTTGGCAGGAGGCGTCCATGGAATTGGCATGAAATGGAGCAGACGGCAGCTGCCTTCCTCTTCAATGTCCCAGCAGGCAATGCAGGCCAGCCACCGTGCTTAGGCTGGAGCTGGGCTCCTAGGGGACAAGTCCCATCGCGGCTAGGCCTGGGCCGGCCGGCCCAGGAGCCGTGGTGCCTTTCCTGCCTGCTAGCCCCAGCAGCACTAGCATGTACGCCCTTAGCCACAAGAGCAGGGGCACCCCCTCTCCAGGCCGTGGGGCCACGCACTCAGGGCAGGTTCAGGAGCTGAGCGTGCGGCTGCTTTACCTTGCCGAAAGGCCTGGGCGCACTGCTCCGCGTTGCTCACCAGGGCGTCGGCGTTCTGCACGATAGCTGGCAGCCTGGCATACCAGTTCCTGAGCACGTCCTGCAAGGGGAGGCCAGCCATGAACTGCATCACCTTCACCTTCACCTGGCCTTCCCAGCCCTGCTGCTGACACACACCCCGGCACTTGGGGTGCACAAGGAAAGCAGGAGTGTGCCTGTTTCACACCTGTTCAGTGCAGCTCCCGGCAGCTTTGCTGGGCCAGGGATCCTAAGGGGGGAGGGGTCGTGTGATGGCCAGAGGGCGGCTCCTCCGTGCTGGGAGGCAGGAACTGGAGCTTAACCCCTGAGGCTGGGCTATTGGCCCTGGATCCAGCTGCGACCCGGCCCCAGCACCTGAACCAGCTCGGGACTGAACAGGGAGCAGCAGCTCGTGTAACTGAAGAGAAATGGGCAGAGGTGCCACAGTCGGCTCTGCAGGGCCCCTGGCTCAGACGTTCTCTGGGGACGCAGCCAGGCCTGGGGTGGCAGCGAGCCTCATCCCCTACTGCGGAGGGCAAGGCAAGGCCAACCCCATGCTCCTCTGAGAGCTTTAATACCTCCTCCCTCCCCCAGTGGAGGCTGGAGCTCAGGTTAAGGCCCGTCTCCACTACGCTGCATGGACTCCCTCTGCCTCAGAGCCGTGACTCGAGCGGGAGAGGCAGGGCGCTGGGGACTTTAGGCCCCTGCTGGGTGACCCCCAACTCTCGCTTCCAGCAGCTATGTTCCACGCACTGTAACCAATCGTCAGGCAGGGCTCTGCCGCTAGTGGTGGGAGCTGCTGTCCGACAGCCCTGCGCTCTGTTCCTGCTGATGTGCACCTGGCTGTCCTGTGGGCTGGGCCCAGATTCTGCTGTTCCCCTGCCTACGGCTCCCCGGCTGCTGGAGCTGCGCCCCGCTAGCAGGGAGTGTGGGGCAGGGGGCCCCATGGGGAGCCCAATTGCTGAGCGGGATCGTGAGGTGGTGTGTGAGAATGATTTGCAGCCTGGCCTCTATGCGGAGCAGTTTAGGGGAAACCCCCGTCCTGCGGGCGCTGTGAGCTGGTCTCCAGAGCATGGGAATGCGGCGCCCAGGTTGTTTCTATGAGTTACAAATAAAGAAAATCCCAGTGTGACTCAGTATCCCCGCCCAGCCCTGGGCACTGTCCCCTGGTACTGGGTATGTCTGACCAGCCACCTTCCCACTGAGCATTGGATAGCTGCTCCTGGGAGCCAGCGTTCACTTTCACTGCAGCGGGGACAGAGCCAAGGGAGGGACGCAGCCAATCCCCTGCAATGAGCCACAACAACTGTGCGGCATGGGGCCGTCTGGCTGTCCTGTGTCTGTACAGCACCTAGCGCAGCAGGGGCTGGGTCCATGGCTGGGCACCTGGGTCCTAGAGTAATGTCTCTAATAAAGCTGGGGCCAATGAACCAAGCAGGGGGCTGGGAGCAGGGTATTAGGCTCAGCTCAGCTGCATGGGACAGGGGCAGGTCGTTTCCCAGCTCTGGCCCTCAGCTGTGGACCAGGGAGGGGAGTGACCCTGCTTTGTAGAGCACTGGGAGAGCTATGGCTGAACTGGTGTTGGAGAGGGCTGCTAGATCTGCCCACGCCTGCTGTGGCCTTGCTGGGGGCTGGGTGGGGAGTGCCCCCTGAGGCATGGAGGGGCACATGCTTTACCTGGAGCAGGTTGCGGGCCAGCCGAGTCTTCCCTGTGTAAATCAGGAGCAGGTGCTGGTTCAGGGTCTGGGGAAAGCCCTCCGGCACGGGGATCTGCTCCACCTCCACCTTCAGGGGCAGCAGGGCCTTCGACCTCCCGATCTTGATGCCTGGCACAAGCCCGCCAACCTGGTCCTGCCATCCTCCTCCTGCCAGCAACAGGGCCCGTTACACAGCAGCAGGCCACAAGGACGCTAATGGTTTCAGTCCCAGCCCTGCAGCTGAGGGGAATTTTGCACCGTTGTGCAAGCGCAGAATTAATGCCCCCCACAGATTTTTCTTTCCTCTGCAGAATAATTGATTCTGACGGGGAGGTGAAGGGAAGCTGCAATTACACCTTCAGCCCCACAGGGGCTGATGTGGCGCCTGAAGAGAGGGCAGCAGACTCATGGGTTGGAGCAGCCAGCCATGGAGGGGGAGGCGGCAGAGGCGTGGCCAGGTGAGGAGACATGGGCTATGGGGATGGACAGAGCGGGGCACATGGGGCTGCTGGGGGGGGTGTCACACGAGTTCAGAAGGGCTAGTGAGGGGGACAGACTGAGGCGGCGGCACAAGAGCTAGTGGGGTGGCAGCATTGAGCCAGGGGCTGAATGGGAGGGGGGTGCATTAATAAGCCTAGTGAGGAATCTATTTGTCAAAAAACATTTCCTGAAACGTTTTTTGTTGTCTGGATTGTTACCGACAGACTTGCTGACAGGTATTTTGAAATAAATTGAAACTGGCATGATTATATTGTGTTATTTTGACAAATAACATTTTCAGAATTTTAAAATATTGGGTGCAGAATTTTGAATGTGCAGGTGCAGAAGTCCCCCAGGAGTCCAACAGGCAGGATATTGGGGGAGGCCCTGGCAGCGTGGTGCTGAGGGGCCGGCTGTGGGGGAGAGGAAGGCGGGCTGCTTGGTTGGGGACAGGGAACTGATCAAACAGCCCCTGTGGGGGCTAGCCGGGGGGCAGGCAGCGTGCACCACGAGGGTTAACACCGCCTGTTGCAGAGACAGCCTGAACCAGCAGGGCAGAATAATGGGCCCGAGCAGCCGGGGCCATGGGGCCGTCAGGACAGTTCAAACCTCCAGCTGTGTGGCGAGGCCGGGCCCCTAGGCAGGGCAGTGGGAATGGCAGAGAGGCAGTGGGTCTGACAGGCCAGGGCTGGGCAGCGCAGAGGCAGCCTGGGATGGCGTACCCCAGCTGCCACAGACTCATGCCGCACACCTGACAGGGGGTCCATTCAGGCGGCCGGGCCAGGCCATGGCAGGCCCCCCGCCACTGGTCTCTGTGCCGTTACCTGTGGTGAGCACCTGCTCTAGGTGCAGCACGGCATGGATGAGGGACTCTGCGTTGGCGGATTTCCCAGCCGCCCGGTACAGCGCCGCCATCACCGCCCCAGCCAGGATGCTGCTGGTGCCTGGAGGAGCCAAAGATGGGTCAGGGAGGTGAGGCAGAGGGTGCATGGGGACAACATCTCAGCCATGGCCCATGAAACGACCCAGCACCCCGCAGGGCAGGGCAAGGCCGTGGGGGCCATAGCTAGGTTACGTCCCCACCTCCCAGAGCAGCTGCAGAGACGCAAGAGGACGTAAGCAGCGCTCTGTGCTGGGTGCCCCTGCAATCCTCATGCTCTGCATTGCCCGGCCGGAGGGGACTGGCCCGCAGAGCCCAGCAAGGAAGCCACAGAAAGAAGCTTGGATCCCTCCGCAGCGGCCGAGCCCCTGGCCCCTCCTGCAGGGCGTCCAGCGTGCTCTGCCCAAGCAGGAGGCCGGGAGCCAGCCTGTTCTCAGTGCAGACCTCGCAGTGCTGTGGGAGAGCGAGTTTCTCCTGAGTGCCCGGCTGGGGGCGCCCCAGCCCCAGCCACACTGCTGTTCAATGTCCCTCACTCTGTTAGGAGAGACCCGCCAGCCCGAGAACGTGACCAGGGTGGGCCTGGCTGCTTATGGCTGAGATCGACTTTCCTGTAGCCTCCTACGGACCTGAGGCCGAGGTCCAGAGCTCTCCTGGTCTAGGGTTACCTACGCTCGCTGCCCAGACTGTGCCCTGTGCAAACGGGGGCCACGAACATACCCAGGCCGGATCCGTGGGGCAGGCTGGACCAGCTGTGCACTTCAAACCCTCCGCCAGAGCACTCCAGCAGCTGGGCCTGCAAGGGCTTCTGGGAAGCGAGGGTGACAATCTGGGTGCAGATGAAAGCCGCTTTCAGCAAGGCGCCTGGAAAGGAGAGGGGAAGCCCTGAAAGGCTGGTCAGCGCAGCCATGCCCTGGCCACCAGCCCCTGCTGGTTTAACCCCTTCACTGCCAGCAGACTAACATGGTGCCCCGGCCAGGTCACGGCTATTGGATCACCCATTAACCCAAGCTCCTGACAGGCGGGTGCTCATAGCGACCCCACCCAGGCCAGCAGGGCGAGGGCAGAGCCGCAGCCCCAGCTGTCCAGGCTCGGAGGCCTGCTCTCCCCGCGGCACGGAACAGCAGGTCCTGGAGGAGGGGGCAGGGGGACTTGCTGGCTCATTGTGGGGGGGGGCTGCTGGCAGGGAAAGGTGCCAATGGCCTCACTGTCTGGAACAAGCAGCAACAGGACGAGCGTCTCCATCCCCCGCTACGCAGGCCTCCAGCCTGGGCCTCTCTTATCACCGCACCCCCCCCCCGGGGGGGGGCAGGGCAGGGCTGTCACCCATTGCACAGGGGGGAGTCGAGGCCCAGACCAGCGGAGCAGCTGGTGAGCCTTGATCCTGAGCAGCGGGGTGGGTCTTACCTGGCGCGTGGGGCTGGCAGTAATCCTGCAGGTCCTCCAGGTCCTGGCACACCAGCTCCAGCACCACCTCGCCCTCCAGCGCGCCGCTAGCACTGACCAGCCGGAGCTCCGGTTCGGCGATGCGCCGGGCCCGGGCCCCAATTGGTCGGCGCCCGTCCACCAGGATGGCAATGTCCACCACAGCTCCCCCGTGCTCGTAAGTGATTGGAGGAGTGTCGCTCCAGCCACCTGCAAGGCAGAGGGGTGTGCACTCAACGGAGCCTCATGCAGGACGGCCACCCACAAACCAGCCCTCATCTCCTGTCCTCTCCATGCTGCCAAACTGTGCCCCTTTACAGCCAGTGCTGTCCACCCCCTGGGCACTGCTCCCTTCGCACCAGGGCTCCCCGTGGCCCCGGCCCTGCACTGCCTCATCCACCCCAGCACTGGGACAGAGCCTAGGGCCAGCCCCAATGATGGCCAGGCCAGAAGAGAAAG
Source organism: Chrysemys picta bellii (assembly GCF_011386835.1). Lineage (NCBI taxonomy): Eukaryota > Metazoa > Chordata > Testudines > Emydidae > Chrysemys > Chrysemys picta. Next base: position 4,349,738 of record NC_088804.1, on the reverse strand, counting down.
CCCTTTGAACTGGGGCCTGTGGAAGCTGCTCCCACCCAGAGGTGCTCACCAGAGACGTCTATCCGGGCAGGGCACTCCACCAGCACCCAGTGACCGACGGGAGGGGGCTCCTCCCGCCCGACATTGATGAACCGGCACGCCGACATCACAGCCTGGCGGATCAGGATCTGCTCGGCCCCCTCGTAGTGCCGGGCGGCCCTCACCAGCAGCGCCGGCCTGAAACGGCAGGGGGAAACAGGCACCGCTCACCAGCTGACAGAGGGCACCATCAGAACCGTCTTTCTCCTGGGATGGCAGCAGCACGGCCAGTTAGCGGCTCTGGCAACACTGAGCAGAAACACGCTCGACTGGCCACAGGGCGGCAGTGGTGCCCGTCGGCCTTTGGCACAGGTTGTCATGGTTACTGACCACCTGGTGTGTGGCCGGGTCCTTAGCCAATCTCCCAGCCACAGTCCAGGGCTGCAGAGACGGAGATGCCTGGAACATCAGCCAGCCCAGCGCAAAGCCCCCTGCAGAGACACAGGGCTCGGGCCCAGCAGCGTCCTTAGCATCTGCTGGAGAGTTGATGGGTTTCCAGCAGGACCTGGGACTAGGGTGACCAGATGTCCCGATTTTATAGGGACAGTCCCGATTTGGGGTCTTCTTCTTATATAGGCTCCTATTACCCCCACCCCGTCCCGATTTTTCACATTTGCCGTCTGGTCACCCTACCTGGGACCCAAGCTGCTGGTCGGGAGGGGCAATCTACCACCTACAGGGGCGTGTGGAAAATCAGGCCAGTCTGTCAGTGGATGGCTGACAGCCCTGGGACCTCACAGCAAACCCCGCTGCTCACTGCAGAAAGGCCATGAGACAGGGCTGGAAATGCGGCAAAATGGAAATGACATCCCTGCAGACCCTGTGGGGAATCCCGGTCCATTGAGGGGGGCAAGCCCAGCGCCACGGCCCCCAACACATCTCTGCCACCCCCGCTGGCCCCCGGGCACCAAGGGCCCAGCAGCCCAGTGCGTCCAGCCATACCTGCCCAGCCATTTCCTCCTCTCTGTAGCGAGCGCCTTCACTCCCTCAGCAATGTCGCCTCTCTCCAGCTGCTGGAAGGCCGGGGCCCACTCCCGGTTGGCGGCCGGCCCGCTCCGTAAGCCCCCATCCCCTTTGGCCATGCAGCCCAGCACATCGGCAATGCAGGCGAGAGCCCGGGCTGCCACCCCAGGGTCAGCAGCAACAGATGCCACTGGGAAGCAAAGGGAAGCCATCAGAGCGGCAGCCAGTCATGGCCCAGCAGGCTGGAGACTTAGAGGGCTGCTGTCCACGGCAGGATTTCATCCCTCCTCATCTAGCATGACAGTTACCTTCTTCCTCTGCCCCCTAAGCCCCTCCAGCCACTTATCTACAGTTGTCCTGAACCAGAGCATGCCCCCGTGGTCCCTGAGTGGAATGAGTTTGCTGGGTCTCAGCCCAGTGCCCACAGCCCATGACCCATCATCATCATCATCATCATCAACTCCCTCGTTGACTATCTTGGGTGGATCCAAGGGCTGAATGAGTCCTGGAGTGAACTCCTCCCTCGTGCTAACCGGGGGTGGGGCACTGAGCTGGGGCAGCCGACAGAAGCTGGCACCGCCAATGCCAGTGCAGTGCCTGTTCTGGAGATAGAGGCGCTCAAGCCGGCACCTTCCTGCAGCACACCGAGAATGAACCTAGGCTCTGGTAGCCCACCTAGCCGGGGCAAGCCCAGCTCCACTTTCCAAAGCCCGCAAGGCCTGGCAATTCCAGGAGCAGAAGAGACTTGCTTGGCGCTACTTATTTGCATGTTGTTACCCAGCATGCTCCACCCGCTCAGGGTAGCTGGAAACCTGCTGTCTGCCACAACGGAAAGTGCACTCAGGCTTTGGCTTCCACACGGCTTCGCTAGCGAGAACGGGAGGAAACTGCCCTCCGGCAGCCTCCGTAAGCCACGTGCCTGAGGGATGTTCAAAGTGGCCACGTTCCTCTCCAGAGGTGAGTGCATGGTGGGGCAGGGGGAGGACTGTGGCATAGTCCGTACAGCTGTTTGGGACCCGGCGTTACACAGGGGCCGAAGAACGCCCTGTAGCCAACTGCAAAGACAGCAGGAGGGACTCAGAGACGCACAATGTGATCCGCAAAGATGGAATCCAGCGGGCCTCTGGGCTGACATCCCAGTGATAGTCCCCTGGCCGCTGTACGGACTGGACAGCCTGCTTAGCAAGGGAGAGGGACTGGCCGTGTTCAAGGGCCCCCCCAGCACTCGTGGGCCTGCACGGGGGCTAAATCACCGCAGGGCTGGAGTCTGCATCCGGACGCCCCCGAGCAGCACGTGTGGCTGACCCGAAGGTCACAGGCAGCCGCCCCGCCCAGCTCTCACCCTGGTCCAGAGTGCTCAGCACGGCCTCCTGGTAGCCCTCGCTGACGGCGGTGCGGATCAGTGGCAGGAGGCTGCAGTCCCTGTGCTCCAGCAGCACCCTGCGTAGCTTGCCCTGGGCCTGGCGGAAGAAGAGCGCCCGGCGGGACGCCAGCTCCGCCTCCTGGTCTAGGCACATCAGCAGCTGCTCCCAGGACATGCGCCACGAGGCTCGCCACCGTCCCAGCCCCTCGCCCTCCTGGGAGCCCAGGAACCACAGCACGTCCTGGACCCCCAGGGGCTCGGCAGCGTGCAGAACGGGGAAGAGGCGGGCATTCAGCAGGCAGCGGCTCCTCCGGGGGACCTCGGAGCCCCAGATATCCCCCTCCCTGCCGGAATGAGAAGCAGCCTCAGAGAGCGGGCACCACGCGGCCACGTGCAATGGGGGCAGGAGGCCTAGGCAGTGAGCACCTGCCCCTCTGGCCTCCCCACCTACAAAGAGAGCCTCATTTCTGCCCCAGGGAAAGCAGATCCTGAGAGGCCTGCACCTCCCTAAGGCACGGGGAGAAGGGAGCATGGAGCTGAAGCTCCTGCCAGCTCTCTGCTGCCTCCTCACCAGCTGGACAGCCCCGTGCTCAGGCTGATAGCCGCTGCACTGCCCTGCCCCCATTCTGCACAGCTGGGATGGAGCCTCCTCCACCCAGACTGAAAGCAGGAGTTAGCAGAACCACTGTAGTCTCTTCCTCGGCCAGCTGGAGGGAAATGTGCTAAGGAGAGCAGCTGTGAGGGGCTCACAGCTCCAGCCCTGCCAGCCTCTCCCAGCAGGAGGTGCCATGTGCACCCCTATAAGGACAGTGAGGGGCACACAGCTCCAGCCCTGCCAGCCTCTCCCAGCAGGAGGTGCCATGTGCACCCCATAAGGACAGTGAGGGGCACACAGCTCCAGCCCTGCCAGCCTCTCCCAGCAGGAGGTGCCATGTGCACCCCTATAAGGACAGTGAGGGGCACACAGCTCCAGCCCTGCCAGCCTCTCCCAGCAGGAGGCGCTGTAGATACACGTGCTCGTTATGCGGGGAAGCTCCCAGTGATCTCGTCCCAGCCTCTTGCAGCACAGGTTGCTTTAGGGTGCTGGCTTCATGTAGGCCTCGCTCTACCCCACTGGGCCCCCAGGAGTTGGCTCAGCGCTCTGGAGGCCAGTGCATCAGGCAGCTCCTCTCTGCCCCTTTCCATTTGCACCGAGGCATTTCCAGGCAGCATTACAGAGCGAGTTTCCCAGGTCTCAGCCGAGCAGAGTCCAGGCGCAATGCAGGGGAGGAAAGCAGTTGCTCTTGGCTCACTCTGGGCCCTATCCGGGACCCTTCTCTGCCCAGCTTGTTTGGCACATACCGTATCCCCGTCCTGTGGAAGAACTCAGCCCAGGGCACGTTCAGGTAGGTGCCGGCCTCCCCGGGAGGGCTCTGTGAGGGGGGAGGGAGGAGACAGTGAGAAGTGGGGCTAGAAGGGGACAGGACTCGCACCACCGCTGTGGGGTGCTCTCTGCCCTCTCCTGGTGGCAGGCCCTATGTTAACCCCACCCTGGCTCTCAGGGAGGCAGGGCAGCGTCCCTGGCCTTCGCTCCTCCCCCAGAGCACTCAGTCCCCACGGGTGGCCCCCTGTGCCCAGTTTCCTTGGCAGATGGTCCCCTCTGCACCCCCATAAGGGAACGTTCCTCCCCCCAGGCACCCCCATCAGGGCCCCGCAACGGGGGAAACAGATGGCGGGCAGCCCGTAGGTGTGACTGGTCACCTAAGAGGTCACATGATCCTCGGAGCTCTATCCCCAGGTTCTCCCCCCGGCCCGATCTCAGACAGCACCTGCCAGTCGTCGTGGCGCCCAGTCAGGGTGAACACCTGGCGCAGCATGTCCCGCAGCCGGATGGCGTGCCCCTGCAGGACCACGTCGTGCAGCCGGCAGCGCTGCAGGGCAGGCGAGGAGGAGACGTCCAGCCCCGTGAGGAGGCAGCCGGAGCCTATCTGCAAGGGTCCCTGGGAGGGCGACAAAATTGACAGTTGCAGAAATGCGGGGTGGTGCCGGAGATCCCCACCCCCATCAGAGCTCTGGGAAGCCCCTCCCTTTAATCTAGTCACAACCAGCCCGTCATGGTGGTCTGTGGTCACCCTTCAGCACCGGGGACCCCCAGAGGGAGCTGAAGGCTCAGAAAGACTTTCAATTCCACGATTTACAGCCGTGCTTTGAATAGTGGCGGGGGCGGGGGGCAGAGATGGTCACTGGTAAAATCTAGCAATGGGGGATATTGTGGGAGTCCTGCATTCACTCCATAGAGCTCCTGGACACAAGGTCACGAATCGGGAGATGAGCTGGGACGGGTGTGCTGAAGCGTCTGGGGGAAGAGACCCAGGATCCACCTGGGCCTGAACATGCAGAGAGAGGGGGCCCCAGCAGCCAGGCCCCAGGCTGGGTTAGAGCGAGAGTCCAAAGCCATAGGGCGATCCAGCCCTGTGCCTGGGAAGCGCCTGACCCCCAGGGACCCAGCCGAGTGAGCGGGATGGGGAGGGAGCTGTACCTGCAGGTGGCAGTGCTGGAGAACGCTTCCGGGCTCCACCCGCACGGCTCCTTCCAGCAGGCTGTTGGTGACGGAGCAGCCGTCCTCCAGGAGCTGGGGCTGCTGCGGGAGCAGAAGGAACCAGCGCTCAGCAGTGGGGGAGAGGAGCCCGGCGGGGCAGAGGGGGAAGGGCAGAAAGGGAGCTGGGGAGGAGTACTGAGCACTCTCTGAAGGTCCCGCATGGAGGTGGCACTGATGGAGGGTTAGGGGAGCACTAGAGGCCCCGTTGTCCTAGGCTCCCAGCCCTGCGCCAAACAGCTGACAGCAGCCAACAGACACGGTGGGGAAGGGGAACTGAGGCCCAGCGAAGAGCAATGACTTGCCCAAGGCTACCCAGCAGGTCCAAGACCAGGCTAGGAACACAGCCCAGGTCTTCCGACCCGCAGGCCACACTGCCTCTCCCACAGGGATGGGCTAGTAGTGTACACGGTGCTGGCGTCTTTCCCGCTATGCTGTCTCAGAGCAGGTGCAGATGCCACTGGTGCCCCAGGGCAGTGGGGGCAGGAAAGAAGATGCCAGGGGGAGGGGCACGTTGGGGGCTGGGACGGGAGGTACCTACAGCTATGTGGGAATGCGCCACTTTGAGGAAAGGGAGGGCGTTGGCGGAGCTGGTGCGAAGCGTCAGGTTGTGGATGTGGTCGCTAGCGGCCATAGTCATGTAGTCATAGCAACCGTCAGGTATACACACTGCCAGGAAACAGGAGAGAGGCAACACTGTTAATGCACTGCCAGCAGATCTCTGGGGTGGCAGCCAGGCTGCAAGGGATGGGGGCCTGGCTGGCGCCAGGGGTCCATCAAGGTGGGGAGGGCAGGGGAGGGGAGGGGTAGGAGCACTCTGTCTCTGGCAGAGGGCCATCCCGTCTCCTCTGGGCGCCATGAGCCGGGCACCACCCAGCAGGGTGGGTGCTGGACTGAACCCAGGCCAGAGCGCAGGGAGGGCCTCGCCCAGCGGGAGACCAAAGGGGTCGGCCCTGGCACCTGGCTGTGATTGGCAGCTGACGCCCACCAACGAGATCCCGAGGAGCAAACTCAGCATCACGCACGAGCTGAGAGAGGAGGTCGGGGGGAGACGCCGAGTGCAGTCCAAACACCTCCACGCGGCAGCCAGCCAGGGCACGGCAGGGACGTGCGCAGCCCCTCGCGCCCCCAGTGGGTTAGATGACAAGGCACTGAAGTTATACAAGCCAAGCAGCCAGTTCTTGCTTACCCTGCTGAGGCTCTTTTAATAACTCCTGGCAGACCGGGGCCCTGTTTTTCCTTACAGAGGGCGGCCGGTGACGCCAGCGACACGCTGCCGGGGCATGCACTCGGGGCACAGCGCCCCCTAGCCCCATGTGGGACTGACGGAAACGTGCCAAAATCCTCAATACACTAACAAAGCACCCCTTGACAGCCCGTGTCTCCCCAGCCATGTCCTGTTTCTAATGAGCACAGTTGCCAGCGCCACTGTGGTAGCTCCTTTGAGGCCTCCCCTCCACACGCCGACCAGAACTAAACCTGCCCGGCTTCTGAGTTGTAACAGTCCTCGGAGGAACGGCGTGGGAGGAAACAGGCCGCTGGTGTCTTTAGAGACTATCCCCAATTCCTCGGCAAGATACCAGCCAAGGAACATCTGCTGGGACACACGGTGGCTACCAAGGCCCCAGAGAACTCTAGCCAGAGTGGGCAGGCATGAGGGGCTGGGCCAGTGCTCAGGGGCGGTCGCACTCACCCATGCTGAGAGGGATGGCATGGAGGGCCTTCCACAGCACGGAGCGGGCGCTCCTCAGGGCCGCCGCCCCCTTGGCATGGCCGCTGCCCACCTCCCGGATCCTGCCAGTCACAAAGTCCTCCTCAGTCACCCCGTCGGCCATGCAGAGCACGATATCGAAGAACAGGGACAGCTGGAGGGAGGCAGAGAACCGGAAATGCTCAGTCTGTGCAACCCCCCCTATCCCTGCCGAGCTGTGCCCTCCAGCTCTGACCCACAGGCTGGAGACTGTGACTGCAGTGTGTCTACACTGGGTGGGCTTCACACTGGATACAGCGGTGACAGCACTGCCGGGGGGAGGGGGGTGCCAGGGAGGGGCAGGGCTCCTGGGGTTGGGGATTCCAAGGGAGGACAAAAGAAAAGGGGTGACAGACCCTGAGGCTGTGCCAATGAGCAGGGTTTGGGACGGAGCAGCACCTGGCCCTTGGAATGGCAAGAGAAGCCGGCACTGGCTGGTTCGGGAGCTGTGTGACTGGAGCAAGATGGCTGCCACAGACAGCTGGCATCTCTCTGCCCTGCCCCTCCCTGGGCAAAGAGCGAGTAGGAGGACTTCCATCCTCAGCCCCAGGCATGGCGGGATGGAGGGCAGGGGTAGGGGGCTGACCCAGGGGCAGCCCCATGGGGAGGAGGTGGCAGGGGGAGCTCGCGCTGCTGCATGGGGTCTGGAGGACAGGACATGGGGTGATAAAATGGGCCCCAGAGCTGTGTGTTGCCCCCGCAGCACTCCCGGAGACCCGGCTCCCTGCACGGCAGATGACAGAGCCCTGTCCAGGGGACACCCTGCTGCTCGGCTGGGGAGTGGGGTGCAGAGAAGTTTCCACCACGGGGAGTTGGGGAGGTACGATCAGCCATGATCATGCACGTGCACAGAGTGCCCCCTGCTGGTCACCTGACGCCAGCGTGGGCTGATTTAACCCTTGGTTCCAGGGTCTCCCACTGCCCCGGTCAGACCCATCTGCTGGGGGGAGGGGGGAAGGAAGGGCTGATTGGCCTGGCAGTGCTTTAGACAGCTATGGAGAGGTGAGGGCGGCTCTCCTTGTGGCTGGCACCAGATGGCACAATGAGGGGATCCCTTCAGCACCGCCGCTGGCGAACGGCTGAGAGCATCACCTGGATGGTCTGGGCCCCCGAATCCAGGCCCAGGTAGGTGCAGGCATCCAGAGGAGGAATGACGTGCGTGGCCAGGAGCTGCTCTGCGGTCTCCGAGGAGAAGAAGACGACCCCGCACACCTGAAACCACAGAGCCGGCTGGGTGGGGTGTCACTGCAATTCACGCCTGGGGGCCATGTAGAGCATTCCTGCTGCTCACTGCTGCCTCTAGTGGGCAGACTCAGGCCTGCGTGCTGGTGTGTGATTATATCACCCCCTAGAGTTACCGATGCTAACCCCTTCTGCTGGTGGTGGCTGGTGGCCAGGGCCGGACTAACTCTCCTGTGGGCCCAGGGCTATTAAATTTTGTGAGACCTCTGTATACAAGTCTTTTTCCTGGGAGGGAATTTGGTGCAGGAGGGGGATTCTGATCTGGGGCAGGGGACTGTGGTGCAGGAGGGGGTGCATGGTCTGGGAGGGAGCTTGGGTGCAGGAGGAGCTCTGGGCTGGTGCAGAGTGTTGGGGTACAGGAGAGTGAGAGTGGTCTGGGAGGGAGTTTGGGTGCAGGATGGGGCGTGGGGTGCAGGAGGGGGTGTGGGGTGCAGGCTTTGGCCGGGAGGCACTTACCACAAGTGGCTCCCAGCCGGTGGCGCAGCAGGGCTCAGGCAGGCTGCCTGCCTGCCCTGGCGCCATGCTGCTCCCGGAAGCGGCTGGCTGCTGGCACGTCTCTGCATGCCCGTGCAGGGAGGGGGACAGCGTGTCTCTGTGCGCTGCCTGCGCCCGCAAGCGCCACCCCTGGTTCCCGGCCAACGGGAGCTGTGGGGACAGTGGTGGGAGCGGGGGCAGTGCATGGAGCCGCCTCCCCCCACCAGTGGTCACAGAGATGTGAGCAGCCAGCTGCTTCTGGGAGCGGTGTGGGGCCAGGGCAGGCAGCCTGCGCACCCCAGAGAGCACTGCCTGTGATTTGGTTTTGCGGGGCCCCCTTGAGCCGATGCAGCCCCTAAAGTCCCTGCCTTAATCCGACCCTGCTGATGGCGACTCCCCTTTGGCTCATGGGACAGTTTGGAAGCACAAGCCCGTGGTGTCTTCAGCTCGGGAGGAGGCTGTGAGGTAGATCCTGCCCCAGGCCAGGAGCAGCCGCTCCCCAGTCTGGGCTGCGGCCTGTCTCTAAAAGGGCTGGTGCTGTGTCTCCCTGCGGGAGTGACCAGATGTCCTGATTTTATAGGGACAGTCCCGATATTCGGGGCTTTGTCTTATATAGGCGCCTATTACCCCCCCATCCCTCTCCCGCTTTTTCACTCTTGCTGTCTGGTCCCCCTACCCTGGGGTGGCATGGCTCGGTCAGGTCAGGCAGCAGGCACCCCGTGGTACCCTAGCCTGTAATATCGGGCTCTCTGTCCTGTCCCCCAGCAGGAGCAGGATTAGCTCGCCCAGAGACAGCCCTGCATTTCCTCTGGGCAGGACCGAGGCAGACTCTAGGGAAGGTCAGAGCTGGATCTGACCCCTGTGACTAAGGCCCAGGTCTGCGAGGCAGGGCCAGATTCACGGCTGGTCTGACCCTAACAAAGCCAGCAGGGCAGCGCTGAACCCAACCGCTTCCCCAATACACCCAGCGGCAGAGCTCCCCAGCCATTCCTCCTGCTCCCGCCGGGCCGTTACTTCTCGACAGGCCTGAGTGCCAGCTCTCCAGGGGCAAGCCACTGCCCCTCTCTGCAGCTGTGTCCCCCGCTTGGCATCTCTCTCTCTCGTGACACCACAACTCATGGTGATAGCAGTCCACACGCTATCAGCGTGTTAACCTCTCCTGTCCACCCCAGGAGGCTGGCGCCATTCCAGTGTAGTGCAAGGAGGGGAGTGACTCATCCAAGGGCATCCAGCCAGTCAGTGACAGAGGCTGGAGTAGAACCCAGGAGTCCTGGCTCAGAGCCGCCTCCTCTGACTGGCCTTCGTACTCAGTGTCCCAACACATTAGTAAACAGGAACTGCCCCCTGGCGCCCTATTGCAGGCCTTTCCCACTAGCCCTACATCGCGTCGGATCCCCAGGAACTAGGAGTTGTCCAGGTTTTACCTGCCTGCTATAGCAGGTACCCTAGCTGGGACGACAGTCAGGCCTAGTGAATAGAGCACTGGACTGGAAGGACCTGGGTTCTAGTCACAGAGCTGCTACTGACTGTGGAGCAAATCACTTCACTCTGCCTCATGCCTCAGTTTCCCCATCTGTAAAAGGAGGACAATGGTATTGCTCTGCGCTGTGAGGGCTACGGGTGAAAGGAGCCAGATGCTGTTCTCCTTCCTCCTCACCAGCCACTGTCTGCGGAGGCTGGCAGTGGAACATACTGAATCAAGCCCTGCTCTGGGTCCTAGTCCTCGCTCTGCCACTGACCTCCTGGGCAAGTCCCCGCCCCTCTCTGGGCCTGTTTGCCCCACGTCCGCCTTGTCGAGTTAGGTGGGAAGGGCTTCGGGGCAGGGACCGTCTCTCGCTGTGTGTTTGTACGAGGACCTGTTCTTGGTTGAGGTCTCTAGGGACGAGTGCAATCATTACCCCTAGCCAGCATCTACGGCAGCCAGGATCTGCCAATGCTCATTAACCCAGAGACTTCCTGCTTCATGCAGCATCCCCACCCCAGCTACACCCCTTCACCTGGCCGAGTTACACAGCCCTTCCTCCCAGTCTGCAGCCCTGGCGCGAACTCCTCATTAACCAACCAGGGGACGTACCAGCGGCACTTTCCCGTCCGGCCCAGCGCACTCCTGGATCCGGGCCTCCGGGCCTTGGTAGATGATGTCACGCACGAACCCCTGCAAGAGGAAAGGCCCCGTTAACTCCGGGCAGCAGCTCCCAGGTGCCTTGTGCAATACAGCAAAGCAGCCGGGGAACGGCCAGGGCTGGTTAATTGATCCTGCTCCTTGGGGGCCACCAGTCTAGAGGCCTGGCCATCTGCCTCCCAGCCTCTCCCGATACTGGGAGCAGCCCGAGCTCCGGGGCAGGGTACCGTGTGTCAGAGATGGGCCCCACACACAGCAGGGCTGTTAAGGGGACGGGCGGGCCTAGCATGCCAGTCCCCAAAGCACCCCGTGGGCAGGACCCAGCTGCCTCAGTTCCCTGTGGGGTAGCTGGTCCACTTAGAGCTCTGTGTCCTTCCCTTCTTGGAGTGCTGCTGCCATCCTGCATCCTGGTAACTCCTCACACATGCCAGCTTGGGGATAAGGTGTCACCTCGGATGTGGTGCTGAGGCAGCAAAGTGGAGATCTGGCTGGCCCTACCTCTCCCCGCAGCACCCATGTGCCTGGGAGCCCATTCGCTCTGCCCCCGGCTCTGTGCCCACGACTGCTGCTCCCCAGCGCTCCAGGGCTCCTGCTCGAACCTCGCAGCAGATCCCATGTGCAGGAGCCAGGGGAATCGGCAATGGAGAACGGAGCCTTCCCCCCGGCTCAGTGGCACACCCCTCCGGCACGGCCCTCCCAGGCTTCTAGGCACATCCTGAATTCACTGCTGAGCGCGGTCCAGAGGCCTGCGCCCGAGTGCGATGCTGGGCCGGGCGCCCTCGGGGAGCCGCAGAGAAGCCTGCTTGGGAGGCTGTTCCCCAAGGGCTGCATGGGAAGTCTGCACTGGCAGAGCTGGAGGGGGCCAGGCAGTGGCTGGCTCAGCTCACAGGCCGCTAGTGAGCAGCAGCGGGTGCAATCTGGGCCTGGCTGAAGGGCAGAGCCAGGGACCCAGCCATGGGCTCACCAGTGCCTGCACCTCTCCCGGCAGCTGTAGAGCCCCATTCAGAAAGGCTCAGGGTACCCACATTAGTGATAACCCCATGGGAAAGCCCTGGGGCAGACCAGCCCCCCTCCCGCCTCAGACCCTGAGTGTGGCCCCCCGGCCCAAGGGACACAGGGCCCAGAGGGGGAACGCTGGAGGACAGCCCCAGGGCCCAGTGGGGGATGCTGGAGGACAGCCCCAGGGGAGAGGCCCAGGGCCCAGAGGGGGGATGCTGGAGGACAGCCCCAGGGGAGAGGCCCAGGGCCCAGAGGGGGGACGCTGGAGGACAGCCCCAGGGGAGAGGCTCAGGGCCCAGAGGGGGGACGCTGGAGGACAGCCCCAGGGGAGAGGCTCAGGGCCCAGAGGGGGATGCTGGAGGACAGCCCCAGGGGAGAGGCCCAGGGCCCAGAGGGGGATGCTGGAGGACAGCCCCAGGGGAGAGGCCCAGGGCCCAGAGGGGGGATGCTGGAGGACAGCCCCAGGGGAGGCCCAGGGCCCAGAGGGGGGACGCTGGAGGACAGCCCCAGGGGAGAGGCCCAGGGCCCAGAGGGGGATGCTGGAGGACAGCCCCAGGGGAAGGCATTAGACGCAAGGCCCTGACACCACCGCAGTGCAGAGCCAGAGAGCCAGCTGCCACGGAGACTGAGGGGCTTCTCGAGGGGCCCTCCTGCAGCTCAGGGCAGAATGTTTCAGTGGGCACTGCCCCCCACGCTGTGCCATCCCTCGGCACGTGCTGTCTGACAGCCTAGTCTCCCAAAGGGCAAGGCAGATCACAACTCTCTCCCCACTGCTTGTGGCCTGGGAACGAGCAGGCTGGCCCTCTGTCCTGGGCCCCTCGACCCGGACGCTCCTGGCGCTGCACAGGAGGAATCACAGAGCAAGAGATCTCCAGGTGAACATTGACAAACAGAATTTGGCTAGTTCGCTGCCCCAGGCTCAGCGCCCCTTTAACAGAGGCGTCAGCACAGCCTGGGCTCAGCGCCCCTTTAAGAGAGGTGGGTGGGAGCTTGGCCAGCGCATTGTCTGGGGCTCGGCGCCCCTTTAAGTGTTGGGCTCGGTGTACCTGCTGGTTGGCGAGGTAGACGCCGTGGTTTCTGGCATATGAGACGCTCCCCGGCACGGAGATCACTTTGGCACCTTGGAACCCTTCCCAGTGGATCTCTGAGAGAGAGGAGCAGACACCAGTGCACGCCTTGCCCGGAGACCTCCCACCCACCGCGAGGCTGGACTGGGGGCTCGTCGCTAAGGGAGCGGCACCGAAGCAAGGCTCCCGTGTTAGCTGGAGGGTTCGAGCGCCGTTTGTTTAGCTGTGGGCACAATGGATGCTCCACAATGCATGTGCCCCATTGCACCCCAGGCATGTGCAGCTGGGCCACCGGGCACCCAGCTCAGAAATGCCCACCCCTGCCCATGGCTTCCTGGCCAACCCTGGAAGCACTGGGCACTTCTAGCTCCCCCGGCTTGCATGGGCACTGGGCGCTCAGCCGTGGCAGGCCTGAGCCTGGGCAGTTTGCAGACAGACTTGCTGGACGAGAAGGGGATGCAGGACAAGCCCAGCCTCGGGGTACACTGGGGACGCAGACCACACTGAGCTGAGAGCCCCAGCCTCCCAGGGGGCAGAGTCACTTGCCCTTCCCCATATGGGGGATCCCCTTTGTTAACACCAATACCCCTGCCCCAGGCCGCTGCAGCAATGGATGGGGGACTCCAGTTCCCGCCCCAAAGATACTTTGCCGGCCGGGGGGAGCTGACTGCAGACCAGACCCCACAACACAGGCTTCAGGGGCACTTGTTTCACCCTTCCCAGTGCCAGCCACCCACCAAGAGCCCCTGCTGTGGGTCAGTGGGTGGGAAGCGCCAGGGTCAGGCCTGCTGGGACAGAGGCAGGGGGAGGACTGGAGCTGGGCCCCAGCAGGCACAGGGCGGCCGTCACAACCCTGCTTTGCCTGCGGTGGTCCCATCGCATCAGGCTGCCCTGACGCACCCACAAGGTGCTCAGCGCTCACCTGGGCACCGCCTGGCCCTCCGTGGTGTGCAGACATGAGCCATCACTCCGGCCAGTCCCCAGGGCGACAGCAACTGCCCATGCAAGGCGGAGAGCCCTGGCTGCGGGGATCAGAGCACTGGGTCCTACCTCGCGCACAGCCAGGGGCTGAGCGGCACCAGGGCACGCCCAGAGCTCATAGGAACAAGGGCTTCAAGCTGCCTCCTGCCCTTAGCCACAGGCCTGAGGGGCAGAGGCGTCCATCAGACACAGCCTCCCGAGGGGTTCTGCCCCGTGCTCCGTGGGGCCGCGCAGAGAGGCCAGGACAGCCGGCCAAGCCTCTTCTCTCAGCGGCTCCTGCCACCCAACGCAAGCCCTCCGGGGACTGCTGAAGCCCCCAGCAGGGAGAAGTGATGGACCCATGGAGCACTGAATTCTCTGACCCCCCTCTACACTGCCACCCAAAGCCTCCCCTGGCTCACTGGTTCCACTGCCAGGGTCCCTGTGGGGTGCCAGAGGCAGGATTTACCCCACCTTGGCACCCCACGGAGCCCTCCCTCGCACCCTGCCCAGGCTGGGTTTGGCTATTGGGTTGTGCCCTGTTCTGATTCGGATCCCCTCCCCGGCGCAGGGCGAGCCCGTACCTGCTGCCAAGGGAACGGTGAGGAGCATGTCGGTGCTGCAGACCCACACTCCCGGCGGGGAGCCCCTGCACAGCTACAGAGGGACACACAAGAGGTGAGGACGGTCTCCTGGGACCCGAACATGGGCCAGGAGATCAGTACAGGGACGGAGTACGTGCCCTCCCCACCCCAGAACGCTGCAGGGCCGGGCGGAAGGGAGCTGGGCAGCCATTTACTGTCTGGCCTTCCTCACCTCACCAGCAGGGGGTGCCCACACTTTGCCCGGCTGGATCTCATCGTTGCCCCTGGGCAAGGGGCCCAGGGGCCCCTCTCTAGAAGACCCCAGGCCCCCACATGCTATGTGACCTGGCCGTGGGGATGGGGATGGAGGGAAAGCAGTGCAGGCTGGGACCAGGATGAGATGGTCTTGGGCTGAATTGCCCTCCTAAAGGAGCCCGGCCGGCGCTTCCTCCCGCCCCCGCCTGGCACTGACCTGCTGTGTCATGGTCCCCAGCAGGCTGTCCAGATTGCAGGTCAGCGCTTCGGCCGGGGCGTCGGGGTCCTCCACGGGGAGGCAGGTGAAGGCCCGGCTGCAGTCATCGAAGGGGAAGTCACGGCCCTGATGGGAGAAAGAGCCGGAGCACTGGTCAGCAGGAGACAGGGCAGAGAGGGTGACAGGCTCCGTCCTGCGAGAGGCCTTGTGGAGAAAAGACTTGGCCCCAAGCCCCGCTCTGACCCAGGAACCGTGGCCTCTGGGCCTTTTGGCTCTCACTCCCAGCAATGTCACCCCCCATCCGATGCCCCCTGGGTGCTCTGCCTGGAACCCCATGAGCAGGTGAGCCCCTTCCTGGGCTGAGTGCTGGGGCGGGGGCTGGTCAGACAGGCATGGACAGCTGCATCTGCAGCCAGGCTGTGGATAGGACAGTCCAGGGCTGGGGATCGGGGCAGCACTGAAACGCGTGGTGGCTTTGAGAGGTGCCATGGAAAGGACAGCAGACGCCAGCCCTAGGAGGAGATTATCGCCCTGCTGCTCTGAGAGGGCAGGGGAGACCCAGGGGTGGAATGGGTGGGAGTGGAATAAAGCTGGGGCCCTCGCAACTTAGGGGGATGTCATCCAGCAGCCAGTGGGTCCACGTGGATTGTGTGAGCCGTCTGCCCAGGGGTCCCATGGCTCCACCCACATCCCGTGGAAGGCAGGGGATGGCAGCACTGGGACCTCAGCAGCTGCCACAGGAAAGCAGAGCCGTGGGACCGATTGGATACCCGCTCTCCCACTGCAGTGCCTTGGAGTGGCAGGAGATCAGGGGAGGAGCACCTCAGATAGAGTCACCGATTGCAAGGCCAGGAGGGACCATTGTGATCAGCTAGTCTGACCTCCTGTAGAGCCCAGGCCAGACACCTGCCCCCCGAAAATCCCTAGAGCAGGGCCTTGAGAAAAACAGCCGAGCTTGAGCTAAAACTGGTCAGTGACGGAGAATCCACCACGCTCCTCAGTAAATTGCTACAATGGAGAATTACCATCACTGTCAAAAATATACACCTTCTTCCCAGTCGGAATTCGTCTAGCTTCAACTTCCAGCCCTTGGGTCATGTTAGACCTTTCCCTGCTAGACTGAAGAATCTTTGTTCCCCATGCAGCTATTACAGACTGTGATCAAGTCACCCCTTAACCTTCTCTTCCTTAAGCTAAACAGACTGAGCTCCTGGGGTGTGGCACTATACGGAAGATTTTCTAACTCTTTAGACATTCTCGTGGCTCTTCTCTGACCCTCTCCAATTGATCACCATCCTTCTTGAATTGCGGACACCGGAGCTGGACACGGGATCCCAGGCGCGGTCGCACCAGTGCCGAATACAGAGGTGAAATAACCGCTCTGCTCCTCCTCGTGATTCCCAGCATCGCGTTAGCCCTTTTGGCCACAGCATCGCACTGGGAGCTCGTGTTCAGCTGATTATGCACCAGGAGGCTTTGATTTTATCAATGAGGGGTGCAGCCGCACTGGTCCCAGCCTCTTTGGGGTTCACCCCCCCCAACCTACCTGGGACTAATGTTACCCGCAGTGGCCCGTGCACATGCAGTGGCATTTAGCAATGGTTTGCACGGCCCTTGGTACCAACGTGCTCCGAGGTTCGGGGGGTAGAGCCAGGGTGTCACTCCCCTCTCAGTGCCAGGTGTGCTGGGTTTGCTGCCAGAGAGGTTGATGGTGGGAGGTAACGTGACATGCGCCCTGGAGGTAGGAGCTTTGGATGAGGGAGGTGGCAGCTGGATGGGACAGCCCAACATCCCATCCCCCCCAGGTGGAGACTCACCACCGGCAGCCAGGCTGGGGTTCACGATGCCCCCAGGCTGGCAGCCCCGGAGGAGGGGCAGGTGAACGCTGCCCACCACTGCAGAGCAGGCCTGTGCCCTGCCCCGCCGGGCTCTCACCATGTGCAGGATGAGGATCCGGGCCTCACGCAGGACATCAGCGGTGACCACCTGGAGGAGCGCAGACAGAACCCATTAGCCGAGCTGGGGAACCAGCCCCAAGGAAGGGCAGTTCTGACCAGCGTCCCCTTCTCCAACAAACGCTATAACCCAGAACAGCCTGTGCCACAGAGCTGAGGGCACCCTACCAGCCAGGCCTCAGTGCCTCCTGCCATCGCCATCTGGGCACGCGGCTGCAGGCCCTTCCCCACAGCAGTTACATGCTGCAGGCTGGGATGGGCTCTTGTCTGGAGCAAGGCTCCTCTGGATCTTGGTCCGGAGCCGCCCCTGCTCCCCAGATATGGCCCCCAAGAGCGGGCAGGCAGGGAGCTGGGGTCATTGTAGCCCACCTGGGTCGCTACAGTGCATTAGTGAAGGGTATTATAGCTCTGCTTTGCAACAGCTCCCTGTACCTGGGGGTCCCCACGGGTGCTGGATGGTGTTGAGGTACCAAGCCCATGGGGCAGCCAGCCTGTGCTAGCTGAATCAGGCACGGGGGAGGGGGTGACTTGGGGTTCCCAGCTCCATGGGCTGGGGGCGAGCAGGGTGGAAGGGAGGCACCTCCAGGGTGGGCAATGCCAGCAGAGCCTTGGACAGGGAGACAGGGGCATTGGAGCTGCCCAGCCAGCTCATCTGGGTGCACACCCAGCAGCTACTCAGTACAGGTGCCACCGGGATGCGGTCCGGAGCCCGTCGTGCCACGCCACTCACCGTGCAGCCTGCCCTGGCGCTCAGGTGCTCAGCTGCCACCAGCAGGGCGTTGAGGGTGGCGCCACCGCTGCCCACGCATGCTGCGGGGTCCTCGACAGTCAGCAGGAGGGGGTGTGGGCCCAGCGCACCCCGCCGCCATCGGATCTCAAGCTCTAGCAAACGAGAGCAGAGGCATTTGGTGGCGCTGAGTGACCAGGGGGGAGCAGGGATGTGCTGAGTGACCAGGATGGGGGGAGGGGAAGCAGGGGTGCACTAACACAGCCATGGCGGGCGGGAGCCCAGGGCTGGGATACACGTGGCTGCAGGTGGGGACTGTGGGGCACCAGCAGA
The DNA here is from genome assembly GCF_011386835.1 of Chrysemys picta bellii. Taxonomy (NCBI): domain Eukaryota; kingdom Metazoa; phylum Chordata; order Testudines; family Emydidae; genus Chrysemys; species Chrysemys picta. The sequence continues at coordinate 4,332,074 of NC_088804.1, read as the reverse complement.
GCTGCATGTGGGACTGGCTGCAGATAGGGATCAGTGAGCTGCAGGAGTGGGAAGCTTGCAGAGAATCGGCCCAGGCTACGCGTGGCGTTGGCCAGCGCTTTGTCCCGCACAAAGCCCACGTCCATCCCCAGTTTGGCAAACAGCTCTGAGGGCTGGGAACCGCCCCCAGCCGGGATGCGTCCGTGTCAGCACCGGGCCCCTGCCCCACTTGCCTTTCTGGAAGGCACACACGCTGTCCTTGTGCTGGCAGGTCAGGACGATGACGGTCCACTCCACCCCTCTCGGCGCCATCCAGGTGCACTGGACGTCTCTGCCTGGCACCCGCCGCTAGCTCTGTACAAGGGACGCAAAGGCTGCAGCACTTGCCCATCACGGATCCACCCCTCACGAGGCACCGGCACCCCCAGGATGGGGCCCTTGTGTAACAGGCTCAGGGCCTGGCTGTGATCGGCGACCCCTCTGTGCTGTGCGGCTGGTGAGCGAGGGCTGCGTGAGGCTGGCGAGTTGCAGCCAAACAGGGCTAAGTTCAGTTCCCAACAGCGTTAGCCAGATAAACCTTATCCGAGGAGGAGACGTCAAAGTCCCCGGCTGGCGCAGCAGCCTTGATGCAACAGGTCTGCACAGGGGAGGCCGTTCTACACACAGCTGGTCTCACAGAATGGTGCCCCCAGCTGGACACTTTGTGACTGGCTCCGCTGGGGGCTCAGGAGGGTTACGATCTGAGCAGAAACTGGGGCAGGAGCTTTAAATCATAGAATCTCAGGGTTGGAAGGGACCTCAGGAGGTCATCTAGTCCCACCTCCTGCTCAAAGCAGGACCAATCCTCAACTAAATCATCCCTCCCAGGGCTTTGTCAAGCCTGACCTTAAAAACCTCTAAGGTAGGAGATTCCACCACCTCCCTAGGTAACCCATTCCAGGGCTTCACCACCCTCCTAGTGAAAAAGTTTTTCCTAATATCGAACCTAAACCTCCCCCACTGCAACTTGAGACCATTACTCCTTGTTCTGTCATCTGCTACCACTAGATCCATCCTCTTTGGAACCCCCTTTCAGGTAGCTGAAAGCAGCTATCGAATCCCCCCTCATTCTTCTCTTCTGCAGACTAAACAATCCCAGTTCCCTCAGCCTCTCCTCAGAAGTCATGTGCTCCAGACCCCTAATCATTTTTGTTGCCCTCCGCTGGACTCTTTCCAATTTTTCCACATCCTTCTTGTAGTGTGGGGCCCAAAACTGGACACAGTACTCCAGAGGAGGCCTCACCAATGCCGAATAGAGGGGAATGATCACGCCCCTCAATCTGCTGGCGATGCTCCTACTTATACAGCCCAAAATGCCGTTAGCTTCTTGGCAACAAGGGCACACTGTTGACTCATATCCAGCTTCTCGGCCACTGTAACCTCTAGGTCCTTTTCTGCAGAACTTCTGCCTAGCCATTCGGTCCCTAGTCTGTAGCAGTGCATAGGATTCTTCCGTCCTAAGGGCAGAACTCTGCACTTGTCCTTGTTGAACCTCATCAGATTTATTTTGGCCCAATCCTCTAATTTGTCTCTGTATCCTATCCCTACCCTCCAGCGTATCTACCATGCCTCCCAGTTTAGGGTTATCTGCAAACTTGCTGAGGGTGCAATCCACGCCATCCTCCACATCATTAATGAAGATATTGAACAAAACCGGCCCCAGGACCGACCCTTGGGGCACTCCGCTTGATACCGGCTGCCAACTAGACATGTAGCCATTGATCACTACCCGTTGAGCCCGACGATCTAGCCAACTTTCTATCCACCTTATAGTCCATTCATCGAGCCCGTAGTTTTTTAACTTGCTGGCAAGAATACTGTGGGAGATCGTATCAAAAGCTTTGCTAAAGTCAAGGAAAAACACATCCACTGCTTTCCCCTCATCCACAGAGCCAGTTATCTCGTCATAGAAGGCAATTAGGTTAGTCAGGCATGACTTGCCCTTGGTGAATCCATGCTGACTGTTCCTGATCACTTTCCTCTCCTCTAAGTGCTTCAAAATTGATTCCTTGAGGACCTGTTCCATGATTTTTCCAGGGACTGAAGTGAGGCTGACTGGCCTGTAGTTCCCCAGATCCTCCTTTTTCCCTTTTTTAAAGATGGGCACTACATTAGCCTTTTTCCAGTCATCCGGGACCTCCCCCGATTGCCATGAGTTTTCAAGATAATGGCCAGTGGCTCTGCAATCACATCCGCCAACTCCTTTAGCACCCTCAGATGCAGCCCCATGGACTTGTGCTTGTCCAGCTTTTCTAAATAGTCCCGAACCACCTCTTTCTCCCCAGAGGGCTGGTCACCTCCTCCCCATACTGTGCTGCCCAATGCAGTAATCTGGGAGCTGACCTTGTTCGTGAAGACAGAGGCAAAAAAAAGCATTGAGTACGTTAGCTTTTTCCACATCCTCTGTCACTAGGTTGCCTCCCTCATTCAGTAAGGGGCCCACACTTTCCCTGACCCTCTTCTTGTTGCTAACATACCTGAAGAAACCCTTCTTGTTACTCTTAACATCCCTTGCTAGTTGCAACTCCAAGTGTGATTTGGCCTTCCTGATTTCACTCCTGCATGCCTGAGCAATATTTTTATACTCCTCCCTGGTCATTTGTCCAATCTTCCACTTCTTGTAAACTTCTTTTTTGTGTTTAAGATCAGCAAGGATTTCACTGTTAAGCCAAGCTGGTCGCCTGCCATATTTACTATTCTTTCTACACGTCGGGATGGTTTGTTCCTCCAACCTCAATAAGAATTCCTTAAAATACAGCCAGCTCTCCTGGACCCCTTTCACTCTCATGTTATTCTCCCAGGGGATCCTGCCCATCACTTCCCTGAGGGAGTCGAAGTCTGCTTTTCTGAAGTCCAGGGTCCGTATTCTGCTGCTCTCCTTTCTTCCTTGTGTCAGGATCCTGAACCATCTCATGGTCACTGCCTCCCAGGTTCCCATCTACTTTTGCTTCCCCTACTAATTCTTCCGTTTGTGAGCAGAAGGTCAAGAAGAGCTCTGCCCCTAGTTGGTTCCTCCAGCACTTGCACCAGGAAATTGTCCCCTACACTTTCCATATTTAATAAATATGCTAGTCGATGAAATAGACGGGGATGGCATGGCTCAGGTGATGGGAACCCAGTCTTTCATGTCTGGGCGCTGTTCAAAGCCAGGTCAGGAGAGACCCAAAGCTGTTTGCATCCGATGGTAGTTTGTGAAATAAACTGGCCCTGTAGCTGTGCCTCCAGCCCAGTTCTCATCCACCAGCTCCTCTCTGAATGGACACAGTGGCCTGGACAATGGATGCTCTTATCTAGGCTGCAAAAGTGACCATCGTTGGCGGCGGATACATCTGAACCAGTGCGGGACACAGCTTACCTGTGAGCACAGCCAAAGACACTGGATAAAACCTGTTCTGAGGCTGCAAGTGTCTGTCCAAACTGCAACTCAGGCTCAGATCCAATGTGAGCCCAGCTTCCCGTCCTGCCCACACACCGATTGGTCTGACTCAGCTCAGCAAACACGCAGGACCCAGGTCCTAGGACCTTCTAAGGAGGGGGGTCAGAGCCCAAGTTCTCCAAGCCCTTTCATGCTGCCGTGTGGATGCAGCTCACGCCGCAGACCCAAGACAGCGTAGCGCTGTATGGACGTGTTAGCACCACTGGGAACTGTAAACCCAGGTTTACAATGCAGTGTGGATGCTTAAGTGCGGGGTTGGCAACGCCAAGTCCACAAGCCTGGATCCTACAGACCTGGGTTTACAATGCAGTGTAGACGCACCCTGAGGATCTCTTTGGGGCAGGCAGGAAAACTCACCCGCTGACTGGAGAACAGGAGCAAACTGCAGGCAGGAGGGGAAAACTGCCAATTCCAAGCTGTCATTATTTTAGCTCTATCAATGGATTTGCTTGTAAATTCTAGAAATTTGCTGTACATTCGGGAAGGAGACGCTGTGTTCTTCATACAGAACAAGCCCGGCTTTAAGCGCCAACCTTAACTATGCTCTCTAATGTGCCTCCTTCCACTGGGGCAAGTGAAAACTCCCAGGGAGCATGCAATGGCACCTAGCGTCAGGAATCAGAAACGCTGCAGTCTGGTCTCACTGCAGCTCCCACCTGCTTGATGGGCTCTGCTTTGTGCCCTGAGCAGTCACATGCGAAGACCTGCTTGTCCACTCACATAAGTTGACTATGCCGGAAGAGTTAAAACTGGACAACCCCTAGTGTGGACACAGTTAGACCAGTACGTGCGCTTATGGCAGCAGAGCTAGTCCCGTTTGGGAAGGGGAATGAGATATGCTGGTATAAGGCACCTTGGTGCTATTATAATGGTGTCCACACTTGGGCCAGTGACAGTATAGCCACGTCGGTTAAAAAAAAACTGGAATATTTATAAGAATCTGTGTGCAAATCAGGTGTAATGGGGTGTACTGGCCCTTTAAGGCGAGAGGGGGAAATCTGGGAGGCCACGCTACTCTGTTCCAGGGGTTTAGGGACAGACACGTTTCTAGGGAATGGCAGAGGCAGGTGCTGGGAGAAAGGAAGTGATCCCTGGGAAATGCCAGGCTACTGTTTCTTTAAGGGCCTGGAAACAGGAGTCTTGGAGTGTAGGGTGGGGCAGGGCCCCCCTCTGTCTCAGCCAATCAAGATGAGCTTGTGGAAAGCGGTCAGTATATACGCTGCCTCTTCCCTTGCAATGGGGAAGATGTTAGCAGGGCAAGGTCTGCTGACCTCTCCCAACCCAGGGGAAAGGACCGAGGGGTGACCTGGTCTCCATGCCAGGGATAAAGGCTGTGCCCCAGCAGAGATGGCACAACAAAGACACTAGCCACTAAAATGCAGACATAGGACTTGTTTACGGTGCTGTTGTAGCTGTGAGGATTTGAGTCAGACGAGGTAGGTGAGGTAACATCTTTTTTTTGGACCAACTTCTGGAAGGTGGAAGGAACAAGCTTTTGAGCTACACCGACCTGAAGAAGAGCTCTGTGTAGCCTGAAAACGTATACCTTCCACCAACAGAAGTTGGTCCAATAAAAGACAAAAGGCTTGATAATTGCAACTGGTACCTAATTTGCAGATTATGCCCCATTATGCAACAGTAGTACAGTTAGAACCTCAGTTATGAACTGACCGCTCAACCACATGCCTCATTTGGAACCAGAAAATGCAATCAGGCAGCAGAGACAAAAACAAAAAGGCAAATATAGTACTGTACTGTGTTAAATGTAAACTACTAAATAAATCAAGGGAAAGTTTAAAAAAAAAAAAAGATTTGACAAAGAAAGGAAACTGTTTCTGTGCTTGTTGCATTTAAATGAAGATAGTTAAGATAGCAAAGTTTCAAAGGCCTGGTCTACACTACGGGTTTAGGTCGACTTTAGCAGCTTTAAACCGAATTAAGCCTGGACACGTCCACACAACGAAGCCCTTTCTTTCGACATAAAGGGTCCTTTAAACCGGTTTCTTTACACCACCTCTGATGAGGGGATTAGCGATAAAACCGGTCTTTGCGGGTCGGAATTGGGGTAGTGTGGACGGAATTCGACGTTATTGGCCTCCGGGAGCTATCCCACAGTGCTTCATTGTGACCGCTCTGGACAGCACTCTCAACTCAGATGCACTGACCAGGTAGACAGGAAAAGACCCGCGAAGGTTTGAATTTCATTTCCTGTTTGCCCAGCGTGGAGAGCACAGGTGACCCCGCAGAGCTCATCAGCACAGGTAACCGTGATGGAGTCCTCCCAGGATCGCAAAAGAGCTCCAGCATGGACCGAACGGGAGGTACGAGATCTGCTCGCCATATGGGGAGATGAAGCAGTGATAGCTGAACTCCGTAGCAGTAAAAGAAATGGAAAAGTATTAGAAAAGATCTCCAAGGCCATGAAGGACCGAGGCCATAACAGGGACACACAGCAGTGCCGCGTGAAAATTAAGGAGCTACGGCAAGCTTACCACAAAGCCAGAGAAGCAAACGGAAGGTCCGGGGCAGAGCCGCAAACTTGCCGCTACTACGCGGAGCTGCATGCGATCCTAGGGGGTGCAGCCACCACTACCCCAACCGTGTGCTATGACTCTCTCACTGGAGAAACACACAGGGAAGACGGTTCGGGGAACGAGGAAGATGACGATGGAGGTACTGTAGGTAGCTCACAGCAGCAAGGAAGCGGAGAAACCAGTTTCCCCAACAGCCAGGATATGTTTGTGACCCTGGACCTGGAACCAGTAACCCCCGAACTCACCCAAGACCCTCAGGGCACACAGGAGACCTCTGGTGAGTGTAACTTTGTAAATATTTGTAAACATTACCAAAAAAAAGCAAGCGTGTTTAATGATTACTTTGCCCTGGCAATTGCGGCCAGTACATCTACTGGAAAAGTCTGTTAACGTGTATGGGGATGGAGCGGAAATCCTCCAGGGACATGTCCAGAAAGCTCTCCTGGTTGAAATGGGGTGATTTTATTAAGGGGACATTCAGAGGCGCCCGTTCCTGCTCTTCTGACCAGAAATGTTCCCCGCTGTTAACCACGCGGTGGGGGGAGGGGTGAAGTGATCATCCCAGAGAATCGTGTGTGTGTGTGTGTGGGGGGGGGTTTACTTGTGTTTGTGCCACATGTTAACCGGGAAACCGCAGCCCCCTCCTTTTACATTGAAACCCCATTTTAAATGGACAACCCAATTCATCCTTGATATGGGAAATGCGCTGCTGTTTGCAACCTTTCCCGCATGTTAAGAAGGTTAAAAAAGCCAAAACACTGTGGCCTACGATGGCTGCCTGCAAGCCGAAATATGCGACCTTGTAATGAAAGAGTGTACCCATTGTTCTCTAAAATGTGTCTTTTTTAACCACCTCTCCCTTCTCCTCCGCCAGCTGCAAATGTTTCTCCTTCGCAGAGGCTCGTGAACATTAGAAAGAGAAAACGTAGGACGAGGGACGAGATGTTCACGGAGCTGCAGATGTCCGCCCACGCTGATAGAGCACAGCAGAATGCGTGGAGGCAGTCAATGTCGGAGATGAGAAAAGCCCAATATGAACGAGAGGAGAGGTGGCGGGCTGAATCGCGGGATGAACAGAGCAAGTGGCGGGCTGAAGACGATAGGTGGCGTCAGCTTGCAGACAGACGGCAAGAGGCAATGCTCCGTCTGCTGGAGCATCAAACTGATATGCTCGAGCGTATGGTTGAGTTGCAGGAAAGGCAGCAGGAGCAGAGACCGCCGCTACAGCCCCTGTGTAACCAACAGCCCTCCTCCCCAAGTTCCATAGCCTCCTCACCAAGACGCCCAAGAACACGGTGGGGGGGCCTCCGTCCACCCAGTCACTCCACCCCAGATGATCGCCCAAGCATCAGAAGGCTGGCCTTCAATAAGACTTAAAGTTTTAAAATGCAGTGTGTCCTTTTCCATCCCTCCTCCCCCACCCATCCCAGGCTACCTTGGCAATTATCCCCCTACCTCTGTAAGGAACTAATAAAGAATGCATGAATGTTAAAAAAAAAATGACTTTATTGCCTCTGCAAGCGGGAGGGGAGGGTGGGGTGGGGTGGTTGGTTTACAGGGAAGTAGAGTGAACTGGGTCGGGGGGGGGGGTTTGGAGGGTTCATCAAGGAGAAACAAACAGAAGTTTCACACAGTAGCCTGGCCAGTCACAAAACTCGTTTTCAAAGCTTCTCTGATGCGCACCGCGTCCTGCTGTGCTCCTCTAACCGCCCTGGTGTCTGGCTGCGCGTAATCAGCGGCCAGGCGAGTTGCCTCAACCTCCCACCCCGCCATAAAGGTCTCCCCCTTACTCTCACAGATATTGTGGAGCGCACAGCAAGCAGCAATAACAATGGGGATATTCTTTTCGCTGAGGTCTGAGCGAGTCAGTAAGCTGCGCCAGCGCGCTTTTAAACGTCCAAATGCACATTCCACCACCATTCGGCACTTGCTCAGCCTGTAGTTGAACAGGTCCTGACTCCTGTCCAGGCTGCCTGTGTACGGCTTCATGAGCCATGGCATTAAGGGGTAGGCTGGGTCCCCAAGGATCACGATAGGCATTTCAACATCCCCAATGGTCACTTTCTGGTCCGGGAAGAAAGTCCCTTCCTCCAGCTTTCGAAACAGAGCAGAGTTCCTGAAGACGCGAGCATCATGTACCTTTCCCGGCCATCCCACGTTGATGTTGGTGAAACGTCCCTTGTGATCCACCAGGGCTTGCAGCAGCATTGAAAAGTACCCCTTGCGGTTTACGTAGTCGGTGGTTTGGTGCTCCGGTGACAAGATAGGGATATGGGTTCCGTCTATGGCCCCACCACAGTTTGGGAATCCCATTTCAGCAAAACCATCCACTATTGACTGCACGTTGCCCAGAGTCACTACCCTTGCTATCACCAGGTCTTTCATTGCCCTGGCAAATTGGATCACAGCAGCCCCCACCGTAGATTTGCCCACTCCAAATTGATTCCCGACTGACCGGTAGTTGTCTGGCGTTGCAAGCTTCCACAGGGCTATCGCCACTCGCTTCTCAACTGTGAGGGCTGCTCTCATCTTGGTATCCTGGCGTTTCAGGGCAGGGGAAAGCAAGTCACAAAGTTCCATGAAAGTGCCCTTACGCATGCGAAAGTTTCGCAGCCACTGGGAATCGTCCCATACCTGCAGCACGATGCGGTCCCACCAGTCTGTGCTTGTTTCCCGGGCCCAGAATCGGCGTTCCACGGCATCAACCTGCCCCAGTGACACCATGATTTCCACATTGCTGGGGCCTGTGCCTTGTGAGAGGTCTATGTCCATGTCAATTTCCTCATCACTCTCGTCGCCGCGCTGCAATCGCCTCCTCGCCTGGTCCGGGTTTCGCCTTGGCATGTCCTGGCTCTGCATATACTCCATGACAATGCGCGTGGTGTTCATAGTGCTCATAATTGCCGCGGTGATCTGAGCGGGCTCCATGATCCCAGTGCTAGCTATGGCGCCTGGTCAGAAAAAAGGCGCGAAAGTAGTATCTGATGGACCAGGAGAAAGAGGGAGGGCGGGAGGGCCGAGTGACGACATGGCGTACAGGTACAGGAACAGGGAGAAACACAAACAACTGTCACACAGAATGGTCCCCCCAAAGATTAAACTGAAAACCCTGGGCTTAGCAGGCCATTGATTTCACGGAGGAAGGGGAAGCAAATGAATACAGAACAAATCTATTTTTTACATCTTAAGCTGGCAGCCGACGGTGCAGCATGAGTGATAGCTTCTCCAGTACGATGACGATGGGTACCAACCATAATATACCATCGTCTACCAAAAGGCAAGGGGCTGCTGCTGTGTAGCAATGCAGCCCCACGTCTGCCAGCCCCACGTCCGCCAGCACCTAGCATCGCCCTCGGCCTCTTCTGGGTGCTTAGCAGACAATACTGGGCAATTGGCAGAAAATAGTATATTACGACTGGTAGCCATCATCATCGAAACAGTAGCATGTCTGCCCAGGTGGCCATGATTGACAGCCACACCAATACGACGATGATGGGTACCAGTCATAATATACCATCGCCTGGCAAGGGGCTGGTGCAATGCAGCCCTACGGCTGCCAGCCCCATGGCTATCACTCATGCTACACCGTCTACCGCCAAAAGGCAGTTAGCAGCTGCTGCTCTGTAGCAATGCAGTCCCACGTCTGCCGGCACCCAGAGGACATATGGTGACGGTGAGCTCAGCTGAGCTGAGCGGGCTCCATGCTTGCCGTGGTATGTTGTCTGCACAGGTAACCCAGGTAAAAAGGCGCGAATCTATTGTCTGCGTTGCTGTGACGAGGGGGGAGGGGCCTGACGACATGTACCCAGAACCGCCCGCGACACTGTTTTGCATCATCCGGGCATTGGGATCTCAACCCAGAATTCAAAGAAAAGGCGCGAACCGCTTCTCGGCTCTCTGAGCTGTGGCGCAAACGTAGTATCTGACGGACTATTAGGGGAAGGAGGGAGGGCGGGCCGAGTGACGACATGGCGTACAGGCACAGGGAATTAAAATCAAGAATGGTGGCTGTGCATCAGGGAGAAACACAAACAACTGTCACACAGAATGGTCCCCACCAAAGATTAAACTGAAAACCCTGGGCTTAGCAGGCCGTTGATTTGACGGAGGGAGGGGGAAGCAAATGAATACAGAGCAAATCTATTTTTTACATCTTAAGACGACGGTGCAGCGTGACTGATAGCCCTCGGCATCTTTCTGGGTGCTTGGCAGCAAATACGGGGCGGCGTATGACGATGGTCTTCAGGCCTATTGCACAATCGGCTGCTCGGGGTAGACTCTGCTAACGTGCGATGACCCGACTTGTAATAGGACGGCTAATAGTCGTAATACACCATTTACTGCCAAAAGGCAAGCCCCACGGCTGCCAGCACCCAGATCGCCGATGAAGGCTACCAGTCTACTGCACCGTCTACCGCCAAAAGGCAGTTAGCAGCTGCTGCTGTGTAGCAATGCAGTCCCACGTCTGCCGGCACCCAGAGGACATATGGTGACGGTGAGCTCAGCTGAGCGGGCTCCATGTTGTCTGCACAGGTAACCCAGGTAAAGAGGCGCGAATCTATTGTCTGCCGTTGCTGTGACGGGGGAGGGAGGGGCCTGATGACATGTACCCAGAACCGCCCGCGACACTGTTTTGCATCATCCGGGCATTGGGATCTCAACCCAGAATTCAAAGGGGCGGCGGAGACTGCGGGAACTGTGGGATAGCTGTGGGATAGCTACCCATAGTGCAATGCTCCGGAAGTCGACGCTAGCCTTGTACTGTGGACGCGGTCCGCCGACTAGAGCACCTAGAGCATTTTATTGTGTGGACACACACAATCGGCTGTATACAATCGATTTCAATAAAACCGGCTTCTATAAATTCGAACTAATTTCGTAGTGTAGACATACCCAAAGTTGTATGAAGTCAATGTTCAGTTGCAAACTTTTGAAAGAACCACCATAATGTTTGGTTACGAACATTTCAGAGTTCCAAACAGCCTCCATTCCAGAGGTGTTCGTAACTCTGAGGACAGGTTCTTAGCTAGTAAATATTTAGCAAAGAAGATCACGATATGAGACAGATCAGGAACTTTCAATTGGTGTTTGGCATTCACAAAGCATACTGAGGATCTGTTGGCTCTGTTCAGTTCCCTAGGTGTACGTCCAAAAGGATTTCTCTCCAAAGCCAAGGAGTTTTCTTGGAAAACCCAGGTGGTTTGCAGAATTCAGAAGGCTCAGAAATCAAATTTAATCTTATACTATCTTGGAAATGCTTGTACTGCACATTGTGTCTGTAGTGTATTGTGCAAGCACAAGATTTAATTAGTTTCTACACAGACTCATAGACTGTATAGCCAGAAGGGGCCGTCATGATCATCTAGTCCGACTTCCTGCACATTGCAGGCCCCAGACGTGTGTGACGTGGCGGTGAAAAAAGCCAATGCTGTCTTGGGATGCATTAGGCGAGGTATATCTAGTAGGGATAAGGAGGTCCTGCTTCCATTGTACAAGGCGCTGGTGAGACCTCATTTGGAGTACTGTGTGCAGTTCTGGTCTCCCATGTTTAAAAAAGATGAACTCAAACTGGAACGGGTGCAGAGAAGGGCCACTAGGATGATCAGAGGAATGGAAAACCTGTCGTATGAAAGGAGACTAGAGGAGCTTGGGTTGTTTAGTCTGACAAAGCGAAGGCTGAGGGGGGATATGATTGCTATCTTTAAATATATTAGAGGGATTAATACAAGGGAGGGAGATGAATTATTCCAGCTTAGTACTAACGTGGATACGAGAACGAATGGATATAAACTGGCAGTGGGGAAGTTCAGGCTTGAAATTAGACGAAGGTTTCTGACCGTTAGAGGGGTGAAATATTGGAACGGCCTTCCGAGGGAAACGGTGGGGGCGAGGGACTTGTCTGGCTTTAAGATTAAGTTAGATAAGTTTATGGAGGGAATGGTTTAATGGTAAAACATAGTTGTCAAGGAAAACCAAGCAATGGTAGGTAAATAGCATAATGGCTAAAAGGGGTCAGGATGGAGACTCTTGCCTATATGCTCGGGGTCTTACTGATCGCCATATTTGGGGTCGGGAAGGAATTTTCCTCCAGGGCAGATTGGCTGAGCCTCTGGAGGTTTTTCGCCTTCCTCCGCAGCATGGGGCAGGGATCTCTAGCAGGAGGGTCTCTGCCAATTGAGGTCACTAATAACAGGATTGGGGACTTCAGCAGCAGAGTCCAGGGAAGGGGCGGGGACGGTTTTATGGCCTGCAGCGTGCAGGGGGTCAGACCAGATGATCATAATGGTCCCTTCTGACCTTAAAGTCTATGAGTCTATGAGTCTATGAGTCAGAGCCTCATCCACCCACTCCTGTAATAGATCCCTAACCTCTGGCTGAGTTATTGATGTCCTCAAATCTTGATTTAAAGACTTCAAGTTACAGAGAAGCCGCCATTTACTCTAGTTCAAACCAGCAAGTGACCCGTGACCCACTCTGCAGAGGAAGGTGAAAAACCATCAGGGTCCCTGCCAATCTGACCTGGGGAAAAATTCCTTCCTCACCCCAAATATGGTGATCAGTTGGAGCCTGAGTATGTGGGTGAGACCCTCCAGCCAGACACCTGGGAAAGAATTATCTGTAGCAACTCAGAGCCCTCCCTGTCTAGTGCCCCATCAACAGCCTTTGGAGATATTTGTTACTAGCAGTCACACACAGGCCACATACCATTGTAAGCAACCTCATCGTACCATCCCCTACAGAAACAAGCTTATCTACAGAAGAGGATAGACACCTCAAATGTATCCTCTCCTAAGAAACCACCAGGCTTTATTGTGTTTCCACTTTCTAGACACAGAAACACTCAAACCTCCTGTGAAAAATCTGGGTCATCTAGCCCAATGGGAAATTACTTGTTCTAAGAAGTATTATAATCAGAAATACCATTAGAGGCGCTCCAAACACTACGTGCACATATCAATACATTGCAATAGTCACTGCCAACTTTCCCTGAATCGAAGCAAAGAAATACGGGACTAAAAGAGGGAAGAAAACCATTGAATTATAAGGGGACAAAGTCCAGAATATTTCACCTGCCCCAACAAAGTAATCCAAGAAAGTCCAGACCCAACTGGTGCTATATAAGTAAGATACAGGTTCTTAGCACCTCGGATGATCGCCCAATGTTCAAAAGCACTGGATCTCACAGAGCGATGCACAAAATGCATGCCAGTGCACCACCAGTGAAGCGTAAGTGCCTCCCCTTCCTCCAGTGTACCTCTAGATGGTTTTGGCCAGCACGCGGCACTGCAATACCTCGCAAAACAACAACCTATGAAGAAACGTGCCTGGGAGAAATCCAACGCACATTGGCTGGCAGATCAAGGGTGAAAGCAGCACATTTCAGACCACCCGAGAAGCTCAGCAACTCATGCTCAGGTCTCCAGGCACCGTCTCTGTCCCTTATTCGCTCATATGGAGGGACAGCTTCCTCCCACTCACGGTCCCACCAGAGCAGGCGGTGGCACTGGTGAAGGCACCATTAGATGAGCAAGACACAAGGCAGCCAGAAGACTCATTCTGTAGCCGCCTCCTCAGCCAGACATGATGGCAGCAGCTTCCTCTAGAGCAGAGGTCCCCAAACTGTGGGGTGCACCCCCCATGGGGGTGTGGAGGAATGTTCAGGGGGGCACAGTGAGCCCAGGCCAGCTCCTACAGGGGGCAAGGAGGGAGCGCCACCCAGCCCTGCCCCAGCCACGGCTCCTGGCCCCATGCCTGGCCTCGGCGTGGCTCTGCATCCGGACGGGGGCCCAGCTATGGCTCCGCTCCCGCCCCCACCCTTGGCCCCTGGCTGTGGCTCTGCTCCCTGCCCCAGAGCCATCCCCAGCTGCGGCCCAGGCCTTGGTGCCCGTACCCCTGTCCATGCCCCCCCCAAGCCGCACCCTGCTCCCAGCCCCGGATCCAGGGGAGGGAGGAAACATGGACGGGGTAAGGGGGGACGTGACCCTCAAAAGTTGGGGGCCACTCCCCTACTCCATTGTCTCTGGTCTTGGGCCCCCCCTGCCGTCAGAAGTTGCTTTTTCACAGCCACACCCCCCGGTAAATGTTAATATTCTCCGTTTCCATAGCGGGTCTCAACGTGCTCAGCCCCACAACACCCCCGTCTGACAGACCGAGAAATGGAGAGAGGGGGCGTGACCACCCAAGGACACACAGAGAGGGAGCATCAGAGCTGAGAGTAGAACCATGGACTCCTCAATGCTCCTCTCCACCCACTAGACCCTACTGCCACCCAGCTACAAGCGCCTGCTTCAAACCCTGCCTCTCTCCTGCAGGCATTTACTATCATTTCACGCCTCTCCTGGCTCCACCTCCTGTCATGTCCCCTGGCTGACCACTGACCTGTCTTGTGAGACGCTGGCGTGAATGAGACGTTCCAAAATTGTAACCAATGGGAGAAGCGTATCACTAACAGTCCCTCAACGTCAGGCAGGTGCCATCCGCCATAAACACAGAGGGTGAACTCCTGGGCCCCCGACATCAATGGAAAGGTTCCCATTGACTAGGTGTACAGAGGGGTATAAACAACATCCAGCCCTGAACAGCCGGGGAGAGGGAGGGGTCAGCTTGTGATTCCATATGCAGTTTTCTCCAGCCGATCCATTAGCAATCAGAAAGAAATGCCCCAAAGGAGCCCTCCCCTGCCCAGAAGCTGGTGAGAGAACAAAGGCCAAGTTCACATTCCCACCAGTGAGTCTGTCCTCGGATCTACCAGGAGTCCACAAGCACGTCAGCAAACCCGGGGATAAAGCAGAACCATTTGATCTCATTTCTGTGGACTTTCCAATAGCCTTCAGCGGTGCCCCTGGAGCAGGGCTTCTGCTTCCAGGGAACAAACCCTGTGTTGCATTTCAGAATGGATCTGAACAAGAACAGCCACAGAAAGATTGTGCTGAAAATAGCTTGCAGGGGACAGCAGGGCTGGTAGACCCTAGAGACCCACCCATCGCTGCTGCGAATTCCTCTGCAGGGCACAGGGCTTCGGAGGAGGCTTGGTTTTGGTGTAATTTAACGGAAAGTGCTTGGAAATGCTCCTCAAACAGGGTTTTCACTCCTAATAAATGGGATTTAACGTATCGCAAAATAAGCCCTGAGAATCTAGGGACCGACTGGCTAGGCAGCAGTTCTGCAGAAAAGGACCTAGGAGTTACAGTGGACAAGAAGCTGGATATGAGTCAACAGTGTGCCCTTGTTGCCAAGAAGGCTAACGGCATTTTGGGCTGTATAAGTAGGGGCATTGCCAGCAGATCGAGGGGCGTGATCATTCCCCTCTATTCGGCACTGGTGAGGCCTCATCTGGAGTACTGTGTCTGGTTTTGAGCCCCACACTACAAGAAGGATGTGGGAAAATTGGAAAGAGTTCAGCGGAGGGCAACAAAAATGATTAGGGGGCTGGAGCACATGACTTATGAAGAGAAGCTGAGGGAACTGGGATTGTTTAGTCTGCAGAAGAGAAGAATGAGGGAGGATTTGATAGCTGCTTTCAACTACCTGAAAGGGGGTTCCAAAGAGGATGGATCTAGACTGTTCTCAGTGGTAGCAGATGACAGAACAAGGAGCAATGGTCTCAAGTTGCAGTGGGGGAGGTCTAGGTTGGGTATTAGTAAACACTATTTCACGAGGAGGGTGGTGAAGCACTGGAATGGGTTCCCTAGGGAGGTGGTGGAATCTCCATCCTTAGAGGTTTTTAAGGTCAAACTTGACAAAGCCCTGGGTGAGATGATTTAGTTGGGGATTGGTCCTGCTTTGAGCAGGAGGTGGGACTAGATGACCTCCTGATATTCTATGATCACTGGGAAAAACCCACTCAATAGAGACACTCTTCCTGCAAAGAGTGTCCAGAGTCTAACTAAACAACACATGATGAATGTCGATAGGTTACTGCTCCCAGGAAATGGAAGGGAGGGTGTGTTTGTGCATATCATAGTTACCTGCCCTGCAATGTAAGGGGCGCAGAGAATGCTGCCTCTACATCCCTATGCACATGACAGGAACATCTGTCATACATCAGCACGTATGTGCACGGGAGCGGCACCTCTGGGCCTGCATGTGGGCAGGAAGCAGCAGCTCCTGCTCCCCCTCCACCCACCCCCACACCCCCCAGCATGAGGCTGTGTGTAGGGAACACCTGCTGTACCCTTGCGTGCCTGGGATGCAGCTGCCTCTCAGTTCGAGGGGGTCACCTCGCCAGGTGCACCTGCCCGCTCGTGCGGATCAGAGGCCCGCCCAGGTTGCTGTAAAGCCGGTCTCTCCGAGCCAGATTCACCACTGCCCCCTGGTCCTTGCTGGGAGAGCCCCTGGCTGGCCCAACGCAGTACCCGCCCCCGGCAGGGGGGCAGCCCAGCTGCTCTCCCGCGCCCCAGCTGCCGGCCGGCCCCGGGGCAGCTCCCCCCAGCTACGGGGAGGCGCAAACGCCCGGTCGCTTCCTGCGGAGCTGGGCTCCAGCGCGGCTGCGAATTGAGCCCCCGGCCGGGTGTCACGCGGGCCCTGCCCCAGCGCCGAAGGGAACATTGCTCGGGCCCCGGCGGCGGGGAAGGGAGCGGCCTGCGCCCGGGGGCGGCACCGACGTGCCCGGGGGGCTGGGCTGGACTTACCCGCGGCTGCAGGACGGGGCTTCCCGCAGCTGCCCCTTTACCTCAGCCCCTTCCCCGCCGGCCGCGCCCCGTGCTGCATGCTGGGAGGTGTAGTTCGTTAGCCGGGCCCAGGCTAAAGGAGGCGCCTCCGCCCCGGGTTCCAGAGTGGGCCCGCGCCACGCAGGGCTAAACTACACTTCCCAGGGTGCATTGCGCCCCCAGCCCGCGGGCTTTGGCCCATGTCCCGTTCACCTGGGGCCGAGAGACTCCTGCTCAGTGTGTGCCACCTGCCCGCTGGCTCCAGCTCTGTGACCTGCTCCGGCTGGGCCTGTGCAGCCGGTAAGGGGAGGAACCATCAGAGCCATCCGCTTGGCTGCAGCAAGCTTTGCAGGGCCGAGAGGATGCAGCCCGGGACAGCCACAATAAATCTGTAAAAAGCTACAAAGAGCCCTGTGGCACCTAGGCCGTGGCTACACTTGCGAGTTACAGGCTGTAAAGCCGCCCCCAGCGCTGTAACTCACTCCCCGTCCACACTGCCAAGGCATTTGCAGCGCGGTATCTCCGTGGTTGCAGCGCTGCATGTACTCCACCTCTCCGAGAGGAATAGCGAGTATTGCGCTGCGGCGCCAGTGTGTCTGCCCAATGCGCTGTGACTGGCCTCCAGAAGTATTCGGCAGTATCCCACAATGCCTGTTCTAGCCACTCTGGTCATCGGTTCAAACTCTACTGCCCTGGCCTCAGGTAACCAACCATGTGACCCACCCTTTACATTCCCCAGGAATTTTAAAAATCCCCTTCCTGTTTGCTCAGCCCGGCATGGCGTGGAGTGCTATCAGCGAATCTTTCCAGGTGACCCTGCCTCCATGTGCCAAGCGAGCCCCAGCATGGAGCAATGGCGAGTTGCTGGACCTCATCAGTGTTTGGGGGGAGGAAGCTGTCCAGTCCCAGCTGCGCTCCAGCCCTAGGAATTACGATACCTACAATACAGGCAGGTGGCACACACTATCAAAGGACATGATGGAAAGGGTCCATGACCGGGACGCCCTGCAGTGCAGGATTAAAGTGAAGGAGCTGCGGAGTGCCTACCGCAAAGCCTGCGACGCAAACGGCCGCTCGGGTTCTCCCCCCGCGACCTGCTGATTCTACAAAGAGCTGGATGCGATACTTGGGGTTAACTCCACCTCCACTCCGAGCACCACCATGGACACTTCAGAGCCGGCGGGGGGAGGAGGAGGAGGAAAACGGGAGTGATGGTGGTGGGCTGGATGGAGACACCCCAGAATCCTTGGAGCCTTGCAGCCAGGAGCTCTTCTCAAGCCAGGAGGAAGGTAGCCAGTCGCAGCGGTTGGTACTTGGTGGAGGACAAACAGAAGAGCAGGTTCCCGGTAAGCGTTTTTTTTTTTCGGGAAGGAATTTTTTCGGTGCAGGCTCTTTGGGAGAGGAGGGTTAGGCATGCATGCCTAGATGCGGAATAGTGCATTGATGTGGTTTATCACATCGCGGTAATTGGCCTCGGTAATCTCCTCGAATGTCTCATCCAGAACGTGTGCAATGCGCTTGTGCAGGTTTATCGGGAGAGCCATCGTGGTCCTTGTCCCAGCCAGGCTAACGTGTCCGCGCCACTGTGCCGCGAGGGGCGGGGGGACCATTGCTGCACACAGGCAAGCTGCATATGGGCCAGGGCGGAAGCCGCATTGCAGTAGAAGTCTCTCCCTTGTTTCCCAGGTCACCCTCAGCAGCGAGATATCGTCCAGGACGAACTCCTGTGGAAAATGTTGGGACAGTGTTCAGTGTAGGTGCCCCCTGAAGCTGTTGGCTCTCCCCAAGGCACAGAAACCCAGAGAAAAAAGAAGAACAGGAGTACTTGTGGCACCTTAGAGACTAACAAATTTATTAGAGCATAAGCTTTCGTGGACTACAGCCCACTTCTTCGGATGCATATAGAATGGAACATATATTGAGGAGATATATATACACACATACAGAGAGCATAAACAGGTGGGAGTTGTCTTACCAACTCTGAGAGGCCAATTAATTATGTATGTGTGTATATATATCTCCTCAATATATGTTCCATTCTATATGCATCCGAAGAAGTGGGCTGTAGTCCACGAAAGCTTATGCTCTAATAAATTTGTTAGTCTCTAAGGTGCCACAAGTACTCCTGTTCTTCTTTTTGCGGATACAGACTAACACGGCTGCTACTCAGAAACCCAGAGGACAGTGCAGCCCTGAAACAATCAGTCCCCCTTACTCACCATTTTGAGGCTCCCGTGGGATATGTGTGCTCTGTTTCGGACGGGAAAATTATGCTATTATGTAGACCCTGTGTGTTTTCTACTCCTTAAGTGCGGGGGGAATCATTACTCTGTCTGGTATAAACAATGCTGCCTCTGTTAAATGTTGCATTTTGCCTATACAGCAGCATCAACCTTGAGACCTCAACCGTCCCTCTTATCGCCCGCTCAGAGACTGCAAAGACTCAGGAAGAGACCACGAAAAAGCAAAGAAGACATGCTGCAAGCAGTGATGCGTCAATCTATTAAAGAGAATGAGAAAGCACAGAACTGGAGGGAGAGAGAAAGCAGGATCCGCCAGGAAAACGCAGCGGCAAAGCACCGCACACCGGCAGCAAAGCACTGATTGGCTCATAACCATCCTGGAGCGCCAAGCAGACGCTATCCAGGAGCTCGTAGCCATGCAGAAAGAGGAGCAGTACCGCAAACGCCACCCCCCCCTACAGCTCTTGTCCCAAAATTCTTTCCATTGTGCCCCATTGTCACCTCCAACCCACTTTCCCCAACTTCCGTGTTTTTCACACCACCCGCTGCCTCCAACACCAATATCTTCACCACCCAGCCCTGAAAACCACGACCTTTACCCTCTGCACTCAACCCCCATCACCATGCAGTAGAGCTATCCTGAAGTGCAGCACTCACTGCACAGCACTCCAGACAGGACATATGCGAATCTGTGATTGTACCGTTCCCCACTCCACTCCCTTGTTTCTTTTCAATAAATGGATTTTTTGGCTTTGAAAACATTCTTTATTATTGCATAAAGTAAAAGACTCCTTAGACCAGGAAATAAACAGGCACTGCAAGTCTGCTTGTCTGCTTAGCAGACACTGATTCCTAAAGATTGGAACTACTGCACTTCACTCCCATGCAGGGCACCAGATATCACTGCTGGTTTTCAGCCTCAAATTGCCCCCTCAAGGCATCCCTAATCCTTGCAGCCCTGGGCTGGCCCCCTGTAATAGCCCTGCTCTCTGGCTGTGCAAATTCAGCCTCCAGGTGTTGAACCTCAGAGGTCCATGCCTGAGTGAAGCTTTCACCCTTCCCTTCACAAATATTATGGAGGGCACAGCACGCGGATATAACCACGGGGATGCTGTTTTCGGCCAAGTCCAGCTTCCCATACAGAGATTGCCAGCGGCCCTTTAAACGGCCAAAGGCACACTCCACAGTCATTCGGCACCGGCTCAGCCTGTAGTTGAACCGTTCCTTGCTGCTGTCAAGGCTCCCTGTGTAGGGTTTCATGAGCCACGGCATTAACAGGTAAGCGGGATCTCCAAGGATCACAATGGGCATTTCACCTTCCCTACCATGATCTTCCGCTCTGGGAAAAAAGTCCCGGCCTGTATCTTCCTGAACAGTGTTCCGAAAGATGCGTGCGTCATGCACCTTTCCGGGCCAGCCTGTGTTAATGTCAATGAAACGCCCACGGTGATCCACAAGCGCCTGGAGAACCATAGAGAAATACCCCTTCCGATTAACGTACTCGGATCCTAGGTGGGGTGGTGCCAGAATAGGAATGTGCGTCCCATCTATCGCCCCTCCACAGTTAGGGAACCCCATTTGTGCAAAGCCATCCACTATTTCCTGCACGTTACCCAGAGTCACAGTTCTTCTGAGTAGGATGCGATTAATGGCCCTGCAAACTTGCATCAACACGATTCCAACGGTCGACTTTCCCACTCCAAACTGGTTTGCGACCGACCGGTAGCTGTCTGGAGTTGCCAGCTTCTAGATTGCAATAGCCACCCGCTTCTCCACTGGCAGGGCAGCTCTCAATCTCGTGTCCTTGTGCCGCAGGGTCGGGGCGAGCGCTTCACATAGTCCCATGAAAGTGGCTTTTCTCATCCGAAAGTTCTGCAGCCACTGCTCGTCATCCCAGACTTCCATGATGATGTGATCTCACCACTCGGTGCTTGTTTCCCGAGCCCAAAAGCGGCATTCCACGGTGCTGAGTATGTCCGTGAATGCCACAAGCAATTTCATGTCGTACGCGTTACGCGGCTCGATAGCATCGTCGGACTCCTCACCCTCACTCTCACTGTCACTTTGGATCTTAAGGAATAGTTCGACAGCCAAACGTGACGTGCTGGCGAGACTTGTCAGCATACGCCTCAGCAGTTCAGACTCCATTTCTCGCAGACAGATCGCGCTGCACAGAAACCGTTGAAAGATGGTGCCAAAGGTGAACGGAAACAAAGGGATTTCTGGGATGCGAAGTGATGCATCATGGGGCGTTGGGACAGGACCCAGAATGCCCTGCACCCACGCCCCCTTCCCACAACCCACGGCGCCAGAATGGGAAAAGGTGCTCTGTGGGATAGCTGCCCATAATGCACTGCTCCCAATGCCGCTGCAAGTGCTGCAAATGTGGCCACAACAGTGCGCTGGGCAGCTGTCAGTGTGGACAGACTGCAGCGCTTTCCCTACTCAGCTGTTCGAAGACAGGTTTAACTCACAGCGCTGTACATCTGCAAGTGTAGCCAAGGCCTTATAGACTAACAGACGTATTGGAGCATAAGCTTTCGTGGGTGAATACCCACTTCGTCAGATGCAATACATCTTCATAGACATGTTTTCAGATCAGAGAGCGGGAGAAAGAAGCCATCTCAAAAAGGGTGCCTTGGTGAAGAGAAGAGAATCACCTGCCTCTTTATCAGAATGTCTTATTGTCCTGATTAAGAAAATTTATCCCTGATTATTAGTTGAGCCCCCATGGAGCGAGGTGCAATACATGTGTATAGTCGCAGAGGGTCTCTGCCTCAAAGATATTAATTCTAATTAGAGAAAGGGTGGAGGGGAAATGACTTGTCTAAGGTCACGCAGCAGGGAACAGAACCCAAGTGTCCTTATTCCTTGCTACGAGATAGTGCTGCTTCTCAACTCTAATTACAATGCAATTAAAATGCAATGTCCCTTTCAAAGTAATTGGTAGAGTTAAGCAATTAAACTGATCCCCCAGGCTCACAGATATCAGAGTTGTATAATGGTAAAATAAGCAGGGGATTCCTAAACCCCAGTTTCCAGTGAAGCACTTCCAGTGATTCATTGGATGACTTTGGGGAAGTTCTCTAGCCTCTTTGGTACCCATCCAAAAGGAAGAGAATAATACCTACCTCATGGGGTGTTTGGGAGAATTAATGTTTGCAAGTTAAATTTGAGACCCTTAGTTAAGATGCTATGGAATATCTGCAATTGTTTTTAACATGAGAAAAATTCAGAATACACAAAAGTGGGTATATTGGATGATACTTTGAATTCCAAGAAGTTAAGCAAGTTCAGAGAAGTGGGATAACGGGTTTATGAGCTGAACTGTGTATTTAAGGAAACTCTCTAAGGCTTTGGCTACCCTGGCACTGTACAGTGCTGCAACTTGCTACGCTCAGGGGTGTGAAAAAACACCCCCCTGAGCGCAGCAAGTACAGCACTGGAAAGCACCAGTGTAATCAGTGCCTGCAGCGCTGCACGCTACTCCCTTTGGAGAGGCAGCGCTGTGAAGTCCCGAGTGTAGCCAAGCCCTTAAGGCTCAAAGCAGTGTAACTTTCAAATGAGCAGTTAATTTAAAGCAAGAAGAGACAGTACGGCAGGTCAGATAAACACGTGAGCCCGGATCTGCAAAGGGACTTAGCGTTGCCATGAACATCATGGTAGTGCCTAATGAATCACAGGAACAACACTACAAGGAGTCCAGGGGCACCTTAAAGACTAACAGATTTATTTGGGCATAAGCTTTTGTGGCATAAGCCCATATCTACTCTAGCGACACCATCAGAGGACCCAACCACATCAGCCACACCATCAAGGGCTCATTCATCTGCACGTCTACTAATGTGATATATGCCATCATGTGCCAGCAATGCCCCTCTGCCATGTACGTGGCCAAACCGGACAGTCCCTACGTAAAAGAATAAATGGATACAAATCGGACATCAGGAATGGTAACATACAAAACCCAGTAGGAGAACACTTCAGTCTCCCTGGACATTCTATAACAGATTTAAAAGTCACCATTCTTGAACAAAAAAAATTCAGAAACAGACTTCAAAGAGAAACAGCAGAACTAAAATTCATTTGCAAATTTAACACCATTAATCTGGGCTTGAATAGGGACTGGGAGTGGCTGGCTCATTACAGAAGCAGCTTTTCCTCTCCTGGAATTGACACCTCCTCATCTATTATTGGGAGTGGACTCCATCTACCCTGATTGAATTGGCCCTGTCAACACTGGTTCTCCACTTGTGAGGTAACTCCCTTCTCTCCATGTGTCAGTATATGATGCCTGCATCTGTAACTTCCACTCCATGCATCTGAAGAAGTGAGATTTTTTACCCACGAAAGCTTATGCCCAAATAAATCTGTTCGTCTTTAAGGTGCCACCAGATTCCTTGTTGTTTTTGTGGATCCAGACTAACACGGCTACCCCGATACTTGAGGAACAACACTGTGATGCACAAAGCGTGAGTTAGGTTCCCAGGCTCCCTATACAATGAATGGGGAGAGATAGGTGAATGCAAATGAGCCAGCACGCTAGGCCTAAGCTAGCCCATGGGAAGAGGGGAACGGGGATCTCATATCTCTCAGGCGTGTGCTTTAACCACTGAGCTATGGATGGATATTCTGATAGGAGGGTCCCTCAGTCTCTCCTGTTGAAGCTGTTCCACTGTGGATTAACTAATTAACTAGTCATTAGGCCAAAGAGACAGAAAAAACAAGCAAGTGGGAAGGACTCTGTAACCCAGTGGTTAGGACAACCATTTAGGAGATCCAAGGTCCAATCCCCCTTTCATTATTTGTCCGTGGTGGAACAGCATCAACAAGAGAGATTGAGGGAGTCCCCACCCTAGGGTGACCAGATGTCCTGATTTCATAGGTACAGTCCTGATATTTGGGGCTTTGTCTTATGCAGACGCCTATTATCCCCCACTCCCTGTCCCGATTTTTCACACTTGCTGTCTGGTAACCCTAACACCCCCCCCCCCCCAAATCATAATACCCCATAGCTCTGTGGTTAGTGCACCCTCCACCCTGTTCAAGTCCTTTCTTTCGATTTGAAAGTATCTTCTTTCCCCATTGGTCCTTCTGGTCAGGTGCCAACAAGGTTATCTGAGCTTCTTAACCCTTTACAGGTAAGGAGGGATTTTATGCTACCCTTAGGGTATGTCTACACTACGAGAGTAGTTCGATTTTACTTAAATCGAATTTTTGGAATCGATATTGCAAAGTCGATCGTGTGTGTCCACACTAAGGACAGTAATTCGACTTTGTGAGTCCACAGTAACGAGGAAAGCGTCGACATTGGAAGCGGTGCACTGTGGGCAGCTATCCCACAGTTCCCGCAGTCCCCGCTGCCCATTGGAATTCTGGGTGGAGCCGCAAATGCCTTCTGGGTAAAAAAAATGTCTCGAGGGTGCTTTTGGGTAACTGTCGTCATCCGTCCATCACTCCCGCCCTCCCTCCCTGAAAGCGCTGGCGGGAAATCAGTTTGTGCACTTTTCTAGTCAGTGACAGCGCGGACGCCACAGCACTACGAGCATGGAGCCCGCTGCGACCCATCACTGCAGTTGTGGCCGCTCTCAATGCCTCGCAGCTTATCATCCACCTTTCCCTGAGGCAGATGCAGATAAGTCAGGCGAGGAGGCTACGGCACCGCGGTGAGGGTCTGAAGTCTGAGAGTAGCACAGACCTCTCAGAAAGCACGGGACCCAGCGCCGAGGACATCACGGTGGCAATGGGTCATGTTGATGCCGTGGAACGGGGATTCTGGGCCCGGGAAACAAGCACTGAGTGGTGGGACCGCATAGTGCTGCAGGTCTGGGATGAATCCCAATGGCTGAGAAACTTTCGCATGCGGAAGGGAACTTTCCTTGAACTTTGTGAGTTGCTGTCCCCTGCCCTGAAGCGCAATGACACCCGGATGCGAGCAGCCCTGACTGTCCAGAAGCGAATGGCCATAGCCCTCTGGAAGCTTGCAATGCTAGACAGCTACCGGTCAGTCGCGAACCACTTTGGCGTGGGAAAATCCACTGTGGGGGTTGTTGTGATGCAAGTAGCCAAGGCAATCGTTGATGTACTGCTGCCAAAGGTAGTGACCCTGGGAAACGTGGAGGCGATCATAGATGGCTTCGCAGCGATGGGATTCCCAAACTGCGGTGGGGCCATAGATGGAACTCACATCCCTATCCTGGCACCAGACCACCAGGCCAGCCAGTACATTAACAGAAAGGGCTACTTTTCAATGGTGCTGCAAGCACTGGTGGACCATAGGGGACGTTTTACAAACATCAATGTAGGATGGCCGGGCAAGGTTCATGACGCTCGTGTTTTCAGGAACTCTGGTCTGTTTAGACAGCTGCAGCAAGGTATTTACTTCCCGGACCACAAAATAACTGTTGGGAATGTGGAGATGCCTATAGTCATCCTCGGGGACCCAGCCTACCCGCTAATGCCCTGGCTCATGAAGCCCTATACTGGCGCCCTGGACAGTGAAAAAGAACTCTTCAACTACCGGCTGAGCAAGTGCAGAATGGTGGTGGAGTGTGCTTTTGGCCGTCTCAAGGGGAGATGGAGAAGCTTACTGACTCGCTCTGATCTCAGCGAAACCAATATCCCCATTGTTATAGCAGCTTGCTGTGTGCTCCACAATCTCTGTGAGAGCAAGGGGGAGACCTTTATGGTGGGGTGGGAGGTTGAGGCAAATAGCCTGGCTTCTGATTACGCCCAGCCAGACAGCCAGGCGATTAAAAGAGACCAGCGGGACGCGCTGTGCATCCGGGAGGCTTTGAAAGCTAGGTTCCTGACTGAGCAGGGTAACCTGTGACTTTTCAGTTAGTGTACAGAGAAGCTGAACCTGCCCCCGTTTCTTTACCCAGTTAATGTTGACTATCCTCTCCAGTTACATACCCCCTTCACCCCCTTCCAACACACGTTTAGAAATAAAATCACTTCTACTTTGTTAATGAACACCGTTGTCTTTATTACTGTTTTCGTGGGAATGTTTTAAAACTGGGACGTAGACTGTGGTGGGGAGCGGGTGTAGTGTACTGTCACAAATGAAGCTTCTAAACTCCAGGATTGACAGGCTCTGCTGTGGTGGACTGGTTGTTTCAACGGAGCCTGTCACCCCTCCTGATCGGGACTGTGTGTATGGGGAGGCGATGTGACTTTGTGGCGGGGGGAGGGCGGTTACAGATCCCCTGCTGCGTGGCTCTGTGATCCAGGATAAGGACCGCCGCTTAAGATCTGTAACTGCCCTCCCCCGCCACAAAGTCACAGAGCAACCCACCCCCCACCACATAACATGAAAACCACCTCCCAGACTGACCAGGGTAACTAGTCACTGCACTGTGTATGTGCCCTGCTGCTGGACCTGCCCCCGCCTATGTACCCTGCCAAAGGTGACTGTCCTGTCCAATTACCAACCCCCTTCCCCCCCTCCTCCAAAAGAACATGATGGAAACAGTAATTAAGAGAAACGTATTTTTTATTATCAACTACACATGGAACTGGGAGGTGAAACTTGGACAGGGGCTTGTGTGAGGCAGGAAGGAAAGAACTTGTCAAATTTTGGGGGATGAGAGCCTTCTACTACTTGAGCTCCCTGCAGGGGTGGAGTGAGAGTTAGCACAGACTCTGCCGCCCCTCCTTCTTTGGACTTTGGGTGAGGGGGGTATGGGACTTGGTGGCGGTGAAGGGCGGTTAGAGATAGACTGCAGCGGGGCTCTGTCCTCCTGCCTCCGTTCCTGCAGAACATCCACAAGGCGCCGGAGCGTGTCCGTTTGCTCCCTCAGTAGTCCAAGCAGCGTTTGAGTCGCCTGCTGGTCTTCCTGCCGCCACCTCTCCTCCCGATCCATGTTTGCTTGGTGCATTTGGGACAAGTTCTCCCGCCACTGGGTCTGCTGTGCTGCCTGGGCTCGGGAGCAGGCCATAAGCTCCGAGAACATGTCCTCCCGTGTCCTCTTCTTCCTACGCCTAATCTGCGCTAGCCTCTGGGAGTGTGATGCCAAGCTAGGTTGTGAGACAGTCGCAGATGTGGCTGTGGGAATGGGAAAAAGGGAGTGAATTCCTCAGAAAGAAAATGTAGTTGTGAACAAAGAACATAGTCTTTTTCTGTGAACAAGACCATGCACAACACCTATCACATGCGCACTCAGCACAAGGTCAAATTCTCGGCCTTCGCATTCAGTGCCTGGGGTCTTGCACAGCAGATTTGAGAAGCGGGGCAGGACACCGGAATTTCTGTAGCAGGCAGACATGGTAAGCCGTAGACTTGTGGCAGCTTAAAACTTTAATATTAGCAATGGCCTCATTTCACATAGAAAGCAATGTCAGTCCCTGCTGCCAGCAATCCGGCAAGCAGGAACTGTGCTCCTGTCCCACCCCCTCGCGGCTGTCCCCGGGAACGATCCCTGTAGGCTGCCCCTCTCCCGCCTCCACCGCGTGGCTGCAAACCAGCGGTTACAGTTCTGTAAAGGAACGGGCAAGCAGTCCCAACACTAACATTCCCCTACCTAATTCAAAGCAGGTCACCATGAGCGACATCACCCTCATGAGGATCTCAGACAGCGAGAAAGAAAGAATGCTTCGGGAAAGCCTCCAAAGACCAGGGCCGTATGCCGCCCTGCTGTGCAGAGCAATGATTCCTGAGTACTTGATTGTCTCGTGGCGCGGCAACGTGTCATACTACGGAGGACCCAATAAGGCCGCTCTCCCCGGGAACCTGATGCAACGGCTTTCCAATTACCTCCAGGAGAGCTTCATCGAGATGTCCCAGGAGGATTTCTGCTCTATCCCCGGACATATAGACCGCATTTTACTCTAGCTGCACTGGCAGTGACTAAACAGTAGAGCGGCTTGGGCAGGACAATCATGCAAAACCGGACATTGTTAGAATTTTTTTCAATAGTTGCACTGCCCAGGACTGAAACGTTAAGCGCCTAGGGCAAACTAATCATGAGAAACCCATTTTTGTTTTGGTTAATATTCCTGTTCTGTTACAAATAAATGTTTAGATGTTTACAACACTTACTGGCTGATCCTTCCCCAGATTCTGTGTCCGGGTTAACGGCTGGGGACGGTTGGTAGGGGATCTCTGTAAGGGTGATGAAGAGATCCTGGCTGTCGGGGAAATCAGCGTTGTAAGCGCTGTCGACTGCCTCGTCCTCCTCATCTCCTTCCTCATCTTCCCCGTCCGCTAACATGTCCAAGGAACCGGCCGTGGACAATATCCCATCCTCAGAGTCCACGGTCAGTGGTGGGGTAGTGGTGGCGGCCGCACCTAGGATGGAATGCAGTGCTTCGTAGAAACGGGATGTCTGGGGATGGGATCCGGAGCGTCCATTTGCCTCTTTGGTCTTCTGGTAGCCTTGTCTCAGCTCCTTGATTTTCACGCGGCACTGCGTTGCATCCCGGCTGTATCCTCTCTCTGACATGTCTTTAGAGATCTTCTCGTAGATCTTTGCATTCCGTTTCTTGGAGCGCAGCTCGGAAAGCACGGACTCATCGCCCCACACAGCGATCAGATCCAAGACTTCCCGATCAGTCCATGCTGGGGCCCTCTTTCTATTCTGAGATTGCACGGCCATCACTGCTGGAGAGCTCTGCATCCTTGCCAGTGCTGCTGAGCTCGCCACGATGTCCAGACAGGAAATGAGATTCAAACTGGCCAGACAGGAAAAGGAATTCAAATTCAAATTTTCCCGGGGCTTTTCCTGTGTGGCTGGTCAGAGCATCCAAGCTCGGACTGCTGTCCAGAGCGTCAACAGAGTGGTGCACTGTGGGATAGCTCCTGGAGCTATTAGCGTCGATTTCCATCCACACCTAGCCTAATTCGACATGGCCATGTCGAATTTAGCGCTACTCCCCTCGTCGGGGAGGAGTACAGAAGTCGAATTAAAGAGACCTCTATGTCGAACTAAATAGCTTCACGGTGTGGACGGGTGCAGGGTTAATTCGATGTAACGGTGCTAACTTCGACATAAACGCCTAGTGTAGACCAGGCCTTAGCTGTATATTTATGACAGGGCATAATGTAGCTAAGCCCCCGTGGGGTTCCTGTGAGGTCATGACACCACGGTGGGTGCTCCAGTGCTTGGCCTAGAGCCCAATTACCAGCCTGTGGGGCACCAGCCTCCTCCAGGGGAGATGCCTCCCTGCTCCCCTCCCCGCAGCTGCTCTGTTGCCTCCTCTGTGGGCAGAGGCCAAGCCCACTTGGGCAGGACCCGGCTGCCATTTGAATCTGTCTCCAGGGTTATGGCACCCAGGTGACCATCATGCAACATGCCAGCAGAAGCTAGGGGCCTGCAGCAAGCACAGCCTGCATTCAGTACCTTCCGTTCCAGCCCTTTACCTTGACTGGCTCCAGCCCCTTCTCTGGGCTTCTCGCTTTCTCCTTTACATGGAGGCTTGGCTTCCTTGCCAAGCCATGTGGCCCCTCTGCCCAACAGACACAGATTGCTGTGACCCCAGTGCCAATGTGCCTCTTTTGGGGAACTTTAGCAGCTCCTTAATAACTATTCTAAGTTAAGGAATTCTGAGTTAAACTGGAGTTAAGGTTGGGAGTATGTATCATTAATTTAAGGGTCAAAAATAGTGCAGGGGTGCTGAGGTTATCCAAAACCAAGCATTACAAACAAAGGAAACTGAGAGTTAAGGTGTTTCACAGAAGAAATCCACACATGGTAAAGGAAGAATTTGGTGCACAATTAAGGCACCAAACAACTTTAACTCTGCCCTGTCCTGACACCATACAATAATCATGTGATAATGATTAAGGCATTTTAGAAGATCAGATGAATTTTATTTTTAAAGACTCATTAGTGGGTTTTCATCCTTTTTCATCCCCTTGGTGCAAGGCAGGGCCAAGCTAGGGAGTGAAGCACAGGGGGAGACACCAATGCATAGCTGGAGGTGAGAAGTCAGAGAACCCTTGTAATCATGCAGGGCAGGAATATCAGCAAAGCTCTGGATGCTTGTGCCACCCTCCAGGTGGACAGAGCCACACATGGGCACATAGCTGAGTCAATTGCCATAACTGCCACCCCCAAAGGTTCACATATCATGATTCAGGTCCCCCAAAATCATGAGATTGGCTAGAAAATCATGGGATATTTTTAATACCATATTTGAGGCTTTGTTTATTTGTGTTTGGTTTCGGAGCCTTTAATGGTGATGTTTTCAAGCTTTTCTCTGCAACATGGAGGCTAGAAACTCTTTAAAAAGCAAGCTGAGATTCTCCCCTCATTACAGCATTTCAGGAGGTGTGGCTTTAAGAAAGAGACCAAATATTGGGAAATGTGCAATATAATTGCAAGAGTTGTCAGTACTGCACTTTCTCATCTCTAGAGATGCTATCACAGTCCTGGCCAGGGTACTGATTGGTGTCTTGGTGAAGGATCTTATTCCCATTGTAGGAGAGCAGCTACTGATCCTCCCCCTGCGCCGAGCAGTATTAATCCTAGCTGGCCTGCTATGCTCTTGCTGCACAGAGCCTGATCTGAGCTTGAGGTTCTGTTGCAATGTTATAGTTTGCTCTGAAATGGAGCCCTGGGTTTGGCAGCGCTTCCCCAATGGCTGTGAGCTGTCTGGTGTGCCTGGAGCTCTGTGCCCTGTGCTCACCTGTCCAAGGTGAAAGCCTAAGACTCCTCTCCCTCAGGTGTTTGTCTCTGTAATCCCCTGAAGTTTCCTTGCCAAAGGAAGCAGAGTTCCATGTGCTGGGTGAGACCTACACCCCCAGATGTGAGCCCGGCACTGCAGCTCTTCAGCTGCTGGGGGCGGTAGAGTCAGCCTCTTGGGCTCTCTAGGAATTAAGTTCATGTCAAGGCCAAGGAACTGGTAGAGAGGATCAGGCAGTGTGAAGGAACCCCCTGGAGTTCCCTGCACTCCATGATTGATGGGGCTGGTTCAGGCACTCAGAACCTGCAGCCCTGCACCGCTCTGTGTGGGGTGGCAAGTGGGCCTGGTTAGGGGCCTTTCCCCCTGAGCTGAATGCTGTGCATGGGGCTGTCTCCTTTGGTACATGGTGCCTAGTGTCCCATCCCCCTGTCAAGAGCCATTGGTGACTTGAGGGGAGGGCTGTGCTGTATAATAGTCTCTGGGCACTCTGCTCTTTCTTCCCCAGCTTGGGCTTCCTGCACACGGAATACCTGGATGAGCCTGTTGGAGCTTTAAGTGGCTGGGAGACCACATCAGCAATCTTATTTGCTTGGGAGCCACCCTGAGAAGAGTGGGAGAGCAGAGAGGACACATTGCTGTGCTAGTGTCAGGGTAAGTGTTTTTGGATGTGAGTTTGAGATGGCTGCCAGTTGTGCTGTCTCTGCTGCTGGTGAGTATAGTAGGAAGAGAGCCTGAGTCATAAGCCCTTGTATTAGAGGTCAGAAATTTCTGGCTCTTGTGATTGCAGAGCAAAGCCTGAAAACGTGACCCCCTAGAAGGCTGAAAAACCCAAGGGCTAATAAAGCCCCCACATCTATTGGCCTAAGACTCATGAGATATTAAAAAGATAATCTCGCGATTTGGGAATGACTGTGGGAAGGTGCCACAGATCTGCAGCGCCCACTGCATTCAGTGACCGCTTCAGGTGCTGAGAACCTTCCAGACTCGTCAGACCTTTCATGAGTAAAGAAGTGTTGTTGTATGTTTGGGGAGGGGGTGCAAAGTCAGTAACACTTCCTGTTTTGTTTTGGGTTTTTTAAAGAGACAAAATGTTTCCTGCTCTGGGATTTGGTGCCCAGTTACCGCCAGACTGGAAGGTAAAGTACTCTGCTTGCCATATGCGCTGCATGTTTAAAATGTGTGCGTCCACTTGCGCAGGAATAAAGCTGTGTGTCGTTTCCTGAGGGTTCAGAACAGAATGGCTGCCTGTTGCATCTGCAAGAGCTTTTTATGCAGGGGATGGGCTGGGGGGATGGGATAGAAGGGCTCTGGTTTTCAGGCTTTGGAGAAGGAAACAGGATTGTATATGTCTGTGGAGTGGGGGGAGGGAGGCTGGCAGCCAATTTCTCCCTCCCTTTCAAGCTGGCATTAAAGCAGCCGCATTGGCACTAATTGGCATAGTCAGCCACTGAGTCACTTTCCTGGCAGGAGGCAGGAATGATTCGGGGAAAGTGGCAGGGCCCACTTGGTAAGTGTGTCAGACAGACACAGAGGAGAAAACAAAAGGGGCTGGAAATGGAATGTCCGTTGTGTAACGTTTTACACGCAGAGTGTGGAAATGGACCCAGCAAGATAGTCATAGGTTTAAAATCTTTACACCTTAAGGATTGTCTCTTGTACAGTCTGCGTTCTCAGGTGTGCTGAAAGCCCGGTCACTTCCAGTGCTGGCTCTCCGCGAATCTCCTGAAAGCCGTGTTGATCTTTGTTGGGAATAGGCACTCAAATGGTTAAAGCAGACGTGGTTCTACAAATGGCCGTGCCAAAAAAAAAAAAATCTCCCCTAGCATATGGTGCGGTGCTCGGAGCATCGTTACACACCCAGCCCAGTCAGCGTTTCCACAGTAAACACGCATTTCTGTTTGTTTGCTGTAACGTCCTGCAGAGACTTTGGACCAGCTGGCAGAATTACGATCCCAAAGAATTCACACCCGTGGCTCACGGAAGAGCCAGTCCGTGCTATAGGAGAAGGCATTTTAGAGTATATGTGATCCTCCTGCTGAGTTTCTGGCTCTAAATACTGGGCCATGTTTATCTGTGGTGGAACTCCTCCGGTGTCTATGAATGAATTTAGCCCGTGAAATCTTGTTGGGTTAAGACCTGTAGTAAATTAGCACACAGCAAATCTCTCTGTGTTTTTGAACAGTACAGGCTGAACACTGAACCTGTCTGCGTCTCCCCATCACAGTTATTTGTGTTCATTCCATTGTCCTGTTCTTGTGTACATGCAATATTGGCCTCTGTACAGTGACAAAAATCTGACCGGTATCCAGATTGGTTCTGGCGGGGTTCTAGACCAAAGTGGACTACCGCATCTCTGCTTTTGGTTGAGGGAGGGCATGGGACCTGGTCTTGTCCAATGGGAGAGCGATTTATTGGTAACCTGTTTGCCTTTCTGAGGCCTTTACAGCGGGAGATTTCAGTACACATCTCTCCCCCCTTTTGTGGTGAAATTGTTATTTCTCCAGCCCCATAAATATGCATGGTGCTTCAGACAGGACAATGTGGATCCTGCCATAAAGAAAGTAGTCTACCGCCCCGATCCCATGAGTCACTGGGTGCCTCTGGTGACATCAGTAGGAGTTGAGGATGTTCAGCACCACCGATTGGGTCCGTAGGTGACGTGAGGTCAGGCTGTTTAAAAGTGGTTACGCTGGAAGTTCATTATCATGAACAGGCTGCGACCCAAAGCTGGCCTTCTGATGGGGAATTCTGATGACAGCATTGTTTCCACACGTGGCTTCAGAGGCATGTTTATGTGAGGTGTTACAATGGTCAAACAAACTTCAGCTTGTGTCTCATGTCTATAGCGGTGCTCTCTGTGTCCGGAGTGGGTGGATTGCTATGCCTGCTAACTAACCCCCCTCGCTCTGAAATGTTCTGCTTCTGAATGGCGAAAACATCCTAGCAGTGCCCGTCGTGGCATATCTAGTGAGTAGGATGTTCCACCAGCCCCGGCACTCTTTGTACTGCAAGCGAGACTCTCCCACTTCCAGACACGGTACATGCTTTGGGGCCTCGTAGTCTTTCCGTTGACTTCAATGAGCCTTGGATCGACTTCTGCATTGAGGCAGCAAAACATCTGAGTAGTAGGAAAACTCTCGACAGTGGGGTTTGTGAACTGTAGAAGAGAAGATCTGGCGGCTCCATACTGGAGCACTTCAAACTGCGCGGGCTGAATCTTTGGAGAATACACTGTCAGCACGAGCTAGATGGCCTAACAGGTCTTTTCCCATTGCTGATTTTCTGCCCTATTGAGCTGTGCACTTCATAACCAAAGGCGAGGATGCTAAATGTTGAGCAAGGCCTATGTAACCTGGTTTTTATGGTTTTCAAACAGTCTTTAAAATGCACCAATCTAGGACATAAATTAACCTCCCATCCAGGCTCTGGGGCTAGCCGGACATCCCTTCCCGCGGGAAAAGTGTTGTTAGCCCGGAGGCCAGAGAGGCTGAGTCAAGAACTCAGCCTTTCTCTCTCCTCCCTCTCTGCCCGGCTCCAGCAGCCGAGAATCTGGGAGCTCACAGAGCTTTTGTCAGATTCATGGCAGAGACTGAGATCGGCGCCGTCATTTCGCTTCTCCGTGTGGAAAATCACAATTGTCCTGTGGAGAAGTTTGGTTTTTCAGAAAAGGCATTTACTGAAAATCATCCAGGCAAAATCATTGCAGTCAGCTCTACCCATCTCCTTTCCATTGACACGCATGAAATGCCCTGGGCTACGTCCCACAGGGCTTATAAAGGGAGGTGGTTTTAGATGTTTGTTTTCTCCTGCTCGCCTTGTATTGCAATATCAGGAGCAGAGGAAACTCCCTAAAAATGGAGAGGCCACGGGAGCCCGAACCGTGGCCCACCCCCCAAACCCTCACCCTCATGCTGCCTCTTACCCCAAGGTCCCGCTCCTGCGCCACCTCTTCCTCCCAAGACCTTGCCCCCCTGCTCACTACTGTTCACCCCTCCCCCCATCACTCGCCCTTACAGCTGGTAAAAAGCCCTCCCACTTTTAAAAGTGATGGGGTCGTGGCCCCCTAACCCCCTAATTGCAACCCACCTTAGCTTTAAAGACAGGCCTTTACCTGAGCTGATACCGCTGAGTGATTTTTTCCTTATCTCTCTGTTTGAAAACTACCAGCTGGGGAGCGTCTGGATTTCTAGCCTCAGTATTGATTTGATGGCGCTTTACAGATGAATAAAAAAGAAAGCCCTGCCCTGAAAAATGTATAGCCTGGACATCTACACCACAATTAAACAGCCCCTTAACCTGGGCCCACTGGCACAGGCCAGCCATGGGGGTCTAATTAGAGTGTAGACATTCCCTTAAGGTCTGTACCCATGTGGGCTGGACCTGAACCTGTGGGCTAAAGATGAACTGCTCTGTAGCCCATTGGCCAAGCCCTTGGAGCATTTTCTCCCTTATGCTTTTTTCAGTATGGGATTACCTAGGGAGGTGGTGGAATCTCCATCCTTAGAGGTTTTTAAAGTCAGGCTTGACAAACCCCTGGCTGGGATGATTTAGTTGGGGATTGGTCCTGCTTTGAGCAGGGGGTGGGACTAGATGACCTCCTGAGGTCCCTTCCAACCCCGATATTCTATTATTCTGTGAACTTGATGCAGTTTCTCTGCTGTTGATTATTCAGCCACAAAGTCCCATGGAGATAAAATCGTTGGTTGCATCAGTGACTTATAGTTACTTACAAAAATACACCTACCGTGTTCTCTAGGTGCATGTACGAAAAAATACTGCCACACCATACGCCCATCACAAGAAACTCAGGGCACTTTCCTTTCAAATCATCTCCTCTGGAAAATAGCCTGAGTATCATTGAGAGGCCTTGCAACTTGCCCCAAATGGCCTTGTCTTCCCTAGTCAGCGCTGGGGGGGGGGCCGAAGGGAGAAGCAAATTCCAGTGTGGAGGGAACCTCACTGGGCATGTCTACACTACAAAATTAAGTCAACTTAAGTCATTAAAGCGATGCTTCATGTCCACTCTGGGCCACTTCTGTGGGCGGTGCGTGTCCTCACCAGGAGCGCTTCCGCCGACTTAACTGTGTGGGGCATGGTGGGGTATTGACAGATGGAGCCCCCCCGTCCTGCCCTGCCCTAGGGTTGAGACCTGGAGCCATTTGCCCCATATAAGTCAGTTGCTACAGCCACCCTCTCCCCCACCAAAATCAGTTCGTACCCTCCTTCCCTTGGTGTGGACCCTGCTGCTGTCCTGATGCTAGTGCTCTGCTGCAGGAAGCCCGTAGTCAGCACGGGTTGTAGCTGTGAACAGGCGATGTCAGTTACGCAGTGTCTACACAGACACGGCGTCGCCCGAACCCCATTGACCTAAGCACTGTGCCTCTCATGCGGTGGAGTTATTAAGTCGATGTAGTGAGCGACTGACATTGGTGGGAGCTACATTTTAATGTGGACGCTTACAGAGTTACCTAACTCTGTAGTGCAGACCAGGCCATTGCTAGACTCCGTTCCCCTTCCCTCCCTGCCCCCTCCAGCCATACAGCTAACGCACCTCAGCTGAGATGCACAGGGCCCCAACCATGAACACCTTATGGATCAACATAAACAGCTGGTGTTCAATCTGACAACAAATGGGTAACTTGTGCTATGGAGAGCGCCAGGGTGCCCTGCTCCATGCATGCTCTGGCTGGCTCCTGCTCTAACTGAAGTTACCAAATAATCTTCAGCTGCAAAACTGGGATCTGCCGTTCTCCACTGGTGCAGCTCCTCCAGGAAGGACAATGGTGGGAGTGGCAGGGTAGGCAGGGCGGAGGTGTGCTGTCCGACATTGGTCTGTTGCCAGTGGAGCCAAGAGAGGAAGGCGTGGTAACGAAACGCTCTCCGAAGAATGGTTTGGGTATGTTGCTGGAAGTGTTTGAGTGACTTGATGTTGACTGACCATATGCTCCAGGCTTCTTTGTCTCTTCTTTCTCCGTCACCTCTCTGTGTGAGGTTTTTGACCACGCTGGGTCTGATTCTGTGGTCTGCATGCAGGCAGACTGCCATTTGACTGCCTGCAGATCAGGCTCCCAGTGTACACCTTGGAGATGATTCATCTCCCCCTAACTAGTACATGTCACTGTCTGTCATGTCACCAGTTTCAATGGGACAAATCTCCATAAACAACTTGCAGTGAATAATTCTCCCACCAGTTGTTATGACTGACAGAAACCAGAAATTGCAAACATAATGGGACTAAAGAGAACATGGAAGCTCCAGATGCATCATGGGCTGGTTTCTCTCTGAATATTGCCACGCTGCTCAAACTGCTGAGAGGTAGTCTGGGCAGGGGCCGAGTCTTCACAGCTGCTTGTAAAACCCCCAGCCCAGCACTGGCACCGTCTTAATAATAAT
The DNA here is from genome assembly GCF_011386835.1 of Chrysemys picta bellii. Lineage (NCBI taxonomy): Eukaryota > Metazoa > Chordata > Testudines > Emydidae > Chrysemys > Chrysemys picta. Next base: position 4,295,176 of record NC_088804.1, on the reverse strand, counting down.
TTCACATTCCGGATTCCAGTCCTGTTCACATTCAGAAAGGAGAATGCCAGAAGATCAAGCCTTTAATGAATATATGGAAACGAAGGGCCCTTAATTCCCACTGACTCCACATAAAACTGTGACCACGTTGATAATGATGCTCTGGGTAGTGAACCCTGGACCGTTGACACCAGAAAATAGACCACTCAGTCCCGATCTGCAGCCTTTGTGCTATTTTATTCCTGGGTCTTTGCACTCTGGCAAATAAGCCTTATTCCTCTCTTCCAGTGCTCCTTGCTTATTTCAGTCTTGGGTCTGCAGCCCTCTGTCAGTTCAGGTGCGGACTCCCACATGTAACTTGCTCTTCTAGTCCTGGGTCCTCAGCACTGCCCGGATTTTCCTGATATTCAAAACCAAAATGGCCATTACTCACTGAGATCCCTGTCACTCTGTTAATTTGTAAATAAGACCCCTCCCATGTGTAATAAAAGGTACATGCAGCAGGTTAAAACTTGACCACAGAGGCGTGTGGCTCTCGTAGTGTGAGGACCGGAATAGAAATGGGGAAGATCATTAAAGATAAGAGTCATATAAATCATGCTTTGTTCCCGTGATGCGCTTGTTGCCATGGTGCTGCCAAATGCTCTCAAAGAACCGATATGAATACGATATTTTGCACACAAATGGAAATGTCAAAGAACATCTTGAAATTCTAGCGTCTCCAGAAGGAGAACCTCAAGCCGTCTCGTTGTCGGAGATGGGAGAAGGAAGCAGATGGGTTTAGACTTCAGTGGGAAGACACAGAGGGTATATGGCATTGGATGGATTTTTGCTCAAAATCCCATCCCCCAACCCCATGCCGCTTAATGCCTGGCGTGAGATCTGGGTTCACGGGTAGACTCTGGAATCCAACCTGATTTAATTTCTGAGCTGGTAGATGAAGGCTCCCAAAGCAAATGTTGTTGTTTGTTTTATTATTCTTTGTATTACGGTAGCACCGAGGGCCTCCATCAGAGTTTGGCGCCTTTGTACTAATAGACGGTGGCTTAAAAAGCAGTGTACCTAGACCAGACGACAGAAGTATGATCCCTATTTTACAGATAGGGAAACTGAGACCCTGAGACCAGGGACCTGCCCAAGGTCCCAGTCTGTAGTTGAGCTAGAACTCGAACCTAGGTCTCCTGAATCCCAGTCCTGGGCCTTATCCACTGTCCATCTTTCCTGGCTGTGTTCCTCTGTCTGCTCTAAAAGCAGCACTTATAGGCACCATCTGGCTGAAGACAGTGCTTTTGCTGGAGAGATCCTGAATTAACTAGAATGTCCGCGCCCACCTTTAGCCATGAGTTGTGAGAAGGAGGGTTTCTAGTCGAGTTGGGAGGGACGGGGTTATAGGAGCACCTTGACTTCTTCTCTTCCAACCCTGCTGCCGGCTGAGCCAACCCAGTGGTTTGGGAGCAATGCCCTTGTGCAGCTCACTAGGAGAGACCGGTTCCATTTCTGAGCGTACTCCTCATCTGGGAGAGTTGCAGCATACGGCAGGGGAGCGGGGGTGTTTCTAACCGGCTGAGGCGTCTGAGCCAAAGCCCATTGAGGTCAATGGGATGCTTTCCACTCACTTCAACCGGCACTGAATGAGCCCCAAGGAACTGTTGTTGATTGGCTCTGCAAAGGGCTGTGCCATCCGTTCTCCTCAGCTGGGAAGCCTGACGGCCTTAAAGATAGGAGGGGGGTTACACTGGGAAATATCAGGGGACCGGAGAAGCAGAAAGGGTCTTGAGTGCCCAATGCTGCCATTGTAACGTTGTCACCTTGCAGTCTGCTCTCTGGTACACAGGCCTGGTGTGTAATGTCTGCGGAACGCTGCCAGCCAAGGGAACGCTGCATTACAGAGCCCAGTCACTGAAGATTTGGCACATGCTTCGGTCATCAGGTCAGGGCTTGTGCATATGAATGGCAGCATTATTGATTGCCCTAAACCAGCATGAAGAGCCCCAGAGAGGAAATGGTAACGTTACCTTGCACAACGGCTAATCGGCTTTAAACGCAAAAAAGAGTTTTAGGAGTTTTTTCCACTGACTCTTACAAAAAAAGAAAGTCATCTTATTCTCTAGATAGCATGTATTTTAAGGGGAGATGGGGGACATGCTGAAGCAGACAGCTCTGTATTTCCCTGGCAGTCTGGAAGGTTTTTGTGTCATATACAGGCATAGTTAACGCTAACTTCCCTTGAAACCTAAGGTTCATTTCACTAGCTTTATTAATATTCGTGGACTGCAGCATCCTCTGTCTGAGGATATCAAGGCGCTTTGCATACATTATTTAACCCTCAAAACCCGTAAGAGATGGGGGATTTATTATCCCCAATGTCACTGGCAAACTGAGGCTGCATCTTCACATTTGGGCACCTGAGATTAGTGGCCTAAATAACCGGCCTAATTGTCAGCAGTGTTGAAAAAGGGAGTTGGGGATGCTTAGCACTACTGCTAGTCAGACTAGTTATTTAGGTGCCTAAATTATCAGTTTAAGTGCCTACATTTACTCCTCTGAGTTTGACAGTTAAGCTCTAAGTGAATTGCTCACCCACAGCAAATCACTGGCAGAGTTTGTTACGAGAACCCGAGTTGTAGCCCACCCTTGTGCTTGAACCAACGCATCGCACTCTCTGGTAGCAGAGTTAGGCTAAAGAAAGCAGCATGCCCTGCTCCGGGGGTGGGGCACAGCTCCCAGCATGATTTATGAGGAGAGGCTGAGGGAACTGGGATTGTTTAGTCCGCAGAAGAGAAGAGAGAGGGGGGATTTGATAGCTGCTTTCAACTACCTGAAAGGGGGTTCCAGAGAAGATGGATCTAGACTGTTCTCAGTGGTGGCAGATGACAGAACAAGGAGCAATGGTCTCAAGTTGCAGTGGGGGAGGTTTAGGTTGGATATTAGGAAACACTATTTCACTAGGAGGGTGGTGAAGCACTGGAATGGGTTACCTAGGGAGGTGGTGGAATCTCCTTCCTTAGAGGTTTTTGAGGTCAGGCTTGACAAAGCCCTGGCTGGGATGATTTAGTTGGGGATTGGTCCTGCTTTGAGCAAGGGGTGGGACTAGATGACCTCCTGAGGTCCTTCCAACCCTGATAGTCTATGATTAAAGTGGTGCATCTCCCTGTTGCTGATCTGTCTAGTCTGAGATTCTCTGTCGTGCCAGTATCCACAGTCTCCAATCTGCATAGCAAGATCGCTAGTGGGTCTCAAGGAGTCATTCCTCTCTTCTAATTTCTTTAGGCCTCGTCAGAGAACAGTACATGCTGATTAGTTCAAAGCATCTGCTACTGAAGGGGTTCCCAGCCTCTTTCCCCATTCAGTCCCTCACCCCTGGTCTTTCCCTGCTGGGCCTTAGAATCCTTTGCACCTATCACCAGGGCATTCCGTGGAGTTGTTCCAAGAAACGGTGCAGTGGTTTCTGGCAATCACCAGTCCAGAGCTGCTGAGCAAATCTTCTACACTGGAATGGCAGAGATGTGCACTGAGACCTGGCTCAGGCTGTGTTTCATCGACTGTTCTTATCACTCGTGCTCTCACTTACGCTTGTGCACTCCCCCGGGAGCCCAATGGTAGAGCACTTCCTGAGTCATTCATTCATATGGCCTGAGCAGAAATTATTAGGAGCAATAAAAGCAAGCGCCTCTTAATGTGATTGATGCTGGGAGTAGCTTCCTGAGGAGAGCTTTGCAATTAGCATTGCTATTAATTTTGCAAATGGCCGGGCTGAGCTGCCACGGAACTGATAGGAAATGCCAGGCACTCTTCAGTTGCCAGCGTCCCAAGGAATCCCCTTTCGGAAGCATCTCCCCATTTCCGGAGAGGCGGATAACTCCTCCCATGTGGTGTCAGTTGCCTGAAGACCTTGAGTGTCTCTTGCTACTGCCTAGGAAGGTGGGCATTTTCCTTGGCGGTTGGGAAAGCCAGTCCAAGCAATTCCAGGGGGTTACCTCTGTCACCTGCTCTGCAGTGCCAGCTTGCAAAGGGATGGGGAACAGGGACTGTGTGTCATGTGGTTAACGTAGTTTGAGCCTTTTGTGACCTTACATGGAATTAATGTCACTTCTTCTAGCGAGTGTGATTCTTGGTGGGGTATGTGAGAGATGTGCCAGCCGACTGGCCCGTCTCCGCGGCTCTGCCCACATCCTCAAAGGTATGTAGGTGTCTAGCTCCCACTGAGATCAATAGGAGCTAGGCGCCTAAATACCCGTTGAGGATCTGGGCCCTTCTCCCTGTGCTCTTCCTCCAGGTAGGCAAAGGGAAGCAACGTGGACAAACCCAATTTCTTACTGTTCACTAAGGAATTAGTGATGGGAATCCCAATTTCACAGGAAGCTGAGCGGAGATTTAATCAAAAGGCTTTAAGGCAAAAGGAACTATCCCAGCCCCCCAAAGCTACTGAAGTCAGAGTGGGTTAATTTTCACTTTTCGTATGCTTGCCATAGCTGGGGGCATAGGAAATGTTGCAGACCCAGTATGGGGAATTAATAAATCGGTGGCCCTGCCAAAACAAAGCAAGACTCCCTTTGGGCAGTGCAGGGGAGTTCTGCCCATCAGACCCAAAAACCGCCTTACGTTCTTTTGCCAAGCCTATTGCCAGAAACCCCACTCTGTGCTTAGCTCCCATGTCAATTTGGGTTGTTGTTTTTTTTCCCTCCAGGTACCTCACGAATTTGCCATTAACTTCAACCCCACCAACCCATTCTGTTCTGGTAAGTAAATATGTGGGCCCAGACCTTTCTGGCTTGGGGACCTGAATTTGCTGACTGCTAGGACTTGTTACCTCCCCTGTGGTGTCTTCCAAAGACCCGTGTCTTCCAAAGAGCAGCATAGCAGGTCCTAACTAAGTCTTCAGAAGAACCTGTGTTCAAGCAAAAGTGCAGTGTCCTGGAGGCTCATAGGACAAAGAGCACTGCATGCCTCCTGTACCTTGACAAGTCCTCTTGAAGTTGAAATTTGGTTACAGTGACTTTCACAGATCCCACGATAGATTTAAAGCCAGAAGGGACCATTATGATCATCTGGTCTGACCTCCTGCATAACACAGGTCTTAGCAAGAATAGGACAATCTCAGGTGAGCTGTCTCAGCCCCTTGTACTTGCTGAGAACACCTCTAGTATTTGTGCTGTACCTACTTCACTAGGTCACTATCCGATTGTCCTGATTTTCAGAGAGCTTTCTATGTTACTGTTCTTTATGTGTATTACGGTAGCATTCACAGACCAGGGGCCCAATGTCCTAGACACTTGTACCAACATATGGAGTTTGCCATCTAAATAATATAAACCAAGGGCAGGTCTACACTTAAAACGCTGCGTCGGCACAACTGCAGCACTTATGTGAAGATGCTCTTACCCTGATGAGAGAGCTTCTCCCGCCAGCGTAATTAATCGACCTCCCCAAGAGGTGGTAGCTATGTCAACGGGAGAAGCTCTTCCATCAATGTAGCGCTGTATATATGGGGGGTTAGGTCGGTGTAACTACGTCGCTCACGGGTGTGGATTTTTCACACCCCTGCGCGATGTTGTTATACCGATACAGATCTGCAGTGTAGACCTGGTCTACTAAATTGGATTAAAGTAATCTAATATCCAGGTTCCACTTAACCCTTTAGGGGGTTAGCCCGTATGTCTCCCCAGTGCACCTGCTCAGCTTTGTAATCATGGGTCAGTATTACTCCTGTTGTTACAGAGGGGGGAAACCGAGGCAAAGAGAGGCAAAGTGACTTGGCCCCCGGTCACCTGGAACTAGAACTCTGTCTCCTCCAGGCGGGCAGACTGGCAGGGGTGGGAGGATGGAGATAACGACCTGACAAGACTGATAGTCCTGATTCTGTTGGCTGGAGAGAGGAAAGATGGTCCAATGATTGGGGCACCAGTCTGGCACTCATGAGACCCAGGTTCAATTCCCGGCTCTGCCACAGACTGCCCTGGGCAAGTCACTTAAACTTTCTGTTCCCTCAGTTTCCCATCTGATAACAGCACTGCCCTACCTCCTGGGGATAAATAATGAGACTGTAGTGCTCAGATGTTCTGGTAATGGGGGACAGATAAGTACCTTCAACAGATGTTGCTGGACAGTGACATTAATAATTGTAACTCTGCAGAACCACAGTGCTAGGGTCCTCCATAAACCTCCTGTGCTACTGTAGCCTTTTATCATGCTGTTAACCCAGTACTAAGCATTTAGATTAAATAGGAATACACTTCTCTGATTGGTAAACAGAGCAATGCAAGATACTATGCACTATTTGCATGTCTGTGCATATGCATAGAAATAATGGTTGAGATACTATTTGACACACATGCTTGGGTGGCACCAGTCCTTATTACCTCTTGGTAATAACATAATAAATCTTAGGTTGCCACATCATGCCCTATCTTCTATTCATGATAAACTGCCTTCAATCAAAAGAGGGGGGGAGGAAATTCCCTGGAAACAGGACATCTGAAGAGAGCACAGATCCGATTCGACGTGGGTGGTGGTGATTGCATTGTTCTGGAGTTCTCTCTGCAAGAAAAAGCTGGCTGGGAATGTTTCAGCAGAAACCATGAAAATAGTTTAAATTGTCATCAGTAGGCTTCAGATTCAACACCCACCTGAGAGGAATCTCTGGATCTAACGTCCTTGCTACACTCCGGGCTATATGTACAGATTCGGACAGCACTGCATTGGGTCATGTTCAGACTAGGGTTACCATAGTTTAAAAAAAAACAAAAAGAGGACACTCCACGGGGTCCCGGCCCTGCCCCAACTCCGCCCCAGCCCCGCCCCAACTCCGCCCCTTCCCCACCCTGGCCTCACCCCAACTCCGTCCTTTCCCCAAAGTCCCTGCCCAACTCCGCCCCCTCCCCTGAACGCTCCGCGTCCCCCCCCCCCCCCGCTCCTCCTCCTCCCCTGCTTCCCATGAATCAAATGTTCGCGGGAAGCCTGAAACAGGCAGGCAGCAGGTAAGCTGGGGCGGGGGGGGCGTGAGGAGGTGTGGCCCAGTCCGGCCCTCCCGGCCGAGCAGTTCTGGCCTCGGTGTCTCCGGCCTGGCTCTGCTCGGGCCCTGGGGCACTGGCCCCGGTTCCGTCCGAGCGGCTCCGGCCCCCGCTCGGCTCTGGCCCTGGGGCACCAGCCCCGACCGAGCAGCACCGGCCGGCGGCCGAGCACCCCCAATCCCGGTCCCAGTGGCTCCGGCCCGGCTCGGTTTGGGCCCCGGTTCCGGTCGAGCGGCTCCGGCCCACCCCGGCCCCGGCGACTCCAGCTCGGCTCAGGCCCTGGGGCACCAGCCCCGACCGAGCAGCGCCGGCCGGCGGCCGAGCACCCCCAATCCCGGTCCCAGCAGCTCCGGCCTAGCTCAATTTGGGCCCCGGTTCCGGCCGAGCGGCTCTGGCCTGGCCCCGGCCAAGCGACGCCGGCCGAGCACCTCCAGCCCCAGTACCAGCGGCTCCGGCCTGGCTCGGGCCCCGGTTCTGGCCGACTGGCTCCCGCCTGGCCCTTGCCAAGCGGCACCGGCCGGCGGCTGAGCACCGCCAGCCCCAGCGGCTCCGGCTCCAGCCCCAGCGGCTCCAGCCTGGATCCAAGCTCCCCGACCCCTCCCTATTTTCCTGGACATGCTCGGCTTTTTGGAATTTCCTCCCGGACCGGGATTTGAGGACCAAAAAGCTGGACATGTCCGGGAAAATCCGGACGTATGGTAACCCTAGTTCAGACAGTTCTCTTTCTATTCGGAAGTGGATATCAAACTCATTCTGTGGAAAGAGCCAAATTATGTCAAATGATGCCGTTATACTACCCTTGAAGCACAGCGGAGTTAACAATGGGATGCTTTCACAAATATCAAAGGGAAGAATATGATGCTAAACCTTTCATTCGTAAAATGAGAGAAAATAGCACCGGGCCTCTTAGAACCACTGCTGTATTTCTGCTCTTTGTTTGGTCATTTTTGCATGGAATCACAGTAATTCTGTGCCTAAATTAGGTGCACAATTGAATACCAAAGATTTATATTTAAAAAGGGGGTTAGTGTCACCATTAGGGTTAAGTGGTAACACCCCCACTGAAATGAACAGGGCAGCTCAGACCTCTCAGAGCTATCATTGCAGTCTCAGGCAGGTACCACAGCATCCATTCTGCTCTGCGCACACTTGGAAGGTTTTCTTGGCAGTCATAGCAACATACTTGGTAAATTGGAAGCTTGCCGAAACATACTTCAAACTGCAGAGGGCTCGGGGGTCTCCCCCCACTGTATTACAGGTGGGATTTTCAAGAGCATCTAAGTGACTGAGGAGCACAAGTCCCATTGACTTTCATGAGAGTTGAGCTTCCGAGTCACTTAGGCGCTGTTGAAAATCCCATCCTAAAATAGACACTTAGACCCAGATCCTGCAACTTCTTGCATACAGGCAGATTGCTGTTCTTAAAGGGGAGCCCTGTCAACTCCAATAATTCTCCAGGCAAGGCCCAGCAGCCCTCATGCACGCAGGTGGTTGCAGATTAGGGGTCTTACTGGTAGCTGAAATTATGCATACGGCAGCTGGGCCCACCATGACTATCCTGCAATAATTTACCACTTGGAATCAGCTATATTCAAACATAAGAACGGCCCTACTGGGTCAGACCAAAGGTCCATCTAGCCCAGTCTCCTGTCTTCCAACAGCGGCCAAGGCCAGGTGCCCCAGAGGGAATGAACAGAACAGGTAATCACCAAGTGATCCACCCCACCCACCCCCACCGCCCCGCCCCATTCTTTGGAGCCAAAGCCTTAACCCGTCAGTAAGAAGGGGAGAGAAAATGATTCGTTCCAGTTGTTATTTATTCTGTCTTCAAAATGTGTGTGTGTGTGTGTGTGTGTGTGTGTGTTCAGAGGCAGATAGATGTAACTTTTGCATGAGTGTACTTTAAAAGAGAGGTGAAGGGATGGAAAAGAATGGAGCTGAGAGTTCAGGACACAGTTGGAAATTGAACCTCTCAGTGCGGCCACATTCACGTCTTGCATCTGTGCAAAGACTTCGGCGGAGGCTGGTCTCCTAGGTGATCAGAGCACAGATGACCCTCGAGGAAATCGGTGTCACACTGTTCCGGTCAGGCTGGAAGGCGGAGCCATCAGCTAGTGGTCTGAAGCTGCAGGCATGAAATAGCCTGTGTGTTTCCTTTTTGTGTGTCTTTACTCCTAGATATTTCCATTTGAGCAATATAACAGTCGCTTGTCCAAACGGCTTGGATTCCTGCTTCCCGCCCAGCCACAGAGTTGGGCGTCACACGTTAGCTGAGCATTGAGTTTAAAGCCACATTCTGTCCTCTGATGTGTGTGGGTGGCTCCCTTTTGAAATTCCAGCTCCCTTTGCTCCCACGTTGCAGAGCAGAATTTGGCCTCGTTATTTCAGAAGTGAGGAACTTTTAAAAAAAAAAAACACATTTTTCTCGGCTAACTAAGCCAACAAGAGAGAATATAGTAACTTCAGAGCCAGCCACACCCAAGCCACTTGCATAACCCGAGCATGTAGATCTGCTGGCAAAAGTAGAAGTGCCCTGCAAGTTGGTGGGGAGAGTTCAGACAATGGACGTGGTAGGGATAGAGCAATGTAATCCTTATCATATGATCACCCATGGCAAACAGTCAGTAAGGAGTGTCCGCTCCAGGGATGGATTATTTCCTCGTGTAGCCTGAGCTAAGACGGTTCTGTAGCTCTCGTCTAACGTGCTGACCAGCATGTACACACCTGAGCAGGGCTATCAGTAATGAAAGCAAAAGAGCCTCCTATAACTCACAGATCAGAGCAACACTTTCAAAACTTCAGTGAAACTTTTTGGTTCAAGTTTCCAGCCAGACTGTCCCTGCGACTGTGGCGTCTCTCCACCGCTTTCCCTGCTTTATGGCTGTCTCAGTTCCTTCCTAGGCATGGTGAGATTCTTTCAGGGCATTTATTTGTGCTCCTGCTCAGGCAGATTCTTCACGTGGCTTGGTATATTTCCAAAAAACCAAAAGGAAGCCCTATCTGAATTCAGGCATTAGAAGCTCTCTCTCTCAACCACGAGGGCTCAGGTGTCTGGTGTTAACAAACCTTTTCCAGCAAAGACATTTGAAGACTTGTTTTCTGAACTTCTGAGCATCCACAATTCCAGAGGAAGTCAGCAGGTGGTTTCAAGAAACTCTGGTGTTAGACTGTGGCTGTATGGCCCAGTGGTTAGGGCACTGGACTAGAACCCAGGAGACCTAGTGTCTTCTCCTGATTCGGCCACTGACCTCGAATAACTTCACCTCTCTGTGTCTGTTTCCCTTACCACTTGTTACCTGTCTGTTTGAATGGTAGGGTATAGCACTGTTTGTATGGTCTCTCGCAGAAGTGGGCTCAGATCTCCGGTGGGGCTACAAGATGTTACTGTAAGATAAGTAGCAAAGTGAAATTTAGCTTCGGCGATCTCAAGCTTCTGCCCATTGTATCTGAAATCCATTTTGATGTGTACGTAGAAGGTTACTGCAAGGAGCCGGCTGGGAGGCTGTCTAGTTAATGTCTGGTTTGTCTGGTTCTCTTTAAGGAGTGGAAGGCATTGTCCAAGCATACTCCGCCTGTCTGCCTCACATACGCTTCTACGGACCAACCAACTTCTCTCCCATTGTCAATCACGTGGCTCGGTTTGCTGCCCAGGCTATGCAGCAGGAGTTTGCAGCAGTAAGTTAACAAGTCTGTCCTTTTATCTGTATCCCTGCCTTGGCTTGGAATTTCAAAGCAAGACTCATTAAGCTTACCATCTTGTTATCTCCTAGAGGGCACAGGATCATAGAAGTGCAAGATAAAAAAGACCTATTAGATAACTTAATCCATCCCTTGCATACACAGGCTGTGGTCCCTTGGTAGCGGATGGATCGATGTCAGTGATACATCCCGGGTTTGATCTTAGCCAACAGGCCAGTAACTAGCTCTGTTTAAAAGCTGATGGGATGTCTCACCGTTAAAGGCATGGAACAGCTATATCTAGGGAAGAAGTAATTTCAGGTATGTTTAAACATTGTTGATTTTAGTAAGACCCGCTGCTGTAGGCTCATGTCAAAGGCAGATACAATGACAAAGGCAAGATACAAGGGAATTCGGAGACTACTAGGAGTTTGAGGTTCTGTTCAGGGACTTGTAGCCTCTGTTACTGCAACAGTTGAGCATCTTGTAGGCACCACGGAATTAACCTCTATGCCCCTGGGTGGTAAGGAAGTGTTGTTCTCTCCATAATACAGATGGGGAACCGAGGCACAAGGACATTAAGCAACTCACCCAAACACATAGGAAATCAGTGGCAAAGCCAAGAATTGAACACAGAATTGAACTCCCGAGCCCCAGTTTAGTAACTCAGGGACCATCCGTCTTCCTCTTGTGCCATGTGTGTTTTCAGGCGAGTGAAGAGATGCAGTTTATCCTAGGTACTTATCTCACTATCGTAGTGCCTGAGAACCTCTCAACACCCGTGTGAGGTAGGGCAGTGCTTTTATCCCCATTGCCAGATGGGGAACTGAGACACAGAGAGGCCAAGTGTCTCAGCCAAGGTCTGTACCAGAGCAGGGAACTCCGCTTGAGTCTCCCAAATCCCAAGCTGGCACTGCAACCACTGGACCAGGTATCTGATTGACTTTTTTTTCCAGTGCCCATAACACACTGGCAAACAAATGTCTGATTTATTTATTGACATAATACAGTTTGAGTCATTTCCTAGGTTAAACTCCGTGGGCGAGGTTTGGAAAAGCATTCAGTGTCGGTGTTAATTTTGCTCCCATTAAAAGTTAGTGGGAGTCAATGGGAAACGTGTTAATTGCTACAGTTTACGGACAATGAATACGTATTGCCCACGGATAGGATAGACTGTAAGAATGATTCATCTAAAATAAGGAACTCTACTTTTTCCCCGTGCCCCTCATTTTAATAGGTGTCATTCAAACACAAACGCTCCAGTAGCACTGTGATGAGCACAATAGGCAGGAGAGGAGGAGACGATTGGTCCGTGGAATAGAATGCAGGGTGGGAGGGCTAAATTAGGGTGACCAGATCACCCAAGACAAATATCGGGACGCGGGGGGGGGGCGTGGCGGGGGGCGGGGCCAAAAAAAAAAAACACCTTCCTCCGCAAGTGCTGGAGGGAGGCCCAGGAGACTTAGGGGAAGCGCGGGGCCGGGGTGAGTAACAGTCCGGCCTGGCCCCGAGCAGGCAGGACTCAGTTGGGAGGTAGGGCGAGGAGGGGGGCGGCCCACGGGGCCAGGCGGCGGCTGTTCTCCCCCCCGGGCAGCGGGACTCGGGAGCAGCCACTGCTGCAGCTCCCACTACCGCGGGGGCAGGAAGCGGCCATGGCGCTTGGCGGCTGCGGCTCTGGCGCCCCCGAACCCCTCGAGCCGGGGCCTGCTGCGGGGACCCAGCAGTGCGCACGCTGCGCCCAGCCCAGCCCCTGGCCACGCGCATCTGGGCTGCTGCCCAGCTGGTGCTATCGCGCGGCGGCCCCGGAGTGGGTGCAGCAGGCCCCAGCCCCCCCGTCCCGCAGGGGAACGAACGGGGCTGGGCTGCCGATGCCTCCACCCCGGGGCCGCCGCGGGATAGCACCAGCTGGGCAGCCCAGACGGCACTGCCCAGGGGCTGGGCGCAGCGTGCGCACTGCTGGGTCCCTGCAGCAGGCCCCGGCTCGGGGGGTTCGGGGGCGCCGCAGCCGCGGAGCGCCATGGCCGCTTCCTGCCCCCGCGGCAGTGGGAGCTGCAGCAGTGGCTGCTCCCGAGTCCCGCTGCCCGGGGGGGAGAACAGCCGCCGCCTGGCCCCGCGGGTCGCCCCCGTCCTCTCCCTACGGCCAGGCCGGACTGTTACTCACCCCGGCCCTGCGCTGCCTCTGAGTCTCCCGGGCCTCCCTCCAGCACTTGCGGAGGGAGGGGGAATGGTGAGCCCGGGGAAGAGGCGGGGATTCGGGGAGGGAGCGAATCGGGGGAGGAGGGGGCGGAGGCGGGGCGGGGGGGGGGGGTGCGAGCACTTCCGGGCTCTAGGCTCGGGGCATTTCCTTGTTTGTCCAGTGTCCCGACCGCATGTCGGTCGGGACGCGGGACATACAAGGAAATATCGGGACAGTCCCGATAAAATCGGGACGTCTGGTCACCCTAGGGCTAATGCTGTTTAATACAGAGCCCGTCTTTCCAGGTGTAGAACATCAAGGGGTAGCCATGTTAGTCTGTATCCACAAAAACAACAAGGGGAGTCTGGTGGCACCTTGAGGTTTTTTACCCACAAAAGCTTATGCCCAAATAAATCTGTTAGTCTTTAAAGGTGCCACCGGACTCCTTGTCGTTCAGGTGTAGAACAGTGTTTCGTGTCTGGGAGCTGGGCTCTCGGGCTCCTGTGTTTTGTTCAGCTTTGTATGCTGTGGTCAAACAGGCAGCACTGCAGCTTACCCAGGAAGAATGAGTTGAGCGATGGACCACCTGGGTTCTGATGATAAGGGGGGGGTGAGGCAGCCTGGCACGGGGTAAGTCCACCAGCTTTCTGCCTTTGGAGCTCCACGGGTTCAGTTCCCGGTGGGGGCACAAAGTGATAGTAGTCTGGATCCCCTCCCTAACGGGTGGCTGGCCCCACTACAGATTGCCCCACGGCGCTGCGTAGCAGTCTGTGCTTCAGGAGAGTCCCCGGGACTGCAGAGCCAGGCTTGCGATAAGTCAGAACCAGGCTGTGTTACTGTGAGGGAGTGGGCTGGAGGACAGGACCGAGGTGCTGTGGCAGCACTATGAGAAACCTGTACAATAGCTACCCAAGTACAGGCCTGGGCCTGCGAGAGGCCAACGACCGGCAACTCTCATTGGCTTTAACAGGAAGGGCCAGTGCTCACTGCTGATTTGGCTCAGGCATTGACTCCAACAAGTGTCTTCAGTTGTTTGATTTCCATGAGCTCCAAGTCCTACGATGTCCTTTTGAAGCACTCTGGCTTTGCATAGAGTTGAGCTGTTTCTTTTCATGAGGCCTAGAAGGATCCCCAGTTAATTCCACACAATATGTGAGTTGTCGAGTGACACACCGTGGAGAGAGATTAGTGCACGTCGTGTAGCTTTGCCGCAAGCTGACTGGCAAATGGGTTGTGACTGAGGGCTCGTCTTCACCGGACGTCCTTACCAGGAGTTAATGGATTGCTGCACATTTGATCAAGGCTGCAAACATGTGTTCTTTACCCTAGGGATCAGCCACATAGGACAACCCTAGGACCCCAACTTGAGACTGGCCTCCATTAATGACATCAAGGCAAAAGCCACAGCGCCTCATCTGCTCTGGGATTTGCAGGGAGGTAGCAATCTTGATGTCTTCACTGCAGAAAAAGCCTGAGTCACAATCTGTGTCCCAGTTCCCCTTGCTCCAAGAGGCACAGGCGCCAGCTTCTAATTTTTCCCGGGGTGCTCAGCTCCAGGTCCCGCCCCCACTCCACCCCTTCCCCTAAGCCCCCACCACCATCCTGCCTCTTCCCGCCCCCACTCCACCACCAGTCCCACTCCGCCCCTTCCCCCAAGCTCCCACCTCCACCCTGCCTTTTCCCGCCCCGTCTCACCTCTTCCCCACCTCTTTCCGCCCCCTCCGCCGAGCACACCCCATCCCCGCTCCTCCCCCCATGCCTCCTGCATGCCACAAACCAGCTGTTCCGCAGCACTCAGGAGGCGCTGGGAGGGAGGGGGAGGAGTTGATCGGCAGGGACCGCCAGCGCACGGGAGTGGGGGGGAGGGAGGGGAGCTTGGCTGACGTTGGGTGCTAAGCACCCGCTAATATTTCTCCATGGGTGCTCCAGCTGGAGCCAACCACGCCACCGTGCAGCACGGAGCACCGGGTCAGGCCGGGCTGCGCTGCCCAGACACCCAGAGCATTGCGCCGGCAACGCAGCGAGCTGAGGCTTCGGGGAAGGGGGAACAGCAGGGGAGGGGCCAGGGGCTAGCCTCCCAGGCCAGGCGCTCGGGGGCTGGGCAGGAGGGTCCCGAGGGACGGATGTGGGTCTATAGGCTATATCTACGGAACGGGGTTAATCGGCATAGCTACAGCACCATACCTATAGTCGCCAGAGTGTAGACATGACGTAAACTTCCTTTCCAGGCCATGTAGAATTTAAGCTGACTTGTGAAATGGGGAATAAAAGATATGTTTTTAACTGTACAGAAGGCCTGAAAGGCATCTTTTGTTGCTTTTAAAACAAAAATGTCTCCTGCTTCTGTCTTACACTGGTCTTACCTATCCTGTCCTGTAGATGACTGGAGTACTAGTAAGATCATGATGTAACGATTGGATCCTGAGCAATTGGACAGAGAAGAAATTCTTATTCAGATGGGTTTTTAAACTCTTTGGTTTATTTAACTCCAACACACAACTAACCGTTAGGAGGAAAATCTTTGTTAAAGGGCTGGTCTACACTGTGGGGGGGGATCGATCTAAGATACGCAACTTCAGCTACGTGAATAGCGTAGCTGAAGTCGAAGTATCTTAGATCGACTTACCTTGGGTCCACACGGCGCGGGATCGACGTCCGCAGCTCCCCCGTTGACTCTGCTACCGCCGCTCGCTCTGGTGGAGTTCCGGAGTCGACGGGGAGCGTGTTCGGTGATCGATATATTGCGTCTTAACGAGACGCGATATATCGATCCCCAATAAATCAATCACTACCCGCCGATATGGCGGGTAGTGAAGATGTACCCAAAGACTCAGCATCCTCACCCTTCCAGTTAAGGGCAGAGAAGGCTCCCACTCCAGTTCTCTGGGTCTTCCAGGGAAGACTTGATTTACCAAAGGTGAAAAGCAATCAACAAAGAAAACTTTAGTTTTATAACACAGTTGAGGTCTTCAGATGTCATAAAGAAGCCACAAAGAGGGAACAACCTGTTTATTTCCTTTGCAAGGAAATTCCACTTAACAGTCCACTCAATATGTACAGATCGCTGCTCAGAACCCTAACTCTGCTGATGTTGACGTGGTTTGTGATCGAACATGAGCCTTGAGCTGAGGGACAATTAAAAAAAAAAAATCCCTGTAAAGTCAGAAAAATCTTTGACATCTTTATTTTAAGTCATGTGGGCAAACTGCCGATTCTGTGCCAGCAGCCCAGTTCTAAAATGATGCTTCAAGTCACTCTGTAATCCCCGAAGTCCTGATTAATTAGCCCATCAGACTGTTTACACACACATGCCAAAAGCTGCTTGTTATCTCTAAGGATGGCCCTCGTGAATCCGCTCTGTCACGTGAGTTTCTGTCTTGTTCTGGAGAGACTGGACCAGGATGTTAGTTATGAGGCCAGCTTTTGCGGGTTACTTTCTGTTTAAGCAGGTAGGAAGGAAGGGCCGGGAGGAATGTGGTAATTTAAAGAGACTCATGCAGCTGAAATAAAATACTGGCCTAAAAGGGAGGGAATCACCGGACTGCAAGCGGATGGGTGTGAACCAGTTTCTAGTGCACTGGAATCCCACACTTGTTACCAGACTGAACTATCCTGTGCACCAAGAAGATCTTCGGAGCTCCTAGGTGCTTCAGGTCAGTCTAGTCTGATATCCTGTAGTGGTCCTGTCCCACAAGGGAAGTTGAGCCCAGCCCCATCTGATCAGCTGATGCTGTGAGGCCAGGGACCAGGTGAGGGCTGAAGATGACCCAGTCCTCGGAAGAGCAGCTAGTAGCTCAGGTGAGATGGAAATCTGCCTGGGGCAGGGAGGGTGCTTCAGGAGAACAGACCCAGAAAGGGGCTCGCCCCACCAGCTAGGCGAAAGACCTGGCTGGGATACCTGCTGCTGTGTCGGCACCAGCAGAAGCTACCTGGCCTTAGGAGAGGTGAGGGAGCAGGGCCTGGTTCACCTGTTTCGATTAATGTTTTGAACTGTTTTGTTGGAGCAATAAATGCATCCCTGGGGCAAGGGACTCAACAACCTGACCCTGGTGGGAGCGTCCCTTGATGCGCTGGCTGGTGAGTGGGCCCGCCCCCTTACATAAGAGTGGGGAGACAGTGCTACACATTGTCACTGGGTATGATCCCCGCTAGTGCGCTTCCTCCTAACTGCTCTGGGGATTAGCTTCTTCCCCGTCCGACATCTCCTTCTGCCACCCGTTCGGGCGCCCGGCTGCCTCTCTCACTCACTGTTACTCAGGGTGCTCTGTCTTCAGAGCTTGGCCCTCCAGCCAGTTCAATGTGCTTTTTCGCCTTCCAGGGGTTGTTAGTCTTTCCATCCAAAATGGCTGACTTCTCCCTCGCTGCCCTGACTGTGTCACTTCCCCAGTCTTTGGTAGGGGAACCCAGGCCCATCCTCTACTCTGGGTTCCAGCTCAGGGACCCTCTAATAGTGGCCAAAGTCTGCAATGTCCCACTTTGCTGTCATTTCCCTGAGCCTTTTCCTACACCACTGCTCTCAGGCTTTTGCTCCACCACTCTTCTTGATGTACCCTTCCATCAGGGCCTGGAACCCTGGGGGTTTCTACACTCCCCCTGGGTGACCTTCCTTCCCTGTCTAGCATCCAGAGAGTGGCTGCAGGCTCCTTCACTGCAGCCCCATTTCCACTGCTGACTTCCTAGCTTTCTACAGCATAAGGACGGCCATGTTGTAGTCAGACCAAAGGTCCATCCAGCCCCGGATACTGTCTTCCTATAGTGGCCAATGCCAGGTACCCCAGAGGGAATGAACAGAACAGGGAATCATCAAGTGATCCATCCCCTGTCGCCCATTCCCAGCTTCTGGCAAACAGAGGCTAGGGACACCATCCCTGCCCAGCCTGGCTAATAGCCATTGATGGACCTATCCTCCATGAACTTATCTAGTTCTTTTTTGAACCCTGTTATAGCCTTGGCCTTCACAACATCCTCTGGCAAGGAGTTCCACAGGTTGACTGTGCATTGTGTGAAGAAATACTTCCTTTTGTTTGTTTTAAACCAGCTGTTTATTAATGTCATTTGGTGACCCCTAGTTCTCCTGTTCGAAGAAGGAGTAAATAACACTTCCTTATTTACTTTCTCCACAGCGGTCATGATTTTATAGACCTCTATCATATGCCCCCCTTGGTTGTCTCTTTTCCAAGCTGATCAGTCCCAGTCTTATTAAGCGGTTCCATACCCCTCATCATTTTTGTTGCCCTTTTCTGTATCTTTTCCAGTTCCAATATATCTTTAATAGCCCCACCTGTTCTTTCTTGGATTGGCTCCCTCATCAATCCAGGGTTACTTAGCCCACCTAATTCCCCTAAGCTGGAGCCTATCCACTTAATTGGCCCTTTCTCAGCTTCATTAACCCTTCCTAGGCTAGGGTGGGGGGCACACCCCATCACACCTGCGCATATCAACATGCATTAGAGCTGTCAAGCACCGGCCCTGTGGGCTGTGCTGGGACCAGCCTGTGTGGTGTGTGGAGGTGGCCTGTATGACCTGCACTGTGCAGAGCCTCGGCTTTCGTTTGTAGCCTTCCTGACTGCAGAGTGACTTTCAAGATGTGAAGTGAGTGTAAACCAACATCATGTCTGCTTGAGTCTGCAGACAGCCTGAAACAATGACTTGGGCGTGAGCTCCCCTGTTAATCGTCTTGGATTGTCAGCTCTAGTCTCCAATAAACGTCTTGTCAGTGCTGACTGTTCGGTGGCTGGTCACTGTAGTGGATCCGAAAAGGGGTGGGAATGGAGCCCTCGAGTGGTGGGGAGGGAGTTCCTGGCAGGGAAGGAAATGTACAGCTTGGAAAGAGGGAGGTGAAAACAGTCAGGGAGAGAAGCAAAAGGCAGGAGCAGCGGTAACCGAAAGGGGAGCAGATCTTTTCACCGAGTGATACCGAATGGGACGATGAGGTCCTGGATAAATAATAAATGACAACTTATTCACTACGTGAAGGCTACATTCTCCCCTTAATCTCTGTGAAATCCTCCCCCTGACATCCATGGGGAAGAATGAAGGCCTGAGTCTGTATTCTGGCCCACAGACTGGAATTAAACCTGGAATCTGGCCCTTGCCTCCAAATGAATTTGACACCCCCGCTTTAGAGGGAGGAAAACCCCACTGTGCCGCCAAGGTTCTTACAATGCATGAGATTCTTAGGTGCCCAAAGGGAGTTGGGGGGTGAATCAGCCCATGTGTTGTGGCGTTGGAAGACTGGAGTGGTTACCACAGAGTCCCTCCCCTTACCGCCCCAGTGCTGAGGACGAGGTCCTGGGGTGCAAAGCCCCACTTGAATGCGAGGCTCCTGAAAGGACCAGGTCCAAAGCAGCTGTTTGCCTGGCTGGTACTTAGGGCCAGCTCTGAAGGCACCAGGACAGCTGTACAACATCGCACCCTGGAGCCACAAGTGTTTGGCAACTTCTGCCTTAAAAGGCAGGTGTTCAGAGTTTCACACGTACTTAACGTCCTCCTGAGCATCTCTTATCCCTGGCCAAATGTTCCCACCCCCAGACTGAGCAGAACTGATTCCAAGGCCTGGTCTAAAGTGGGGCTACTCCTGATTTCAGCATTCGGGGGCCAGCAACCGGCCTAGCCCCACAGCGAACCCCTAGTGTAGACAGAGTTAGCAGCTCTCAGCTGGTGCAGTTTCCATGAAGGGTGAGCTCAGGCAATGCAGATTGTGGCTTTGCCCACCTCCAAGAGGGGTTTGCATTGGTGCTGTGCGCTGGTCCCCAGTGGCTGATTCCCACCCTAGACCAGGCTGAGTTCTCTCCTGCTTACGCAGCAGGGATTACGTTTGCTACCCTAAGTGAGAGCAGGATACTGCGTTAGTGGTGACAGATTTCCCAGGTCAGAGCCAGTGGCCAGCGGGAGTGATGCTGCCTTTCTGTCTGGGCCCGTGGAAACAGCTCTGTTCCATCCACACGGTGCCCCAGTCCCAAATACCAACTGGCTGCATAATTATCCTGCCTCCCCATTACCTGTCTCCAGCCGTTTTTCAAGCTGTCTGCCGTGATAACTCTGCTGTTCTTCCTTTTAAACTCGGTCCCTGGGTTTCAAGCTTGTGAGAGACCAACTCGCACGTTAGCCCGTGCAGAACCGAGCGAGAGCGTCTCCGAGTGGCACGCGGTGACAGCTCTGCAGTGGGCCCTCTGAACCCCATGTGGTGCAGCTGGTTGGGGGCAGGGCTCTTGGCAGCGTATGGGCGTGGGGGGGGAACGTGGAAAAGAAATGGCCTTTTGCGCTTCAGTGGCTGAGTGCTGCCGTGGGGGCAGTTGCAGGCGTGTCAACAACCAGACGCGTCTAATTTGCTTCACGATAATGAAGATACTTCCAGGTCACTGGGCTTAGATAGCGGAATCCCTGGGCCCTCAGCCCAGCGACCTCTAGGGGGTGGGGTCTGGGCCCCAGAGACTGTTACAGGGCCAGCGCAGCAGGACCAGGAGGAGTTTTCAGTTCCCTGTCGACAGAAGCGGGCAGCAAGCATAGGTGCTGCATTGCCCCCTCCCGCACAAAGCAACGGGCTGGGGCAATGGGCACGACCAGCTGCCCCTGCCAGATTCAGACGGGGCTAGAGAGCTGACAGAGGGAAGCTGAGCCACTGGCGGAAGAGGGGAGGGTGTTTGTCTGAGGTCCTGGGATCTTCACCTTTTGGGCCCCAGGAATGGAATTGCTGGGCTCTGGGGAGCTTCACCCCCTCCCCCAGCTGAGACAAGGGCAGCATGCGATCGATGGCCTGTTCCTAGCTGGGGGTGGATTGTAGTGTGTGAGGGGGGGGTCGGCTTGCTGTGGGCCGCCCCTTTAAATGTAAGAAGTTGGCTTGCCTGTCGGCTAGGGTCGTACCTCGCTGAGGGGGTCGTACCTCGCTGACGGAGAGCTGCAAAATCCTGGGGTTGCCTGGACGCGTCGGGAGCCCAGGGCAGAGGAGGGGAGGAGCAGCTTTCCTCACAGACCTCCAATCCCGTTGCTGATTCCATCTCCGCTGTGCCCCCTCTCGTCCCAGAGCAGTTCTTCGCCCCACGGGCCCACATACAGGGCTCCAGGTCTGGGGAGCCGGCTTCCCTATCCCTGGAGCTGGGAGGCAGGACAAGCAGTGGGGCGGAAGAAGCCCCCTTCACTTCAACAGCACCAGTCCCCCTTTTGCCCAGCCCCTCCCCAGCACCTTTGGGTTACCCCCAACCCACAGAGAGACCAAAAACTCTTCCTGTGGGACACGGTATTTGGAAGAACGATATTGGTGGTTGCTAATTTTGTCATCCTGGGCCAAGTAAAGTTGAGCCTCACCACAAAGTGAGAGGCCCAGCCCCTAGAGTCATGGCATTACATGCGAATCTCTGCTTTTGTTTTAAAAAAATGGTTTGTAGCTGTCATGGTTGCAGAGGAAAGCTTAAAAATGTGACCCCCCTAAAGGGTCAAAAACATGAAAACAAATCTCATGATTTTGGGGAGGTGGGTTCATGATTTTTTAAAATCAAGGGTTGGCAATAGTGTGCTTCCCTATGATGCTCAGATTTCAACCTCTCCTTCTAGAATGGATAGCTCCCCCCTCCCCATGCTTTGGAGTGGGTCTGGTACTTTCCCACCCTTCCAAGGAAGCCTGTTGACCCTTTCCTCTCCTTCCTGTCTCAGTCAGGATTCAGACATTACAGACCTCATGTTAAATCAGAGCCCAGCCAAGATTAGGGATTCGGAAGGGTCAGATTTCAGCAGGGAGTGTAGATTCAGGACCCTGGAAAACCCAAACCCCATAGATGTGGAATGACACAAACAATGGAACTGGAGGAAAAATAGGAGCTGATGAGTGAAAGGGACTGGTTGGTATTTGGAAGAGGGTTTCACATCTCTGAAGAAAGCAAACAACTGACACAGGAACCTACATGTGTGAAGTGGGATCACAGCAAGGAACCTGTCTGGGACAGGAACTGGAACCCAAGGGACTATCACTGGTCAATACCAGCAATTTGCTATCTGCCCATTAATGTAAGCACCAGGTAATAAGGGACTTAGAGGGCGAGTCCACTGAGCACTATGTGAGAGCTCAGCTTCTGCACTTTTCGAGCCTCCCTGAGGTCCCGCTGCCTCTGAGATCTGGAGAAGAGCTAAGATGCTGGCTGCAGTTCAACCCTTACAGGTGGACACCTAGCACAAGTGCTAGAACCAAAATCTATTACAGTTCTGAATCTACTTTATTATTATTTTCCTCGAGAGTGTAAATTGAGTCACTTTTATTTTTTCCTCCTTTTATCCACCCCTTCCTTTGTCCATTCTTCCCTCTTCCTTTCTGGAGTTTGTTCATGCAACAGTCATCGGGTCTTCCAGTTACTCATTGCTTTTCAGTGTGAAGGATTTTGGTAATGATATAAATATGGCCCATGCATCAACCTCAGTGTCCAATATTCCCATAAATGGGTCATAAGGAACACTGGGGCACATCCTGAACTGGGAGAAGTAAGCAAAACACCACTTCTATCTTCTTTCCTGCTTATGTTTTATGGAATTATGTTTCTGAGTGAGATAATCAGAGGCCATTGAGAGATCTGTCTTTCCCTCTCCCTTCAGTTCTAGCTCTCATTAACCTCCCCTCTACAATATAGCTAAACAACTACTTCATCTCCACTTCCTGTTGACTCCTCTCTAGTTCTCACAGACATTGTCCTTACACCAGCACAGACTGAACCCAAACCAGCCAGTGAAGTACAAATTGTTGTGGTGGAATGAGTTTGCAGAGCTGACTCTGCTCACTGGAAAACTCTAGAAGTCCAACCTCCTGACGGAGCTGGTCCATTCCCATGAGTGTACATGTCCTAGGGTCCATGCGGAGTCTATGGGGTGTTAGTACAAGTGCTTTGTTGACATCAAACCTGGCAAAGCGTCTTTGCCACCAAACGAGTCTGTTGCCTTTTGGGCAGTTTGACTGAGGTCTGCGGGGCCAGCTACCTGGCCAGAGCCAGGACAAAGTATGAGCACACAGCCAACAACAGGTGTCCTTTTATCAGAGCCCCCAGCGATCAGGGAAGGGTGGAGGGATGGTTCTGGTATCTGCCCATCTCCAGCTAACACTGAAGTCCCTGCCTGGATTCCCCTGTACAGGAGGTGCTGGCTGTCAGTCCCCGGGTGGGTCTGCAGTGATCAGCCTAGAACACAAGATGGAGGGCACAGCACGGTGCCATGAAACGCAGCCAACAGGGTTAGTCCCGAGAGGGGCTGGGCACCCACAGCTCTCACTGGTTCCAGAGGGAGATGCAAGAACTCAGCACTGCTCAGAATTGGCCTATTGTGATGGAGGTGGAACATTCCACTGTAGGCGTGGTGACCTAGACAAACCCAGAGGTGGGGACAGGCAGGGGATGGGAACTATGATGTAAGCTTCCATAGGTGAGGGCTGTGTAAGTCCCACTCCATCCAAATCACAGGGAAAGGAGCCGTTCATGATCCTGGAATTCACTGTCACAGAACCCCAGCTGGTGAGTCCAGATCTGAAGTGTAATTTGACTCATTTGAGAGTTTAGAGCCAGCCAGAGCCTTCCCCCTACAGCTCCCCTGGGGGTATGCGGGGCAGGTCACTTTGCCCAAAGGAGGAGGTGATGACCACCCGTGACTCTGTTGTGATGCAGTGATTGTTGGGTCGGCCACCAGGGGCTGCGGCATTTCACACCAGGATGTCGCCCAGAGCACATGGCTGCTGCCTGTGGGTCTGAGTACAGGGACTAGGGTGTTGGAGCAGGGCCTTCTGGGACCAACCTGCTTCCATTACTAAAGATGGGAACGTGAGACACTGAAGGGTGAAGTAAAGTATTCCTATAAGGGGGAAGGAAACAAGGCAGAGAAAAGGCTGGAGGGAGTGGAAATGAGGCATCAGATAAGGGAGGGGGGGGGAATCAAACCAGTTAGTGAGAAACACCAGGGAACTAAGGGGAATGGAAGAGGAGAGACAAAAAAAAGGGGTTGTCAAAGAGGCTAGAAGAGAAGAGAAAGGAGAAGCACAGAAGTGGATGGGGGTAAGAAGCAGCCAGTTGTCACTACTAGGGGTTAACAATGCAGGCATTGTACAATTCAGAAAAGGAAAGGGTACAATTGTCCATAGCGGAGAGCTGGCATCAGCTTGGTTCTTACCTTTCAAGAGAGGACATTGCAATTGTTCCTATTTCTGTTGATTTGATCACTGCAGCTTGTCTGTCAGAAGTTCATATTGTACCACTGAAGTAGTAAGTGAAAGTGGTCCCATCAAGAGGTAAGGAATGCACCTTCCCATAGCAATGGAGTGGAAACTAACCAATCTGAGTGTTTTCAGGTGAAGGAAGTGAATCTAGCCTTTGCTGTCAAAGGCTAAAAGCAGGGTCATAAGAATTAAGCAATATACATAATCAAAGCTTCGGAGAGGTTACAAAAGTATGTACTTGTTCTAGTCAAGAATAAGGAAGCCACTTATACCTACTCGATTTTTAACAAAACAGCTGATTGTATGGAGAGAAAAAGATATACCAATACAGCAATTCATCACACAGAAGGTGAGCATTTATACTCCCTGTTACAAAATGAATCCAATGACAAATCATTTGTTGCATGACAAAAATACTCTGTCAAACATTGATCTTTGCCCCAGGTCATATTTTGAGATGCAAGGATGACAGACGGCTGTAGGTTACAGGAAGAAATTAGCTGATCCATCCTTTTAAGGAGGTAAGAACTACAATACGCCATTCGCATAATAGTAAATGATTCTGCTCATACTTTCAGGTGGAGGAAATGTAACTGATGAAATCTTCATCTCTAAAGAGCACAAAAAGTTGATTTACTGAATAAAGCAATAAAAATGGGAGCTACTTGTTCAGATGTAAGTAGTCAGTAATTCTAACGAATGATGATGATCTTTGCTCCTTTTTGCTTCCTGGATAATGGTTGGTTTTTCCTACAAGGATGTAACAAAGAAAAGGTGCAACTAACCAGACTGTGAAGAGGAGCATTTCACCTCCTCTCGCATTTGCAGAGATAAATTGTCCAACTGATTCTGTTTGTACAGAAGTGATCATTGTTGCTTATTTATCAAATGTCAAGAAATAAGTGGAACTGATCATTTCTATCAAGAGGTAAGGAAGGCACCTCCTCACAGCATGGGGGCAGGAATTAAAGGCTCTCTTTCTATTTTCAGGTGAAATGAAGGTCTTCCAATTAAAGGGAGGATGATGAATTTAAGAAAAAAGTCAGCCAGGTAAGACCTGGCCACCGGGAAGAAAAGCATCTTTTACTTCTAGTTCAGAAAAAGGCAAGCAGCCATTTATAGGTTTCAAATTTTAGCCAGGGTAGCTGACTGTACCTCTAGGAATCAAAGTCTTGGGGTAGAACATTGCTGACAAGTAGGTGAGCACTGAAAGGTCTCTAGAAGCTTAATGATCTGGATGCTAAGGAACCTTCTCCATTGATGACTCTTCATAGCTGGTAATGTCTAATAATAAACAATTCTGTCAAACATTCATTGCAGGTTTTTCTAATATGAGATATGAACAGACCAGGTGGTCATTCCTACCAGGGAGAAGTGAGGGTAAGTGGTTGTTCCGGGCAAGGAGGTAAGAAATACCAGTCTCCAAACATCCCTGTGTATACCAAGTGGTGTGGATTTCACTTTCTGGGAGAAGAACTGTGGTGGACTTGACTTGTCAAGAGAAGAGTATGAAAAGCAGATGCAAGACAAAGAAACATGGACTTGCCAGTTGCTCAATCCAGGAATTAGCTGATCCATCCTTTTAAGGAGGTAAGAACTACAATACGCCATTCCCATAATAGTAAATGATTCTGCTCATACTTTCAGGTGGAGGAAATGTAACTGATGAAATCTTCATCTCTAAAGAGCACAAGAAGTTGCTTTACTAAAGAAAGCAATAAAAATGGGAGCTACTGGTTCAGATGTAAGTAGTCAGTAATTCTAAGCAATGATGATGATCTTTGCTCCTTTTTCCTTCTTGGATAATGGTTGGTTTTTCCTACAAGGATGTATCAAAGGAAAAGTGCAACTAACCAGAGTGTGAAGAGGAGCATTTCACCTGCTCTCGCATTTGCAGAGATAAATTGTCCAACTGATTCTGTTTGTACAGAAGTGATCATTGTTGCTTATTTATCAAATGTCAAGAAATAAGTGGAACTGATCATTTCTATCAAGAGGTAAGGAAGGCACCTCCTCACAGCATGGGGGCAGGAATTAAAGGCTCTCTTTCTATTTTCAGGTGAAATGAAGGTCTTCCAATTAAAGGGAGGATGATGAATTTAAGAAAAAAGTCAGCCAGGTAAGACCTGGCCACCGGGAAGAAAAGCATCTTTTACTTCTAGTTCAGAAAAAGGCAAGCAGCCATTTATAGGTTTCAAATTTTAGCCAGGGTAGCTGGCTGTACCTCTAAGAAGCAAAGTCTTGGGGTAGAACATTGCTGACAAGTTGGTGAGCACTGAAAGGTCTCTAGAAGCTTAATGATCTGGATGATAAGGAACCTTCTCCATTGATGACTCTTCATAGCTGGTAATGAGTAATAATAAACAATTCTGTCAAACATTGATTGCAGGTTTTTCTAATATGAGATATGAACAGACCAGGTGGTCATTCCTACCAGGGAGAAGTGAGGGTAAGTGGTTGTTCCGGGCAAGGAGGTAAGAAATACCAGTCTCCAAACATCCCTGTGTATACCAAGTGGTGTGGATTTCAATTTCTGGGAGAAGAACTGTGGTGGACTTGACTTGTCAAGAGGAGAGTATGAAAAGCAGATGCAAGACAAAGCAACATGGACTTGCCAGTTGCTCAATCCAGGAATTAGCTGATCCATCCTTTTAAGGAGGTAAGAACTACAATACGCCATTCCCATAATAGTAAATGATTCTGCTCATACTTTCAGGTGGAGGAAATGTAACTGATGAAATCTTCATCTCTAAAGAGCACAAGAAGTTGCTTTACTGAAGAAAGCAATAAAAATGGGAGCTACTGGTTCAGATGTAAGTAGTCAGTAATTCTAAGCAATGATGATGATCTTTGCTCCTTTTTCCTTCCTGGATAATGGTTGGTTTTTCCTAAAGGATGTAACAAAGGAAAAGTGCAACTAACCAGAGTGTGAAGAGGAGCATTTCACCTGCTCTCGCATTTGCAGAGATAAATTGTCCAACTGATTCTGTTTGTACAGAAGTGATCATTGTTGCTTATTTATCAAATGTCAAGAAATAAGTGGAACTGATCATTTCTATCAAGAGGTAAGGAAGGCACCTCCTCACAGCATGGGGGCAGGAATTAAAGGCTCTCTTTCTATTTTCAGGTGAAATGAAGGTCTTCCAATTAAAGGGAGGATGATGAATTTAAGAAAAAAGTCAGCCAGGTAAGACCTGGCCACCGGGAAGAAAAGCATCTTTTACTTCTAGTTTAGAAAAAGGCAAGCAGCCATTTATAGGTTTGAAATTTTAGCCAGGGTAGCTGGCTGTACCTCTAGGAATCAAAGTCTTGCGGTAGAACATTGCTGACAAGTAGGTGAGCACTGAAAGGTCTCTAGAAGCTTAATGATCTGGATGCTAAGGAACCTTCTCCATTGATGACTCTTCATAGCTGGTAATGTCTAATAATAAACAATTCTGTCAAACATTGATTGCAGGTTTTTCTAATATGAGATATGAACAGACCAGGTGGTCATTCCTACCAGGGAGAAGTGAGGGTAAGTGGTTGTTCCGGGCAAGGAGGTAAGAAATACCAGTCTCCAAACATCCCTGTGTATACCAAGTGGTGTGGATTTCACTTTCTGGGAGAAGAACTGTGGTGGACTTGACTTGTCAAGAGGAGAGTATGAAAAGCAGATGCAAGACAAAGCAACATGGACTTGCCAGTTGCTCAATCCAGGAATTAGCTGATCCATCCTTTTAAGGAGGTAAGAACTACAATACGCCATTCCCATAATAGTAAATGATTCTGCTCATACTTTCAGGTGGAGGAAATGTAACTGATGAAATCTTCATCTCTAAAGAGCACAAGAAGTTGCTTTACTAAAGAAAGCAATAAAAATGGGAGCTACTGGTTCAGATGTAAGTAGTCAGTAATTCTAAGCAATGATGATGATCTTTGCTCCTTTTTCCTTCCTGGATAATGGTTGGTTTTTCCTACAAGGATGTAACAAAGGAAAAGTGCAACTAACCAGAGTGTGAAGAGGAGCATTTCACCTGCTCTCGCATTTGCAGAGATAAATTGTCCAACTGATCCTGTTTGTACAGAAGTGATCATTGTTGCTTATTTATCAAATGTGAAGAAATAAGTGGAACTGATCATTTCTATCAAGAGGTAAGGAAGGCACCTCCTCACAGCATGGGGGCAGGAATTAAAGGCTCTCTTTCTATTTTCAGGTGAAATGAAGGTCTTCCAATTAAAGGGAGGATGATGAATTTAAGAAAAAAGTCAGCCAGGTAAGACCTGGCCACCGGGAAGAAAAGCATCTTTTACTTCTAGTTCAGAAAAAGGCAAGCAGCCATTTATAGGTTTGAAATTTTAGCCAGGGTAGCTGGCTGTACCTCTAGGAATCAAAGTCTTGGGGTAGAACACTGCTGACAAGTAGGTGAGCACTAAAAGGTCTCTAAAAGCTTAATGATCTGGATTCTAAGGAACCTTCTCCATTGATGACTCTTCATAGCTGGTAATGTCTAATAATAAACAATTCTGTCAAACATTCATTGCAGGTTTTTCTAATATGAGATATGAACAGACCAGGTGGTCATTCCTACCAGGGAGAAGTGAGGGTAAGTGTTTGTTCCGGGCAAGGAAGTAAGAAATACCAGTCTCCAAACAGCCCTGTGTATACCAAGTGGTGTGGATTTCACTTTCTGGGAGAAGAACTGTGGTGGACTTGACTTGTCAAGAGGAGAGTATGAAAAGCAGATGCAAGACAAAGCAACATGGACTTGCCAGTTGCTCAATCCAGGAATTAGCTGATCCATCCTTTTAAGGAGGTAAGAACTACAATACGCCATTCCCATAATAGTAAATGATTCTGCTCATACTTTCAGGTGGAGGAAATGTAACTGATGAAATCTTCATCTCTAAAGAGCACAAGAAGTTGCTTTACTGAAGAAAGCAATAAAAATGGGAGCTACTGGTTCAGATGTAAGTAGTCAGTAATTCTAAGCAATGATGATGATCTTTGCTCCTTTTTCCTTCTTGGATAATGGTTGGTTTTTCCTACAAGGATGTAACAAAGGAAAAGTGCAACTAACCAGAGTGTGAAGAGGAGCATTTCACCTGCTCTCGCATTTGCAGAGATAGATTGTCCAACTGATCCTGTTTGTACAGAAGTGATCATTGTTGCTTATTTATCAAATGTCAAGAAATAAGTGGAACTGATCATTTCTATCAAGAGGTAAGGAAGGCACCTCCTCACAGCATGGGGGCAGGAATTAAAGGCTCTCTTTCTATTTTCAGGTGAAATGAAGGTCTTCAAATTAAAGGGAGGATGATGAATTTAAGAAAAAAGTCAGCCAGGTAAAACCTGGCCACAGGGAAGAAAAGCATATTTTACTTCTAGTTCAGAAAAAGGCAAGCAGCCATTTATAGGTTTCAAATTTTAGCCAGGGTAGCTGACTGTACCTCTAAGAAGCAAAGTCTTGGGGTAGAACATTGCTGACAAGTTGGTGAGTACTGAAAGGTCTCTAGAAGCTTAATGATCTGGATGATAAGGAACCTTTTCCATTGATGACTCTTCATAGCTGGTAATGAGTAATAATAAACAATTCTGTCAAACATTCATTGCAGGTTTTTCTAATATGAGATATCAACAGACCAGGTGGTCATTCCTACCAGGGAGAAGTGAGGGTAAGTGGTTGTGACGGGCAAGGAAGTAAGAAATACCAGTCTCCAAACATCCCTGTGTATACCAAGTGGTGTGGATTTCAATTTCTGGGAGAAGAACTGTGGTGGACTTGACTTGTCAAGAGGAGAGTATGAAAAGCAGACGCAAGACAAAGCAACATGGACTTGTCA
The DNA here is from genome assembly GCF_011386835.1 of Chrysemys picta bellii. Lineage (NCBI taxonomy): Eukaryota > Metazoa > Chordata > Testudines > Emydidae > Chrysemys > Chrysemys picta. The sequence goes on along the minus strand of NC_088804.1, from coordinate 4,265,331 downwards.
GTTGCTCAATCCAGGAATTAGCTGATTCATCCTTTTAAGGAGGTAAGAAATACAATAGGCCATTCCCATAATAGTAAATGATTCTGGTCATACTTTCAGGTGGAGGAAATGTAACTGATGAAATCTTCATCTCTAAAGAGCACAAGAAGTTGCTTTACTGAAGAAAGCAATAAAAATGGGAGCTACTGGTTCAGATGTAAGTAGTCAGTAATTCTAAGCAATGATGATGATCTTTGCTCCTTTTTCCTTCCTGGATAATGGTTGTTTTTTCCTAAAGGATGTAACAAAGGAAAAGTGCAACTAACCAGAGTGTGAAGAGGAGCATTTCACCTGCTCTCGCATTTGCAGAGATAGATTGTCCAACTGATCCTGTTTGTACAGAAGTGATCATTGTTGCTTATTTATCAAATGTCAAGAAATAAGTGGAACTGATCATTTCTATCAAGAGGTAAGGAAGGCACCTCCTCACAGCATGGGGGCAGGAATTAAAGGCTCTCTTTCTATTTTCAGGTGAAATGAAGGTCTTCCAATTAAAGGGAGGATGATGAATTTAAGAAAAAAGTCAGCCAGGTAAGACCTGGCCACCGGGAAGAAAAGCATCTTTTACTTCTAGTTCAGAAAAAGGCAAGCAGCCATTTATAGGTTTGAAATTTTAACCAGGGTAGCTGGCTGTACCTCTAGGAATCAAAGTCTTGGGGTAGAACATTGCTGACAAGTAGGTGAGCACTGAAAGGTCTCTAGAAGCTTAATGATCTGGATGCTAAGGAACCTTCTCCATTGATGACTCTTCATAGCTGGTAATGTCTAATAATAAACAATTCTGTCAAACATTCATTGCAGGTTTTTCTAATATGAGATATGAACAGACCAGGTGGTCATTCCTACCAGGGAGAAGTGAGGGTAAGTGGTTGTTCCAGGCAAGGAGGTAAGAAATACCAGTCTCCATACATCCCTGTGTATACCAAGTGGTGTGGATTTCACTTTCTGGGAGAAGAACTGTGGTGGACTTGACTTGTCAAGAGGAGAGTATGAAAAGCAGATGCAAGACAAAGCAACATGGACTTGCCAGTTGCTCAATCCAGGAATTAGCTGATCCATCCTTTTAAGGAGGTAAGAACTACAATACGCCATTCCCATAATAGTAAATGATTCTGCTCATACTTTCAGGTGGAGGAAATGTAACTGATGAAATCTTCATCTCTAAAGAGCACAAGAAGTTGCTTTACTGAAGAAAGCAATAAAAATGGGAGCTACTGGTTCAGATGTAAGTAGTCAGTAATTCTAAGCAATGATGATGATCTTTGCTCCTTTTTCCTTCTTGGATAATGGTTGGTTTTTCCTACAAGGATGTAACAAAGGAAAAGTGCAACTAACCAGAGTGTGAAGAGGAGCATTTCACCTGCTCTCGCATTTGCAGAGATAGATTGTCCAACTGATCCTGTTTGTACAGAAGTGATCATTGTTGCTTATTTATCAAATGTCAAGAAATAAGTGGAACTGATCATTTCTATCAAGAGGTAAGGAAGGCACCTCCTCACAGCATGGGGGCAGGAATTAAAGGCTCTCTTTCTATTTTCAGGTGAAATGAAGGTCTTCCAATTAAAGGGAGGATGATGAATTTAAGAAAAAAGTCAGCCAGGTAAGACCTGGCCACAGGGAAGAAAAGCATCTTTTACTTCTAGTTCAGAAAAAGGCAAGCAGCCATTTATAGGTTTCAAATTTTAGCCAGGGTAGCTGGCTGTACCTCTAGGAATCAAAGTCTTGCGGTAGAACATTGCTGACATGTAGGTGAGCACTGAAAGGTCTCTAGAAGCTTAATGATCTGGATGCTAAGGAACCTTCTCCATTGATGACTCTTCATAGCTGGTAATGTCTAATAATAAACAATTCTGTCAAACATTGATTGCAGGTTTTTCTGATATGAGATATGAACAGACCAGGTGGTCATTCCTACCAGGGAGAAGTGAGGGTAAGTGGTTGTTCCGGGCAAGGAGGTAAGAAATACCAGTCTCCAAACAGCCCTGTGTATACCAAGTGGTGTGGATTTCACTTTCTGGGAGAAGAACTGTGGTGGACTTGACTTGTCAAGAGGAGAGTATGAAAAGCAGATGCAAGACAAAGCAACATGGACTTGCCAGTTGCTCAATCCAGGAATTAGCTGATCCATCCTTTTAAGGAGGTAAGAACTACAATACGCCATTCCCATAATAGTAAATGATTCTGCTCATACTTTCAGGTGGAGGAAATGTAACTGATGAAATCTTCATCTCTAAAGAGCACAAGAAGTTGCTTTACTGAAGAAAGCAATAAAAATGGGAGCTACTGGTTCAGATGTAAGTAGTCAGTAATTCTAAGCAATGATGATGATCTTTGCTCCTTTTTCCTTCCTGGATAATGGTTGTTTTGTCCTAAAGGATGTAACAAAGGAAAAGTGCAACTAACCAGAGTGTGAAGAGGAGCATTTCACCTGCTCTCGCATTTGCAGAGTTAAATTGTCCAACTGATTCTGTTTGTACAGAAGTGATCATTGTTGCTTATTTATCAAATGTCAAGAAATAAGTGGAACTGATCATTTCTATCAAGAGGTAAGGAAGGCACCTCCTCACAGCATGGGGGCAGGAATTAAAGGCTCTCTTTCTATTTTCAGGTGAAATGAAGGTCTTCCAATTAAAGGGAGGATGATGAATTTAAGAAAAAAGTCAGCCAGGTAAGACCTGGCCACCGGGAAGAAAAGCAACTTTTACTTCTAGTTTAGAAAAAGGCAAGCAGCCATTTATAGGTTTGAAATTTTAGCCAGGGTAGCTGGCTGTACCTCTAGGAATCAAAGTCTTGGGGTAGAACATTGCTGACAAGTAGGTGAGCACTGAAAGGTCTCTAGAAGCTTAATGATCTGGATGCTAAGGAACCTTCTCCATTGATGACTCTTCATAGCTGGTAATGTCTAATAATAAACAATTCTGTCAAACATTGATTGCAGGTTTTTCTAATATGAGATATGAACAGACCAGGTGGTCATTCCTACCAGGGAGAAGTGAGGGTAAGTGGTTGTGACGGGCAAGGAGGTAAGAAATACCAGTCTCCAAACATCCCTTTATATACCAAGTGGTGTGGATTTCACTTTCTGGGAGAAGAACTGTGGTGGACTTGACTTGTCAAGAGGAGAGTATGAAAAGCAGATGCAAGACAAAGCAACATGGACTTGCCAGTTGCTCAATCCAGGAATTAGCTGATCCATCCTTTTAAGGAGGTAAGAACTACAATACGCCATTCCCATAATAGTAAATGATTCTGCTCATACTTTCAGGTGGAGGAAATGTAACTGATGAAATCTTCATCTCTAAAGAGCACAAGAAGTTGCTTTACTAAAGAAAGCAATAAAAATGGGAGCTACTGGTTCAGATGTAAGTAGTCAGTAATTCTAAGCAATGATGATGATCTTTGCTCCTTTTTCCTTCCTGGATAATGGTTGGTTTTTCCTACAAGGATGTAACAAAGGAAAAGTGCAACTAACCAGAGTGTGAAGAGGAGCATTTCACCTGCTCTCGCATTTGCAGAGATAGATTGTCCAACTGATCCTGTTTGTACAGAAGTGATCATTGTTGCTTATTTATCAAATGTCAAGAAATAAGTGGAACTGATCATTTCTATCAAGAGGTAAGGAAGGCACCTCCTCACAGCATGGGGGCAGGAATTAAAGGCTCTCTTTCTATTTTCAGGTGAAATGAAGGTCTTCCAATTAAAGGGAGGATGATGAATTTAAGAAAAAAGTCAGCCAGGTAAGACCTGGCCACCGGGAAGAAAAGCATCTTTTACTTCTAGTTTAGAAAAAGGCAAGCAGCCATTTATAGGTTTGAAATTTTAGCCAGGGTAGCTGGCTGTACCTCTAGGAATCAAAGTCTTGCGGTAGAACATTGCTGACAAGTAGGTGAGCACTGAAAGGTCTCTAGAAGCTTAATGATCTGGATGCTAAGGAACCTTCTCCATTGATGACTCTTCATAGCTGGTAATGTCTAATAATAAACAATTCTGTCAAACATTGATTGCAGGTTATTCTAATATGAGATATGAACAGACCAGGTGGTCATTCCTACCAGGGAGAAGTGAGGGTAAGTGGTTGTTCCGGGCAAGGAGGTAAGAAATACCAGTCTCCAAACATCCCTGTATATACCAAGTGGTGTGGATTTCACTTTCTGGGAGAAGAACTGTGGTGGACTTGACTTGTCAAGAGGAGAGTATGAAAAGCAGATGCAAGACAAAGCAACATGGACTTGCCAGTTGCTCAATCCAGGAATTAGCTGATCCATCCTTTTAAGGAGGTAAGAACTACAATACGCCATTCCCATAATAGTAAATGATTCTGCTCATACTTTCAGGTGGAGGAAATGTAACTGATGAAATCTTCATCTCTAAAGAGCACAAGAAGTTGCTTTACTGAAGAAAGCAATAAAAATGGGAGCTACTGGTTCAGATGTAAGTAGTCAGTAATTCTAAGCAATGATGATGATCTTTGCTCCTTTTTCCTTCTTGGATAATGGTTGGTTTTTCCTACAAGGATGTAACAAAGGAAAAGTGCAACTAACCAGAGTGTGAAGAGGAGCATTTCACCTGCTCTCGCATTTGCAGAGATAGATTGTCCAACTGATCCTGTTTGTACAGAAGTGATCATTGTTGCTTATTTATCAAATGTCAAGAAATAAGTGGAACTGATCATTTCTATCAAGAGGTAAGGAAGGCACCTCCTCACAGCATGGGGGCAGGAATTAAAGGCTCTCTTTCTATTTTCAGGTGAAATGAAGGTCTTCCAATTAAAGGGAGGATGATGAATTTAAGAAAAAAGTCAGCCAGGTAAGACCTGGCCACAGGGAAGAAAAGCATCTTTTACTTCTAGTTCAGAAAAAGGCAAGCAGCCATTTATAGGTTTCAAATTTTAGCCAGGGTAGCTGGCTGTACCTCTAGGAATCAAAGTCTTGCGGTAGAACATTGCTGACAAGTAGGTGAGCACTGAAAGGTCTCTAGAAGCTTAATGATCTGGATGCTAAGGAACCTTCTCCATTGATGACTCTTCATAGCTGGTAATGTCTAATAATAAACAATTCTGTCAAACATTGATTGCAGGTTTTTCTAATATGAGATATTAACAGACCAGGTGGTCATTCCTACCAGGGAGAAGTGAGGGTAAGTGGTTGTTCCGGGCAAGGAGGTAAGAAATACCAGTCTCCAAACAGCCCTGTGTATACCAAGTGGTGTGGATTTCACTTTCTGGGAGAAGAACTGTGGTGGACTTGACTTGTCAAGAGGAGAGTATGAAAAGCAGATGCAAGACAAAGCAACATGGACTTGCCAGTTGCTCAATCCAGGAATTAGCTGATCCATCCTTTTAAGGAGGTAAGAACTACAATACGCCATTCCCATAATAGTAAATGATTCTGCTCATACTTTCAGGTGGAGGAAATGTAACTGATGAAATCTTCATCTCTAAAGAGCACAAGAAGTTGCTTTACTGAAGAAAGCAATAAAAATGGGAGCTACTGGTTCAGATGTAAGTAGTCAGTAATTCTAAGCAATGATGATGATCTTTGCTCCTTTTTCCTTCCTGGATAATGGTTGTTTTGTCCTAAAGGATGTAACAAAGGAAAAGTGCAACTAACCAGAGTGTGAAGAGGAGCATTTCACCTGCTCTCGCATTTGCAGAGTTAAATTGTCCAACTGATTCTGTTTGTACAGAAGTGATCATTGTTGCTTATTTATCAAATGTCAAGAAATAAGTGGAACTGATCATTTCTATCAAGAGGTAAGGAAGGCACCTCCTCACAGCATGGGGGCAGGAATTAAAGGCTCTCTTTCTATTTTCAGGTGAAATGAAGGTCTTCCAATTAAAGGGAGGATGATGAATTTAAGAAAAAAGTCAGCCAGGTAAGACCTGGCCACCGGGAAGAAAATCATCTTTTACTTCTAGTTTAGAAAAAGGCAAGCAGCCATTTATAGGTTTGAAATTTTAGCCAGGGTAGCTGGCTGTACCTCTAGGAATCAAAGTCTTGGGGTAGAACATTGCTGACAAGTAGGTGAGCACTGAAAGGTCTCTAGAAGCTTAATGATCTGGATGCTAAGGAACCTTCTCCATTGATGACTCTTCATAGCTGGTAATGTCTAATAATAAACAATTCTGTCAAACATTGATTGCAGGTTTTTCTAATATGAGATATGAACAGACCAGGTGGTCATTCCTACCAGGGAGAAGTGAGGGTAAGTGGTTGTGACGGGCAAGGAGGTAAGAAATACCAGTCTCCAAACATCCCTTTATATACCAAGTGGTGTGGATTTCACTTTCTGGGAGAAGAACTGTGGTGGACTTGACTTGTCAAGAGGAGAGTATCAAAAGCAGATGCAAGACAAAGCAACATGGACTTGCCAGTTGCTCAATCCAGGAATTAGCTGATCCATCCTTTTAAGGAGGTAAGAACTACAATACGCCATTCCCATAATAGTAAATGATTCTGCTCATACTTTCAGGTGGAGGAAATGTAACTGATGAAATCTTCATCTCTAAAGAGCACAAGAAGTTGCTTTACTAAAGAAAGCAATAAAAATGGGAGCTACTGGTTCAGATGTAAGTAGTCAGTAATTCTAAGCAATGATGATGATCTTTGCTCCTTTTTCCTTCCTGGATAATGGTTGGTTTTTCCTACAAGGATGTAACAAAGGAAAAGTGCAACTAACCAGAGTGTGAAGAGGAGCATTTCACCTGCTCTCGCATTTGCAGAGATAGATTGTCCAACTGATCCTGTTTGTACAGAAGTGATCATTGTTGCTTATTTATCAAATGTCAAGAAATAAGTGGAACTGATCATTTCTATCAAGAGGTAAGGAAGGCACCTCCTCACAGCATGGGGGCAGGAATTAAAGGCTCTCTTTCTATTTTCAGGTGAAATGAAGGTCTTCCAATTAAAGGGAGGATGATGAATTTAAGAAAAAAGTCAGCCAGGTAAGACCTGGCCACCGGGAAGAAAAGCATCTTTTACTTCTAGTTTAGAAAAAGGCAAGCAGCCATTTATAGGTTTGAAATTTTAGCCAGGGTAGCTGGCTGTACCTCTAGGAATCAAAGTCTTGCGGTAGAACATTGCTGACAAGTAGGTGAGCACTGAAAGGTCTCTAGAAGCTTAATGATCTGGATGCTAAGGAACCTTCTCCATTGATGACTCTTCATAGCTGGTAATGTCTAATAATAAACAATTCTGTCAAACATTGATTGCAGGTTATTCTAATATGAGATATGAACAGACCAGGTGGTCATTCCTACCAGGGAGAAGTGAGGGTAAGTGGTTGTTCCGGGCAAGGAGGTAAGAAATACCAGTCTCCAAACATCCCTGTATATACCAAGTGGTGTGGATTTCACTTTCTGGGAGAAGAACTGTGGTGGACTTGACTTGTCAAGAGGAGAGTATGAAAAGCAGATGCAAGACAAAGCAACATGGACTTGCCAGTTGCTCAATCCAGGAATTAGCTGATCCATCCTTTTAAGGAGGTAAGAACTACAATACGCCATTCCCATAATAGTAAATGATTCTGCTCATACTTTCAGGTGGAGGAAATGTAACTGATGAAATCTTCATCTCTAAAGAGCACAAGAAGTTGCTTTACTGAAGAAAGCAATAAAAATGGGAGCTACTGGTTCAGATGTAAGTAGTCAGTAATTCTAAGCAATGATGATGATCTTTGCTCCTTTTTCCTTCTTGGATAATGGTTGGTTTTTCCTACAAGGATGTAACAAAGGAAAAGTGCAACTAACCAGAGTGTGAAGAGGAGCATTTCACCTGCTCTCGCATTTGCAGAGATAGATTGTCCAACTGATCCTGTTTGTACAGAAGTGATCATTGTTGCTTATTTATCAAATGTGAAGAAATAAGTGGAACTGATCATTTCTATCAAGAGGTAAGGAAGGCACCTCCTCACAGCATGGGGGCAGGAATTAAAGGCTCTCTTTCTATTTTCAGGTGAAATGAAGGTCTTCCAATTAAAGGGAGGATGATGAATTTAAGAAAAAAGTCAGCCAGGTAAGACCTGGCCACAGGGAAGAAAAGCATCTTTTACTTCTAGTTCAGAAAAAGGCAAGCAGCCATTTATAGGTTTCAAATTTTAGCCAGGGTAGCTGGCTGTACCTCTAGGAATCAAAGTCTTGCGGTAGAACATTGCTGACAAGTAGGTGAGCACTGAAAGGTCTCTAGAAGCTTAATGATCTGGATGCTAAGGAACCTTCTCCATTGATGACTCTTCATAGCTGGTAATGTCTAATAATAAACAATTCTGTCAAACATTGATTGCAGGTTTTTCTAATATGAGATATGAACAGACCAGGTGGTCATTCCTACCAGGGAGAAGTGAGGGTAAGTGGTTGTTCCGGGCAAGGAGGTAAGAAATACCAGTCTCCAAACAGCCCTGTATATACCAAGTGGTGTGGATTTCACTTTCTGGGAGAAGAACTGTGGTGGACTTGACTTGTCAAGAGGAGAGTATGAAAAGCAGATGCAAGACAAAGCAACATGGACTTGCCAGTTGCTCAATCCAGGAATTAGCTGATCCATCCTTTTAAGGAGGTAAGAACTACAATACGCCATTCCCATAATAGTAAATGATTCTGCTCATACTTTCAGGTGGAGGAAATGTAACTGATGAAATCTTCATCTCTAAAGAGCACAAGAAGTTGCTTTACTGAAGAAAGCAATAAAAATGGGAGCTACTGGTTCAGATGTAAGTAGTCAGTAATTCTAAGCAATGATGATGATCTTTGCTCCTTTTTCCTTCTTGGATAATGGTTGGTTTTTCCTACAAGGATGTAACAAAGGAAAAGTGCAACTAACCAGAGTGTGAAGAGGAGCATTTCACCTGCTCTCGCATTTGCAGAGATAGATTGTCCAACTGATCCTGTTTGTACAGAAGTGATCATTGTTGCTTATTTATCAAATGTCAAGAAATAAGTGGAACTGATCATTTCTATCAAGAGGTAAGGAAGGCACCTCCTCACAGCATGGGGGCAGGAATTAAAGGCTCTCTTTCTATTTTCAGGTGAAATGAAGGTCTTCCAATTAAAGGGAGGATGATGAATTTAAGAAAAAAGTCAGCCAGGTAAGACCTGGCCACAGGGAAGAAAAGCATCTTTTACTTCTAGTTCAGAAAAAGGCAAGCAGCCATTTATAGGTTTCAAATTTTAGCCAGGGTAGCTGGCTGTACCTCTAGGAATCAAAGTCTTGCGGTAGAACATTGCTGACAAGTAGGTGAGCACTGAAAGGTCTCTAGAAGCTTAATGATCTGGATGCTAAGGAACCTTCTCCATTGATGACTCTTCATAGCTGGTAATGTCTAATAATAAACAATTCTGTCAAACATTCATTGCAGGTTTTTCTAATATGAGATATGAACAGACCAGGTGGTCATTCCTACCAGGGAGAAGTGAGGGTAAGTGGTTGTTCCGGGCAAGGAGGTAAGAAATACCAGTCTCCAAACAGCCCTGTGTATACCAAGTGGTGTGGATTTCACTTTCTGGGAGAAGAACTGTGGTGGACTTGACTTGTCAAGAGGAGAGTATGAAAAGCAGATGCAAGACAAAGCAACATGGACTTGCCAGTTGCTCAATCCAGGAATTAGCTGATCCATCCTTTTAAGGAGGTAAGAACTACAATACGCCATTCCCATAATAGTAAATGATTCTGCTGATACTTTCAGGTGGAGGAAATGTAACTGATGAAATCTTCATCTCTAAAGAGCACAAGAAGTTGCTTTACTGAAGAAAGCAATAAAAATGGGAGCTACTGGTTCAGATGTAAGTAGTCAGTAATTCTAAGCAATGATGATGATCTTTGCTCCTTTTTCCTTCCTGGATAATGGTTGTTTTGTCCTAAAGGATGTAACAAAGGAAAAGTGCAACTAACCAGAGTGTGAAGAGGAGCATTTCACCTGCTCTCGCATTTGCAGAGTTAAATTGTCCAACTGATTCTGTTTGTACAGAAGTGATCATTGTTGCTTATTTATCAAATGTCAAGAAATAAGTGGAACTGATCATTTCTATCAAGAGGTAAGGAAGGCACCTCCCCACAGCATGGGGGCAGGAATTAAAGGCTCTCTTTCTATTTTCAGGTGAAATGAAGGTCTTCCAATTAAAGGGAGGATGATGAATTTAAGAAAAAAGTCAGCCAGGTAAGACCTGGCCACAGGGAAGAAAAGCATCTTTTACTTCTAGTTTAGAAAAAGGCAAGCAGCCCTTTATAGGTTTCAGATTTTAGCCAGGGTAGCTGGCTGTACCTCTAGGAATCAAAGTCTTGGGGTAGAACATTGCTGACAAGTAGGTGAGCACTGAAAAGTCTCTAAAAGCTTAATGATCTGGATTCTAAGGAACCTTCTCCATTGATGACTCTTCATAGCTGGTAATGTCTAATAATAAACAATTCTGTCAAACATTCATTGCAGGTTTTTCTAATATGAGATATGAACAGACCAGGTGGTCATTCCTACCAGGGAGAAGTGAGGGTAAGTGGTTGTTCCGGGCCAGGAGGTAAGAAATACCAGCCTCCAAACATCCCTGTGTATACCAAGTGGTGTGGATTTCACTTTCTGGGAGAAGAACTGTGGTGGACTTGACTTGTCAAGAGGAGAGTATCAAAAGCAGATGCAAGACAAAGCAACATGGACTTGCCAGTTGCTCAATCCAGGAATTAGCTGATCCATCCTTTTAAGGAGGTAAGAACTAGAATACGCCATTCCCATAATAGTAAATGATTCTGCTCATACTTTCAGGTGGAGGAAATGTAACTGATGAAATCTTCATCTCTAAAGAGCACAAGAAGTTGCTTTACTAAAGAAAGCAATAAAAATGGGAGCTACTGGTTCAGATGTAAGTAGTCAGTAATTCTAAGCAATGATGATGATCTTTGCTCCTTTTTCCTTCTTGGATAATGGTTGGTTTTTCCTAAAGGATGTAACAAAGGAAAAGTGCAACTAACCAGAGTGTGAAGAGGAGCATTTCACCTGCTCTCGCATTTGCAGAGATAAATTGTCCAACTGATTCTGTTTGTACAGAAGTGATCATTGTTGCTTATTTATCAAATGTCAAGAAATAAGTGGAACTGATCATTTCTATCAAGAGGTAAGGAAGGCACCTCCTCACAGCATGGGGGCAGGAATTAAAGGCTCTCTTTCTATTTTCAGGTGAAATGAAGGTCTTCCAATTAAAGGGAGGATGATGAATTTAAGAAAAAAGTCAGCCAGGTAAGACCTGGCCACCGGGAAGAAAAGCATCTTTTACTTCTAGTTCAGAAAAAGGCAAGCAGCCCTTTATAGGTTTCAGATTTTAGCCAGGGTAGCTGGCTGTACCTCTAGGAATCAAAGTCTTGGGGTAGAACATTGCTGACAAGTAGGTGAGCACTGAAAGGTCTCTAAAAATTTAATGATCTGGATTCTAAGGAACCTTCTCCATTGATGACTCTTCATAGCTGGTAATGTCTAATAATAAACAATTCTGTCAAACATTCATTGCAGGTTTTTCTAATATGAGATATGAACAGACCAGGTGGTCATTCCTACCAGGGAGAAGTGAGGGTAAGTGGTTGTTCCGGGCCAGGAGGTAAGAAATACCAGCCTCCAAACATCCCTGTGTATACCAAGTGGTGTGGATTTCACTTTCTGGGAGAAGAACTGTGGTGGACTTGACTTGTCAAGAGGAGAGTATCAAAAGCAGATGCAAGACAAAGCAACATGGACTTGCCAGTTGCTCAATCCAGGAATTAGCTGATCCATCCTTTTAAGGAGGTAAGAACTAGAATACGCCATTCCCATAATAGTAAATGATTCTGCTCATACTTTCAGGTGGAGGAAATGTAACTGATGAAATCTTCATCTCTAAAGAGCACAAGAAGTTGCTTTACTAAAGAAAGCAATAAAAATGGGAGCTACTGGTTCAGATGTAAGTAGTCAGTAATTCTAAGCAATGATGATGATCTTTGCTCCTTTTTCCTTCTTGGATAATGGTTGGTTTTTCCTAAAGGATGTAACAAAGGAAAAGTGCAACTAACCAGAGTGTGAAGAGGAGCATTTCACCTGCTCTCGCATTTGCAGAGATAAATTGTCCAACTGATTCTGTTTGTACAGAAGTGATCATTGTTGCTTATTTATCAAATGTCAAGAAATAAGTGGAACTGATCATTTCTATCAAGAGGTAAGGAAGGCACCTCCTCACAGCATGGGGGCAGGAATTAAAGGCTCTCTTTCTATTTTCAGGTGAAATGAAGGTCTTCCAATTAAAGGGAGGATGATGAATTTAAGAAAAAAGTCAGCCAGGTAAGACCTGGCCACCGGGAAGAAAAGCATCTTTTACTTCTAGTTCAGAAAAAGGCAAGCAGCCCTTTATAGGTTTCAGATTTTAGCCAGGGTAGCTGGCTGTACCTCTAGGAATCAAAGTCTTGGGGTAGAACATTGCTGACAAGTAGGTGAGCACTGAAAGGTCTCTAAAAGCTTAATGATCTGGATTCTAAGGAACCTTATCCATTGATGACTCTTCATAGCTGGTAATGTCTAATAATAAACAATTCTGTCAAACATTCATTGCAGGTTTTTCTAATATGAGATATGAACAGACCAGGTGGTCATTCCTACCAGGGAGAAGTGAGGGTAAGTGGTTGTTCCGGGCCAGGAGGTAAGAAATACCAGCCTCCAAACATCCCTGTGTATACCAAGTGGTGTGGATTTCACTTTCTGGGAGAAGAACTGTGGTGGACTTGACTTGTCAAGAGGAGAGTATCAAAAGCAGATGCAAGACAAAGCAACATGGACTTGCCAGTTGCTCAATCCAGGAATTAGCTGATCCATCCTTTTAAGGAGGTAAGAACTAGAATACGCCATTCCCATAATAGTAAATGATTCTGCTCATACTTTCAGGTGGAGGAAATGTAACTGATGAAATCTTCATCTCTAAAGAGCACAAGAAGTTGCTTTACTAAAGAAAGCAATAAAAATGGGAGCTACTGGTTCAGATGTAAGTAGTCAGTAATTCTAAGCAATGATGATGATCTTTGCTCCTTTTTCCTTCTTGGATAATGGTTGGTTTTTCCTAAAGGATGTAACAAAGGAAAAGTGCAACTAACCAGAGTGTGAAGAGGAGCATTTCACCTGCTCTCGCATTTGCAGAGATAAATTGTCCAACTGATTCTGTTTGTACAGAAGTGATCATTGTTGCTTATTTATCAAATGTCAAGAAATAAGTGGAACTGATCATTTCTATCAAGAGGTAAGGAAGGCACCTCCTCACAGCATGGGGGCAGGAATTAAAGGCTCTCTTTCTATTTTCAGGTGAAATGAAGGTCTTCAATTAAAGGGAGGATGATGAATTTAAGAAAAAAGTCAGCCAGGTAAGACCTGGCCACAGGGAAGAAAAGCATCTTTTACTTCTAGTTCAGAAAAAGGCAAGCAGCCATTTATAGGTTTCAAATTTTAGCCAGGGTAGCTGGCTGTACCTCTAGGAATCAAAGTCTTGGGGTAGAACATTGCTGACAAGTAGGTGAGCACTGAAAGGTCTCTAAAAGCTTAATGATCTGGATTCTAAGGAACCTTCTCCATTGATGACTCTTCATAGCTGGTAATGTCTAATAATAAACAATTCTGTCAAACATTCATTGCAGGTTTTTCTAATATGAGATATGAACAGACCAGGTGGTCATTCCTACCAGGGAGAAGTGAGGGTAAGTGGTTGTTCCGGGCCAGGAGGTAAGAAATACCAGCCTCCAAACATCCCTGTGTATACCAAGTGGTGTGGATTTCACTTTCTGGGAGAAGAACTGTGGTGGACTTGACTTGTCAAGAGGAGAGTATCAAAAGCAGATGCAAGACAAAGCAACATGGACTTGCCAGTTGCTCAATCCAGGAATTAGCTGATCCATCCTTTTAAGGAGGTAAGAACTAGAATACGCCATTCCCATAATAGTAAATGATTCTGCTCATACTTTCAGGTGGAGGAAATGTAACTGATGAAATCTTCATCTCTAAAGAGCACAAGAAGTTGCTTTACTAAAGAAAGCAATAAAAATGGGAGCTACTGGTTCAGATGTAAGTAGTCAGTAATTCTAAGCAATGATGATGATCTTTGCTCCTTTTTCCTTCTTGGATAATGGTTGGTTTTTCCTAAAGGATGTAACAAAGGAAAAGTGCAACTAACCAGAGTGTGAAGAGGAGCATTTCACCTGCTCTCGCATTTGCAGAGATAAATTGTCCAACTGATTCTGTTTGTACAGAAGTGATCATTGTTGCTTATTTATCAAATGTCAAGAAATAAGTGGAACTGATCATTTCTATCAAGAGGTAAGGAAGGCACCTCCTCACAGCATGGGGGCAGGAATTAAAGGCTCTCTTTCTATTTTCAGGTGAAATGAAGGTCTTCAATTAAAGGGAGGATGATGAATTTAAGAAAAAAGTCAGCCAGGTAAGACCTGGCCACCGGGAAGAAAAGCATCTTTTACTTCTAGTTCAGAAAAAGGCAAGCAGCCCTTTATAGGTTTCAGATTTTAGCCAGGGTAGCTGGCTGTACCTCTAGGAATCAAAGTCTTGGGGTAGAACATTGCTGACAAGTAGGTGAGCACTGAAAGGTCTCTAAAAATTTAATGATCTGGATTCTAAGGAACCTTCTCCATTGATGACTCTTCATAGCTGGTAATGTCTAATAATAAACAATTCTGTCAAACATTCATTGCAGGTTTTTCTAATATGAGATATGAACAGACCAGGTGGTCATTCCTACCAGGGAGAAGTGAGGGTAAGTGGTTGTTCCGGGCCAGGAGGTAAGAAATACCAGCCTCCAAACATCCCTGTGTATACCAAGTGGTGTGGATTTCACTTTCTGGGAGAAGAACTGTGGTGGACTTGACTTGTCAAGAGGAGAGTATCAAAAGCAGATGCAAGACAAAGCAACATGGACTTGCCAGTTGCTCAATCCAGGAATTAGCTGATCCATCCTTTTAAGGAGGTAAGAACTAGAATACGCCATTCCCATAATAGTAAACGATTCTGCTCATACTTTCAGGTGGAGGAAATGTAACTGATGAAATCTTCATCTCTAAAGAGCACAAGAAGTTGCTTTACTAAAGAAAGCAATAAAAATGGGAGCTACTGGTTCAGATGTAAGTAGTCAGTAATTCTAAGCAATGATGATGATCTTTGCTCCTTTTTCCTTCTTGGATAATGGTTGGTTTTTCCTAAAGGATGTAACAAAGGAAAAGTGCAACTAACCAGAGTGTGAAGAGGAGCATTTCACCTGCTCTCGCATTTGCAGAGATAAATTGTCCAACTGATTCTGTTTGTACAGAAGTGATCATTGTTGCTTATTTATCAAATGTCAAGAAATAAGTGGAACTGATCATTTCTATCAAGAGGTAAGGAAGGCACCTCCTCACAGCATGGGGGCAGGAATTAAAGGCTCTCTTTCTATTTTCAGGTGAAATGAAGGTCTTCCAATTAAAGGGAGGATGATGAATTTAAGAAAAAAGTCAGCCAGGTAAGACCTGGCCACCGGGAAGAAAAGCATCTTTTACTTCTAGTTCAGAAAAAGGCAAGCAGCCATTTATGGGTTTGAAATTTTAGCCAGGGTAGCTGACTGTACCTCTAGGAATCAAAGTCTTGGGGTAGAACATTGCTGACAAGTAGGTGAGCACTGAAAGGTCTCTAAAAGCTTAATGATCTGGATTCTAAGGAACCTTCTCCATTGATGACTCTTCATAGCTGGTAATGTCTAATAATAAACAATTCTGTCAAACATTCATTGCAGGTTTTTCTAATATGAGATATGAACAGACCAGGTGGTCATTCCTACCAGGGAGAAGTGAGGGTAAGTGGTTGTTCCGGGCCAGGAGGTAAGAAATACCAGCCTCCAAACATCCCTGTGTATACCAAGTGGTGTGGATTTCACTTTCTGGGAGAAGAACTGTGGTGGACTTGACTTGTCAAGAGGAGAGTATGAAAAGCAGATGCAAGACAAAGCAACATGGACTTGCCAGTTGCTCAATCCAGGAATTAGCTGATCCATCCTTTTAAGGAGGTAAGAACTACAATACGCCATTCCCATAATAGTAAATGATTCTGCTCATACTTTCAGGTGGAGGAAATGTAACTGATGAAATCTTCATCTCTAAAGAGCACAAGAAGTTGCTTTACTGAAGAAAGCAATAAAAATGGGAGCTACTGGTTCAGATGTAAGTAGTCAGTAATTCTAAGCAATGATGATGATCTTTGCTCCTTTTTCCTTCTTGGATAATGGTTGGTTTTTCCTAAAGGATGTAACAAAGGAAAAGTGCAACTAACCAGAGTGTGAAGAGGAGCATTTCACCTGCTCTCGCATTTGCAGAGATAGATTGTCCAACTGATCCTGTTTGTACAGAAGTGATCATTGTTGCTTATTTATCAAATGTCAGGAAATAAGTGGAACTGATCATTTCTATCAAGAGGTAAGGAAGGCACCTCCTCACAGCATGGGGGCAGGAATTAAAGGCTCTCTTTCTATTTTCAGGTGAAATGAAGGTCTTCAATTAAAGGGAGGATGATGAATTTAAGAAAAAAGTCAGCCAGGTAAGACCTGGCCACAGGGAAGAAAAGCATCTTTTACTTCTAGTTCAGAAAAAGGCAAGCAGCCATTTATAGGTTTCAAATTTTAGCCAGGGTAGCTGGCTGTACCTCTAGGAATCAAAGTCTTGGGGTAGAACATTGCTGACAAGTAGGTGAGCACTGAAAGGTCTCTAAAAGCTTAATGATCTGGATTCTAAGGAACCTTCTCCATTGATGACTCTTCATAGCTGGTAATGTCTAATAATAAACAATTCTGTCAAACATTGATTGCAGGTTTTTCTAATATGAGATATGAACAGACCAGGTGGTCATTCCTACCAGGGAGAAGTGAGGGTAAGTGGTTGTTCCGGGCAAGGAGGTAAGAAATACCAGTCTCCAAACATCCCTGTGTATACCAAGTGGTGTGGATTTCACTTTCTGGGAGAAGAACTGTGGTGGACTTGACTTGTCAAGAGGAGAGTATGAAAAGCAGATGCAAGACAAAGCAACATGGACTTGCCAGTTGCTCAATCCAGGAATTAGCTGATCCATCCTTTTAAGGAGGTAAGAACTACAATACGCCATTCCCATAATAGTAAATGATTCTGCTCATACTTTCAGGTGGAGGAAATGTAACTGATGAAATCTTCATCTCTAAAGAGCACAAGAAGTTGCTTTACTGAAGAAAGCAATAAAAATGGGAGCTACTGGTTCAGATGTAAGTAGTCAGTAATTCTAAGCAATGATGATGATCTTTGCTCCTTTTTCCTTCCTGGATAATGGTTGGTTTTTCCTAAAGGATGTAACAAAGGAAAAGTGCAACTAACCAGAGTGTGAAGAGGAGCATTTCACCTGCTCTCGCATTTGCAGAGTTAAATTGTCCAACTGATTCTGTTTGTACAGAAGTGATCATTGTTGCTTATTTATCAAATGTCAAGAAATAAGTGGAACTGATCATTTCTATCAAGAGGTAAGGAAGGCACCTCCCCACAGCATGGGGGCAGGAATTAAAGGCTCTCTTTCTATTTTCAGGTGAAATGAAGGTCTTCAATTAAAGGGAGGATGATGAATTTAAGAAAAAAGTCAGCCAGGTAAGACCTGGCCACAGGGAAGAAAAGCATCTTTTACTTCTAGTTTAGAAAAAGGCAAGCAGCCCTTTATAGGTTTCAGATTTTAGCCAGGGTAGCTGGCTGTACCTCTAGGAATCAAAGTCTTGGGGTAGAACATTGCTGACAAGTAGGTGAGCACTGAAAGGTCTCTAAAAGCTTAATGATCTGGATTCTAAGGAACCTTCTCCATTGATGACTCTTCATAGCTGGTAATGTCTAATAATAAACAATTCTGTCAAACATTCATTGCAGGGTTTTCTAATATGAGATATGAACAGACCAGGTGGTCATTCCTACCAGGGAGAAGTGAGGGTAAGTGGTTGTTCCAGGCAAGGAGGTAAGAAATACCAGTCTCCATACATCCCTGTGTATACCAAGTGGTGTGGATTTCACTTTCTGGGAGAAGAACTGTGGTGGACTTGACTTGTCAAGAGGAGAGTATCAAAAGCAGATGCAAGACAAAGCAACATGGACTTGCCAGTTGCTCAATCCAGGAATTAGCTGATCCATCCTTTTAAGGAGGTAAGAACTACAATACGCCATTCCCATAATAGTAAATGATTCTGCTCATACTTTCAGGTGGAGGAAATGTAACTGATGAAATCTTCATCTCTAAAGAGCACAAGAAGTTGCTTTACTGAAGAAAGCAATAAAAATGGGAGCTACTGGTTCAGATGTAAGTAGTCAGTAATTCTAAGCAATGATGATGATCTTTGCTCCTTTTTCCTTCTTGGATAATGGTTGGTTTTTCCTAAAGGATGTAACAAAGGAAAAGTGCAACTAACCAGAGTGTGAAGAGGAGCATTTCACCTGCTCTCGCATTTGCAGAGATAAATTGTCCAACTGATTCTGTTTGTACAGAAGTGATCATTGTTGCTTATTTATCAAATGTCAAGAAATAAGTGGAACTGATCATTTCTATCAAGAGGTAAGGAAGGCACCTCCTCACAGCATGGGGGCAGGAATTAAAGGCTCTCTTTCTATTTTCAGGTGAAATGAAGGTCTTCCAATTAAAGGGAGGATGATGAATTTAAGAAAAAAGTCAGCCAGGTAAGACCTGGCCACCGGGAAGAAAAGCATCTTTTACTTCTAGTTCAGAAAAAGGCAAGCAGCCATTTATAGGTTTGAAATTTTAGCCAGGGTAGCTGGCTGTACCTCTAGGAATCAAAGTCTTGGGGTAGAACATTGCTGACAAGTAGGTGAGCACTGAAAGGTCTCTAGAAGCTTAATGATCTGGATGCTAAGGAACCTTCTCCATTGATGACTCTTCATAGCTGGTAATGTCTAATAATAAACAATTCTGTCAAACATTGATTGCAGGTTTTTCTAATATGAGATACGAACAGACCAGGTGGTCATTCCTACCAGGGAGAAGTGAGGGTAAGTGATTGTTCCGGGCAAGGAGGTAAGAAATACCAGTCTCCAAACATCCCTGTGTATACCAAGTGGTGTGGATTTCACTTTCTGGGAGAATAACTGTGGTGGACTTGACTTGTCAAGAGGAGAGTATGAAAAGCAGATGCAAGACAAAGCAACATGGACTTGCCAGTTGCTCAATCCAGGAATTAGCTGATCCATCCTTTTAAGGAGGTAAGAACTACAATACGCCATTCCCATAATAGTAAATGATTCTGCTCATACTTTCAGGTGGAGGAAATGTAACTGATGAAATCTTCATCTCTAAAGAGCACAAGAAGTTGCTTTACTGAAGAAAGCAATAAAAATGGGAGCTACTGGTTCAGATGTAAGTAGTCAGTAATTCTAAGCAATGATGATGATCTTTGCTCCTTTTTCCTTCTTGGATAATGGTTGGTTTTTCCTAAAGGATGTAACAAAGGAAAAGTGCAACTAACCAGAGTGTGACGAGGAGCATTTCACCTGCTCTCGCATTTGCAGAGATAAATTGTCCAACTGATTCTGTTTGTACAGAAGTGATCATTGTTGCTTATTTATCAAATGTCAAGAAATAAGTGGAACTGATCATTTCTATCAAGAGGTAAGGAAGGCACCTCCTCACAGCATGGGGGCAGGAATTAAAGGCTCTCTTTCTATTTTCAGGTGAAATGAAGGTCTTCCAATTAAAGGGAAGATGATGAATTTAAGAAAAAAGTCAGCCAGGTAAGACCTGGCCACCGGGAAGAAAAGCATCTTTTACTTCTAGTTCAGAAAAAGGCAAGCAGCCATTTATAGGTTTCAAATTTTAGCCAGGGTAGCTGGCTGTACCTCTAGGAATCAAAGTCTTGGGGTAGAACATTGCTGACAAGTAGGTGAGCACTGAAAGGTCTCTAGAAGCTTAATGATCTGGATGCTAAGGAACCTTCTCCATTGATGACTCTTCATAGCTGGTAATGTCTAATAATAAACAATTCTGTCAAACATTCATTGCAGGTTTTTCTAATATGAGATATGAACAGACCAGGTGGTCATTCCTACCAGGGAGAAGTGAGGGTAAGTGGTTGTTCCAGGCAAGGAGGTAAGAAATACCAGTCTCCATACATCCCTGTGTATACCAAGTGGTGTGGATTTCACTTTCTGGGAGAAGAACTGTGGTGGACTTGACTTGTCAAGAGGAGAGTATGAAAAGCAGATGCAAGACAAAGCAACATGGACTTGCCAGTTGCTCAATCCAGGAATTAGCTGATCCATCCTTTTAAGGAGGTAAGAACTACAATACGCCATTCCCATAATAGTAAATGATTCTGCTCATACTTTCAGGTGGAGGAAATGTAACTGATGAAATCTTCATCTCTAAAGAGCACAAGAAGTTGCTTTACTGAAGAAAGCAATAAAAATGGGAGCTACTGGTTCAGATGTAAGTAGTCAGTAATTCTAAGCAATGATGATGATCCTTGCTCCTTTTTCCTTCTTGGATAATGGTTGGTTTTTCCTACAAGGATGTAACAAAGGAAAAGTGCAACTAACCAGAGTGTGAAGAGGAGCATTTCACCTGCTCTCGCATTTGCAGAGATAGATTGTCCAACTGATCCTGTTTGTACAGAAGTGATCATTGTTGCTTATTTATCAAATGTCAAGAAATAAGTGGAACTGATCATTTCTATCAAGAGGTAAGGAAGGCACCTCCTCACAGCATGGGGGCAGGAATTAAAGGCTCTCTTTCTATTTTCAGGTGAAATGAAGGTCTTCAATTAAAGGGAGGATGATGAATTTAAGAAAAAAGTCAGCCAGGTAAGACCTGGCCACAGGGAAGAAAAGCATCTTTTACTTCTAGTTCAGAAAAAGGCAAGCAGCCATTTATAGGTTTCAAATTTTAGCCAGGGTAGCTGGCTGTACCTCTAGGAATCAAAGTCTTGGGGTAGAACATTGCTGACAAGTAGGTGAGCACTGAAAGGTCTCTAGAAGCTTAATGATCTGGATGCTAAGGAACCTTCTCCATTGATGACTCTTCATAGGTGGTAATGTCTAATAATAAACAATTCTATCAAACATTGATTGCAGGTTTTTCTAATATGAGATATGAACAGACCAGGTGGTCATTCTTACCAGGAAGAAGTGAGGGTAAGTGGTTGTTCCGGGCAAGGAGGTAAGAAATACCAGTCTCCAAACAGCCCTGTGTATACCAAGTGGTGTGGATTTCACTTTCTGGGAGAAGAACTGTGGTGGACTTGACTTGTCAAGAGGAGAGTATGAAAAGCAGATGCAAGACAAAGCAACATGGACTTGCCAGTTGCTCAATCCAGGAATTAGCTGATCCATCCTTTTAAGGAGGTAAGAACTACAATACGCCATTCCCATAATAGTAAATGATTCTGCTCATACTTTCAGGTGGAGGAAATGTAACTGATGAAATCTTCATCTCTAAAGAGCACAAGAAGTTGCTTTACTGAAGAAAGCAATAAAAATGGGAGCTACTGGTTCAGATGTAAGTAGTCAGTAATTCTAAGCAATGATGATGATCTTTGCTCCTTTTTCCTTCCTGGATAATGGTTGTTTTTTCCTAAAGGATGTAACAAAGGAAAAGTGCAACTAACCAGAGTGTGAAGAGGAGCATTTCACCTGCTCTCGCATTTGCAGAGTTAAATTGTCCAACTGATTCTGTTTGTACAGAAGTGATCATTGTTGCTTATTTATCAAATGTCAAGAAATAAGTGGAACTGATCATTTCTATCAAGAGGTAAGGAAGGCACCTCCTCACAGCATGGGGGCAGGAATTAAAGGCTCTCTTTCTATTTTCAGGTGAAATGAAGGTCTTCAATTAAAGGGAGGATGATGAATTTAAGAAAAAAGTCAGCCAGGTAAGACCTGGCCACAGGGAAGAAAAGCATATTTTACTTCTAGTTCAGAAAAAGGCAAGCAGCCATTTATAGGTTTCAAATTTTAGCCAGGGTAGCTGGCTGTACCTCTAGGAATCAAAGTCTTGGGGTAGAACATTGCTGACAAGTAGGTGAGCACTGAAAGGTCTCTAGAAGCTTAATGATCTGGATGCTAAGGAACCTTCTCCATTGATGACTCTTCATAGCTGGTAATGTCTAATAATAAACAATTCTGTCAAACATTGATTGCAGGTTTTTCTAATATGAGATATGAACAGACCAGGTGGTCATTCCTACCAGGGAGAAGTGAGGGTAAGTGGTTGTTCCAGGCAAGGAGGTAAGAAATACCAGTCTCCATACATCCCTGTGTATACCAAGTGGTGTGGATTTCACTTTCTGGGAGAAGAACTGTGGTGGACTTGACTTGTCAAGAGGAGAGTATGAAAAGCAGATGCAAGACAAAGCAACATGGACTTGCCAGTTGCTCAATCCAGGAATTAGCTGATCCATCCTTTTAAGGAGGTAAGAACTACAATACGCCATTCCCATAATAGTAAATGATTCTGCTCATACTTTCAGGTGGAGGAAATGTAACTGATGAAATCTTCATCTCTAAAGAGCACAAGAAGTTGCTTTACTGAAGAAAGCAATAAAAATGGGAGCTACTGGTTCAGATGTAAGTAGTCAGTAATTCTAAGCAATGATGATGATCTTTGCTCCTTTTTCCTTCCTGGATAATGGTTGGTTTTTCCTAAAGGATGTAACAAAGGAAAAGTGCAACTAACCAGAGTGTGAAGAGGAGCATTTCACCTGCTCTCGCATTTGCAGAGATAAATTGTCCAACTGATTCTGTTTGTACAGAAGTGATCATTGTTGCTTATTTATCAAATGTCAAGAAATAAGTGGAACTGATCATTTCTATCAAGAGGTAAGGAAGGCACCTCCTCACAGCATGGGGGCAGGAATTAAAGGCTCTCTTTCTATTTTCAGGTGAAATGAAGGTCTTCCAATTAAAGGGAAGATGATGAATTTAAGAAAAAAGTCAGCCAGGTAAGACCTGGCCACCGGGAAGAAAAGCATCTTTTACTTCTAGTTCAGAAAAAGGCAAGCAGCCATTTATAGGTTTCAAATTTTAGCCAGGGTAGCTGGCTGTACCTCTAGGAATCAAAGTCTTGGGGTAGAACATTGCTGACAAGTAGGTGAGCACTGAAAGGTCTCTAAAAGCTTAATGATCTGGATGCTAAGGAACCTTCTCCATTGATGACTCTTCATAGCTGGTAATGTCTAATAATAAACAATTCTGTCAAACATTGATTGCAGGTTTTTCTAATATGAGATATGAACAGACCAGGTGGTCATTCCTACCAGGGAGAAGTGAGGGTAAGTGGTTGTTCCGGGCAAGGAGGTAAGAAATACCAGTCTCCAAACATCCCTGTGTATACCAAGTGGTGTGGATTTCACTTTCTGGGAGAAGAACTGTGGTGGACTTGACTTGTCAAGAGGAGAGTATGAAAAGCAGATGCAAGACAAAGCAACATGGACTTGCCAGTTGCTCAATCCAGGAATTAGCTGATCCATCCTTTTAAGGAGGTAAGAACTACAATACGCCATTCCCATAATAGTAAATGATTCTGCTCATACTTTCAGGTGGAGGAAATGTAACTGATGAAATCTTCATCTCTAAAGAGCACAAGAAGTTGCTTTACTGAAGAAAGCAATAAAAATGGGAGCTACTGGTTCAGATGTAAGTAGTCAGTAATTCTAAGCAATGATGATGATCTTTGCTCCTTTTTCCTTCTTGGATAATGGTCGGTTTTTCCTACAAGGATGTAACAAAGGAAAAGTGCAACTAACCAGAGTATGAAGAGGAGCATTTCACCTGCTCTCGCATTTGCAGAGATAGATTGTCCAACTGATCCTGTTTGTACAGAAGTGATCATTGTTGCTTATTTATCAAATGTCAAGAAATAAGTGGAACTGATCATTTCTATCAAGAGGTAAGGAAGGCACCTCCTCACAGCATGGGGGCAGGAATTAAAGGCTCTCTTTCTATTTTCAGGTGAAATGAAGGTCTTCCAATTAAAGGGAGGATGATGAATTTAAGAAAAAAGTCAGCCAGGTAAGACCTGGCCACCGGGAAGAAAAGCATCTTTTACTTCTAGTTCAGAAAAAGGCAAGCAGCCATTTATAGGTTTGAAATTTTAGCCAGGGTAGCTGGCTGTACCTCTAGGAATCAAAGTCTTGGGGTAGAACATTGCTGACAAGTAGGTGAGCACTGAAAGGTCTCTAGAAGCTTAATGATCTGGATGCTAAGGAACCTTCTCCATTGATGACTCTTCATAGCTGGTAATGTCTAATAATAAACAATTCTGTCAAACATTCATTGCAGGTTTTTCTAATATGAGATATGAACAGACCAGGTGGTCATTCCTACCAGGGAGAAGTGAGGGTAAGTGGTTGTTCCGGGCAAGGAGGTAAGAAATACCAGTCTCCAAA
Source organism: Chrysemys picta bellii (assembly GCF_011386835.1). Taxonomy (NCBI): domain Eukaryota; kingdom Metazoa; phylum Chordata; order Testudines; family Emydidae; genus Chrysemys; species Chrysemys picta. Next base: position 4,240,886 of record NC_088804.1, on the reverse strand, counting down.
CATCCCTGTGTATACCAAGTGGTGTGGATTTCACTTTCTGGGAGAAGAACTGTGGTGGACTTGACTTGTCAAGAGGAGAGTATGAAAAGCAGATGCAACACAAAGCAACATGGACTTGCCAGTTGCTCAATCCAGGAATTAGCTGATCCATCCTTTTAAGGAGGTAAGAACTACAATACGCCATTCCCATAATAGTAAATGATTCTGCTCATACTTTCAGGTGGAGGAAATGTAACTGATGAAATCTTCATCTCTAAAGAGCACAAGAAGTTGCTTTACTGAAGAAAGCAATAAAAATGGGAGCTACTGGTTCAGATGTAAGTAGTCAGTAATTCTAAGCAATGATGATGATCTTTGCTCCTTTTTCCTTCTTGGATAATGGTTGGTTTTTCCTACAAGGATGTAACAAAGGAAAAGTGCAACTAACCAGAGTGTGAAGAGGAGCATTTCACCTGCTCTCGCATTTGCAGAGATAGATTGTCCAACTGATCCTGTTTGTACAGAAGTGATCATTGTTGCTTATTTATCAAATGTCAAGAAATAAGTGGAACTGATCATTTCTATCAAGAGGTAAGGAAGGCACCTCCTCACAGCATGGGGGCAGGAATTAAAGGCTCTCTTTCTATTTTCAGGTGAAATGAAGGTCTTCAATTAAAGGGAGGATGATGAATTTAAGAAAAAAGTCAGCCAGGTAAGACCTGGCCACAGGGAAGAAAAGCATCTTTTACTTCTAGTTCAGAAAAAGGCAACCAGCCATTTATAGGTTTCAAATTTTAGCCAGGGTAGCTGGCTGTACCTCTAGGAATCAAAGTCTTGGGGTAGAACATTGCTGACCAGTAGGTGAGCACTGAAAGGTCTCTAAAAGCTTAATGATCTGGATTCTAAGGAACCTTCTCCATTGATGACTCTTCATAGCTGGTAATGTCTAATAATAAACAATTCTGTCAAACATTGATTGCAGGTTTTTCTAATATGAGATATGAACAGACCAGGTGGTCATTCCTACCAGGGAGAAGTGAGGGTAAGTGGTTGTTCCGGGCAAGGAGGTAAGAAATACCAGTCTCCAAACATCCCTGTGTATACCAAGTGGTGTGGATTTCACTTTCTGGGAGAAGAACTGTGCTGGACTTGACTTGTCAAGAGGAGAGTATGAAAAGCAGATGCAAGACAAAGCAACATGGACTTGCCAGTTACTCAATCCAGGAATTAGCTGATCCATCCTTTTAAGGAGGTAAGAACTACAATACGCCATTCCCATAATAGTAAATGATTCTGCTCATACTTTCAGGTGGAGGAAATGTAACTGATGAAATCTTCATCTCTAAAGAGCACAAGAAGTTGCTTTACTGAAGAAAGCAATAAAAATGGGAGCTACTGGTTCAGATGTAAGTAGTCAGTAATTCTAAGCAATGATGATGATCTTTGCTCCTTTTTCCTTCCTGGATAATGGTTGGTTTTTCCTAAAGGATGTAACAAAGGAAAAGTGCAACTAACCAGAGTGTGAAGAGGAGCATTTCACCTGCTCTCGCATTTGCAGAGATAAATTGTCCAACTGATTCTGTTTGTACAGAAGTGATCATTGTTGCTTATTTATCAAATGTCAAGAAATAAGTGGAACTGATCATTTCTATCAAGAGGTAAGGAAGGCACCTCCTCACAGCATGGGGGCAGGAATTAAAGGCTCTCTTTCTATTTTCAGGTGAAATGAATGTCTTCCAATTAAAGGGAAGATGATGAATTTAAGAAAAAAGTCAGCCAGGTAAGACCTGGCCACCGGGAAGAAAAGCATCTTTTACTTCTAGTTCAGAAAAAGGCAAGCAGCCATTTATAGGTTTCAAATTTTAGCCAGGGTAGCTGGCTGTACCTCTAGGAATCAAAGTCTTGGGGTAGAACATTGCTGACAAGTAGGTGAGCACTGAAAGGTCTCTAGAAGCTTAATGATCTGGATGCTAAGGAACCTTCTCCATTGATGACTCTTCATAGCTGGTAATGTCTAATAATAAACAATTCTGTCAAACATTGATTGCAGGTTTTTCTAATATGAGATATGAACAGACCAGGTGGTCATTCCTACCAGGGAGAAGTGAGGGTAAGTGGTTGTTCCGGGCAAGGAGGTAAGAAATACCAGTCTCCAAACATCCCTGTGTATACCAAGTGGTGTGGATTTCACTTTCTGGGAGAAGAACTGTGGTGGACTTGACTTGTCAAGAGGAGAGTATGAAAAGCAGATGCAAGACAAAGCAACATGGACTTGCCAGTTGCTCAATCCAGGAATTAGCTGATCCATCCTTTTAAGGAGGTAAGAACTACAATACGCCATTCCCATAATAGTAAATGATTCTGCTCATACTTTCAGGTGGAGGAAATGTAACTGATGAAATCTTCATCTCTAAAGAGCACAAGAAGTTGCTTTACTGAAGAAAGCAATAAAAATGGGAGCTACTGGTTCAGATGTAAGTAGTCAGTAATTCTAAGCAATGATGATGATCTTTGCTCCTTTTTCCTTCTTGGATAATGGTTGGTTTTTCCTACAAGGATGTAACAAAGGAAAAGTGCAACTAACCAGAGTGTGAAGAGGAGCATTTCACCTGCTCTCGCATTTGCAGAGATAGATTGTCCAACTGATCCTGTTTGTACAGAAGTGATCATTGTTGCTTATTTATCAAATGTCAAGAAATAAGTGGAACTGATCATTTCTATCAAGAGGTAAGGAAGGCACCTCCTCACAGCATGGGGGCAGGAATTAAAGGCTCTCTTTCTATTTTCAGGTGAAATGAAGGTCTTCAATTAAAGGGAGGATGATGAATTTAAGAAAAAAGTCAGCCAGGTAAGACCTGGCCACAGGGAAGAAAAGCATCTTTTACTTCTAGTTCAGAAAAAGGCAACCAGCCATTTATAGGTTTCAAATTTTAGCCAGGGTAGCTGGCTGTACCTCTAGGAATCAAAGTCTTGGGGTAGAACATTGCTGACCAGTAGGTGAGCACTGAAAGGTCTCTAAAAGCTTAATGATCTGGATTCTAAGGAACCTTCTCCATTGATGACTCTTCATAGCTGGTAATGTCTAATAATAAACAATTCTGTCAAACATTGATTGCAGGTTTTTCTAATATGAGATATGAACAGACCAGGTGGTCATTCCTACCAGGGAGAAGTGAGGGTAAGTGGTTGTTCCGGGCAAGGAGGTAAGAAATACCAGTCTCCAAACATCCCTGTGTATACCAAGTGGTGTGGATTTCACTTTCTGGGAGAAGAACTGTGCTGGACTTGACTTGTCAAGAGGAGAGTATGAAAAGCAGATGCAAGACAAAGCAACATGGACTTGCCAGTTACTCAATCCAGGAATTAGCTGATCCATCCTTTTAAGGAGGTAAGAACTACAATACGCCATTCCCATAATAGTAAATGATTCTGCTCATACTTTCAGGTGGAGGAAATGTAACTGATGAAATCTTCATCTCTAAAGAGCACAAGAAGTTGCTTTACTGAAGAAAGCAATAAAAATGGGAGCTACTGGTTCAGATGTAAGTAGTCAGTAATTCTAAGCAATGATGATGATCTTTGCTCCTTTTTCCTTCCTGGATAATGGTTGGTTTTTCCTAAAGGATGTAACAAAGGAAAAGTGCAACTAACCAGAGTGTGAAGAGGAGCATTTCACCTGCTCTCGCATTTGCAGAGATAAATTGTCCAACTGATTCTGTTTGTACAGAAGTGATCATTGTTGCTTATTTATCAAATGTCAAGAAATAAGTGGAACTGATCATTTCTATCAAGAGGTAAGGAAGGCACCTCCTCACAGCATGGGGGCAGGAATTAAAGGCTCTCTTTCTATTTTCAGGTGAAATGAAGGTCTTCCAATTAAAGGGAAGATGATGAATTTAAGAAAAAAGTCAGCCAGGTAAGACCTGGCCACCGGGAAGAAAAGCATCTTTTACTTCTAGTTCAGAAAAAGGCAAGCAGCCATTTATAGGTTTCAAATTTTAGCCAGGGTAGCTGGCTGTACCTCTAGGAATCAAAGTCTTGGGGTAGAACATTGCTGACAAGTAGGTGAGCACTGAAAGGTCTCTAAAAGCTTAATGATCTGGATTCTAAGGAACCTTCTCCATTGATGACTCTTCATAGCTGGTAATGTCTAATAATAAACAATTCTGTCAAACATTGATTGCAGGTTTTTCTAATATGAGATATGAACAGACCAGGTGGTCATTCCTACCAGGGAGAAGTGAGGGTAAGTGGTTGTTCCGGGCAAGGAGGTAAGAAATACCAGTCTCCAAACAGCCCTGTGTATACCAAGTGGTGTGGATTTCACTTTCTGGGAGAAGAACTGTGGTGGACTTGACTTGTCAAGAGGAGAGTATGAAAAGCAGATGCAAGACAAAGCAACATGGACTTGCCAGTTGCTCAATCCAGGAATTAGCTGATCCATCCTTTTAAGGAGGTAAGAACTACAATACGCCATTCCCATAATAGTAAATGATTCTGCTCATACTTTCAGGTGGAGGAAATGTAACTGATGAAATCTTCATCTCTAAAGAGCACAAGAAGTTGCTTTACTGAAGAAAGCAATAAAAATGGGAGCTACTGGTTCAGATGTAAGTAGTCAGTAATTCTAAGCAATGATGATGATCTTTGCTCCTTTTTCCTTCTTGGATAATGGTCGGTTTTTCCTACAAGGATGTAACAAAGGAAAAGTGCAACTAACCAGAGTATGAAGAGGAGCATTTCACCTGCTCTCGCATTTGCAGAGATAGATTGTCCAACTGATCCTGTTTGTACAGAAGTGATCATTGTTGCTTATTTATCAAATGTCAAGAAATAAGTGGAACTGATCATTTCTATCAAGAGGTAAGGAAGGCACCTCCTCACAGCATGGGGGCAGGAATTAAAGGCTCTCTTTCTATTTTCAGGTGAAATGAAGGTCTTCCAATTAAAGGGAGGATGATGAATTTAAGAAAAAAGTCAGCCAGGTAAGACCTGGCCACCGGGAAGAAAAGCATCTTTTACTTCTAGTTCAGAAAAAGGCAAGCAGCCATTTATAGGTTTGAAATTTTAGCCAGGGTAGCTGGCTGTACCTCTAGGAATCAAAGTCTTGGGGTAGAACATTGCTGACAAGTAGGTGAGCACTGAAAGGTCTCTAGAAGCTTAATGATCTGGATGCTAAGGAACCTTCTCCATTGATGACTCTTCATAGCTGGTAATGTCTAATAATAAACAATTCTGTCAAACATTCATTGCAGGTTTTTCTAATATGAGATATGAACAGACCAGGTGGTCATTCCTACCAGGGAGAAGTGAGGGTAAGTGGTTGTTCCGGGCAAGGAGGTAAGAAATACCAGTCTCCATACATCCCTGTGTATACCAAGTGGTGTGGATTTCACTTTCTGGGAGAAGAACTGTGGTGGACTTGACTTGTCAAGAGGAGAGTATGAAAAGCAGATGCAAGACAAAGCAACATGGACTTGCCAGTTGCTCAATCCAGGAATTAGCTGATCCATCCTTTTAAGGAGGTAAGAACTACAATACGCCATTCCCATAATAGTAAATGATTCTGCTCATACTTTCAGGTGGAGGAAATGTAACTGATGAAATCTTCATCTCTAAAGAGCACAAGAAGTTGCTTTACTGAAGAAAGCAATAAAAATGGGAGCTACTGGTTCAGATGTAAGTAGTCAGTAATTCTAAGCAATGATGATGATCTTTGCTCCTTTTTCCTTCTTGGATAATGGTTGGTTTTTCCTACAAGGATGTAACAAAGGAAAAGTGCAACTAACCAGAGTGTGAAGAGGAGCATTTCACCTGCTCTCGCATTTGCAGAGATAAATTGTCCAACTGATCCTGTTTGTACAGAAGTGATCATTGTTGCTTATTTATCAAATGTCAAGAAATAAGTGGAACTGATTATTTCTATCAAGAGGTAAGGAAGGCACCTCCTCACAGCATGGGGGCAGGAATTAAAGGCTCTCTTTCTATTTTCAGGTGAAATGAAGGTCTTCCAATTAAAGGGAGGATGATGAATTTAAGAAAAAAGTCAGCCAGGTAAGACCTGGCCACCGGGAAGAAAAGCATCTTTTACTTCTAGTTCAGAAAAAGGCAAGCAGCCATTTATAGGTTTGAAATTTTAGCCAGGGTAGCTGGCTGTACCTCTAGGAATCAAAGTCTTGGGGTAGAACATTGCTGACAAGTAGATGAGCACTGAAAGGTCTCTAGAAGCTTAATGATCTGGATGCTAAGGAACCTTCTCCATTGATGACTCTTCATAGCTGGTAATGTCTAATAATAAACAATTCTGTCAAACATTCATTGCAGGTTTTTCTAATATGAGATATGAACAGACCAGGTGGTCATTCCTACCAGGGAGAAGTGAGGGTAAGTGGTTGTTCCGGGCAAGGAGGTAAGAAATACCAGTCTCCAAACATCCCTGTGTATACCAAGTGGTGTGGATTTCACTTTCTGGGAGAAGAACTGTGGTGGACTTGACTTGTCAAGAGGAGAGTATGAAAAGCAGATGCAAGACAAAGCAACATGGACTTGCCAGTTGCTCAATCCAGGAATTAGCTGATCCATCCTTTTAAGGAGGTAAGAACTACAATACGCCATTCCCATAATAGTAAATGATTCTGCTCATACTTTCAGGTGGAGGAAATGTAACTGATGAAATCTTCATCTCTAAAGAGCACAAGAAGTTGCTTTACTGAAGAAAGCAATAAAAATGGGAGCTACTGGTTCAGATGTAAGTAGTCAGTAATTCTAAGCAATGATGACGATCTTTGCTCCTTTTTCCTTCTTGGATAATGGTCGGTTTTTCCTACAAGGATGTAACAAAGGAAAAGTGCAACTAACCAGAGTGTGAAGAGGAGCATTTCACCTGCTCTCGCATTTGCAGAGATAAATTGTCCAACTGATTCTGTTTGTACAGAAGTGATCATTGTTGCTTATTTATCAAATGTCAAGAAATAAGTGGAACTGATCATTTCTATCAAGAGGTAAGGAAGGCACCTCCTCACAGCATGGGGGCAGGAATTAAAGGCTCTCTTTCTATTTTCAGGTGAAATGAAGGTCTTCCAATTAAAGGGAGGATGATGAATTTAAGAAAAAAGTCAGCCAGGTAAGACCTGGCCACCGGGAAGAAAAGCATCTTTTACTTCTAGTTCAGAAAAAGGCAAGCAGCCATTTATAGGTTTGAAATTTTAGCCAGGGTAGCTGGCTGTACCTCTAGGAATCAAAGTCTTGGGGTAGAACATTGCTGACAAGTAGGTGAGCACTGAAAGGTCTCTAGAAGCTTAATGATCTGGATGCTAAGGAACCTTCTCCATTGATGACTCTTCATAGCTGGTAATGTCTAATAATAAACAATTCTGTCAAACATTCATTGCAGGTTTTTCTAATATGAGATATGAACAGACCAGGTGGTCATTCCTACCAGGGAGAAGTTAGGGTAAGTGGTTGTTCCAGGCAAGGAGGTAAGAAATACCAGTCTCCATACATCCCTGTGTATACCAAGTGGTGTGGATTTCACTTTCTGGGAGAAGAACTGTGGTGGACTTGACTTGTCAAGAGGAGAGTATGAAAAGCAGATGCAAGACAAAGCAACATGGACTTGCCAGTTGCTCAATCCAGGAATTAGCTGATCCATCCTTTTAAGGAGGTAAGAACTACAATACGCCATTCCCATAATAGTAAATGATTCTGCTCATACTTTCAGGTGGAGGAAATGTAACTGATGAAATCTTCATCTCTAAAGAGCACAAGAAGTTGCTTTACTGAAGAAAGCAATAAAAATGGGAGCTACTGGTTCAGATGTAAGTAGTCAGTAATTCTAAGCAATGACGATGATCTTTGCTCCTTTTTCCTTCCTGGATAATGGTTGGTTTTTCCTACAAGGATGTAACAAAGGAAAAGTGCAACTAACCAGAGTGTGAAGAGGAGCATTTCACCTGCTCTCGCATTTGCAGAGATAAATTGTCCAACTGATTCTGTTTGTACAGAAGTGATCATTGTTGCTTATTTATCAAATGTCAAGAAATAAGTGGAACTGATCATTTCTATCAAGAGGTAAGGAAGGCACCTCCTCACAGCATGGGGGCAGGAATTAAAGGCTCTCTTTCTATTTTCAGGTGAAATGAAGGTCTTCCAATTAAAGGGAGGATGATGAATTTAAGAAAAAAGTCAGCCAGGTAAGACCTGGCCACCGGGAAGAAAAGCATCTTTTACTTCTAGTTTAGAAAAAGGCAAGCAGCCATTTATAGGTTTCAAATTTTAGCCAGGGTAGCTGACTGTACCTCTAGGAATCAAAGTCTTGGGGTAGAACATTGCTGACAAGTAGGTGAGCACTGAAAGGTCTCTAGAAGCTTAATGATCTGGATGCTAAGGAACCTTCTCCATTGATGACTCTTCATAGCTGGTAATGTCTAATAATAAACAATTCTGTCAAACATTCATTGCAGGTTTTTCTAATATGAGATATGAACAGACCAGGTGGTCATTCCTACCAGGGAGAAGTGAGGGTAAGTGGTTGTTCCAGGCAAGGAGGTAAGAAATACCAGTCTCCAAACATCCCTGTGTATACCAAGTGGTGTGGATTTCACTTTCTGGGAGAAGAACTGTGGTGGACTTGACTTGTCAAGAGGAGAGTATGAAAAGCAGATGCAAGACAAAGCAACATGGACTTGCCAGTTGCTCAATCCAGGAATTAGCTGATCCATCCTTTTAAGGAGGTAAGAACTACAATACGCCATTCCCATAATAGTAAATGATTCTGCTCATACTTTCAGGTGGAGGAAATGTAACTGATGAAATCTTCATCTCTAAAGAGCACAAGAAGTTGCTTTACTGAAGAAAGCAATAAAAATGGGAGCTACTGGTTCAGATGTAAGTAGTCAGTAATTCTAAGCAATGATGATGATCTTTGCTCCTTTTTCCTTCTTGGATAATGGTCGGTTTTTCCTACAAGGATGTAACAAAGGAAAAGTGCAACTAACCAGAGTGTGAAGAGGAGCATTTCACCTGCTCTCGCATTTGCAGAGATAGATTGTCCAACTGATCCTGTTTGTACAGAAGTGATCATTGTTGCTTATTTATCAAATGTCAAGAAATAAGTGGAACTGATCATTTCTATCAAGAGGTAAGGAAGGCACCTCCTCACAGCATGGGGGCAGGAATTAAAGGCTCTCTTTCTATTTTCAGGTGAAATGAAGGTCTTCCAATTAAAGGGAGGATGATGAATTTAAGAAAAAAGTCAGCCAGGTAAGACCTGGCCACCGGGAAGAAAAGCATCTTTTACTTCTAGTTCAGAAAAAGGCAAGCAGCCATTTATAGGTTTCAAATTTTAGCCAGGGTAGCTGGCTGTACCTCTAGGAATCAAAGTCTTGCGGTAGAACATTGCTGACAAGTAGGTGAGCACTGAAAGGTCTCTAGAAGCTTAATGATCTGGATGCTAAGGAAGCTTCTCCATTGATGACTCTTCATAGCTGGTAATGTCTAATAATAAACAATTCTGTCAAACATTCTTTGCAGGTTTTTCTAATATGAGATATGAACAGACCAGGTGGTCATTCCTACCAGGGAGAAGTGAGGGTAAGTGGTTGTTCCAGGCAAGGAGGTAAGAAATACCAGTCTCCAAACATCCCTGTGTATACCAAGTGGTGTGGATTTCACTTTCTGGGAGAAGAACTGTGGTGGACTTGACTTGTCAAGAGGAGAGTATGAAAAGCAGATGCAAGACAAAGCAACATGGACTTGCCAGTTGCTCAATCCAGGAATTAGCTGATCCATCCTTTTAAGGAGGTAAGAACTACAATACGCCATTCCCATAATAGTAAATGATTCTGCTCATACTTTCAGGTGGAGGAAATGTAACTGATGAAATCTTCATCTCTAAAGAGCACAAGAAGTTGCTTTACTGAAGAAAGCAATAAAAATGGGAGCTACTGGTTCAGATGTAAGTAGTCAGTAATTCTAAGCAATGATGATGATCTTTGCTCCTTTTTCCTTCCTGGATAATGGTTGGTTTTTCCTACAAGGATGTAACAAAGGAAAAGTGCAACTAACCAGAGTGTGAAGAGGAGCATTTCACCTGCTCTCGCATTTGCAGAGATAGATTGTCCAACTGATCCTGTTTGTACAGAAGTGATCATTGTTGCTTATTTATAAAATGTCAAGAAATAAGTGGAACTGATCATTTCTATCAAGAGGTAAGGAAGGCACCTCCTCACAGCATGGGGGCAGGAATTAAAGGCTCTCTTTCTATTTTCAGGTGAAATGAAGGTCTTCCAATTAAAGGGAGGATGATGAATTTAAGAAAAAAGTCAGCCAGGTAAGACCTGGCCACCGGGAAGAAAAGCATCTTTTACTTCTAGTTCAGAAAAAGGCAAGCAGCCATTTATAGGTTTCAAATTTTAGCCAGGGTAGCTGGCTGTACCTCTAGGAATCAAAGTCTTGCGGTAGAACATTTCTGACAAGTAGGTGAGCACTGAAAGGTCTCTAGAAGCTTAATGATCTGGATGCTAAGGAACCTTCTCCATTGATGACTCTTCATAGCTGGTAATGTCTAATAATAAACAATTCTGTCAAACATTCATTGCAGGTTTTTCTAATATGAGATATGAACAGACCAGGTGGTCATTCCTACCAGGGAGAAGTGAGGGTAAGTGGTTGTTCCGGGCAAGGAGGTAAGAAATACCAGTCTCCAAACAGCCCTGTGTATACCAAGTGGTGTGGATTTCACTTTCTGGGAGAAGAACTGTGGTGGACTTGACTTGTCAAGAGGAGAGTATGAAAAGCAGATGCAAGACAAAGCAACATGGACTTGCCAGTTGCTCAATCCAGGAATTAGCTGATCCATCCTTTTAAGGAGGTAAGAACTACAATACGCCATTCCCATAATAGTAAATGATTCTGCTCATACTTTCAGGTGGAGGAAATGTAACTGATGAAATCTTCATCTCTAAAGAGCACAAGAAGTTGCTTTACTGAAGAAAGCAATAAAAATGGGAGCTACTGGTTCAGATGTAAGTAGTCAGTAATTCTAAGCAATGATGATGATCTTTGCTCCTTTTTCCTTCTTGGATAATGGTTGGTTTTTCCTACAAGGATGTAACAAAGGAAAAGTGCAACTAACCAGAGTGTGAAGAGGAGCATTTTACCTGCTCTCGCATTTGCAGAGATAGATTGTCCAACTGATCCTGTTTGTACAGAAGTGATCATTGTTGCTTATTTATCAAATGTCAAGAAATAAGTGGAACTGATCATTTCTATCAAGAGGTAAGGAAGGCACCTCCTCACAGCATGGGGGCAGGAATTAAAGGCTCTCTTTCTATTTTCAGGTGAAATGAAGGTCTTCAATTAAAGGGAGGATGATGAATTTAAGAAAAAAGTCAGCCAGGTAAGACCTGGCCACAGGGAAGAAAAGCATCTTTTACTTCTAGTTCAGAAAAAGGCAAGCAGGCATTTATAGGTTTGAAATTTTAGCCAGGGTAGCTGGCTGTACCTCTAGGAATCAAAGTCTTGGGGTAGAACATTGCTGACAAGTAGGTGAGCACTGAAAGGTCTCTAGAAGCTTAATGATCTGGATGCTAAGGAACCTTCTCCATTGATGACTCTTCATAGCTGGTAATGTCTAATAATAAACAATTCTGTCAAACATTCATTGCAGGTTTTTCTAATATGAGATATGAACAGACCAGGTGGTCATTCCTACCAGGGAGAAGTGAGGGTAAGTGGTTGTTCCAGGCAAGGAGGTAAGAAATACCAGTCTCCATACATCCCTGTGTATACCAAGTGGTGTGGATTTCACTTTCTGGGAGAAGAACTGTGGTGGACTTGACTTGTCAAGAGGAGAGTATGAAAAGCAGATGCAAGACAAAGCAACATGGACTTGCCAGTTGCTCAATCCAGGAATTAGCTGATCCATCCTTTTAAGGAGGTAAGAACTACAATACGCCATTCCCATAATAGTAAATGATTCTGCTCATACTTTCAGGTGGAGGAAATGTAACTGATGAAATCTTCATCTCTAAAGAGCACAAGAAGTTGCTTTACTGAAGAAAGCAATAAAAATGGGAGCTACTGGTTCAGATGTAAGTAGTCAGTAATTCTAAGCAATGATGATGATCTTTGCTCCTTTTTCCTTCTTGGATAATGGTTGGTTTTTCCTACAAGGATGTAACAAAGGAAAAGTGCAACTAACCAGAGTGTGAAGAGGAGCATTTCACCTGCTCTCGCATTTGCAGAGATAGATTGTCCAACTGATCCTGTTTGTACAGAAGTGATCATTGTTGCTTATTTATCAAATGTCAAGAAATAAGTGGAACTGATCATTTCTATCAAGAGGTAAGGAAGGCACCTCCTCACAGCATGGGGGCAGGAATTAAAGGCTCTCTTTCTATTTTCAGGTGAAATGAAGGTCTTCAATTAAAGGGAGGATGATGAATTTAAGAAAAAAGTCAGCCAGGTAAGACCTGGCCACAGGGAAGAAAAGCATCTTTTACTTCTAGTTCAGAAAAAGGCAAGCAGCCATTTATAGGTTTGAAATTTTAGCCAGGGTAGCTGGCTGTACCTCTAGGAATCAAAGTCTTGGGGTAGAACATTGCTGACAAGTAGGTGAGCACTGAAAGGTCTCTAGAAGCTTAATGATCTGGATGCTAAGGAACCTTCTCCATTGATGACTCTTCATAGCTGGTAATGTCTAATAATAAACAATTCTGTCAAACATTGATTGCAGGTTTTTCTAATATGAGATATGAACAGACCAGGTGGTCATTCCTACCAGGGAGAAGTGAGGGTAAGTGGTTGTTCCAGGCAAGGAGGTAAGAAATACCAGTCTCCATACATCCCTGTGTATACCAAGTGGTGTGGATTTCACTTTCTGGGAGAAGAACTGTGGTGGACTTGACTTGTCAAGAGGAGAGTATGAAAAGCAGATGCAAGACAAAGCAACATGGACTTGCCAGTTGCTCAATCCAGGAATTAGCTGATCCATCCTTTTAAGGAGGTAAGAACTACAATACGCCATTCCCATAATAGTAAATGATTCTGCTCATACTTTCAGGTGGAGGAAATGTAACTGATGAAATCTTCATCTCTAAAGAGCACAAGAAGTTGCTTTACTGAAGAAAGCAATAAAAATGGGAGCTACTGGTTCAGATGTAAGTAGTCAGTAATTCTAAGCAATGATGATGATCTTTGCTCCTTTTTCCTTCTTGGATAATGGTTGGTTTTTCCTACAAGGATGTAACAAAGGAAAAGTGCAACTAACCAGAGTGTGAAGAGGAGCATTTCACCTGCTCTCGCATTTGCAGAGATAGATTGTCCAACTGATCCTGTTTGTACAGAAGTGATCATTGTTGCTTATTTATCAAATGTCAAGAAATAAGTGGAACTGATCATTTCTATCAAGAGGTAAGGAAGGCACCTCCTCACAGCATGGGGGCAGGAATTAAAGGCTCTCTTTCTATTTTCAGGTGAAATGAAGGTCTTCAATTAAAGGGAGGATGATGAATTTAAGAAAAAAGTCAGCCAGGTAAGACCTGGCCACAGGGAAGAAAAGCATCTTTTACTTCTAGTTCAGAAAAAGGCAACCAGCCATTTATAGGTTTCAAATTTTAGCCAGGGTAGCTGGCTGTACCTCTAGGAATCAAAGTCTTGGGGTAGAACATTGCTGACAAGTAGGTGAGCACTGAAAGGTCTCTAAAAGCTTAATGATCTGGATTCTAAGGAACCTTCTCCATTGATGACTCTTCATAGCTGGTAATGTCTAATAATAAACAATTCTGTCAAACATTGATTGCAGGTTTTTCTAATATGAGATATGAACAGACCAGGTGGTCATTCCTACCAGGGAGAAGTGAGGGTAAGTGGTTGTGACGGGCAAGGAAGTAAGAAATACCAGTCTCCAAACATCCCTGTGTATACCAAGTGGTGTGGATTTCACTTTCTGGGAGAAGAACTGTGGTGGACTTGACTTGTCAAGAGGAGAGTATGAAAGGCAGACGCAAGACAAAGCAACATGGACTTGTCAGTTGCTCAATCCAGGAATTAGCTGATTCATCCTTTTAAGGAGGTAAGAACTACAATACGCCATTCCCATAATAGTAAATGATTCTGCTCATACTTTCAGGTGGAGGAAATGTAACTGATGAAATCTTCATCTCTAAAGAGCACAAGAAGTTGCTTTACTGAAGAAAGCAATAAAAATGGGAGCTACTGGTTCAGATGTAAGTAGTCAGTAATTCTAAGCAATGATGATGATCTTTGCTCCTTTTTCCTTCTTGGATAATGGTTGGTTTTTCCTACAAGGATGTAACAAAGGAAAAGTGCAACTAACCAGAGTGTGAAGAGGAGCATTTCACCTGCTCTCGCATTTGCAGAGATAAATTGTCCAACCGATTCTATTTGTACAGAAGTGATCATTGTTGCTTATTTATCGAAAGTCAAGAAATAAGTGGAACTGATCATTTCTATCAAGAGGTAAGGAAGGCACCTCCTCACAGCATGGGGGCAGGAATTAAAGACTCTCTTTCTATTTTCAGATGAAATGAAGATCTTCCTATTAAAGGGAGGACGATAAGAGGCTGCTGAATTTAAGAAAAAAGTCAGCCAGGTAAGACCTGGCCACAGGGAAGAAAAGCATCTTTTACTTCTACTTCAGAAAAAGGCAAGCAGCCATTTATATGCTTCAAGTTTTAGCCAGGGTAGCTGGCTGTACCTCTAGGAATCAAAGTCTTGCGGTAGAACGTTGCTGACAAGTAGGTGAGCATTGAAAGGTCTCTAGAAGCTTAATGATCTGGATGCTAAGGAACCTTCTCCATTGATGACTCTTCATAGCTGGTAATGTCTAATAATAAATAATTCTGTCAAACATTCATTGCAGGTTTTTCTAATATGAGATATGAACAGACTAGGTGGTCATTCCTACCAGGGAGAAGTGAGGGTAAGTGGTTGTCCCGGGCAAGGAGGTAAGAAAAACTCATGGATGTTTGGAGACTGGTATATCAAGTGGTGTGGATTTTACTTCAGGGAGAAGATCTGTGGTGGACCTTACTTGTCATGGGGAGAATATGAAAAGCAGATGCAAGACAAAGCAACTTGGGCTTGCCAGCTGCTCAATCCATTGAGGACTCCAGTGACAAGATGCTGTTATTTCAAGGAGAAACAAAACAAAAAATCTAGTCACATCAAATAGTTCAGCTAGTAACAAATCTGAATCTGAAGTAAGTCAGGAGAACATCACAGACATGGAGGTAAGCATTTAAGTTTCCCTGGTTGTCAAATGAATCTTGTGCTAAAGCAACACTTACAGCCCAAATTAACAGGTCACATCTTATCTCCAGATGGAAGGAAACCAGAGGGCTGTTTTGTTCTAGAAGGGATGAATGCAAATGCAACTTGCTGAACCAGGCATGTCTGTTAGTAAGGAAAAAAGCACGTTTCTTTAACATTCAAGTGGAAATGAATAGATCCTCTTATACTTTCAGATGAGAGAAATGCAGCTGATTTGAATGTTGAGGGTGTGACAACTTCGGGAAGTTCCTAGAAGCTCAGTGATATCTACAGAAAGGAAAGAAGCTAAACTCAGCACTGCTGCCATGAGGTAAGGGACTCCCCTCCTAATGGAGAAATTGATTGATCTGGTTTCCTTTCAGGTGAAAGAAATGCAGCTGATCTGATCTCCTAGGGATTGAGGACTATAAGCAGTCATATGTCTTAGGAAAGGAACACATGTTGCCAGATCTGCAGAGAAAACAAAGTTGCCTTCCTTAACTAGAATGGGAAGATAATCACTTATCAAGTTACAAACCCACAATGCAGCAGCCCATCACTGACTAGGAGGTGAGCGTTTCGGATTCTCTTATTGCCAAATGGAACAGATCATGATGCATCATGTACATTTGTGGGCCTGTAAATCTGATAATAAGCAAATGCTGATCTCTACAGCCACGGCTGTGATTTCCAGGAACTAGTTTGTGAGCTGATGTGTCTTTTCAGAAGAAGAGTTACAGAGGCTCAGTACTGGAGTAGAAGGGAATACGAATGGAGCTGAACAGATCCAACACTTGAAAGGACAATTGGATCTCAAAATATGAAACCATGAAAAAGACCCTTCATTCAATAAAGCAACAGAATTGTCTCAAAGGAGAGGTAAGAGAAGCATTTAAGTCTAACAAATGAGCATACCCTGAGCGCCACAAAATTGCTAATTTATGTTGTGTCAAAGGGTTTGTTACAGCTGACCACACATCTCAAGATCTAAGAGGAGCTGAGTGGGATGGCAGATGTCAGAAGATTCATCTTTCAGGAGGTGATGAACCTGCTTGTCACTTCTGAGTGACATCAGTGGCTTTGGTTTTACTTTCAGATGAAGGAAATACAGCCAGCATGGACAGTATTCATGAAACAATGTTCAAAAGTTGCCTGGGGTCACCTCTTGGGCTAAGGGGAGCCGCTTGTCCCATCTGCTGGGATGTAAGCAAAGAAAAACCACTGGAGGCTGGTTAGTGCTGGGACACAGACAATACCCTGGAGGAGCCTGGGGTACGGTGTGTAATCATAGTGACCAGTGGGTCCTTTCCCCACTGTGGTCCTGGCTCGCATGCACAGGGTGAAACTGATCGCCATGTTTGGGGTCAGGAAGGAATTTTCCTCCAGGGCAGATTGGCCAGAGACCCTGGAGGTTTTTCGCCTTCCTCTGGGGCATCGAGCAGGGACCAGCCCTTTGGGCCATTTAGAAACAGACAGACAATAAAATCCGTCAGAGAACATGTCTCCCTTCGTCTTTTGCCTTTTCTATAAACCTGTCCTGTGCCCCTCTGCCATGCCCATGCTCCCAGCCATGCAGCAGGGCAGAGTCCCTCCCAGGTGAACTGCTCCCCCCCAGTGCCAGCATGACCCCATGTCGCTCTGCCACCCCAGCAGGGCCCCAGCACAGGGAGAACAGCCCACCATCCCAGAGAGGGAAAAGCTGTGTGCGCGGCCCCCCAGCGACGGGGAGGGGAAATGGCCAGGTGCACCGGTCGAGGGGAAAGCAGGAAGCACAGCGGCACTGTTACCATGTTCCTCTCTCAGGATGCCCGAAGGGGCCAGGGCAAGGCCTTTGGTCGGCCACATCCAAGCGCTCTGCCCGGCTGCTCTGGTGGTAAGAGCCCCTCTGGCCAAGCCACCGAGGAGCGGCTCTGAAAGGGGTGGTCAATGACCCCAGAACAACTCTTCCATTGGCATGGTGGGGCCACTGCTTCCTGAGCGCCAGAACTGTCCTCACAGCCTAGCAGTGAATAATAGTCCCCCAGGGCGGGTTCAGCCCTGGCCCCTCTGGAGCAAGGGGCAGCCATCGGCATCCAAGAAGCTCTTACCTTCTTCAGCCAGCATTTCCCAGGAGCTGGGAGCCAGAAGCCTGCTGTCCCCTGCAGTCTGCTCCAGCTGAGCGCTCTTCTCTTTTAACCTCCCCCCAGTCTGGCACCTCTCGGGTGGTGCTGGTTTGGCCCACAAGCGCTCATTTCCCCTGTATTGCCTGGCGGGGGGGTCTGTCGATCTCATTGCAGGCACTCTGGGAAATCAGAACTCCATGATCTGTCCCAGGGGATGGGGAGCACGACCAGGGGACACGGGACAGGGTCAGTTGGGGTTCGTAGCACGCGGCTGGAGGGGATGAGATGAGGGAAAGGGGCCAGCACCATGTTACTTCTGTGTCCACTTCCTGCCCCTCCCCCATCGGCTTCCCAGCAGCACGGAACCCAAACCACAGGGCAATGCTCAAAACGTTGTTGTAGGGTCTCAAACCTCTGTAAACCCAGCCGCCTGAAAGCCATCGGGGCCCGATTCTCCCTGCAGGGAGACAGCCTCTCCCAGGTGAAGTCAATAGGAGTGACTCGTATTTTGGGAAGGCGGTTGCGGGGAGGATGCGATATCCTGCGCAAAGATACCACGTGAACTGTAGGTGGCGCTCACCAACAGCAGTGCAGGAGGGGACCTAAGAGAAGAGGAAAATGGGGAAGGCCGTGGTCTTGGTTTTGCAACAATCTCCTCATTTCAGCTTCTATTTGGCAACATGAACCCAAACCGAGTGTGGGGGGAGGAAGGTCAGATCAGGGATTTATTTGATTGTAACCTCCCCCCCTCCAGATCATGGTGCTCACTTTCTGCATCTCAGGGACTCTGGCAGATGCTTCCTGTCATTTCCTACCCCATTCTCCCTACAGCCAGTTCCTCCTCACAGCCCCTCCCTCTCAGGAATGCCCCCTGCCCCTTATAGCCCCAGGTGCTGCCTGGCCCCCTTCATTGGCCCAACAGGGGTGCAGGACCTACTGCAGTTCCAGGTGCCAGCCACCGAGTGACATACCTTACCCACCCACCCCCTCCACAAAAACCTGCCTTTTCCCTTACTTGTGAGGCCCCCTCTGGACTGCTCTCACCCCCAACCCAAAATAGACTCCATCTATCGTAGTCATATAGCCATATTCCCCAAGTGCCCCACACTCCTTAATGCCTATCTTAGTTTCAGTCGGTCTATAGAATTTCATCTTCTCCAGGGTTTCGAGGTCTCTGCACGCAGTGTCTCTAGCTCTCCCTCAAGCTCCTGACCATCAGGATCAGGCCACCCCTCTCCTCCCCAGTGGCCTGATGTTCTGCAGACAGCTGCTCCTTCTGTCGCTGCACCATCGGTAACTCCATCCTGCAGCCTCCAGTCATTCGAGGGCATCTCCTGTGCTCAGGATAGGGAACCACAAAACAGGTGTCCCATTTCCCCTTCTGCAGAGGATCACTGCTTTCACCTTGGCCCTGGAGGCTGCACCTGGGTCCCCACAGCCCCCCACAGAGCCCTGAGCTGCACCTGGGTCAGGGAAACCCCTTTTCATGAACCCTAAATAAACTTCAAAAATAACAGAACTGGTTATTTAGAGACATTATTTTGGGAAATTCAACTAATGCCCTTTGATTGGGCAGGCACTGCTCCTTCCTGAACATAGCACAGGGAAAGCCCATCACTTCTCTGCCTCTCCCCCCACAAGAGGTACCACCAGCAGCAGCTACAAATGCCATTTGTGCTGCAGAGTCCTCCAGGGTCTCCTCTCCACAGCCTGCTTGTTGCTAAACCTCCGCTTCTGCATGGGCTGTGCCAATAGCTTCAGGAGAGAGTCACCTCACTCTCCCATTGGCCAGCCTTAGAGCCCAGTCAGTTAACCCCTTGCCCCTGATTGCTGCTGGGATGTAACACGGCCACAGGGGAGGGGAGCAGTTTCCAGGTCCAAAGTTGTGACACTTCAGCACATAATGTCACTGGGCATTTAATAGCCGCCTTCTTTGACCACAGGCAGAATTATTGCTGGCAGATCACTGCCTCCCATGACTGACACTGGAACCAGTCTCCTGCATCTTAAGATACTGATAAGTTACTATAGATACATCCTTTTCTCCCATCAGCCTTAACACTTTATCCCTTTCCCAGCCTGTAATTTAGGATTAACTACACTTTCCTACATCACTGGGGCATTGTGAGCTCACTTGAGAAGGGAACAAAATGCGGTTTGTGATCTGGGACAAGGTTTTTCTTGCTTGCATTTCACTCTTGAAATAGCAGATTTTTCCTACCCTGGTTTTGGCACAACACTTTGGAGGACTGAAGAATCAGAATGGGACAGTGTCTGTAACCTCAAAAGGTATTTAGGCCCTGAACTCCTGTTGAAATCACCGGGAATTAGCAGTCTAAATATCTTGGTGGATCTGGTCCAGTGACCTCACAGTAGACCGAGCACCAAGCTGCAAGTGGCCCAGTGCTCAAATGAGGCAGGAGAGAGTGCTGAGCTACAGTGGAGCTAGTCAAACTTTGTTCAAAAATTTCTGAAGAAAGTTAATTTGGAAACAATGTCAGTAAAGTGTTTCATTTAAAAAAAATTGCAGGAGAGCCAAAAAATTCAGTTTTTGAAATCTGAAAAATGAAAAAACAAAAAATATTTCCCTAAAAATCCAAAGACATCACAGAAAGATTCATTTGTTCCTTTCAAAAGTTTGTGGAAGATATTTAACAGTTTCTGACCAGGTCTAGCCCCAAAGTCCCTGTACAATTTTCTTTCAGGCTGTATGCACCAATCCATCCACTGGAACAATCTAACTTATCCAGTTCAGGAGTGTTGTTGTAGCTGTGTGGGTCCCAGGATGAGAGACAGACAAGATGCGTGAGGTAATATCTTTTACTGGACCAAGTTCTGATGGTGGAAGACAAGTTTTCCAGCTTCTTGTGACCTGGAGAGCTCTGTGGAGCTTGAAAAGCAACAAAAGTTGGTTCAATAAGAGATTACCTGCCTCACCCTCCTTGTCTGTGTTTTACGAGTGTCAGTCACCCTGGTACTGGAACTCTGTGGCACTGGTAGCAGAGCTCACAGCTACCAGCCCATGCAATGTGTGTGCCCGGCAGCATGAAACGCAGATGTTATGCAGCTCATTACCACCATCTATTGGTGAAGGGGGGAAAAAGCAGCCAACACCTGCTCCATCAGCTGTTTACCCAGAACTCCGCCGCCCTCTGTCAGCAAACAGGGGAAGTACAGCTCATGAACTCTTCCTAAGTTTTCTACCTGAAACCCTCCATGAGGTTTTGGGTTCTCCCTGGGACTGTACCCGAGCCCCACGTTGGTCAGATAATGGGACTGAACGGAGACTGAGGGGAACAAGGCTCCTACCTGATGGCAAGAACTCCGCTCAGGGGTCCTGTCATCCTCTCCACCGAGGACTTTGCAAAGAGATGGCACTGTGGAGACTTCCCAGCAAGAGGCGGCATTGAGGGGGAATCTTGGCTGAAGCAGAACTAGAGGGAAGTGAACTCTGGTGAAGGACCCCGACAGCACCAGTATAGCTGAGATCACTATAGTGGGGATAGGTAGTGGTGGTGTGGGGGGGGAGGGGCTCACAAGAATTGACAAGACCCTTCCCTGAGGGAAGCCTGGAAGCTGAAAGTTTTTGCTTTGGTTCTCCCCAAACTGAGCTTCCTTGAAATCCCTCTCCAGGGAAGTTCTCACATGCCAGGGCGTGTAGCTGAGATCACAGCTTGACCAGCCCCTCCTTAAGGCAGCTCGGTGGGTCACTGCTCTTCCCAGCAGGGTCTCCATCTATTTTAAAGCAGCCCCACCCCCGTCCACCTGCCCATTCGTGTGGGGATTTGAAGTGAAAATGGGGTCATAGCAGAGTGAGGTCCCAGCGCAGGTGAACCCTGTTAGGAACACTCCCACCAGCCCCCTGCCCTATCACAGGAACGGAAAGCCGTGTGCTAAGGAAGCACAGAGGGGTCACTAGTATTAGCTCCATTTTACAAATGGGAGAATCTGAGGGTATGTCTACACTACGAAATTAGGTCGAATTTATAGAAGCCGATTTTATAGAAATCGGTTGTATACAGCCGATTGTGTGTCCCCACATAAAATGCTCTAAGTGCATGAAGTTGGCGGACCGTGTCCACAGTACCGAGGCTAGCGTCGACTTCCGGAGCGTTGCACTGTGGGTAGCTATCCCACAGTTCCCGCAGTCTCTGCCGCCCATTGGAATTCTGGGTTGAGATCCCAATGCCTGAATGATGAAAAACAGTGTCGCGGGGCTTTCTGGGTACATGTCGTCAGGCACCTCCCCCTCCGTCAGAGCAACGGCAGACAATCGATTCACACCTTTTTACCTGGGTTACCTGTGCAGACAACATACCACGCCAAGCATGGAGCCCGCTCAGCTCAGCTCAGCTCACCGTCACCATATGTCATCTGGGTGCCGGCAGACGTGGTACTGCATTGCTACACAGCAGCAGCTAATTGCCTTTTGGCAGTAGATGGTGCAGTATGACTGGTAGCCCTCATCGGCGACCTGGGTGCTGGCAGACGTGGGGCTGGCAGACATGGGGCTGCATTGCACACAGCAGCAGCCCCTTGCCTTTTGGTAGAAGATGGTATATTACGATTGATATCCGTCGTCGTCGTACTGCAGTGGCTGTCAATCATGGGCACCTGGGCAGACATGCTCAGTCCTATCGAACAGTCTCGACGATGATGGCTATCAGTCGTAGTATGCTATTTTCTGCCAAGCACCCAGAAGATGCCGAGGGCTATCACTCATGCTGCACCGTCGTCTGCCAGCTTAAGATGTAAAAAATAGATTTGTTCTGTATTCATTTGCTTCCCCCTCCCTCCGTGAAATCAATGGCCTGCTAAACCCAGGGTTTTGCGTTCAATCTTTGTGGGGGGCCATTCTGTGTGACAGTTGTTTGTGTTTCTCCCTGATGCACAGCCACCTTTGTTGATTTTAATTCCCTGTACCTGTAAGCCATGTCGTCACTCGCCCCTCCCTCCCTCCGTCCGTCAGATACTAGTTTCGCACCTTTTTTCAGACCAGACACCATAGCACTGGGATCATGGAGCCCACTCAGATCACCGCAGCAATTATGAGCACTGTGAACACCACTCGCATTGTCCTGGAGTATATGGAGAGCCAGGACATTTCTAAGCAAAACCAGGACCAGCCGAGGAGGCGATTGCAGCGCGGCGACAAGAGTGATGAGGAAATTGATATGGACATAGACCTCTCACAAAGTGCAGGCCCCAGCAATGTGCAAATCATGGTGTTACTGAGGCAGGTTCATGCCGTGGAACGCCGATTCTGGGCCTGGGAAACAAGCACAGACTGGTGGGACCGCATCGTGCTGCAGGTGTGGGACGATTCCCACTGGCTGCGAAACTTTCGCATGCTTAAGGGCACTTTCATGGAACTTTGTGACTTGCTTTCCCCTGCCCTGAAGCGCCAGAATACCAGGATGAGAGCAGCCCTCACAGTTGAGAAGTGAGTGGTGACAACCCTGTGGAAGCTTGCAACGCTAGACAGCTACCGGTCAGTCGGGAATCTATTTGGAGTGGGCAAATCTACTGTGGGGGCTGCTGTGATCCAAGTTGCCAGGGCAATGAAAGACCTGGTGCTATCAAGGGTAGTGACTCTGGGAAATGTGCAGGCCATAGTGGATGGCTTTGCTGCAATGGGATTCCCAAACTGTGGTGGGGCCATAGACGGAACCCATATCCCTATCTTGGCACTGGACCACCAAGCCACCGACTACATAAACCGCAAGGGGTACTTTTCAATGCTGCTGCAAGCCCTGGTGGATCACAAGGGACCTTTCACCAACATCAACGTGGGATGGCCGGGAAAGGTACATGATGCTCGCTTCTTCAGGAACTCTGCTCTGTTTCGAAAACTGGAGGAAGGGACTTTCTTCCCGGACCAGAAAATAACCGTTGGGGATGTTGAAATGCCTATCGTTATCCTTGGGGACCCAGCCTACCCCTTAATGCCATGGTTCATGAAGCCGTACACAGGCAGCCTGGACCGTAGTCAGGACCTGTTCAACTACAGGCTGAGCAAGTGCTGAATGGTGGTAGAATGTGCATTTGGACATTTAAAAACGTGCTGGAGCAGCTTACTGACTCGCTCAGACCTCAGCGAAAAGACTATCCCCATTGTTATTGCTGCTTGCTGTGCGCTCCACAATATCTGTGAGAGTAAGGGGGAAGACATTTATGGCGGGGTGGGAGGTTGAGGCACATCGCCTGGCCGCTGATTACGCGCAGCCAGACACCAGGGCGATTAGAAGAGCACAGCAGGGCGCGGTGTGCATCAGAGAAGCTTTGAAATCGAGTTTTGTGACTGGCCAGGCTACGGTGTGAAACTTCTGTTTGTTTCTCCTTGATGAACCCTCTGCCACACCCAGTTCACTCTACTTCCCTGTAAACCAACCATCCCACCCTCCCCTCCCCCCTTCGAGCACTGCTTGCAGAGGCAATAAAGTCATTGTTACTTCACATTCATGTATTCTTTATTAATTCATCACACAATTAGGGGGATAACTGCCAAGGTAGCCTGGGAGGGGTGGGGGAGGAGGGAAGGAAAAGGACACACTGCAGTTTAAAACTTTAACTCTTATTGAAGGCCAGCCTTCTGATGCTCGGGCAATCATCTGGGGTGGAGTGACTGGGTGGCCGGAGGGGGCCCCCCCCCACCGTGTTCTTGGGTGTCTGGGTGAGGAGGCTATGGAACTTGGGGAGAAGGGCTGTTGGTTACACAGGGGCTGTAGCGGCAGTCTCTGCTCCTGCTGCCTTTCCTGCAGCTCAACCATACGCGGGAGCATATCAGTTTGATGCTCCAGCAGCCGGAGCATTGCCTCTTGCCGTCTGTCTGCAAGCTGACGCCACCTATCATCTTCAGCCCGCCACTTGCTCTGTTCATCCCGCGATTCAGCCCGCCACCTCTCCTCTCGTTCATACTGAGCTTTTCTGTAGTCTGACATTGACTGCCTCCACGCATTCTGCTGTGCTCTGTCAGCGTGGGAGGACATCTGGAGCTCCGAGAACATATCATCCCGAGTCCGCCATTTTCTCCTTCTAATCTTCACTAGCCTCTGTGAAGGAGAAACATTTGCAGCTGGTGGAGGAGAAGGGAGAGGTGGTTAAAAGAGACATTTTAGAGAACAATGGGTACGGTCTTTCATGTTAAATTTTGCTGTTCACATTACACAGCACATATGCTTTCGTTACAAGGTCGCATTTTTCCTCTTATATTGAGGGCCTGCCGGTTTGGTGTGAGAGATCACTCACGCAGTGCCAGGCAACAGATTTCGGCTTGCAGGCAGCCATGGTAAGCCACAGTCTTGGCTTTTTTAACCTTCTTAACATGTGGGAATGGTTTCAAACTGTAGCGCCCTCATTTCCCATACCAAGCACCCGTTGGGTTGGCCATTTAAAATGGTTTTGCAATGTAAAAGGAGGGGCTGCGGTTTCTGGGTTAACATGCAGCACTAACCCCCCTCCTCTCCCCACACCCAATTCTCTAGGATGATCACTTCACCCCTCCCCCCCACCGCGTGGCTAACAGCGGGGAACATTTCTGTTCAGCTGAGCAGGAACGGGCACCTCTGAATGTCCCCTTAATAAAATCACCCCATTTCAACCAGGTGACCGTGAATGATATCACTCTTCTGAGGATAACAGAGAGCGATAAGGAATGGATGTTGTCTGCATGCCAGCAAACACCGGGACCATACGCTGCCATGCAATGATTCCAGACTATGTGCTACTGGCCTGGCGTGGTAAAGTGTCCTACCATGGCGGATGGGATAAGGCAGTCCTCCCCACAAACCTTTTGCAAAGGCTTTGGGAGTACATGAAGGAGAGCTTTCTGGAGATGTCCCTGGAGGATTTCTTCTCCATCCCCATACACATTAACAGACTTTTCCAGTAGCTGTACTGGCCGCGATTGCCAGGGCAAATTAATCATTAAGCACGCTTGCTTTTAAACCATGTGTAATATTTACAAAGGTACACTCACCAGAGGTCCCCTGTGTGCCCTCAGGGTCTGGGAGCACGCCTTGGGTGAGTTCGGGGGTTACTGGCTCCAGGTCCAGGGTGATAAACATATCCTGGCTGTTGGGGAAACCGGTTTCTCTGCTTCCTTGCTGCTGTGAGCTATCTACATTATCTTCATCCTCCTCTTCCTCGTTCCCCGAACCCTCTTCCCTGTCTGTTTCTCCAGTGATGGAGTCATAGCACACGGTTGGGGTAGTGGTGGCTGCACCTCCTAGCATGGCATGCAGCTCCGCGTAGAAACGGCATGTTTGTGGCTCTGCCCCGGACCTTCCGTTTGCCTCTCTGGCTTTGTGGTAGGCTTGCCTTAGCTCCTTAATTTTTACACGGCACTGCTGTGAATGGCCTGTTAGGGCCTCTGTCCTTCATGGCCTTGGAGACCTTTTCTAATATTTTGCCATTTCGCTTACTGCTACAGAGTTCAGCTAGCACTGATTCATCTCCCCATATGGCAAGCAGATCCCGTACCTCCCGTTCGGTCCACGCTGGAGCTCTTTTGCGATCCTGGGACTCCATCACGGTTACCTGTGCTGATGAGCTCTGCGTGGTCACCTGTGCTCTCCACGCTGGGCAAACAGGAAATGAAATTCAAACGTTCGCGGGTCTTTTCCTGTCTACCTGGTCAGTGCATCTGAGTTGAGAGTGCTGTCCAGAGCGGTCACAATGAAGCACTGTGGGATAGCTCCCAGAGGCCAATAACGTTGAATTCCGTCCACACTACCCCAATTCCGACCCTCTAAGGCCGATTTTATCGCTAATCCCCTCGTCGAAGGTGGAGTAAAGAAACCGGTTTAAAGGGCCCCTTAAGTCGAAAGAAAGGGCTTTGTCGTGTGAATGTGTCCAGGCTTAATTCGATTTAACGCTGCTAAAGTCGACCTAAACTCCTAGTGTAGACCAGGCCTTAGACACAGAAAGGAGAAGTGACTTGCCCAAAGCCACAAAGGGAGTCTAGCAGAGAGCCAGGAACGGGATCCCGGAGTCCTAACCATTAGATACCCTGCCTCCCTTGATTCTTGTCCTGACGTCAGCCACCTGTTGAGACCTGGGAGTTCAGAGGGGAGCCTCCTGCCCCAGAGCTACCATGTCCCAAGAAATAATGACTCAATACTGGGATGGCAGCAGCTTGTCCCCCAATATTGCACCACAGGAGATACACCAGTGGAATGACAGCAACACACTCTGGTCCCAGGGAGAAGCAGCACTGGTGAGCCTGAGAAACCCAGGTTAGCTACACTCAGAAACCGCATTGGCATGTGCAGGGGCAGGCGTGTGACAGCAAAGCAAAGGTGGAGCCACCACGGGGAATGGGAAGAAGGTCTCTGAGCAGAACAGCCACCTCCTGTCCTTTGCTCCACAGCCCTAGGATTGGCCCAGTTGGTGACTTCAGACAGCACTGAACACTGCCACTGTATCTGTGTCAGCTTAGCAGGCAGAGGCCCCAGCTGCGGTCAGCCCTTGTTGTGTGGGCAAAGGACAGATGACAGCCTTGCAGGTCCTTAACACCACAGGCTGCAAGTGAAACTGACTAAAACCATTGTTCTGAGTTCATTCTGCAGCCAGCTGTGACAGATGCAGCCACTGGAGCTAGTGTTGGTCCTCCCCATGAATGGGTAGGAGCTCAAACTGGACAAAGTGAGATACAATAGGGAACTTTGCAGTGGAATAGCTGGTGCTCTCGTTAAACCCCAAACTCTGGCAGTCCTGCAATGACGTGAGAATCTCAGCCACGACTTAAAAAGAGAAGAAATTTTCACACAGATAGGGATCAGTGAGCTGCGGGAGGGGGAAGCTTGCAGAGAATCGGCCCAGGCTACGCGTGGCGTTGGCCAGCGCTTTGTCCCGCACAAAGCCCACGTCCATCCCCAGTTTGGCAAACAGCTCTGAGGGCTGGGAACCGCCCCCAGCCGGGATGCGTCCGTGTCAGCACCGGGCCCCTGCCCCACTTGCCTTTCTGGAAGGCACACACGCTGTCCTTGTGCTGGCAGGTCAGGACGATGACGGTCCACTCCACCCCTCTCGGCGCCATCCAGGTGCACTGGACGTCTCTGCCTGGCACCCGCCGCTAGCTCTGTACAAGGGACGCAAAGGCTGCAGCACTTGCCCATCACCGACCCACCCCTCACGAGGCACCGGCACCCCCAGGATGGGGCCCTTGTGTAACAGGCTCAGGGCCTGGCTGTGATCGGGGACCCCTCTGTGCTGTGCGGCTGGTGAGCGAGGGCTGCGTGAGGCTGGCGAGTTGCAGCCACACAGGGCTAAGTTCAGTTCCCAACAGCGTTAGCCAGATAAACCTTATCCGAGGAGGAGACGTCAAAGTCCCCGGCTGGCGCAGCAGCCTTGATGCAACAGGGCTGCACAGGGGAGGCCGTTCTACACACAGCTGGTCTCACAGAATGGTGCCCCCAGCTGGACACTTTGTGACTGGCTCCGCTGGGGGCTCAGGAGGGTTACGATCTGAGCAGAAACTGGGGCAGGAGCTTTAAATCATAGAATCATAGAATCTCAGGGTTGGAAGGGACCTCAGGAGGTCATCTAGTCCCACCTCCTGCTCAAGGCAGGACCAATCCTCAACTAAATCATCCCAGCCAGGGCTTTGTCAAGCCTGACCTTAAAAACCTCTAAGGTAGGAGATTCTATCACCTCCCTAGGTAACCCATTCTAGGGCTTCACCACCCTCCTAGTGAAAAAGTTTTTCCTAATATCCAACCTAAACCTCCCCCACTGCAACTTGAGACCATTACTCCTTGTTCTGTCATCTGCTACCACTAGATCCATCCTCTTTGGAACCCCCTTTCAGGTAGCTGAAAGCAGCTATCGAATCCCCCCTCATTCTTCTCTTCTGCAGACTAAACAATCCCAGTAGCTGTGCCTCCAGCCCAGTTCTCATCCACCAGCTCCTCTCTGAATGGACGCAGTGGCCTGGACAATGGATGTTCTTATCTAGGCTGCAAAAGTGACCATCGTTGGCGGCGGATACATCTGAACCAGTGCGGGACTAAGCTTAGCTGTGAGCACAGCCAAAGACACTGGATAAAACCTGTTCTGAGGCTGCAAGTGTCTGTCCAAACTGCAACTCAGGCTCAGATCCAATGTGAGCCCAGCTTCCCATCCTGCCCACACACCGATTGGTCTGACTCAGCTCAGCAAACACGCAGGACCCAGGTCCTAGGACCTTCTAAGGAGGGGGGTCAGAGCCCAAGTTCTCCAAGCCCTTTCATGCTGCCGTGTGGATGCAGCTCACACCGCAGACCCAAGACAGGTCTGCGTAGCGCTGTATGGACGTG
Source organism: Chrysemys picta bellii (assembly GCF_011386835.1). Classification (NCBI taxonomy): domain Eukaryota; kingdom Metazoa; phylum Chordata; order Testudines; family Emydidae; genus Chrysemys; species Chrysemys picta. The sequence continues at coordinate 4,212,235 of NC_088804.1, read as the reverse complement.
TTAGCACCGCTGGGAACTGTAAACCCAGGTTTACAATGCAGTGTGGATGCTTAAGTGCGGGGTTGGCAATGCCAAGTCCACAAGCCTGGATCCTACAGACCTGGGTTTACAATGCAGTGTAGACGCACCCTGAGGATCTCTTTGGGGCAGGCAGGAAAACTCACCCGCTGACTGGAGAACAGGAGCAAACTGCAGGCAGGAGGGGAAAACTGCCAATTCCAAGCTGTCATTATTTTAGCTCTATCAATGGATTTGCTTGTAAATTCTAGAAATTTGCTGTACATTCGGGAAGGAGACGCTGTGTTCTTCATACAGAACAAGCCCGGCTTTAAGCGCCAACCTTAACTATGCTCTCTAATGTGCCTCCTTCCACTGGGGGCAAGTGAAAACTCCCAGGGAGCATGCAATGGCACCTAACGTCAGGAATCAGAAACGCTGCAGTCTGGTCTCACTGCAGCTCCCACCTGCTTGATGGGCTCTGCTTAGTGCCCTGAGCAGTCACATGCGAAGACCTGCTTGTCCACTCACATAAGTTGACTATGCCGGAAGAGTTAAAACTGGACAACCCCTAGTGTGGACGCAGTTAGACCAGTACGTGCGCTTATGGCAGCAGAGCTATTCCCGTTTGGGAAGGGGAATGAGATATGCTGGTATAAGGCACCTTGGTGCTATTATAATGGTGTCCACACTTGGGCCAGTGACAGTATAGCCACGTCGGTTAAAAAAACTGGACTACTTATAAGAATCTGTGTGCAAATCAGGTGTAATGGGGTGTACTGGCCCTTTAAGGCGAGAGGGGGAAATCTGGGAGGCCACGCTACTCTGTTCCAGGGGTTTAGGAACAGACAAGTTTCTAGGGAATGGCAGAGGCAGGTGCTGGGAGAAAGGAAGTGATCCCTGGGAAATGCCAGGCTACTGTTTCTTTAAGGGCCTGGAAACAGGAGTCTTGGAGTGTAGGGAGGGGCAGGGCTCCCCTCCGTCTCAGCCAATCAAGATGAGCTTGGGGAAAGTGGTCAGTATATACGCTGCCTCTTCCCTTGCAATGGGGAAGATGTTAGCAGGGCAAGGTCTGCTGACCTCTCCCAACCCAGGGGAAAGGACCGAGGGGTGACCTGGCCTCCATGCCAGGGATAAAGGCTGTGCCCCAGCAGAGATGCTTGAGAGGAAAAGACTTCTGTCAGGAGCGGTTTTTGGTCCAAGTTCTGTTCGAGTTCTGTTGAAAGACTTTGTTGCCAGCGTCGGGGAACCTGCTGAGGGCAACTTAATGGGGCCAGCTGGGAGGAGCTGCCTTAAAGAGCTGCAGCCTGCTCCACTGGGTATCACCCAAACCACTGGCACTGAAAGTGTTGCAAGTGGCTTTTTTCTGCTCTTTATCTTGTCTGTCTAGACTGTGAGCTCTTTGGGGCACACACTGCTTCTCTGTGTTTGTACCGCACCTAGCACAGTGGGCCCTGACGACTGCAGCCTCACGACAGGGGGACCCAGCTTTTGCCCAGCCCAGGGCCACACTGGCAGCTTGCCAGGGAGTCCGCTGATGAAGCAGACTGCCCCAGCTCTCATCAAGAATATGGGTCACACTTGGGACAAGATGGGACGTTGCCTATTGGGATGTGCAGGCTCCAGCGGCTTGGTTCCAGGCTGGGACGGGCAGTCTCCATGGGCCAGCTACGAGGTGTAGAATTGCATACTGGGATATTTAGTCCCCAGTGGCTGGCTGCTTGACGCAAAATGTAGCATGGGTATGTGTGGGCATGTGACCCCGAACCCCACTTTGCTATTGAAGAGAAGGGCAACCACAAGCTACAGCACAGAATTCCATCCAGCCCACAGCCTGCATTTCCGCTATCCCCGTGTTACAGGCTATTGAGACCCTAAGATGCTGCAGTGAAACTAGGAAATCTGTCCATCCGCCTGGCCTGCAAATGCCATCTCAAGGCAGGACAGATAATGTCTTATCCTTGCAGCTTCCAGGAAAAACCCTCTTTCCTACAGAGCCCCTATGAATGCCAGACACCAATCGAAAGCTCCTAATCGCTGCTGCTCAAAAGTGGTTTTGCTTCTTCCTGGTGACCAACACCACATCTATCCTGTGGCTTACTCGCCAGGAACAGGCTCTGCAATGTACATGAGTGCACATTCCCTTGGTCAAAGCATAGACAGCAGAAAGTGGTGGAGGAGTTTTGGCCGATTCCTTTTTGGGGGAACCAGATGGCATCTGACTCTCTTGCAATAACCGAGGACGGTTAAAAAGCTGCAGCGGTGCAGATGCGCTGTAGCACTTAGTGAAGACGCTACCTATGTTGAGGGGAGAGCATCTCCCATGGGCGAAGGTGCTCCACCTCCCCGAGAGGCGGCAGCTGTGACAACAGGAGAAGCGTCCCATCGACGGAGCGCTGTCTATACTAGGTCAGTATAACTGCGTCACTCCGGGATGTGGATTTTTTCATATCCCTGAGCGATGTAGTTAGACCAGTGTCAGCTACAGACACCTAGCTACGTATTTACAGAGTCCCATCTGCCATACAAGCTAGGTGCTGGAGACCAGGGTCAAATAGTGTCAGCATGATCATACCTCTTAAATTAGAGCTGCGGCGGCAAACGGCACAACAAAGACACTAGCCACTAAAATGCAGACATAGGACTTGTTTACAGTGCTGTTGTAGCTGTGAGGATTTGAGTCAGACGAGGTAGGTGAGGTAACATCTTTTTTTTGGACCAACTTCTGTAAGGTGGAAGGAACAAGCTTTTGAGCTACACCGACATGAAGAAGAGCTCTGTGTAGCTTGAAAACGTATACCTTCCACCAACAGAAGTTGGTCCAATAAAAGACAAAAGGCTTGATAATTGCAACTGGCACCTAATTTGCAGATTATGCCCCATTATGCAACAGTAGTACAGTAGAACCTCAGAATTATGAACTGACCGCTCAACCACACGCCTCATTTGGAACCAGAAAATGCAATCAGGCAGCAGAGACAAAAACAAAAAGGCAAATGTAGTACTGTACTGTGTTAAATGTAAACTACTGAATAAATCAAGGGAAAGTTTAAAAAAAAAAGATTTGACAAAGAAAGGAAACTGTTTCTGTGCTTGTTGCATTTAAATGAAGATAGTTAAGATAGCAAAGTTTCAAAGTTGTATGAAGTCAATGTTCAGCTGCAAACTTTTGAAAGAACCACCATAACGTTTTGTTACGAACATTTCAGAGTTCTGAATAGCCTCCATTCCAGAGGTGTTCGTAACTCTGAGGACAGGTTCTTAGCTAGTAATTATTTAGCAAAGACAGATCACGATATGAGACAGATCAGGAACTTTCAATTGGTGTTTGGCATTCACAAAGCATACTGAGGATCTGTTGGCTCTGTTCAGTTCCCTAGGTGTACGTCCAAAAGGATTTCTCTCCAAAGCCAAGGAGTTTTCTTGGAAAACCCAGGTGGTTTGCAGAATTCAGAAGGCTCAGAAATCAAATTTAATCTTATACTATCTTGGAAATGCTTGTACTGCACATTGTGTCTGTAGTGTATTGTGCAAGCACAAGATTTAATTTGTTTCTACACAGACTCATAGACTGTATAGCCAGAAGGGGCCGTCATGATCATCTAGTCCGACCTCCTGCACATTGCAGGCCCCAGAGCCTCATCCACCCACTCCTGTAATAGATCCCTAACCTCTGGCTGAGTTATTGATGTCCTCAAATCTTGATTTAAAGACTTCAAGTTACAGAGAAGCCGCCATTTACTCTAGTTCAAACCAGCAAGTGACCCGTGACCCACTCTGCAGAGGAAGGAAAAACCATCAGGGTCTCTGCCAATCTGACCTGGGGAAAAATTCCTTTCTCACCCCAAATATGGTGATCAGTTGGAGCCTGAGTATGTGGGTGAGACCCTCCAGCCAGACACCTGGGAAAGAATTATCTGTAGCAACTCAGAGCCTTCCCTGTCTAGTGCCCCATCACCAGCCTTTGGAGATATTTGCTACTAGCAGTAACAGACAGGCCACATACCATTGTAAGCAACCTCATCGTATCATCCCCTCCAGAAACAAGCTTATCTACAGAAGAGGATAGACACCTCAAATGTATCCTCTCCTAAGAAACCACCAGGCTTTATTGTGTCTCCACTTTCTAGACACAGAAACACTCAAACCTCCTGTGAAAAATCTGGGTCATCTAGCCCAATGGGAAATTACTTGTTCTAAGAAGTATTATAATCAGAAATACCACTAGAGGCGCTCCAAACACTACGTGCACATACCAGTACATTGCAATAGTCACTGCCAACTTTCCCTGAATGGAAGCAAAGAAATACAGGACTAAAAGAGGGAAGAAAACCATTGAATTATAAGGGGACAAAGTCCAGAATATTTCACCTGCCCCAACAAAGTAATCCAAGAAAGTCCAGACCCAACTGGTGCTATATAAGTAAGATACAGGTTGTTAGCACCCCGGATGCTGGCCCAATGCTCAAAAGCACTGGATCTCACAGAGCGATGCACAAAATGCATGCCAGTGCACCACCAGTGAAGCGTAAGTGCCTCCCCTTCCTCCAGTGTACCTCTAGATGGTTTTGGCCAGCACGTGGCACTGCAATACCTCGCAAATCAACAACCTATGAAGAAACGTGCCTGGGAGAAATCCAACGCACATTGGCTGGCAGATCAAGGGTGAAAGCAGCACATTTCAGACCACCCGAGAAGCTCAGCAACTCATGCTCAGGTCTCCAGGCACCGTCTCTGTCCCTTATTCGCTCATCTGGAGGGACAGCTTCCTCCCACTCACGGTCCCACCAGAGCAGGCAGTGGCACTGGTGAAGGCACCATTAGATGAGCAAGACACAAGGCAGCCAGAAGACTCATTCTGTAGCCGCCTCCTCAGCCAGACATGATGGCAGCAGCTTCCTCTAGAGCAGAGGTCCCCAAACTGTGGGGTGCACCCCCCATGGGGGTGTGGAGGAATGTTCAGGGGGGCACAGTGAGCCCAGGCCAGCTCCTACAGGGGGCAAGGAGGGAGCGCCACCCAGCCCTGCCCCAGCCACGGCTCCTGGCCCCATGCCTGGCCTCGGCGTGGCTCTGCATCCGGACGAGGGCCCAGCTGTGGCTCCGCTCCCGCCCCCACCCTTGGCCCCTGGCTGTGGCTCTGCTCCCTGCCCCAGAGCCATCCCCAGCTGCGGCCCAGGCCTTGGCGCCCGTACCCCTGTCCATGCCCCCCCCAAGCCGCACCCTGCTCCCAGCCCCGGATCCAGGGGAGGGAGGAAACATGGACGGGGTAAGGGGGGACGTGACCCTCAAAAGTTGGGGGCCATTCCCCTACTCCATTGTCTCTGGTCTTGGGCCCCCCCTGCCGTCAGAAGTTGCTTTTTCACAGCCACACCCCCCGGTAAATGTTAATATTCTCCGTTTCCATAGCGGGTCTCAACGTGCTCAGCGCCACAACACCCCCGTCTGACAGACCGAGAAACGGAGAGAGGGGGCGTGACCACCCAAGGACACACAGAGAGGGAGCATCAGAGCTGAGAGTAGAACCATGGACTCCTCAATGCTCCTCTCCACCCACTAGACCCTACTGCCACCCAGCTACAAGCGCCTGCTTCAAACCCTGCCTCTCTCCTGCAGGCATTTACTATCATTTCACGCCTCTCCTGGCTCCACCTCCTGTCATGTCCCCTGGCTGACCACTGACCTGTCTTGTGAGACGCTGGCGTGAATGAGACGTTCCAAAATTGTAACCAATGGGAGAAGCGTATCACTAACAGTCCCTCAACGTCAGGCAGGTGCCATCCGCCATAAACACAGAGGGTGAACTCCTGGGCCCCCGACATCAATGGAAAGGTTCCCATTGACTAGGAGTACAGAGGGGTATAAACAACATCCAGCCCTGAGCAGCCGGGGAGAGGGAGGGGTCAGCTTGTGATTCCATATGCAGTTTTCTCCAGCCGATCCATTAGCAATCAGAAAGAAATGCCCCAAAGGAGCCCTCCCCTGCCCAGAAGCTGGTGAGAGAACAAAGGCCAAGTTCACATTCCCACCAGTGAGTCTGTCCTCGGATCTACCAGGAGTCCACAAGCACATCAGCAAACCCGGGGATAAAGCAGAACCATTTGATCTCATTTCTGTGGACTTTCCAATAGCCTTCAGCGGTGCCCCTGGAGCAGGGCTTCTGCTTCCAGGGAACAAACCCTGTGTTGCATTTCAGAATGGATCTGAACAAGAACAGCCACAGAAAGATCATGCTGAAAATAGCTCGCAGGGGACAGCAGGGCTGGTAGAACCTAGAGACCCACCCATCGCTGCTGCGAATTCCTCTGCAGGGCACAGGGCTTCGGAGGAGGCTTGGTTTTGGTGTAATTTAACGGAAAGTGCTTGGAAATGCTCCTCAAACAGGGTTTTCACTCCTAATAAATGGGATTTAACGTATCACAAAATAAGCCCTGAGAATCTAGGGACCGACTGGCTAGGCAGCAGTTCTGCAGAAAAGGACCTAGGGGTTACAGTGGACGAGAAGCTGGATATGAGTCAACAGTGTGCCCTTGTTGCCAAGAAGCTAACGGCATTTTGGGCTGTATAAGTAGGGGCATTGCCAGCAGATTGAGGGACGTGATCATTCCCCTCTATTCGGCACAGGTGAGGCCTCATCTGGAGTACTGTGTCCAGTTTTGAGCCCCACACTACAAGAAGGATGTGGACAAACTGGAAAGAGTCCAGCGGAGGGCAACAAAAACAATTAGGGGGCTGGAGCACATGACTTATGAGGAGAGGCTGAGGGAACTGGAATTGTTTAGCCTGCAGAAGAGAAGAATGAGGGGGGATTTGATAGCTGCTTTCAACTACCTGAAAGGGGGGATCCAAAGAGGATGGATCTAGACTGTTCTCAGTGGTACCAGATGACAGAACAAGGAGCAATGGTCTCAAGTTGCAGTGGGGGAGGTCTAGGTTGGGTATTAGGAAACACTATTTCACTAGGAGGGTGGTGAAGCACTGGAATGGGTTACCTAGGGAGGTGGTGGAATCTCCATCCTTAGAGGTTTTTAAGGTCAGGCTTGACAAAGCCCTGGGTGGGATGATTTAGTTGGGGATTGGTCCTGTTTTGAGCAGGAGGTGGGACTAGATGACCTCCTGAGGTCCCTTCCAACCCTGATATTCTATGATCAGTGGGAAAAACCCACTCAATAGAAACACTCTTGCTGCAAAGAGTGTCCAGAGTCTAACTAAACAACACATGATGAATGTCGATAGGTTACTGCTCCCAGGAAATGGAAGGGAGGGTGTGTTTGTGCATATCATAGTTACCTGCCCTGCAATGTAAGGGGCGCAGAGAATGCTGCCTCTACGTCCCTATGCACACGACAGGAACATCTGTCATATGTCAGCACGTATGTGCACGGGAGCGGCACCTCTGGGCCTGCATGTGGGCAGGAAGCAGCAGCTCCTGCTCCCCCTCCACACACCCACACACCCCCCAGCATGAGGCTGTGTGTAGGGAACACCTGCTGTACCCTTGCGTGCCTGGGATGCAGCTGCCTCTCAGTTCGAGGGGGTCACCTCGCCAGGTGCACCTGCCCGCTCGTGCGGATCAGAGGCCCGCCCAGGTTGCTGTAGAGCCGGTCTCTCCGAGCCAGATTCACCACTGCCCCCTGGTCCTTGCTGGGAGAGCCCCTGGCTGGCCCAACGCAGTACCCGCCCCCGGCAGAGGGGGGCAGCCCAGCTGCTCTCCCGCGCCCCAGCTGCCGGCCGGCCCCGGGGCAGCTCCCCCCAGCTACGGGGAGGCGCAAACGCCACGTCGCTTCCTGCGGAGCTGGGCTCCAGCGCGGCTGCGAATTGAGCCCCCGGCCGGGTGTCACGCGGGCCCTGCCCCAGCGCCGAAGGGAACATTGCTCGGGCCCCGGCGGCGGGGAAGGGAGCGGCCTGCGCCCGGGGGCGGCACCGACGTGCCCGGGGGGCTGGGCTGGACTTACCCGCGGCCGCAGGACGGGGCTTCCCGCAGCTGCCCCTTTACCTCAGCCCCTTCCCCGCCGGCCGCGCCCCGTGCTGCATGCTGGGAGGTGTAGTTCGTTAGCCGGGCCCAGGCTAAAGGAGGCGCCTCCGCCCCGGGTTCCAGAGTGGGCCCGCGCCACGCAGGGCTAAACTACATGTCCCAGGGTGCATTGCGCCCCCAGCCCGCGGGCTTTGGCCCATGTCCCGTTCACCTGGGGCCGAGAGACTCCTGTGCCACCTGCCCGCTGGCTCCAGCTCTGTGACCTGCTCCGGCTGGGCCTGTGCAGCCGGTAAGGGGGAGGAACCATCAGAGCCATCCGCTTGGCCGCAGCGAGCTTTGCAGGGCCGAGAGGATGCAGCCCGGGACAGCCACAATAAATCTGTAAAAAGCTACAAAGAGCCCTGTGGCACCTAGGCCGTGGCTACACTTGCGAGTTACAGGCTGTAAAGCCGCCCCCAGCGCTGTAACTCGCTCCCCGTCCACACTGCCAAGGCATTTGCAGCGCGGTATCTCCGTGGTTGCAGCGCTGCATGTACTCCACCTCCCCGAGAGGAATAGCGAGTGCAGCGCTGCAGCGCCAGTGTGTCTGCCCAATGCGCTGTGACTGGCCTCCAGAAGTATTCGGCAGTATCCCACAATGCCTGTTCTAGCCACTCTGGTCATCAGTTCAAACTCTACTGCCCTGGCCTCAGGTAACCAACCATGTGACCCACCCTTTACATTCCCCAGGAATTTTAAAAATCCCCTTCCTGTTTGCTCAGCCGGCGTGGCGTGGAGTGCTATCAGCAAATCTTTCTAGGTGACCATGCCTCCACGCGCCAAGCGAGCCCCAGCATGGAGCAATGGCGAGTTGCTGGACCTCATCAGTGTTTGGGGGGAGGAAGCTGTCCAGTCCCAGCTGCGCTCCAGCCGTAGGAATTACGATACCTACAATACAGGCAGGTGGCACACACTATCAAAGGACATGATGGAAAGGGTCCATGACCGGGACACCCTGCAGTGCAGGATTAAAGTGAAGGAGCTGCGGAGTGCCTACCGCAAAGCCTGCGACGCAAACGGCCGCTCGGGTGCTCCCCCCGCGACCTGCCGATTCTACAAAGAGCTGGATGCGATACTTGGGGTTAACCCCACCTCCACTCCAAGCACCACCATGGACACTTCAGAGCCAGGGTCGGGGGGGAGGAGGAGGAGGAAAACGGGAGTGATGGTGGTGGGCTGGATGGAGACACCCCAGAATCCTTGGAGCCTTGCAGCCAGGAGCTCTTCTCAAGCCAGGAGGAAGGTAGCCAGTTGCAGCGGTCGGAACTTGGTGGAGGACAAACAGAAGAGCAGGTTCCCGGTAAGCGTTTTTTTTTTCGGGAAGGAATTTTTTTGGTGCGGGCTCTTTGGGAGAGGAGGGTTAGGCATGCATGCCTAGATGCGGAATAGTGCATTGATGTGGTTTATTACATCGCGGTAATTGGCCTCGGTAATCTCCTCGAATGTCTCATCCAGAACGTGTGCAATGCGCTTGTGCAGGTTTATCGGGAGAGCCATCGTGGTCCTTGTCCCAGCCAGGCTAACATGTCCGCGCCACTGTGCCGCGAGGGGCGGGGGGACCATTGCTGCACACAGGCAAGCTGCATATGGGCCAGGGCGGAAGCCACATTGCAGTAGAAGACTCTCCCTTGTTTCCCAGGTCACCCTCAGTAGCGAGATATCGTCCAGGACGAACTCCTGTGGAAAATGTTGGGACAGTGTTCAGTGTAGGTGCCCCCTGAAGCTGTTGGCTCTCCCCAAGGCACAGAAACCCAGAGAAAAAAGAACAGGAGTACTTGTGGCACCTTAGAGACTAACAAATTTATTAGAGCATAAGCTTTCGTGGACTACAGCCCACTTCTTCGGATGCATATAGAATGGAACATATATTGAGGAGATATATATACACACATACAGAGAGCATAAACAGGTGGGAGTTGTCTTACCAACTCTGAGAGGCCAATTAATTATGTATGTGTGTATATATATCTCCTCAATATATGTTCCATTCTATATGCATCCGAAGAAGTGGGCTGTAGTCCACGAAAGCTTATGCTCTAATAAATTTGTTAGTCTCTAAGGTGCCACAAGTACTCCTGTTCTTCTTTTTGCGGATACAGACTAACACGGCTGCTACTCAGAAACCCAGAGGACAGTGCAGCCCTGAAACAATCAGTCTCCCTTACTCACCATTTTGAGGCTCCCGTGGGATATGTGTGCTCTGTTTCGGACGGGAAAATTATGCTATTGTGTAGACCCTGTGTGTTTTCTACTCCTTAAGTGCGGGGGGAATCATTACTCTGTCTGGTATAAACAATGCTGCCTCTGTTAAATGTTGCATTTTGCCTATACAGCAGCATCAACCTTGAGACCTCAGCCGTCCCTCTTATCGCCCGCTCAGAGACTGCAAAGACTCAGGAAGAGACCACGAAAAAGCAAAGAAGACATGCTGCAAGAAGTGATGCGTCAATCTATTAAAGAGAATGAGAAAGCACAGAACTGGAGGGAGAGAGAAAGCAGGATCCGCCAGGAAAACGCAGCGGCAAAGCACCGCACACCGGCAGCAAAGCACTGATTGGCTCATAACCATCCTGGAGCGCCAAGCAGACGCTATCCAGGAGCTCGTAGCCATGCAGAAAGAGGAGCAGTACCGCAAACGCCACCCCCCCCCCTACAGTTCTTGTCCCAAAATTCTTTCCATTGTGCCCCACTGTCACCTCCAACCCACTTTCCCCAACTTCCGTGTTTTTCACACCACCCGCTGCCTCCAACACCAATATCTTCACCACCCAGCCCTGAAAACCACGACCTTTACCCTCTGCACTCAACCCCCATCACCATGCAGTATAGCTATCCTGAAGTGCAGCACTCACTGCACAGCACTCCAGACAGGACATATGCGAATCTGTGATTGTACCGTTCCCCACTCCACTCCCTTGTTTCTTTCAATAAATGGATTTTTTGGCTTTGAAAACATTCTTTATTATTGCATAAAGTAAAAGACTCCTTAGACCAGGAAATAAACAGGCACTGCAAGTCTGCTTGTCTGCTTAGCAGACACTGATTCCTAAAGATTGGAACTACTGCACTTCACTCCCATGCAGGGCATCAGATATCACTGCTGGTTTTCAGCCTCAAATTGCCCCCTCAAGGCATCCCTAATCCTTGCAGCCCTGGGCTGGCCCCCTGTAATAGCCCTGCTCTCTGGCTGTGCAAATTCAGCCTCCAGGTGTTGAACCTCAGAGGTCCATGCCTGAGTGAAGCTTTCACCCTTCCCTTCACAAATATTATGGAGGGCACAGCACACGGATATAACCGCGGGAATGCTGTTTTCGGCCAAGTCCAGCTTCCCATACAGAGATTGCCAGCGGCCCTTTAAACGGCCAAAGGCACACTCCACAGTCATTCGGCACCGGCTCAGCCTGTAGTTGAACCGTTCCTTGCTGCTGTCAAGGCTCCCTGTGTAGGGTTTCATGAGCCACGGCATTAACAGGTAAGCGGGATCTCCAAGGATCACAATGGGCATTTCACCTTCCCTACCATGATCTTCCGCTCTGGGAAAAAAGTCCCGGCCTGTATCTTCCTGAACAGTGTTCCGAAAGATGCGTGCGTCATGCACCTTTCCGGGTCAGCCTGTGTTAATGTCAATGAAACGCCCACGGTGATCCAAAAGCGCCTGGAGAACCATAGAGAAATACCCCTTCCGATTAACGTACTCGGATCCTAGGTGGGGTGGTGCCAGAATAGGAATGTGCGTCCCATCTATCGCCCCTCCACAGTTAGGGAACCCCGTTTGTGCAAAGCCATCCACTATTTCCTGCACGTTACCCAGAGTCACAGTTCTTCTGAGTAGGATGCGATTAATGGCCCTGCAAACTTGCATCAACACGATTCCAACGGTCGACTTTCCCACTCCAAACTGGTTTGCGACCGACCGGTAGCTGTCTGGAGTTGCCAGCTTCTAGATTGCAATAGCCACCCGCTTCTCCACTGGCAGGGCAGCTCTCAATCTCGTGTCCTTGTGCCGCAGGGTCGGGGCGAGCGCCTCACACAGTCCCATGAAAGTGGCTTTTCTCATCCGAAAGTTCTGCAGCCACTGCTCGTCATCCCAGACTTCCATGATGATGTGATCTCACCACTCGGTGCTTGTTTCCCGAGCCCAAAAGCGGCATTCCACGGTGCTGAGTATGTCCGTGAATGCCACAAGCAATTTCATGTCGTACGCGTTACGCGGCTCGATAGCATCGTCGGACTCCTCACCCTCACTGTCACTTTGGAGCTTAAGGAATAGTTCAACAGCCAAACGTGACGTGCTGGCGAGACTTGTCAGCATACGCCTCAGCAGTTCAGACTCCATTTCCCGCAGACAGATCGCGCTGCACAGAAACCGTTGAAAGATGGTGCCAAAGGTGGACGGAAACAAAGGGATTTCTGGGATGCGAAGTGATGCATCATGGGGCGTTGGGACAGGACCCAGAATGCCCTGCACCCACACCCCCTTCCCACAACCCACGGCGCCAGAATGGGAAAAGGTGCTCTGTGGGATAGCTGCCCATAATGCACTGCTCCCAATGCCACTGCAAGTGCTGCAAATGTGGCCACAACAGTGCGCTGGGCAGCTGTCAGTGTGGACAGACTGCAGTGCTTTCCCTACTCAGCTGTACGAAGACAGGTTTAACTCACAGCACTGTACATCTGCAAGTGTAGCCAAGGCCTTATAGACTAACAGACGTATTGGAGCATAAGCTTTCGTGGGTGAATACCCACTTCGTCAGATGCAATAAATCTTCATAGACATGTTTTCAGATCAGAGAGCAGGAGAAAGAAGCCATCTCAAAAAGGGTGCCTTGGTGAAGAGAAGAGAATCACCTGCCTCTTTATCAGAATGTCTTATTGTCCTGATTAAGAAAATTTATCCCTGATTATTAGTTGAGCCCCCATGGAGCGAGGTGCAATACATGTGTATAGTCGCAGAGGGTCTCTGCCTCAAAGATATTAATTCTAATTAGAGAAAGGGTGGAGGGGAAATGACTTGTCTAAGGTCACGCAGCAGGGAACAGAACCCAAGTGTCCTGATTCCTTGCTACGAGATAGTGCTGCTTCTCAACTCTAATTACAATGCAATTAAAATGCAATGTCCCTTTCAAAGTAATTGGTAGAGTTAAGCAATTAAACTGATCCCCCAGGCTCACAGATATCAGAGTTGTATAATGGTAAAATAAGCAGGGGATTCCTAAACCCCAGTTTCCAGTGAAGCACTTCCAGTGATTCATTGGATGACTTTGGGGAAGTTCTCTAGCCTCTTTGGTACCCATCCAAAAGGAAGAGAATAATACCTACCTCATGGGGTGTTTGGGAGAATTAATGTTTGCAAGTTAAATTTGAGACCCTTAGCTAAAGATGCTATGGAATATCTGCAATTGTTTTTAACATGAGAAAAATTCAGAATACACAAAAGTGGGTATATTGGATGATACTTTGAATTCCAAGAAGTTAAGCAAGTTCAGAGAAGTGGGATAAGGGGTTTATGAGCTGAACTGTGTATTTAAGGAAACTCTCTAAGGCTTTGGCTACCCTGGCACTGTACAGTGCTGCAACTTGCTGCGCTCAGGGGTGTGAAACCCCCCCCCCCCCGAGCGCAGCAAGTACAGCACTGGAAAGCGCCAGTGTAATCAGTGCCTGCAGCGCTGCACGCTACTCCCTTTGGAGAGGCAGCGCTGTGAAGTCCCGAGTGTAGCCAAGCCCTAAGGCTCAAAGCAGTGTAACTTTCAAATGAGCAGTTAATTTAAAGCAAGAAGAGACAGTACGGCAGGTCAGATAAACACGTGAGCCCGGATCTGCAAAGGGACTTAGCGTTGCCATGAACATCATGGTAGTGCCTAATGAATCACAGGAACAACACTACAAGGAGTCCAGGGGCACCTTAAAGACTAACAGATTTGTTTGGGCATAAGCTTTTGTGGCATAAGCCCATATCTACTCTAGCGACACCATCAGAGGACCCAACCACATCAGCCACACCATCAAGGGCTCATTCACCTGCACCTCTACTAATGTGATATATGCCATCATGGGCCAGCAATGCCCCTCTGCCATGTACATGGCCAAACCGGACAGTCCCTATGTAAAAGAATAAATGGACACAAATCGGACATCAGGAATGGTAACATACAAAACCCAGTAGGAGAACACTTCAGTCTCCCTGGACATTCTATAACAGATTTAAAAGTCACCATTCTTGAACAAAAAAAATTCAGAAACAGACTTCAAAGAGAAACAGCAGAACTAAAATTCATTTGCAAATTTAACACCATTAATCTGGGCTTGAATAGGGACTGGGAGTGGCTGGCTCATGACAGAAGCAGCTTTTCCTCTCCTGGAATTGACACCTCCTCATCTATTATTGGGAGTGGACTCCATCTACCCTGATTGAATTGGCCCTGTCAACACTGGTTCTCCACTTGTGAGGTAACTCCCTTCTCTCCATGTGTCAGTATATGATGCCTGCATCTGTAACTTCCACTCCATGCATCTGAAGAAGTGAGATTTTTTACCCACGAAAGCTTATGCCCAAATAAATCTGTTCGTCTTTAAGGTGCCACCAGATTCCTTGTTGTTTTTGTGGATCCAGACTAACACGGCTACCCCGATACTTGAGGAACAACACTGTGATGCACAAAGCGTGAGTTAGGTTCCCAGGCTCCCTATACAATGAATGGGGAGAGATAGGTGAATGCAAATGAGCCAGCACGCTAGGCCTAAGCTAGCCCATGGGAAGAGGGGAACGGGGATCTCATATCTCTCAGGCGTGTGCTTTAACCACTGAGCTATGGATGGATATTCTGATAGGAGGGTCCCTCAGTCTCTCCTGTTGAAGCTGTTCCACTGTGGATTAACTAATTAACTAGTCATTAGGCCAAAGAGACAGAAAAAACAAGCAAGTGGGAAGGACTCTGTAACCCAGTGGTTAGGACAACCATTTAGGAGATCCAAGGTCCAATCCCCCTTTCATTATTTGTCCACAGTGGAACAGCATCAACAGGAGAGATTGAGGGAGTCCCCACCCTAGGGTGACCAGATGTCCTGATTTCATAGGTACAGTCCTGATATTTGGGGCTTTGTCTTATGCAGACGCCTATTATCCCCCACTCCCTGTCCCGATTTTTCACACTTGCTGTCTGGTAACCCTAACACCCCCCCCCCCCCAAATCATAATACCCCATAGCTCTGTGGTTAGCGCACCCTCCACCCTGTTCAAGTCCTTTCTTTCGATTTCCCCTTCTTTCCCCATTGGTCCTTCTGGTCAGGTGCCAACAAGGTTATCTGAGCTTCTTAACCCTTTACAGGTAAGGAGGGATTTTATGCTACCCTTAGGGTATGTCTACACTACGAGAGTAGTTCGATTTTACTTAAATCGAATTTTTGGAATCGATATTGCAAAGTCGATCGTGTGTGTCCACACTAAGGACAGTAATTCGACTTTGTGAGTCCACAGTAACGAGGAAAGCGTCGACATTGGAAGCGGTGCACTGTGGGCAGCTATCCCACAGTTCCCGCAGTCCCCGCTGCCCATTGGAATTCTGGGTGGAGCCGCAAATGCCTTCTGGGTAAAAAAAATGTCTCGAGGGTGCTTTTGGGTAACTGTCGTCATCCGTCCATCACTCCCGCCCTCCCTCCCTGAAAGCGCTGGCGGGAAATCAGTTTGTGCACTTTTCTAGTCAGTGACAGCGCGGACGCCACAGCACTACGAGCATGGAGCCCGCTGCGACCCATCACTGCAGTTGTGGCCGCTCTCAATGCCTCGCAGCTTATCATCCACCTTTCCCTGAGGCAGATGCAGATAAGTCAGGCGAGGAGGCTACGGCACCGCGGTGAGGGCCTGAAGTCTGAGAGTAGCACAGACCTCTCAGAAAGCACGGGACCCAGCGCCAAGGACATCACGGTGGCAATGGGTCATGTTGATGCCGTGGAACGGGGATTCTGGGCCTGGGAAACAAGCACTGAGTGGTGGGACCGCATAGTGCTGCAGGTCTGGGATGAATCCCAATGGCTGAGAAACTTTCGCATGCGGAAGGGAACTTTCCTTGAACTTTGTGAGTTGCTGTCCCCTGCCCTGAAGCGCAATGACACCCGGATGCGAGCAGCCCTGACTGTCCAGAAGCGAATGGCCATAGCCCTCTGGAAGCTTGCAATGCTAGACAGCTACCGGTCAGTCGCGAACCACTTTGGCGTGGGAAAATCCACTGTGGGGGTTGTTGTGATGCAAGTAGCCAAGGCAATCGTTGATGTACTGCTGCCAAAGGTAGTGACCCTGGGAAACGTGGAGGCGATCATAGATGGCTTCGCAGCGATGGGATTCCCAAACTGCGGTGGGGCCATAGATGGAACTCACATCCCTATCCTGGCACCAGACCACCAGGCCACCCAGTACATTAACCGAAAGGGCTACTTTTCAATGGTGCTGCAAGCACTGGTGGACCATAGGGGACGTTTTACAAACATCAATGTAGGATGGCCGGGCAAGGTTCATGACGCTCGTGTTTTCAGGAACTCTGGTCTGTTTAGACAGCTGCAGCAAGGTATTTACTTCCCGGACCACAAAATAACTGTTGGGGATGTGGAGATGCCTATAGTCATCCTCGGGGACCCAGCCTACCCGCTAATGCCCTGGCTCATGAAGCCCTATACTGGCGCCCTGGACAGTGAAAAAGAACTCTTCAACTACCGGCTGAGCAAGTGCAGAATGGAGTGTGCTTTTGGCCGTCTCAAGGGGAGATGGAGAAGCTTACTGACTCGCTCTGATCTCAGCGAAACCAATATCCCCATTGTTATAGCAGCTTGCTGTGTGCTCCACAATCTCTGTGAGAGCAAGGGGGAGACCTTTATGGTGGGGTGGGAGGTTGAGGCAAATAGCCTGGCTTCTGATTACACCCAGCCAGACAGCCGGGCGATTAGAAGAGACCAGCGGGACGCGCTGTGCATCCGGGAGGCTTTGAAAGCTAGGTTCCTGACTGAGCAGGGTAACCTGTGACTTTTCAGTTAGTGTACAGAGAAGCTGAACCTGCCCCTGTTTCTTTACCCAGTTAATGTTGACTATCCTCTCCAGTTACATACCCCCTTCACCCCCTTCCAACACACGTTTAGAAATAAAATCACTTCTACTTTGTTAATGAACACCGTTGTCTTTATTACTGTTTTCGTGGGAATGTTTTAAAACTGGGACGTAGACTGTGGTGGGGAGCGGGTGTAGTGTACTGTCACAAATGAAGCTTCTAAACTCCAGGATTGACAGGCTCTGCTGTGGTGGACTGGTTGTTTCAACGGAGCCTGTCACCCCTCCTGATCGGGACTGTGTGTATGGGGGGGCGATGTGACTTTGTGGCGGGGGGAGGGCGGTTACAGATCCCCTGCTGCGTGGCTCTGTGATCCAGGATAAGGACCGCCGCTTAAGATCTGTAACTGCCCTCCCCCGCCACAAAGTCACAGAGCAACCCACCCCCCACCACATAACATGAAAACCACCTCCCAGACTGACCAGGGTAACTAGTCACTGCACTGTGTATGTGCCCTGCTGCTGGACCTGCCCCCGCCTATGTACCCTGCCAAAGGTGACTGTCCTGTCCAATTACCAACCCCCTTCCCCCCCTCCTCCAAAAGAACATGATGGAAACAGTAATTAAGAGAAACATATTTTTTATTATCAACTACACATGGAACTGGGAGGTGAAACTTGGACAGGGGCTTGTGTGAGGCAGGAAGGAAAGAACTTGTCAAATTTTGGGGAATGAGAGCCTTCTACTACTTGAGCTCCCTGCAGGGGTGGAGTGAGAGTTAGCACAGACTCTGCCGCCCCTCCTTCTTTGGACTTTGGGTGAGGGGGGTATGGGACTTGGTGGCGGTGAAGGGCGGTTAGAGATAGACTGCAGCGGGGCTCTGTCCTCCTGCCTCCGTTCCTGCAGAACATCCACAAGGCGCCGGAGCGTGTCCGTTTGCTCCCTCAGTAGTCCAAGCAGCGTTTGAGTCGCCTGCTGGTCTTCCTGCCGCCACCTCTCCTCCCGATCCATGTTTGCTTGGTGCATTTGGGACAAGTTCTCCCGCCACTGGGTCTGCTGTGCTGCCTGGGCTCGGGAGCTGGCCATAAGCTCCGAGAACATGTCCTCCCGTGTCCTCTTCTTCCTGCGCCTAATCTGCGCTAGCCTCTGGGAGTGTGATGCCAGGCTAGGTTGTGAGACAGTCGCAGATGTGGCTTTGGGAATGGGAAAAAGGGAGTGAATTCCTCAGAAAGATAAATGTAGTTGTGAACAAAGAACATAGTCTTTTTCTGTGAACAAGACCATGCACAGCACCTATCACATGCGCACTCAGCACAAGGTCAAATTCTCGGCCTTCGCATTCAGTGCCTGGGGTCTTGCACAGCAGATTTGAGAAGCGGGGCAGGACACCGGAATTTCTGTAGCAGGCAGACATGGTAAGCCGTAGACTTGTGGCAGCTTAAAACTTTAATATTAGCAATGGCCTCATTTCACATAGAAAGCAATGTCAGTCCCTGCTGCCAGCAATCCGGCAAGCAGGAACTGTGCTCCTGTCCCACCCCCTCGCGGCTGTCCCCGGGAACGATCCCTGTAGGCTGCCCCTCTCCCGCCTCCACCGCGTGGCCGCAAACCAGCGGTTACAGTTCTGTAAAGGAACGGGCAAGCAGTCCCAACACTAACATTCCCCTACCTAATTCAAAGCAGGTCACCATGAGCGACATCACCCTCATGAGGATCTCAGACAGCGAGAAAGAAAGAATGCTCCGGGAAAGCCTCCAAAGACCAGGGCCGTATGCCGCCCTGCTGTGCAGAGCAATGATTCCCGAGTACTTGATTGTCTCGTGGCGCGGCAACGTGTCATACTACGGAGGACCCAATAAGGCCGCTCTCCCCGGGAACCTGATGCAATGGCTTTCCAATTACCTCCAGGAGAGCTTCATCGAGATGTCCCAGGAGGATTTCTGCTCTATCCCCGGACATATAGACCGCATTTTACTCTAGCTGCACTGGCAGTGACTAAACAGTAGAGCGGCTTGGGCAGGACAATCATGCAAAACCGGACATTGTTAGAATTTTTTTCAATAGTTGCACTGCCCAGGACTGAAACGTTAAGCGCCTAGGGCAAACTAATCATGAGAAACCCATTTTTGTTTTGGTTAATATTCCTGTTCTGTTACAAATAAATGTTTAGATGTTTACAACACTTACTGGCTGATCCTTCCCCAGATTCTGTGTCCGGGTTAACGGCTGGGGACGGTTGGTAGGGGATCTCTGTAAGGGTGATGAAGAGATCCTGGCTGTCGGGGAAATCAGCGTTGTAAGCGCTGTCGACTGCCTCGTCCTCCTCATCTCCTTCCTCATCTTCCCCGTCCGCTAACATGTCCAAGGAACCGGCCGTGGACAATATCCCATCCTCAGAGTCCACGGTCAGTGGTGGGGTAGTGGTGGCGGCCGCACCTAGGATGGAATGCAGTGCTTCGTAGAAACGGGATGTCTGGGGATGGGATCCGGAGCGTCCATTTGCCTCTTTGGTCTTCTGGTAGCCTTGTCTCAGCTCCTTGATTTTCACGCGGCACTGCGTTGCATCCCGGCTGTATCCTCTCTCTGCCATGTCTTTAGAGATCTTCTCGTAGATCTTTGCATTCCGTTTCTTGGAGCGCAGCTCGGAAAGCACGGACTCATCGCCCCACACAGCGATCAGATCCAAGACTTCCCGATCAGTCCATGCTGGGGCCCTCTTTCTATTCTGAGATTGCACGGCCATCACTGCTGGAGAGCTCTGCATCCTTGCCAGTGCTGCTGAGCTCGCCACGATGTCCAGACAGGAAATGAGATTCAAACTGGCCAGACAGGAAAAGGAATTCAAATTCAAATTTTCCCGGGGCTTTTCCTGTGTGGCTGGTCAGAGCATCCAAGCTCGGACTGCTGTCCAGAGCGTCAACAGAGTGGTGCACTGTGGGATAGCTCCTGGAGCTATTAGCGTCGATTTCCATCCACACCTAGCCTAATTCGACATGGCCATGTCGAATTTAGCGCTACTCCCCTCGTCGGGGAGGAGTACAGAAGTCGAATTAAAGAGACCTCTATGTCGAACTAAATAGCTTCACGGTGTGGACGGGTGCAGGGTTAATTCGATGTAACGGTGCTAACTTCGACATAAACGCCTAGTGTAGACCAGGCCTTAGCTGTATATTTATGACAGGGCATAATGTAGCTAAGCCCCCGTGGGGTTCCTGTGAGGTCATGACACCACGGTGGGTGCTCCAGTGCTTGGCCTAGAGCCCAATTCCCAGCCTGTGGGGCACCAGCCTCCTCCAGGGGAGATGCCTCCCTGCTCCCCTCCCCGCAGCTGCTCTGCTGCCTCCTCTGTGGGCAGAGGCCAAGCCCACTTGGGCAGGACCCGGCTGCCATTTGAATCTGTCTCCAGGGTTATGGCACCCAGGTGACCATCATGCAACATGCCAGCAGAAGCTAGGGGCCTGCAGCAAGCACAGCCTGCATTCAGTACCTTCCGTTCCAGCCCTTTACCTTGACTGGCTCCAGCCCCTTCTCTGGGCTTCTCGCTTTCTCCTTTACATGGAGGCTTGGCTTCCTTGCCCAGCCATGTGGCCCCTCTGCCCAACAGACACAGATTGCTGTGACCCCAGTGCCAATGTGCCTCTTTTGGGGAACTTTAGCAGCTCCTTAATAACTATTCTAAGTTAAGGAATTCTGAGTTAAACTGGAGTTAAGGTTGGGAGTATGTATCATTAATTTAAGGGTCAAAAATAGTGCAGGGGTGCTGAGGTTATCCAAAACCAAGCATTACAAACAAAGGAAACTGAGAGTTAAGGTGTTTCACAGAAGAAATCCACACATGGTAAAGGAAGAATTTGGTGCACAATTAAGGCACCAAACAACTTTAACTCTGCCCTGTCCTGACACCATACAATAATCATGTGATAATGATTAAGGCATTTTAGAAGATCAGATGAATTTTATTTTTAAAGACTCATTAGTGGGTTTTCATCCTTTTTCATCCCCTTGGTGCAAGGCAGGGCCAAGCTAGGGAGTGAAACACAGGGGGAGACACCAATGCATAGCTGGAGGTGAGAAGTCAGAGAACCCTTGTAATCATGCAGGGCAGGAATATCAGCAAAGCTCTGGATGCTTGTGCCACCCTCCAGGTGGACAGAGCCACACATGGGCACATAGCTGAGTCAATTGCCATAACTGCCACCTCCAAAGGTTCACATATCATGATTCAGGTCCCCCAAAATCATGAGATTGGCTAGAAAATCATGGGATATTTTTAATACCATATTTGAGGCTTTGTTTATTTGTGTTTGGTTTCGGAGCCTTTAATGGTGATGTTTTCAAGTTTTTCTCTGCAACATGGAGGCTAGAAACTCTTTAAAAAGCAAGCTGAGATTCTCCCCTCATTACAGCATTTCAGGAGGTGTGGCTTTAAGAAAGAGACCAAATATTGGGAAATGTGCAATATAATTGCAAGAGTTGTCAGTACTGCACTTTCTCATCTCTAGAGATGCTATCACAGTCCTGGCCAGGGTACTGATTGGTGTCTTGGTGAAGGATCTTATTCCCATTGTAGGAGAGCAGCTACTGATCCTCCCCCTGCGCCGAGCAGTATTAATCCTAGCTGGCCTGCTATGCTCTTGCTGCACAGAGCCTGATCTGAGCTTGAGGTTCTGTTGCAATGTTATAGTTTGCTCTGAAATGGAGCCCTGGGTTTGGCAGCGCTTCCCCAATGGCTGTGAGCTGTCTGGTGTGCCTGGAGCTCTGTGCCCTGTGCTCACCTGTCCAAGGTGAAAGCCTAAGACTCCTCTCCCTCAGGTGTTTGTCTCTGTAATCCCCTGAAGTTTCCTTGCCAAAGGAAGCAGAGTTCCATGTGCTGGGTGAGACCTACACCCCCAGATGTGAGCCCGGCACTGCAGCTCTTCAGCTGCTGGGGGCGGTAGAGTCAGCCTCTTGGGCTCTCTAGGAATTAAGTTCATGTCAAGGCCAAGGAATTGGTAGAGAGGATCAGGCAGTGTGAAGGAACCCCCTGGAGTTCCCTGCACTCCATGATTGATGGGGCTGGTTCAGGCACTCAGAACCTGCAGCCCTGCACCGCTCTGTGTGGGGTGGCAAGTGGGCCTGGTTAGGGGCCTTTCCCCCTGAGCTGAATGCTGTGCATGGGGCTGTCTCCTTTGATACATGGTGCCTAGTGTCCCATCCCCCTGTCAAGAGCCATTGGTGACTTGAGGGGAGGGCTGTGCTGTATAATAGTCTCTGGGCACTCTGCTCTTTCTTCCCCAGCTTGGACTTCCTGCACACGGAATACCTGGATGAGCCTGTTGGAGCTTTAAGTGGCTGGGAGACCACATCAGCAATCTTATTTGCTTGGGAGCCACCCAGAGAAGAGTGGGAGAGCAGAGAGGACACATTGCTGTGCTAGTGTCAGGGTAAGTGTTTTTGGATGTGAGTTTGAGATGGCTGCCAGTTGTGCTGTCTCTGCTGCTGGTGAGTATAGTAGGAAGAGAGCCTGAGTCATAAGCCCTTGTATTAGAGGTCAGAAATTTCTGGCTCTTGTGATTGCAGAGCAAAGCCTGAAAACGTGACCCCCTAGAAGGCTGAAAAACCCAAGGGCTAATAAAGCCCCCACATCTATTGGCCTAAGACTCATGAGATATTAAAAAGATAATCTCGCGATTTGGGAATGACTGTGGGAAGGTGCCACAGATCTGCAGCGCCCACTGTATTCAGTGACCGCTTCAGGTGCTGAGAACCTTCCAGACTCGTCAGACCTTTCATGAGTAA
This sequence comes from Chrysemys picta bellii, assembly GCF_011386835.1. NCBI lineage: Eukaryota > Metazoa > Chordata > Testudines > Emydidae > Chrysemys > Chrysemys picta. The sequence goes on along the minus strand of NC_088804.1, from coordinate 4,189,417 downwards.
AGAAGTGTTGTTGTATGTTTGGGAAGGGGGTGCAAAGTCAGTAACACTTCCTGTTTTGTTTTGGGTTTTTTAAAGAGACAAAATGTTTCCTGCTCTGGGATTTGGTGCCCAGTTACCGCCAGACTGGAAGGTAAAGTACTCTGCTTGCCATATGCGCTGCATGTTTAAAATGTGTGCATCCACTTGCGCAGGAATAAAGCTGTGTGTCGTTTCCTGAGGGTTCAGAACAGAATGGCTGCCTGTTGCATCTGCAAGAGCTTTTTATGCAGGGGATGGGCTGGGGGGATGGGATAGAAGGGCTCTGGTTTTCAGGCTTTGGAGAAGGAAACAGGATTGTATATGTCTGTGGAGTGGGGGGAGGGAGGCTGGCAGCCAATTTCTCCCTCCCTTTCAAGCTGGCATTAAAGCAGCCGCATTGGCACTAATTGGCATAGTCAGCCACTGAGTCACTTTCCTGGCAGGAGGCAGGAATGATTCGGGGAAAGTGGCAGGGCCCACTTGGTAAGTGTGTCAGACAGACACAGAGGAGAAAACAAAAGGGGCTGGAAATGGAATGTCCGTTGTGTAACGTTTTACACGCAGAGTGTGGAAATGGACCCAGCAAGATAGTCATAGGTTTAAAATCTTTACACCTTAAGGATTGTCTCTTGTACAGTCTGCGTTCTCAGGTGTGCTGAAAGCCCGGTCACTTCCAGTGCTGGCTCTCCGCGAATCTCCTGAAAGCCGTGTTGATCTTTGTTGGGAATAGGCACTCAAATGGTTAAAGCAGACGTGGTTCTACAAATGCCCGTGCCAAAAAAAAAAAATCTCCCCTAGCATATGGTGCGGTGCTCGGAGCATCGTTACACACCCAGCCCAGTCAGCGTTTCCACAGTAAACACGCATTTCTGTTTGTTTGCTGTAACGTCCTGCAGAGACTTTGGACCAGCTGGCAGAATTACGATCCCAAAGAATTCACACCCGTGGCTCACGGAAGAGCCAGTCCGTGCTATAGGAGAAGGCATTTTAGAGTATATGTGATCCTCCTGCTGAGTTTCTGGCTCTAAATACTGGGCCATGTTTATCTGTGGTGGAACTCCTCTGGTGTCTATGAATGAATTTAGCCCGTGAAATCTTGTCGGGTTAAGACCTGTAGTAAATTAGCACACAGCAAATCTCTCTGTGTTTTTGAACAGTACAGGCTGAACACTGAACCTGTCTGCGTCTCCCCATCACAGTTATTTGTGTTCATTCCATTGTCCTGTTCTTGTGTACATGCAATATTGGCCTCTGTACAGTGACAAAAATCTGACCGGTATCCAGATTGGTTCTGGCGGGGTTCTAGACCAAAGTGGACTACCGCATCTCTGCTTTTGGTTGAGGGAGGGCATGGGACCTGGTCTTGTCCAATGGGAGAGCGATTTATTGGTAACCTGTTTGCCTTTCTGAGGCCTTTACAGCGGGAGATTTCAGTACACATCTCTCCCCCCTTTTGTGGTGAAATTGTTATTTCTCCAGCCCCATAAATATGCATGGTGCTTCAGACAGGACAATGTGGATCCTGCCATAAAGAAAGTAGTCTACCGCCCCGATCCCATGAGTCACTGGGTGCCTCTGGTGACATCAGTAGGAGTTGAGGATGTTCAGCACCACCGATTGGGTCCGTAGGTGACGTGAGGTCAGGCTGTTTAAAAGTGGTTACGCTGGAAGTTCATTATCATGAACAGGCTGCAACCCAAAGCTGGCCTTCTGATGGGGAATTCTGATGACAGCATTGTTTCCACACGTGGCTTCAGAGGCATGTTTATGTGAGGTGTTACAATGGTCAAACAAACTTCAGCTTGTGTCTCATGTCTATAGCGGTGCTCTCTGTGTCCGGAGTGGGTGGATTGCTATGCCTGCTAACTAACCCCCCTCGCTCTGAAATGTTCTGCTTCTGAATGGCGAAAACATCCTAGCAGTGCCCGTCGTGGCATATCTAGTGAGTAGGATGTTCCACCAGCCCCGGCACTCTTTGTACTGCAAGCGAGACTCTCCCACTTCCAGACACGGTACATGCTTTGGGGCCTCGTAGTCTTTCCGTTGACTTCAATGAGCCTTGGATCGACTTCTGCATTGAGGCAGCAAAACATCTGAGTAGTAGGAAAACTCTCGACAGTGGGGTTTGTGAACTGTAGAAGAGAAGATCTGGCGGCTCCATACTGGAGCACTTCAAACTGCGCGGGCTGAATCTTTGGAGAATACACTGTCGGCACGAGCTAGATGGCCTAACAGGTCTTTTCCCATTGCTGATTTTCTGCCCTATTGAGCTGTGCACTTCATAACCAAAGGCGAGGATGCTAAATGTTGAGCAAGGCCTATGTAACCTGGTTTTTATGGTTTTCAAACAGTCTTTAAAATGCACCAATCTAGGACATAAATTAACCTCCCATCCAGGCTCTGGGGCTAGCCGGACATCCCTTCCCGCGGGAAAAGTGTTGTTAGCCCGGAGGCCAGAGAGGCTGAGTCAAGAACTCAGCCTTTCTCTCTCCTCCCTCTCTGCCCGGCTCCAGCAGCCGAGAATCTGGGAGCTCACAGAGCTTTTGTCAGATTCATGGCAGAGACTGAGATCGGCGCCGTCATTTCGCTTCTCCGTGTGGAAAATCACAATTGTCCTGTGGAGAAGTTTGGTTTTTCAGAAAAGGCATTTACTGAAAATCATCCAGGCAAAATCATTGCAGTCAGCTCTACCCATCTCCTTTCCATTGACACGCATGAAATGCCCTGGGCTACGTCCCACAGGGCTTATAAAGGGAGGTGGTTTTAGATGTTTGTTTTCTCCTGCTCGCCTTGTATTGCAATATCAGGAGCAGAGGAAACTCCCTAAAAATGGAGAGGCCACGGGAGCCCGAACCGTGGCCCACCCCCCAAACCCTCACCCTCATGCTGCCTCTTACCCCAAGGTCCCGCTCCTGCGCCACCTCTTCCTCCCAAGACCTTGCCCCCCTGCTCACTACTGTTCACCCCTCCCCCCATCACTCGCCCTTACAGCTGGTAAAAAGCCCTCCCACTTTTAAAAGTGATGGGGTTGTGGCCCCCTAACCCCCTAATTGCAACCCACCTTAGCTTTAAAGACAGGCCTTTACCTGAGCTGATACCGCTGAGTGATTTTTTCCTTATCTCTCTGTTTGAAAACTACCAGCTGGGGAGCGTCTGGATTTCTAGCCTCAGTATTGATTTGATGGCGCTTTACAGATGAATAAAAAAGAAAGCCCTGCCCTGAAAAATGTATAGCCTGGACATCTACACCACAATTAAACAGCCCCTTAACCTGGGCCCACTGGCACAGGCCAGCCATGAGGGTCTAATTAGAGTGTAGACATTCCCTTAAGGTCTGTACCCATGTGGGCTGGACCTGAACCTGTGGGCTAAAGGTGAACTGCTCTGTAGCCCATTGGCCAAGCCCTTGGAGCATTTTCTCCCTTATGCTTTTTTCAGTATGGGATTACCTAGGGAGGTGGTGGAATCTCCATCCTTAGAGGTTTTTAAAGTCAGGCTTGACAAAGCCCTGGCTGGGATGATTTAGTTGGGGATTGGTCCTGCTTTGAGCAGGAGGTGGGACTAGATGACCTCCTGAGGTCCCTTCCAACCCCGATATTCTATGATTCTGTGAACTTGATGCAGTTTCTCTGCTGTTGATTATTCAGCCACAAAGTCCCATGGAGATAAAATCGTTGGTTGCATCAGTGACTTATAGTTACTTACAAAAATACACCTACCGTGTTCTCTAGGTGCATGTACGAAAAAATACTGCCACACCATACGTCCATCACAAGAAACTCAGGGCACTTTCCTTTCAAATCATCTCCTCTGGAAAATAGCCTGAGTATCATTGAGAGGCCTTGCAACTTGCCCCAAATGGCCTTGTCTTCCCTAGTCAGCGCTGGGGGGGGGGGGCGAAGGGAGAAGCAAATTCCAATGTGGAGGGAACCTCACTGGGCATGTCTACACTACAAAATTAAGTCAACTTAAGTCATTAAAGCGATGCTTCATGTCCACTCTGGGCCACTTCTGTGGGCGGTGCGTGTCCTCACCAGGAGCGCTTCCGCCGACTTAACTGTGTGGGGCATGGTGGGGTATTGACAGATGGAGCCCCCCCGTCCTGCCCTGCCCTAGGGTTGAGACCTGGAGCCATTTGCCCCATATAAGTCAGTTGCTACAGCCACCCTCTCCCCCACCAAAATCAGTTCCTACCCTCCTTCCCGTGGTGTGGACCCTGCTGCTGTCCTGATGCTAGTGCTCTGCTGCAGGAAGCCCGTAGTCAGCACGGGCTGTAGCTGGGAACAGGCGATGTCAGTAATGCAGTGTCTACACAGACACGGCGTCGCCCGAACCCCATTGACCTAAGCACTGTGCCTCTCATGAGGTGGAGTTATTAAGTCGATGTAGTGGGCGACTGACATTGGTGGGAGCTACATTTTAATGTGGACGCTTACAGAGTTACCTAACTCTGTAGTGCAGACCAGGCCATTGCTAGACTCCGTTCCCCTTCCCTCCCTGCCCCCTCCAGCCATACAGCTAACGCACCTCAGCTGAGATGCACAGGGCCCCAACCATGAACAGCTTATGGATCAACATAAACAGCTGGTGTTCAATCTGACAACAAATGGGTAACTTGTGCTATGGAGAGCGCCAGGGTGCCCTGCTCCATGCATGCTCTGGCTGGCTCCTGCTCTAACTGAAGTTACCAAATAATCTTCAGCTGCAAAACTGGGATCTGCCGTTCTTCACTGGTGCAGCTCCTCCAGGAAGGACAATGGTGGGAGTGGCAGGGTAGGCAGGGCGGAGGTGTGCTGTCCGACATTGGTCTGTTGCCAGTGGAGCCAAGAGAGGAAGGCGTGGTAACGAAACGCTCTCCGAAGAATGGTTTGGGTATGTCGCTGGAAGTGTTTGAGTGACTTGATGTTGACTGACCATATGCTCCAGGCTTCTTTGTCTCTTCTTTCTCCGTCACCTCTCTGTGTGAGGTTTTTGACCACGCTGGGTCTGATTCTGTGGTCTGCATGCAGGCAGACTGCCATTTGACTGCCTGCAGATCAGGCTCCCAGTGTACACCTTGGAGATGATTCATCTCCCCCTAACTAGTATATGTCACTGTCTGTCATGTCACCAGTTTCAATGGGACAAATCTCCATAAACAACTTGCAGTGAATAATTCTCCCACCAGTTGTTATGACTGACAGAAACCAGAAATTGCAAACATAATGGGACTGAAGAGAACATGGAAGCTCCAGATGCATCATGGGCTGGTTTCTCTCTGAATATTGCCACGCTGCTCAAACTGCTGAGAGGTAGTCTGGGCAGGGGCCGAGTCTTCACAGCTGCTTGTAAAACCCCCAGCCCAGCACTGGCACTGTCTTAATAATAATTTCACATTCCGGATTCCAGTCCTGTTCACATTCAGAAAGGAGAATGCCAGAAGATCAAGCCTTTAATGAACATATGGAAACGAAGGGCCCTTAATTCCCACTGACTCCACGTAAAACTGTGACCACGTTGATAATGATGCTCTGGGTAGTGAACCCTGGACCGTTGACACCAGAAAATAGACCACTCAGTCCCGATCTGCAGCCTTTGTGCTATTTTATTCCTGGGTCTTTGCACTCTGGCAAATAAGCCTTATTCCTCTCTTCCAGTGCTCCTGGCTTATTTCAGTCTTGGGTCTGCAGCCCTCTGTCAGTTCAGGTGCGGACTCCCACATGTAACTTGCTCTTCTAGTCCTGGGTCCTCAGCACTGCCCGGATTTTCCTGATATTCAAAACCAAAATGGCCATTACTCACTGAGATCCCTGTCACTCTGTTAATTTGTAAATAAGACCCCTCCCATGTGTAATAAAAGGTACATGCAGCAGGTTAAAACTTGACCACAGAGGCGTGTGGCTCTCGTAGTGTGAGGACCGGAATAGAAATGGGGAAGATCATTAAAGATAAGAGTCATATAAATCATGCTTTGTTCCCGTGATGCGCTTGTTGCCATGGTGCTGCCAAATGCTCTCAAAGAACCGATATGAATACGATATTTTGCACACAAATGGAAATGTCAAAGAACATCTTGAAATTCTAGCGTCTCCAGAAGGAGAACCTCAAGCCGTCTTGTTGTCGGAGATGGGAGAAGGAAGCAGATGGGTTTAGACTTCAGTGGGAAGACACAGAGGGTATATGGCATTGGATGGATTTTTGCTCAAAATCCCATCCCCCAACCCCATGCCGCTTAATGCCTGGCGTGAGATCTGGGTTCACGGGTAGACTCTGGAATCCAACCTGATTTAATTTCTGAGCTGGTAGATGAAGGCTCCCAAAGCAAATGTTGTTGTTTGTTTTATTATTCTTTGTATTACGGTAGCACCGAGGGCCTCCATCAGAGTTTGGCGCCTTTGTACTAATAGACGGTGGCTTAAAAAGCAGTGTACCTAGACCAGACGACAGAAGTATGATCCCTATTTTACAGATAGGGAAACTGAGACCCTGAGACCAGGGACCTGCCCAAGGTCCCAGTCTGTAGTTGAGCTAGAAATCGAGTCTAGGTCTCCTGAATCCTAGTCCTGGGCCTTATCCACCGGCCATCTTTCCTGGCTGTGTTCCTCTGTCTGCTCTAAAAGCAGCACTTATAGGCACCATCTGGCTGAAGAAGTGCTTTTGCTGGAGAGATCCTGAATTAACTAGAATGTCCGCGCCCACCTTTAGCCATGAGTTGTGAGAAGGAGGGTTTCTAGTCGAGTTGGGAGGGATGGGGTTATAGGAGCACCTTGACTTCTTCTCTTCCAACCCTGCTGCCTGCTGAGCCAACCCAGTGGTTTGGGAGCAATGCCCTTGTGCAGCTCACTAGGAGAGACCGGTTCCATTTCTGAGCGTACTCCTCATCTGGGAGAGTTGCAGCATACGGCGGGGGAGGCGGGGGTGTTTCTAACCGGCTGAGGCGTCTGAGCCAAAGCCCATTGAGGTCAATGGGATGCTTTCCACTCACTTCAACCGGCACTGAATGAGCCCCAAGGAACTGTTGTTGATTGGCTCTGCAAAGGGCTGTGCCATCCGTTCTCCTCAGCTGGGAAGCCTGACGGCCTTAAAGATAGGAGGGGGGTTACACTGGGAAATATCAGGGGACCGGAGAAGCAGAAAGGGTCTTGAGTGCCCAATGCTGCCATTGTAACGTTGTCACCTTGCAGTCTGCTCTCTGGTACACAGGCCTGGTGTGTAATGTCTGCGGAACGCTGCCAGCCAAGGGAACGCTGCATTACAGAGCCCAGTCACTGAAGATTTGGCACATGCTTCGGTCATCAGGTCAGGGCTTGTGCATATGAATGGCAGCATTATTGATTGCCCTAAACCAGCATGAAGAGCCCCAGAGAGGAAATGGTAACGTTACCTTGCACAACGGCTAATCGGCTTTAAACGCAAAAAAGAGTTTTAGGAGTTTTTTCCACTGACTCTTACAAAAAAAGAAAGTCATCTTATTCTCTAGATAGCATGTATTTTAAGGGGAGATGGGGGACATGCTGAAGACAGCTCTGTATTTCCCTGGCAGTCTGGAAGGTTTTTGTGTCATATACAGGGATAGTTAACGCTAACTTCCCTTGAAACCTAAGGTTCATTTCACTAGCTTTATTAATATTCGTGGACTGCAGCATCCTCTGTCTGAGGATATCAAGGCGCTTTGCATACATTATTTAACCCTCAAAACCCGTAAGAGATGGGGGATTTATTATCCCCAATATCACTGGCAAACTGAGGCTGCATCTTCACATTTGGGCACCTGAGATTAGTGGCCTAAATAACCGGCCTAATTGTCAGCAGTGTTGAAAAAGGGAGTTGGGGATGCTTCGCACTACTGCTAGTCAGACTAGTTATTTAGGTGCCTAAATTATCAGTTTAAGTGCCTACATTTACTCCTCTGAGTTTGACAGTTAAGCTCTAAGTGAATTGCTCACCCACAGCAAATCACTGGCAGAGTTCGTTACGAGAACCCGAGTTGTAGCCCACCCTTGTGCTTGAACCAACGCATCGCACTCTCTGGTAGCAGAGTTAGGCTAAAGAAAGCAGCATGCCCTGCTCCGGGGGTGGGGCACAGCTCCCAGCATGATTTAAGAGGAGAGGCTGAGGGAACTGGGATTGTTTAGTCCGCAGAAGAGAAGAGAGAGGGGGGATTTGATAGCTGCTTTCAACTACCTGAAAGGGGGTTCCAGAGAAGATGGATCTAGACTGTTCTCAGTGGTGGCAGATGACAGAACAAGGAGCAATGGTCTCAAGTTGCAGTGGGGGAGGTTTAGGTTGGATATTAGGAAACACTATTTCACTAGGAGGGTGGTGAAGCACTGGAATGGGTTACCTAGGGAGGTGGTGGAATCTCCTTCCTTAGAGGTTTTTGAGGTCAGGCTTGACAAAGCCCTGGCTGGGATGATTTAGTTGGGGATTGGTCCTGCTTTGAGCAAGGGGTGGGACTAGATGACCTCCTGAGGTCCTTCCAACCCTGATAGTCTATGATTAAAGTGGTGCATCTCCCTGTTGCTGATCTGTCTAGTCTGAGATTCTCTGTCGTGCCAGTATCCACAGTCTCCAATCTGCATAGCAAGATCGCTAGTGGGTCTCAAGGAGTCATTCCTCTCTTCTAATTTCTTTAGGCCTCGTCAGAGAACAGTACATGCTGATTAGTTCAAAGCATCTGCTACTGAAGGGGTTCCCAGCCTCTTTCCCCATTCAGTCCCTCACCCCTGGTCTTTCCCTGCTGGGCCTTAGAATCCTTTGCACCTATCACCAGGGCATTCCGTGGAGTTGTTCCAAGAAACGGTGCAGTGGTTTCTGGCAATCACCAGTCCAGAGCTGCTGAGCAAATCTTCTACACTGGAATGGCAGAGATGTGCACTGAGACCTGGCTCAGGCTGTGTTTCATCGACTGTTCTTATCACTCGTGCTCTCACTTACGCTTGTGCACTCCCCCGGGAGCCCGACTGGTAGAGCACTTCCTGAGTCATTCATTCATATGGCCTGAGCAGAAATTATTAGGAGCAATAAAAGCAAGCGCCTCTTAATGTGATTGATGCTGGGAGTAGCTTCCTGAGGAGAGCTTTGCAATTAGCATTGCTATTAATTTTGCAAATGGTCGGGCTGAGCTGCCACGGAACTGATAGGAAATGCCAGGCACTCTTCAGTTGCCAGCGTCCCAAGGAATCCCCTTTCGGAAGCATCTCCCCATTTCCGGAGAGGCGGATAACTCCTCCCATGTGGTGTCAGTTGCCTGAAGACCTTGAGTGTCTCTTGCTACTGCCTAGGAAGGTGGGCATTTTCCTTGGCGGTTGGGAAAGCCAGTCCAAGCAATTCCAGGGGGTTACCTCTGTCACCTGCTCTGCAGTGCCAGCTTGCAAAGGGATGGGGAACAGGGACTGTGTGTCATGTGGTTAACGTCGTTTGAGCCTTTTGTGACCTTACATGGAATTAATGTCACTTCTTCTAGCGAGTGTGATTCTTGGTGGGGTATGTGAGAGATGTGCCAGCCGACTGGCCCGTCTCCGCGGCTCTGCCCACATCCTCAAAGGTATGTAGGTGTCTAGCTCCCACTGAGATCAATAGGAGCTAGGCGCCTAAATACCCGTTGAGGATCTGGGCCCTTCTCCCTGTGCTCTTCCTCCAGGTAGGCAAAGGGAAGCAACGTGGACAAACCCAATTTCTTACTGTTCACTAAGGAATTAGTGATGGGAATCCCAATTTCACAGGAAGCTGAGCGGAGATTTAATCAAAAGGCTTTAAGGCAAAAGGAACTATCCCAGCCCCCCAAAGCTACTGAAGTCAGAGTGGGTTAATTTTCACTTTTCGTATGCTTGCCATAGCTGGGGGCATAGGAAATGTTGCAGACCCAGTATGGGGAATTAATAAATCGGTGGCCCTGCCAAAACAAAGCAAGACTCCCTTTGGGCAGTGCAGGGGAGTTCTGCCCATCAGACCCAAAAACCGCCTTACGTTCTTTTGCCAAGCCTATTGCCAGAAACCCCACTCTGTGCTTAGCTCCCATGTCAATTTGGGTTGTTGTTTTTTTTCCCCTCCAGGTATCTCACGAATTTGCCATTAACTTCAACCCCACCAACCCATTCTGTTCTGGTAAGTAAATATGTGGGCCCAGACCTTTCTGGCTTGGGGACCTGAATTTGCTGACTGCTAGGACTTGTTACCTCCCCTGTGGTGTCTTCCAAAGACCCGTGTCTTCCAAAGAGCAGCATAGCAGGTCCCAACTAAGTCTTCAGAAGAACCTGTGTTCAAGCAAAAGTGCAGTGTCCTGGAGGCTCATAGGACAAAGAGCACTGCATGCCTCCTGTACCTTGACAAGTCCTCTTGAAGTTGAAATTTGGTTACAGTGACTTTCACAGATCCCACGATAGATTTAAAGCCAGAAGGGACCATTATGATCATCTGGTCTGACCTCCTGCATAACACAGGTCTTAGCAAGAATAGGACAATCTCAGGTGAGCTGTCTCAGCCCCTTGTACTTGCTGAGAACACCTCTAGTATTTGTGCTGTACCTACTTCACTAGGTCACTATCCGATTGTCCTGATTTTCAGAGAGCTTTCTATGTTACTGTTCTTTATGTGTATTACGGTAGCATTCACAGACCAGGGGCCCAATGTCCTAGACACTTGTACCAACATATGGAGTTTGCCATCTAAATAATATAAACCAAGGGCAGGTCTACACTTAAAATGCTGCGTCGGCACAACTGCAGCACTTATGTGAAGATGCTCTTACCCTGATGAGAGAGCTTCTCCCGCCAGCGTAATTAATCGACCTCCCCAAGAGGTGGTAGCTATGTCAACGGGAGAAGCTCTTCCATCAATGTAGCGCTGTATATATGGGGGGTTAGGTCGGTGTAACTACGTCGCTCACGGGTGTGGATTTTTCACACCCCTGCGCGATGTTGTTATACCGATACAGATCTGCAGTGTAGACCTGGTCTACTAAATTGGATTAAAGTAATCTAATATCCAGGTTCCACTTAACCCTTTATGGGGTTAGCCCGTGTGTCTCCCCAGTGCACCTGCTCAGCTTTGTAATCATGGGTCAGTATTACTCCTGTTGTTACAGAGGGGGGAAACCGAGGCAAAGAGAGGCAAAGTGACTTGGCCCCCGGTCACCTGGAACTAGAACTCTGTCTCCTCCAGGCGGGCAGACTGGCAGGGGTGGGAGGATGGAGATAACGACCTGACAAGACTGATAGTCCTGATTCTGTTGGCTGGAGAGAGGAAAGATGGTCCAATGATTGGGGCACCAGTCTGGCACTCATGAGACCCAGGTTCAATTCCCGGCTCTGCCACAGACTGCCCTGGGCAAGTCACTTAAACTTTCTGTTCCCTCAGTTTCCCATCTGATAACAGCACTGCCCTACCTCCTGGGGATAAATAATGAGACTGTAGTGCTCAGATGTTCTGGTAATGGGGGACAGATAAGTACCTTCAACAGATGTTGCTGGACAGTGACATTAATAATTGTAACTCTGCAGAACCACAGTGCTAGGGTCCTCCATAAACCTCCTGTGCTACTGTAGCCTTTTATCATGCTGTTAACCCAGTACTAAGCATTTAGATTAAATAGGAATACACTTCTCTGATTGGTAAACAGAGCAATGCAAGATACTATGCACTATTTGCATGTCTGTGCATATGCATAGAAATAATGGTTGAAATACTATTTGACACACATGCTTGGGTACCTCTTGGTAATAACATAATAAATCTTAGGTTGCCACATCATACCCTATCTTCTATTCATGATAAACTGCCTTCAATCAAAAGAGGGGGGGAGGAAATTCCCTGGAAACAGGACATCTGAAGAGAGCACAGATCCGATTCGACGTGGGTGGTGGTGATTGCATTGTTCTGGAGTTCCATTCACAGATGAACAGTCCTCTCTGCAAGAAAAAGCTGGCTGGGAATGTTTCAGCAGAAACCATGAAATAGTTTAAATTGTCATCAGTAGGCTTCAGATTCAACACCCACCTGAGAGGAATCTCTGGATCTAACGTCCTTGCTACACTCCGGGCTATATGTACAGACTCGGACAGCACTGCATTGGGTCATGTTCAGACTAGGGTTACCATAGTTTAAAAAAAACAAAAAGAGGACACTCCACGGGGTCCCGGCCCTGCCCCAACTCCGCCCCAGCCCCGCCCCAACTCCGCCCCTTCCCCACCCCGGCCTCACCCCAACTCCGTCCTTTCCCCAAAGTCCCTGCCCAACTCCGCCCCCTCCCCTGAACGCTCCGCGTCCCCCCCCCCCCCGCTCCTCCTCCTCCCCTGCTTCCCATGAATCAAATGTTCGCGGGAAGCCTGAAACAGGCAGGCAGCAGGTAAGCTGGGGCGGGGGGGGGGGGCGTGAGGAGGTGTGGCCCAGTCCGGCCCTCCCGGCCGAGCAGTTCTGGCCTCGGTGTCTCCGGCCTGGCTCTGCTCGGGCCCTGGGGCACTGGCCCCGGTTCCGTCCGAGCGGCTCCGGCCCCGCTCGGCTCTGGCCCTGGGGCACCAGCCCCGACCGAGCAGCACCGGCCGGCGGCCGAGCACCCCCAATCCCGGTCCCAGTGGCTCCGGCCCGGCTCGGTTTGGGCCCCGGTTCCGGTCGAGCGGCTCCGGCCCACCCCGGCCCCAGCGACTCCAGCTCGGCTCAGGCCCTGGGGCACCAGCCCCGACCGAGCAGCGCCGGCCGGCGGCCGAGCACCCCCAATCCCGGTCCCAGCAGCTCCGGCCTAGCTCAATTTGGGCCCCGGTTCCGGCCGAGCGGCTCTGGCCTGGCCCCGGCCAAGCGGCGCCGGCCGAGCACCTCCAGCCCCAGTACCAGCGGCTCCGGCCTGGCTCGGGCCCCGGTTCTGGCCGACTGGCTCCCGCCTGGCCCTTGCCAAGCGGCACCGGCCGGCGGCTGAGCACCGCCAGCCCCAGCGGCTCCGGCTCCAGCCCCAGCGGCTCCAGCCTGGATCCAAGCTCCCCGACCCCTCCCTATTTTCCTGGACATGCTCGGCTTTTTGGAATTTCCTCCCGGACCGGGATTTGAGGACCAAAAAGCTGGACATGTCCGGGAAAATCCGGACGTATGGTAACCCTAGTTCAGACAGTTCTCTTTCTATTCGGAAGTGGATATCAAACTCATTCTGTGGAAAGAGCCAAATTATGTCAAATTATGCCGTTATACTACCCTTGAAGCACAGCGGAGTTAACAATGGGATGCTTTCACAAATATCAAAGGGAAGAATATGATGCTAAACCTTTCATTCGTAAAATGAGAGAAAATAGCACCGGGCCTCTTAGAACCACTGCTGTATTTCTGCTCTTTGTTTGGTCATTTTTGCATGGAATCACAGTAATTCTGTGCATAAATTAGGTGCACAATTGAATACCAAAGATTTATATTTAAAAAGGGGGTTAGTGTCACCATTAGGGTTAAGTGGTAACACCCCCACTGAAATGAACAGGGCAGCTCAGACCTCTCAGAGCTATCATTGCAGTCTCAGGCAGGTACCACAGCATCCATTCTGCTCTGCGCACACTTGGAAGGTTTTCTTGGCAGTCATAGCAACATACTTGGTAAATTGGAAGCTTGCCGAAACATACTTCAAACTGCAGAGGGCTCGGGGGTCTCCCCCCACTGTATTACAGGTGGGATTTTCAAGAGCATCTAAGTGACTGAGGAGCACAAGTCCCATTGACTTTCATGAGAGTTGAGCTTCCGAGTCACTTAGGCGCTGTTGAAAATCCCATCCTAAAATAGACACTTAGACCCAGATCCTGCAACTTCTTGCATACAGGCAGATTGCTGTTCTTAAAGGGGAGCCCTGTCAACTCCAATAATTCTCCAGGCAAGGCCCAGCAGCCCTCATGCACGCAGGTGGTTGCAGATTAGGGGTCTTACTGGTAGCTGAAATTATGCATACGGCAGCTGGGCCCACCATGACTGTCCTGCAATAATTTACCACTTGGAATCAGCTATATTCAAACATAAGAACGGCCCTACTGGGTCAGACCAAAGGTCCATCTAGCCCAGTCTCCTGTCTTCCAACAGCGGCCAAGGCCAGGTGCCCCAGAGGGAATGAACAGAACAGGTAATCACCAAGTGATCCACCCCACCCACCCCCACCGCCCCGCCCCATTCTTTGGAGCCAAAGCCTTAACCCGTCAGTAAGAAGGGGAGAGAAAATGATTCGTTCCAGTTGTTATTTATTCTGTCTTCAAAATGTGTGTGTGTGTGTGTGTGTGTGTGTGTGTGTTCAGAGGCAGATAGATGTAACTTTTGCATGAGTGTACTTTAAAAGAGAGGTGAAGGGATGGAAAAGAATGGAGCTGAGAGTTCAGGACACAGTTGGAAATTGAACCTCTCAGTGCGGCCACATTCACTTCTTGCATCTGTGCAAAGACTTCGGCGGAGGCTGGTCTCCTAGGTGATCAGAGCACAGATGACCCTCGAGGAAATCGGTGTCACACTGTTCCGGTCAGGCTGGAAGGCGGAGCCATCAGCTAGTGGTCTGAAGCTGCAGGCATGAAATAGCCTGTGTGTTTCCTTTTTGTGTGTCTTTACTCCTAGATATTTCCATTTGAGCAATATAACAGTCGCTTGTCCAAACGGCTTGGATTCCTGCTTCCCGCCCGGCCACAGAGTTGGGCGTCACACGTTAGCTGAGCATTGAGTTTAAAGCCACATTCTGTCCTCTGATGTGTGTGGGTGGCTCCCTTTTGAAATTCCAGCTCCCTTTGCTCCCACGTTGCAGAGCAGAATTTGGCCTCGTTATTTCAGAAGTGAGGAACTTTTTAAAAAAAAAAAAAAACATTTTTCTCGGCTAACTAAGCCAACAAGAGAGAATATAGTAACTTCAGAGCCAGCCACACCCAAGCCACTTGCATAACCCGAGCATGTAGATCTGCTGGCAAAAGTAGAAGTGCCCTGCAAGTTGGTGGGGAGAGTTCAGACAATGGACGTGGTAGGGATAGAGCAATGTAATCCTTATCATATGATCACCCATGGCAAACAGTCAGTAAGGAGTGTCCGCTCCAGGGATGGATTATTTCCTCGTGTAGCCTGAGCTAAGACGGTTCTGTAGCTCTCGTCTAACGTGCTGACCAGCATGTACACACCTGAGCAGGGCTATCAGTAATGAAAGCAAAAGAGCCTCCTATAACTCACAGATCAGAGCAACACTTTCAAAACTTCAGTGAAACTTTTTGGTTCAAGCTTCCAGCCAGACTGTCCCTGCGACTGTGGCGTCTCTCCACCGCTTTCCCTGCTTTATGGCTGTCTCAGTTCCTTCCTAGGCATGGTGAGATTCTTTCAGGGCATTTATTTGTGCTCCTGCTCAGGCAGATTCTTCACGTGGCTTGGTATATTTCCAAAAAACCAAAAGGAAGCCCTATCTGAATTCAGGCATTAGAAGCTCTCTCTCTTAACCACGAGGGCTCAGGTGTCTGGTGTTAACAAACCTTTTCCAGCAAAGACATTTGAAGACTTGTTTTCTGAACTTCTGAGCATCCACAATTCCAGAGGAAGTCAGCAGGTGGTTTCAAGAAACTCTGGTGTTAGACTGTGGCTGTATGGCCCAGTGGTTAGGGCACTGGACTAGAACCCAGGAGACCTAGTGTCTTCTCCTGATTCGGCCACTGACCTCGAATAACTTCACCTCTCTGTGTCTGTTTCCCTTACCACTTGTTACCTGTCTGTTTGAATGGTAGGGTATAGCACTGTTTGTATGGTCTCTCGCAGAAGTGGGCTCAGATCTCCGGTGGGGCTACAAGATGTTACTGTAAGATAAGTAGCAAAGTGAAATTTAGCTTCGGCGATCTCAAGCTTCTGCCCATTGTATCTGAAATCCATTTTGATGTGTACGTAGAAGGTTACTGCAAGGAGCCGGCTGGGAGGCTGTCTAGTTAATGTCTGGTTTGTCTGGTTCTCTTTAAGGAGTGGAAGGCATTGTCCAAGCATACTCCGCCTGTCTGCCTCACATACGCTTCTACGGACCAACCAACTTCTCTCCCATTGTCAATCACGTGGCTCGGTTTGCTGCCCAGGCTATGCAGCAGGAGTTTGCAGCAGTAAGTTAACAAGTCTGTCCTTTTATCTGTATCCCTGCCTTGGCTTGGAATTTCAAAGCAAGACTCATTAAGCTTACCATCTTGTTATCTCCTAGAGGGCACAGGATCATAGAAGTGCAAGATAAAAAAGACCTATTAGATAACTTAATCCATCCCTTGCATACACAGGCTGTGGTCCCTTGGTAGCGGATGTATCGATGTCAGTGATACATCCCGGGTTTGATCTTAGCCAACAGGCCAGTAACTAGCTCTGTTTAAAAGCTGATGGGATGTCTCACCGTTACAGGCATGGAACAGCTATATCTAGGGAAGAAGTAATTTCAGGTATGTTTAAACATTGTTGATTTTAGTAAGACCCGCTGCTGTAGGCTCATGTCAAAGGCAGATACAATGACAAAGGCAAGATACAATGGAATTCGGAGACTACTAGGAGTTTGAGGTTCTGTTCAGGGACTTGTAGCCTCTGTTACTGCAACAGTTGAGCATCTTGTAGGCACCACGGAATTAACCTCTATGCCCCTGGGTGGTAAGGAAGTGTTGTTCTCTCCATAATACAGATGGGGAACCGAGGCACAAGGACATTAAGCAACTCACCCAAACACATAGGAAATCAGTGGCAAAGCCAAGAATTGAACACAGAATTGAACTCCCGAGCCCCAGTTTAGTAACTCAGGGACCATCCGTCTTCCTCTTGTGCCATGTGTGTTTTCAGGCGAGTGAAGAGATGCAGTTTATCCTAGGTACTTATCTCACTATCGTAGTGCCTGAGAACCTCTCAACACCCGTGTGAGGTAGGGCAGTGCTTTTATCCCCATTGCCAGATGGGGAACTGAGACCCAGAGAGGCCAAGTGTCTCAGCCAAGGTCTGTACCAGAGCAGGGAACTCCGCTTGAGTCTCCCAAATCCCAAGCTGGCACTGCAACCACTGGACCAGGTATCTGATTGACTTTTTTTTCCAGTGCCCATAACACACTGGCAAACAAATGTCTGATTTATTTATTGACATAATACAGTTTGAGTCATTTCCTAGGTTAAACTCCGTGGGCGAGGTTTGGAAAAGCATTCAGTGTCGGTGTTAATTTTGCTCCCATTAAAAGTTAGTGGGAGTCAATGGGAAATGTGTTAATTGCTACAGTTTACGGACAATGAATACGTATTGCCCACGGATAGGATAGACTGTAAGAATGATTCATCTAAAATAAGGAACTCTACTTTTTCCCCGTGCCCCTCATTTTAATAGGTGTCATTCAAACACAAACGCTCCAGTAGCACTGTGATGAGCACAATAGGCAGGAGAGGAGGAGACGATTGGTCCGTGGAATAGAATGCAGGGTGGGAGGGCTAATTAGGGTGACCAGATCACCCAAGACAAATATCGGGACGCGTGGCGGGGGGCGGGGCCAAAAAAAAAAAAAACCACCTTCCTCCGCAAGTGCTGGAGGGAGGCCCAGGAGACTCAGGGGAAGCGCGGGGCCGGGGTGAGTAACAGTCCGGCCTGGCCCCGAGCAGGCAGGACTCAGTCGGGCAGTAGGGAGAGGAGGGGGGCGGCCCGCGGGGCCAGGCGGCGGCTGTTCTCCCCCCCGGGCAGCAGGACTCGGGAGCAGCCACTGCTGCAGCTCCCACTGCCGCGGGGGCAGGAAGCGGCCATGGCGCTTGGCGGCTGCGGCTCTGGCGCCCCCGAACCCCCCGAGCCGGGGCCTGCTGCGGGGACCCAGCAGTGCGCACGCTGGGCCCAGCCCCTGGCCAGTCGCGTCTGGGCTGCTGCCCAGCTGGTGCAATCCCGCAGCGGCCCCGGAGTGGGGGTAGCAGGCCCCAGCCCCCCCGTCCCGCAGGGGAACGAACGGGGCTGGGCTGCCGATGCCTCCACCCCGGGGCCGCCGCGGGATAGCACCAGCTGGGCAGCCCAGACGGCACTGCCCAGGGGCTGGGCGCAGCGTGCGCACTGCTGGGTCCCCGCAGCAGGCCCCGGCTCGGGGGGTTCGGGGGCGCCAGAGCCGCAGCCGCCAAGCGCCATGGCCGCTTCCTGCCCCCGCGGCAGTGGGAGCTGCAGCAGCGGCTGCTCCCGAGTCCCGCTGCCCGGGGGGGAGAACAGCCGCCGCCTGGCCCCGCGGGTCGCCCCCGTCCTCTCCCTACGGCCAGGCCGGACTGTTACTCACCCCGGCCCCGCGCTTCCCCTGAGTCTCCCGGGCCTCCCTCCAGCGCTTGCGGAGGGAGGGGGAATGGTGAGCCCGGGGAAGAGGCGGGGATTCGGGGAGGGAGCCAATCGGGGGAGGAGGGGGCGGAGTCGGGGTGGGGGGGGGTGCGAGCACTTCCGGGCTCTAGGCTCGGGGCATTTCCTTGTTTGTCCAGTGTCCCGACCGCATGTCGGTCGGGACGCGGGACAAACAAGGAAATATCGGGACAGTCCCGATAAAATCGGGACGTCTGGTCACCCTAGGGCTAATGCTGTTTAATACAGAGCCCGTCTTTCCAGGTGTAGAACATCAAGGGGTAGCCATGTTAGTCTGTATCCACAAAAACAACAAGGGGAGTCTGGTGGCACCTTGAGGTTTTTTACCCACAAAAGCTTATGCCCAAATAAATCTGTTAGTCTTTAAAGGTGCCACCGGACTCCTTGTCGTTCAGGTGTAGAACAGTGTTTCGTGTCTGGGAGCTGGGCTCTCGGGCTCCTGTGTTTTGTTCAGCTTTGTATGCTGTGGTCAAACAGGCAGCACTGCAGCTTACCCAGGAAGAATGAGTTGAGCGATGGACCACCTGGGTTCTGATGATAAGGGGGGGGGTGAGGCAGCCTGGCACGGGGTAAGTCCACCAGCTTTCTGCCTTTGGAGCTCCACGGGTTCAGTTCCCGGTGGGGGCACAAAGTGATAGTAGTCTGGATCCCCTCCCTAACGGGTGGCTGGCCCCACTACAGATTGCCCCACGGCGCTGCGTAGCAGTCTGTGCTTCAGGAGAGTCCCCGGGACTGCAGAGCCAGGCTTGCGATAAGTCAGAACCAGGCTGTGTTACTGTGAGGGAGTGGGCTGGAGGACAGGACCGAGGTGCTGTGGCAGCACTATGAGAAACCTGTACCATAGCTACCCAAGTACAGGCCTGGGCCTGCGAGAGGCCAACGACCGGCGACTCTCATTGGCTTTAACAGGAAGGGCCAGTGCTCACTGCTGATCTGGCTCAGGCATTGACTCCAACAAGTGTCTTCAGTTGTTTGATTTCCATGAGCTCCAAGTCCTACGATGTCCTTTTGAAGCACTCTGGCTTTGCATAGAGTTGAGCTGTTTCTTTTCATGAGGCCTAGAAGGATCCCCAGTTAATTCCACACAATATGTGAGTTGTCGAGTGACACACCGTGGAGAGAGATTAGTGCATGTCGTGTAGCTTTGCCGCAAGCTGACTGGCAAATGGGTTGTGACTGAGGGCTCGTCTTCACCGGACGTCCTTACCAGGAGTTAATGGATTGCTGCGCATTTGATCAAGGCTGCAAACATGTGTTCTTTACCCTAGGGATCAGCCACATAGGACAACCCTAGGACCCCAACTTGAGACTTGGCTCCATTAATGACATCAAGGCAAAAGCCACAGCGCCTCATCTGCTCTGGGATTTGCAGGGAGGTAGCAATCTTGATGTCTTCACTGCAGAAAAAGCCTGAGTCACAATCTGTGTCCCAGTTCCCCTTGCTCCAAGAGGCACAGGCGCCAGCTTCTAATTTTCCCCGGGGTGCTCAGCTCCAGGTCCCGCCCCCACTCCACCCCTTCCCCTAAGCCCCCCCCACCATCCTGCCTCTTCCCGCCCCCACTCCACCCCTTCCCCTAAGCCCCCACCACCATCCTGCCTCTTCCCGCCCCCACTCCACCCCTTCCCCTAAGCCCCCACCACCATCCTGCCTCTTCCCGCCCCCACTCCACCACCAGTCCCGCTCCGCCCCTTCCCCCAAGCTCCCACCTCCACCCCGCCTTTTCCCGCCCCGTCTCACCTCGTCCCCACCTCTTTCCGCCCCCTCCGCCGAGCACACCCCATCCCCGCTCCTCCCCCCATGCCTCCTGCATGCCACAAACCAGCTGTTCCGCAGCACTCAGGAGGCGCTGGGAGGGAGGGGGAGGAGTTGATCGGCAGGGACCGCCAGCGCACGGGAGTGGGGGGGAGGGAGGGGAGCTTGGCTGATGTTGGGTGCTAAGCACCCGCTAATATTTCTCCATGGGTGCTCCAGCTGGAGCCAACCACGCCACCGTGCAGCACGGAGCACCGGGTCAGGCCGGGCTGCGCTGCCCAGACACCCAGAGCATTGCGCCGGCAACGCAGCGAGCTGAGGCTTCGGGGGAGGGGGAACAACAGAGGAGGGGCCAGGGGCTAGCCTCCCAGGCCAGGCGCTCGGGGGCTGGGCAGGAGGGTCCCGAGGGACGGATGTGGGTCTATAGGCTATATCTACGGAACGGGGTTAATCGGCATAGCTACAGCACCATACCTATAGTCGCCAGAGTGTAGACATGACGTAAACGTCCTTTCCAGGCCATGTAGAATTTAAGCTGACTTGTGAAATGGGGAATAAAAGATATGTTTTTAACTGTACAGAAGGCCTGAAAGGCATCTTTTGTTGCTTTTAAAACAAAAATGTCTCCTGCTTCTGTCTTACACTGGTCTTACCTATCCTGTCCTGTAGATGACTGGAGTACTAGTAAGATCATGATGTAACGATTGGATCCTGAGCAATTGGACAGAGAAGAAATTCTTATTCAGATGGGTTTTTAAACTCTTTGGTTTATTTAACTCCAACACACAACTAACCGTTAGGAGGAAAATCTTTGTTAAAGGGCTGGTCTACACTGTGGGGGGGGAATCAATCTAAGATACGCAACTTCAGCTACGTGAATAGCGTAGCTGAAGTCGAAGTATCTTAGATCGACTTACCTTGGGTCCACACGGCGCGGGATCGACGTCCGCAGCTCCCCCGTTGACTCTGCTACCGCCGCTCGCTCTGGTGGAGTTCCGGAGTCGACGGGGAGCGTGTTCGGTGATCGATATATTGCGTCTTAACGAGACGCGATATATCGATCCCCAATAAATCAATCACTACCCGCCGATATGGCGGGTAGTGAAGATGTACCCAAAGACTCAGCATCCTCACCCTTCCAGTTAAGGGCAGAGAAGGCTCCCACTCCAGTTCTCTGGGTCTTCCAGGGAAGACTTGATTTACCAAAGGTGAAAAGCAATCAACAAAGAAAACTTTAGTTTTATAACACAGTTGAGGTCTTCAGATGTCATAAAGAAGCCACAAAGAGGGAACAACCTGTTTATTTCCTTTGCAAGGAAATTCCACTTAACAGTCCACTCAATATGTACAGATCGCTGCTCAGAACCCTAACTCTGCTGATGTTGACGTGGTCTGTGATCGAACGTGAGCCTTGAGCTGAGGGACAATTAAAAAAAAAAAATCCCTGTAAAGTCAGAAAAATCTTTGACATCTTTATTTTAAGTCATGTGGGCAAACTGCCGATTCTGTGCCAGCAGCCCAGTTCTAAAATGATGCTTCAAGTCACTCTGTAATCCCCGAAGTCCTGATTAATTAGCCCATCAGACTGTTTACACACACATGCCAAAAGCTGCTTGTTATCTCTAAGGATGGCCCTCGTGAATCCGCTCTGTCACGTGAGTTTCTGTCTTGTTCTGGAGAGACTGGACCAGGATGTTAGTTATGAGGCCAGCTTTTGCGGGTTACTTTCTGTTTAAGCAGGTAGGAAGGAAGGGCCGGGAGGAATGTGGTAATTTAAAGAGACTCATGCAGCTGAAATAAAATACTGGCCTAAAAGGGAGGGAATCACCGGACTGCAAGCGGATGGGTGTGAACCAGTTTCTAGTGCACTGGAATCCCACACTTGTTACCAGACTGAACTATCCTGTGCACCAAGAAGATCTTCGGAGCTCCTAGGTGCTTCAGGTCAGTCTAGTCTGATATCCTGTAGTGGTCCTGTCCCACAAGGGAAGTTGAGCCCAGCCCCATCTGATCAGCTGATGCTGTGAGGCCAGGGACCAGGTGAGGGCTGAAGATGACCCAGTCCTCGGAAGAGCAGCTAGTAGCTCAGGTGAGATGGAAATCTGCCTGGGGCAGGGAGGGTGCTTCAGGAGAACAGACCCAGAAAGGGGCTCGCCCCACCAGCTAGGCGAAAGACCTGGCTGGGATACCTGCTGCTGTGTCGGCACCAGCAGAAGCTACCTGGCCTTAGGAGAGGTGAGGGAGCAGGGCCTGGTTCACCTGTTTCGATTAATGTTTTGAACTGTTTTGTTGGAGCAATAAATGCATCCCTGGGGCAAGGGACTCAACAACCTGACCCTGGTGGGAGCGTCCCTTGATGCGCTGGCTGGTGAGTGGGCCCGCCCCCTTACATAAGAGTGGGGAGACAGTGCTACACATTGTCACTGGGTATGATCCCCGCTAGTGCGCTTCCTCCTAACTGCTCTGGGGATTAGCTTCTTCCCCGTCCGACATCTCCTTCTGCCACCCGTTCGGGCGCCCGGCTGCCTCTCTCACTCACTGTTACTCAGGGTGCTCTGTCTTCAGAGCTTGGCCCTCCAGCCAGTTCAATGTGCTTTTTCGCCTTCCAGGGGTTGTTAGTCTTTCCATCCAAAATGGCTGACTTCTCCCTCGCTGCCCTGACTGTGTCACTTCCCCAGTCTTTGGTAGGGGAACCCAGGCGCATCCTCTACTCTGGGTTCCAGCTCAGGGACCCTCTAATAGTGGCCAAAGTCTGCAATGTCCCACTTTGCTGTCATTTCCCTGAGCCTTTTCCTACACCACTGCTCTCAGGCTTTTGCTCCACCACTCTTCTTGATGTACCCTTCCATCAGGGCCTGGAACCCTGGGGGTTTCTACACTCCCCCTGGGTGACCTTCCTTCCCTGTCTAGCATCCAGAGAGTGGCTGCAGGCTCCTTCACTGCAGCCCCATTTCCACTGCTGACTTCCTAGCTTTCTACAGCATAAGGACGGCCATGTTGTAGTCAGACCAAAGGTCCATCCAGCCCCGGATACTGTCTTCCTATAGTGGCCAATGCCAGGTACCCCAGAGGGAATGAACAGAACAGGGAATCATCAAGTGATCCATCCCCTGTCGCCCATTCCCAGCTTCTGGCAAACAGAGGCTAGGGACACCATCCCTGCCCAGCCTGGCTAATAGCCATTGATGGACCTATCCTCCATGAACTTATCTAGTTCTTTTTTGAACCCTGTTATAGCCTTGGCCTTCACAACATTCTCTGGCAAGGAGTTCCACAGGTTGACTGTGCATTGTGTGAAGAAATACTTCCTTTTGTTTGTTTTAAACCAGCTGTTTATTAATGTCATTTGGTGACCCCTAGTTCTCCTGTTCGAAGAAGGAGTAAATAACACTTCCTTATTTACTTTCTCCACAGCGGTCATGATTTTATAGACCTCTATCATATGCCCCCCTTGGTTGTCTCTTTTCCAAGCTGATCAGTCCCAGTCTTATTAAGCGGTTCCATACCCCTCATCATTTTTGTTGCCCTTTTCTGTATCTTTTCCAGTTCCAATATATCTTTAATAGCCCCACCTGTTCTTTCTTGGATTGGCTCCCTCATCAATCCAGGGTTACTTAGCCCACCTAATTCCCCTAAGCTGGAGCCTATCCACTTAATTGGCCCTTTCTCAGCTTCATTAACCCTTCCTAGGCTAGGGTGGGGGGCACACCCCATCACACCTGCGCATATCAACATGCATTAGAGCTGTCAAGCACCGGCCCTGTGGGCTGTGCTGGGACCAGCCTGTGTGGTGTGTGGAGGTGGCCTGTATGACCTGCACTGTGCAGAGCCTCGGCTTTCGTTTGCAAATATCGTTTGTAGCCTTCCTGACTGCAGAGTGACTTTCAAGATGTGAAGTGAGTGTAAACCAACATCATGTCTGCTTGAGTCTGCAGACAGCCTGAAACAATGACTTGGGCGTGAGCTCCCCTGTTAATCGTCTTGGATTGTCAGCTCTAGTCTCCAATAAACGTCTTGTCAGTGCTGACTGTTCGGTGGCTGGTCACTGTAGTGGATCCGAAAAGGGGTGGGAATGGAGCCCTCGAGTGGTGGGGAGGGAGTTCCTGGCAGGGAAGGAAATGTACAGCTTGGAAAGAGGGAGGTGAAAACAGTCAGGGAGAGAAGCAAAAGGCAGGAGCAGCGGTAACCGAAAGGGGAGCAGATCTTTTCACCGAGTGATACCGAATGGGACGATGAGGTCCTGGATAAATAATAAATGACAACTTATTCACTACGTGAAGGCTACATTCTCCCCTTAATCTCTGTGAAATCCTCCCCCTGACATCCATGGGGAAGAATGAAGGCCTGAGTCTGTATTCTGGCCCACAGACTGGAATTAAACCTGGAATCTGGCCCTTGCCTCCAAATGAATTTGACACCCCCGCTTTAGAGGGAGGAAAACCCCACTGTGCCGCCAAGGTTCTTACAATGCATGAGATTCTTAGGTGCCCAAAGGGAGTTGGGGGGTGAATCAGCCCATGTGTTGTGGCGTTGGAAGACTGGAGTGGTTACCACAGAGTCCCTCCCCTTACAGCCCCAGTGCTGAGGACGAGGTCCTGGGGTGCAAAGCCCCACTTGAATGCGAGGCTCCTGAAAGGACCAGGTCCAAAGCAGCTGTTTGCCTGGCTGGTACTTAGGGCCAGCTCTGAAGGCACCAGGACAGCTGTACAACATCGCACCCTGGAGCCACAAGTGTTTGGCAACTTCTGCCTTAAAAGGCAGGTGTTCAGAGTTTCACACGTACTTAACGTCCTCCTGAGCATCTCTTATCCCTGGCCAAATGTTCCCACCCCCAGACTGAGCAGAACTGATTCCAAGGCCTGGTCTAAAGTGGGGCTACTCCTGATTTCAGCATTCGGGGGCCAGCAACCGGCCTAGCCCCACAGCGAACCCCTAGTGTAGACAGAGTTAGCAGCTCTCAGCTGGTGCAGTTTCCATGAAGGGTGAGCTCAGGCAATGCAGATTGTGGCTTTGCCCACCTCCAAGAGGGGTTTGCATTGGTGCTGTGCGCTGGTCCCCAGTGGCTGATTCCCACCCTAGACCAGGCTGAGTTCTCTCCTGCTTACGCAGCAGGGATTACGTTTGCTACCCTAAGTGAGAGCAGGATACTGCGTTAGTGGTGACAGATTTCCCAGGTCAGAGCCAGTGGCCAGCGGGAGTGATGCTGCCTTTCTGTCTGGGCCCGTGGAAACAGCTCTGTTCCATCCACACGGTGCCCCAGTCCCAAATACCAACTGGCTGCATAATTATCCTGCCTCCCCATTACCTGTCTCCAGCCGTTTTTCAAGCTGTCTGCCGTGATAACTCTGCTGTTCTTCCTTTTAAACTCGGTCCCTGGGTTTCAAGCTTGTGAGAGACCAACTCGCACGTTAGCCCGTGCAGAACCGAGCGAGAGCGTCTCCGAGTGGCACGCGGTGACAGCTCTGCAGTGGGCCCTCTGAACCCCATGTGGTGCAGCTGGTTGGGGGCAGGGCTCTTGGCAGCGTATGGGCGTGGGGGGGGGGAGGAATGTTGAAAAGAAATGGCCTTTTGCGCTTCAGTGGCTGAGTGCTGCCGTGGGGGCAGTTGCAGGCGTGTCAACAACCAGACGCGTCTAATTTGCTTCACGATAATGAAGATACTTCCAGGTCACTGGGCTTAGATAGCGGAATCCCTGGGCCCTCAGCCCAGCGACCTCTAGGGGGTGGGGTCTGGGCCCCAGAGACTGTTACAGGGCCAGCGCAGCAGGACCAGGAGGAGTTTTCAGTTCCCTGTCGACAGAAGCGGGCAGCAAGCATAGGTGCTGCATTGCCCCCTCCCGCACAAAGCAACGGGCTGGGGCAATGGGCACGACCAGCTGCCCCTGCCAGATTCAGACGGGGCTAGAGAGCTGACAGAGGGAAGCTGAGCCACTGGCGGAAGAGGGGAGGGTGTTTGTCTGAGGTCCTGGGATCTTCACCTTTTGGGCCCCAGGAATGGAATTGCTGGGCTCTGGGGAGCTTCACCCCCTCCCCCAGCTGAGACAAGGGCAGCATGCGATCGATGGCCTGTTCCTAGCTGGGGGTGGATTGTAGTGTGTGTGTGGGGGGTCGGCTTGCTGTGGGCCGCCCCTTTAAATGTAAGAAGTTGGCTTGCCTGTCGGCTAGGGTCGTACCTCGCTGAGGGGGTCGTACCTCGCTGACGGAGAGCTGCAAAATCCTGGGGTTGCCTGGACGCGTCGGGAGCCCAGGGCAGAGGAGGGGAGGAGCAGCTTTCCTCACAGACCTCCAATCCCGTTGCTGATTCCATCTCCGCTGTGCCCCCTCTCGTCCCAGAGCAGTTCTTCGCCCCACGGGCCCACGTACAGGGCTCCAGGTCTGGGGAGCCGGCTTCCCTATCCCTGGAGCTGGGAGGCAGGACAAGCAGTGGGGCGGAAGAAGCCCCCTTCACTCCAACAGCACCAGTCCCCCTTTTGCCCAGCCCCTCCCCAGCACCTTTGGGTTACCCCCAACCCACAGAGAGACCAAAAACTCTTCCTGTGGGACACGGTATTTGGAAGAACGATATTGGTGGTTGCTAATTTTGTCATCCTGGGCCAAGTAAAGTTGAGCCTCACCACAAAGTGAGAGGCCCAGCCCCTAGAGTCATGGCATTACATGCGAATCTCTGCTTTTGTTTTAAAAAAATGGTTTGTAGCTGTCATGGTTGCAGAGGAAAGCTTAAAAATGTGACCCCCCTAAAGGGTCAAAAACATGAAAACAAATCTCATGATTTTGGGGAGGTGGGTTCATGATTTTTTAAAATCAAGGGTTGGCAATAGTGTGCTTCCCTATGATGCTCAGATTTCAACCTCTCCTTCTAGAATGGATAGCTCCCCCCTCCCCATGCTTTGGAGTGGGTCTGGTACTTTCCCACCCTTCCAAGGAAGCCTGTTGACCCTTTCCTCTCCTTCCTGTCTCAGTCAGGATTCAGACATTACAGACCTCATGTTAAATCAGAGCCCAGCCAAGATCAGGGATTCGGAAGGGTCAGATTTCAGCAGGGAGTGTAGATTCAGGACCCTGGAAAACCCAAACCCCATAGATGTGGAATGACACAAACAATGGAACTGGAGGAAACATAGGAGCTGATGAGTGAAAGGGACTGGTTGGTATTTGGAAGAGGGTTTCACATCTCTGAAGAAAGCAAACAACTGACACAGGAACCTACATGTGTGAGGTGGGATCACAGCAAGGAACCTGTCTGGGACAGGAACTGGAACCCAAGGGACTATCACTGGTCAATACCAGCAATTTGCTATCTGCCCATTAATGTAAGCACCAGGTAATAAGGGACTTAGAGGGCGAGTCCACTGAGCACTATGTGAGAGCTCAGCTTCTGCACTTTTCGAGCCTCCCTGAGGTCCCGCTGCCTCTGAGATCTGGAGAAGAGCTAAGATGCTGGCTGCAGTTCAACCCTTACAGGTGGACACCTAGCAGAAGTGCT
Source organism: Chrysemys picta bellii (assembly GCF_011386835.1). Taxonomy (NCBI): domain Eukaryota; kingdom Metazoa; phylum Chordata; order Testudines; family Emydidae; genus Chrysemys; species Chrysemys picta. The sequence continues at coordinate 4,161,894 of NC_088804.1, read as the reverse complement.
AGAACCAAAATCTATTACAGTTCTGAATCTACTTTATTATTATTTTCCTCGAGAGTGTAAATTGAGTCACTTTTATTTTTTCCTCCTTTTATCCACCCCTTCCTCTGTCCATTCTTCCCTCTTCCTTTCTGGAGTTTGTTCATGCAACAGTCATCGGGTCTTCCAGTTACTCATTGCTTTTCAGTGTGAAGGATTTTGGTAATGATATAAATATGGCCCATGCATCAACCTCAGTGACAATATTTCCATAAATTGGTCATAAGGAACACTGGGGCACATCCTGGACTGGGAGAAGTAAGCAAAACACCACTTCTATCTTCTTTCCTGCTTATGTTTTATGGAATTATGTTTCTGAGTGAGATAATCAGAGGCCATTGAGAGATCTGTCTTTCCCTCTCCCTTCAGTTCTAGCTCTCATTAACCTCCCCTCTACAATATAGCTAAACAACTACTTCATCTCCACTTCCTGTTGACTCCTCTCTAGTTCTCACAGACATTGTCCTTACACCAGCACAGACTGAACCCAAACCAGCCAGTGAAGTACAAATTGTTGTGGTGGAATGTGTTTGCAGAGCTGACTCTGCTCACTGGAAAACTCTAGAAGTCCAACCTCCTGACGGAGCTGGTCCATTCCCATGAGTGTACATGTCCTAGGGTCCATGCGGAGTCTATGGGGTGTTAGTACAAGTGCTTTGTTGACATCAAACCTGGCAAAGCGTCTTTGCCACCAAACGAGTCTGTTGCCTTTTGGGCAGTTTGACTGAGGTCTGCGGGGCCAGCTACCTGGCCAGAGCCAGGACAAAGTATGAGCACACAGCCAACAACAGGTGTCCTTTTATCAGAGCCCCCAGCGATCAGGGAAGGGTGGAGGGATGGTTCTGGTATCTGCCCATCTCCAGCTAACACTGAAGCCCCTGCTTGGATTCCCCTGTACAGGAGGCGCTGGCTGTCAGTCCCCGGGTGGGTCTGCAGTGATCAGCCTAGAACACAAGATGGAGGGCACAGCACGGTGCCATGAAACGCAGCCAACAGGGTTAGTCCCGAGAGGGGCTGGGCACCCACAGCTCTCACTGGTTCCAGAGGGAGATGCAAGAACTCAGCACTGCTCAGAATTGGCCTATTGTGATGGAAGTGTAACATTCCACTGTAGGCGTGGTGACCTAGACAAACCCAGAGGTGGGGACAGGCAAGGGATGGGAACTATGATGTAAGCTTCCATAGGTGAGGGCTGTGTAAGTCCCACTCCATCCAAATCACAGGGAAAGGAGCCGTTCATGATCCTGGAATTCACTGTCACAGAACCCCAGCTGGTGAGTCCAGATCTGAAGTGTAATTTGACTCGTTTGAGAGTTTAGAGCCAGCCAGAGCCTTCCCCCTACAGCTCCCCTGGGGGTATGCGGGGCAGGTCACTTTGCCCAAAGGAGGAGGTGATGACCACCCGTGACTCTGTTGTGATGCAATGATTGTTGGGTCGGCCACCAGGGGCTGCGGCATTTCACACCAGGATGTCGCCCAGAGCACATGGCTGCTGCCTGTGGGTTTGAGTACAGGGACTAGGGTGTTGGAGCAGGGCCTTCTGGGACCAACCTGCTTCCATTGCTAAAGATGGGAACGTGAGACACTGAAGGGTGAAGTAAAGTATTCCTATAAGGGGGAAGGAAACAAGGCAGAGAAAAGGCTGGAGGGAGTGGAAATGAGGCATCAGATAAGGGAGGGGGGGGGGAATCAAACCAGTTAGTGAGAAACACCAGGGAACTAAGGGGAATGGAAGAGGAGAGACAAAAAAAAGGAGTTGTCAAAGAGGATAGAAGAGAAGAGAAAGGAGAAGCTCAGAAGTGGATGGGGGTAAGAAGCAGCCAGTTGTCACTACTAGGGGTTAACAATGCAGGCATTGTACAATTCAGAAAAGGAAAGGGTACAATTGTCCATAGCGGAGAGCTGGCATCAGCTTGGTTCTTACCTTTCAAGAGAGGACATTGCAATTGTTCCTATTTCTGTTGATTTGATCACTGCAGCTTGTCTGTCAGAAGTTCATATTGTACCACTGAAGTAGTAAGTGAAAGTGGTCTCATCAAGAGGTAAGGAATGCACCTTCCCATAGCAATGGAGTGGAAACTAACCAATCTGAGTGTTTTCAGGTGAAGGAAGTGAATCTAGCCTTTGCTGTCAAAGGCTAAAAGCAGGGTCATAAGAATTAAGCAATATACATAATCAAAGCTTCGGAGAGGTTACAAAAGTATTTACTTGTTCTAGTCAAGAATAAGGAAGCCACTTATACCTACTCGATTTTTAACAAAACAGCTGATTGTATGGAGAGAAAAAGATATACCAATGCAGCAATTCATCACACAGAAGGTGAGCATTTATACTCCCTGTTACAAAATGAATCCAATGACAAATCATTTGTTGCATGACAAAAATACTCTGTCAAACATTGATCTTTGCCCCAGGTCATATTTTGAGATGCAAGGATGACAGACGGCTGTAGGTTACAGGAAGAAATTAGCTGATCCATCCTTTTAAGGAGGTAAGAACTACAATACGCCATTTGCATAATAGTAAATGATTCTGCTCATACTTTCAGGTGGAGGAAATGTAACTGATGAAATCTTCATCTCTAAAGAGCACAAGAAGTTGCTTTACTGAATAAAGCAAAAAAAAGGGAGCTACTTGTTCAGATGTAAGTAGTCAGTAATTCTAAGCAATGATGATGATCTTTGCTCCTTTTTGCTTCCTGGATAATGGTTGGTTTTTCCTACAAGGATGTAACAAAGGAAAAGTGCAACTAACCAGAGTGTGAAGAGGAGCATTTCACCTGCTCTCGCATTTGCAGAGATAAATTGTCCAACTGATTCTGTTTGTACAGAAGTGATCATTGTTGCTTATTTATCAAATGTCAAGAAATAAGTGGAACTGATCATTTCTATCAAGAGGTAAGGAAGGCACCTCCTCACAGCATGGGGGCAGGAATTAAAGGCTCTCTTTCTATTTTCAGGTGAAATGAAGGTCTTCCAATTAAAGGGAGGATGATGAATTTAAGAAAAAAGTCAGCCAGGTAAGACCTGGCCACCGGGAAGAAAAGCATCTTTTACTTCTAGTTCAGAAAAAGGCAAGCAGCCATTTATAGGTTTCAGATTTTAGCCAGGGTAGCTGGCTGTACCTCTAGGAATCAAAGTCTTGCGGTAGAACATTGCTGACAAGTAGGTGAGCACTGAAAGGTCTCTAGAAGCTTAATGATCTGGATGATAAGGAACCTTCTCCATTGATGACTCTTCATAGCTGGTAATGAGTAATAATAAACAATTCTGTCAAACATTGATTGCAGGTTTTTCTAATATGAAATATGAACAGACCAGGTGGTCATTCCTACCAGGGAGAAGTGAGGGTAAGTGGTTGTGACGGGCAAGGAAGTAAGAAATACCAGTCTCCAAACATCCCTGTGTATACCAAGTGGTGTGGATTTCACTTTCTGGGAGAAGAACTGTGGTGGACTTGACTTGTCAAGAGGAGAGTATGAAAAGCAGACGCAAGACAAAGCAACATGGACTTGTCAGTTGCTCAATCCAGGAATTAGCTGATTCATCCTTTTAAGGAGGTAACAAATACAATACGCCATTCCCATAATAGTAAATGATTCTGCTCATACTTTCAGGTGGAGGAAATGTAACTGATGAAATCTTCATCTCTAAAGAGCACAAGAAGTTGCTTTACTGAAGAAAGCAATAAAAATGGGAGCTACTGGTTCAGATGTAAGTAGTCAGTAATTCTAAGCAATGATGATGATCTTTGCTCCTTTTTCCTTCCTGGATAATGGTTGGTTTTTCCTAAAGGATGTAACAAAGGAAAAGTGCAACTAACCAGAGTGTGAAGAGGAGCATTTCACCTGCTCTCGCATTTGCAGAGATAAATTGTCCAACTGATTCTGTTTGTACAGAAATGATCATTGTTGCTTATTTATCAAATGTCAAGAAATAAGTGGAACTGATCATTTCTATCAAGAGGTAAGGAAGGCACCTCCTCACAGCATGGGGGCAGGAATTAAAGGCTCTCTTTCTATTTTCAGGTGAAATGAAGGTCTTCCAATTAAAGGGAGGATGATGAATTTAAGAAAAAAGTCAGCCAGGTAAGACCTGGCCACCGGGAAGAAAAGCATCTTTTACTTCTAGTTCAGAAAAAGGCAAGCAGCCATTTATAGGTTTGAAATTTTAGCCAGGGTAGCTGGCTGTACCTCTAGGAATCAAAGTCTTGCGGTAGAACATTGCTGACAAGTAGGTGAGCACTGAAAGGTCTCTAGAAGCTTAATGATCTGGATGCTAAGGAACCTTCTCCATTGATGACTCTTCATAGCTGGTAATGTCTAATAATAAACAATTCTGTCAAACATTGATTGCAGGTTTTTCTAATATGAGATATGAACAGACCAGGTGGTCATTCCTACCAGGGAGAAGTGAGGGTAAGTGGTTGTTCCGGGCAAGGAGGTAAGAAATACCAGTCTCCAAACATCCCTGTGTATACCAAGTGGTGTGGATTTCACTTTCTGGGAGAAGAACTGTGGTGGACTTGACTTGTCAAGAGGAGAGTATGAAAAGCAGATGCAAGACAAAGCAACATGGGCTTGCCAGTTGCTCAATCCAGGAATTAGCTGATCCATCCTTTTAAGGAGGTAAGAACTACAATACGCCATTCCCATAATAGTAAATGATTCTGCTCATACTTTCAGGTGGAGGAAATGTAACTGATGAAATCTTCATCTCTAAAGAGCACAAGAAGTTGCTTTACTGAAGAAAGCAATAAAAATGGGAGCTACTGGTTCAGATGTAAGTAGTCAGTAATTCTAAGCAATGATGATGATCTTTGCTCCTTTTTCCTACTTGGATAATGGTTGGTTTTTCCTACAAGGATGTAACGAAGGAAAAGTGCAACTAACCAGAGTGTGAAGAGGAGCATTTCACCTGCTCTCGCATTTGCAGAGATAAATTGTCCAACTGATTCTGTTTGTACAGAAGTGATCATTGTTGCTTATTTATCAAATGTCAAGAAATAAGTGGAACTGATCATTTCTATCAAGAGGTAAGGAAGGCACCTCCTCACAGCATGGGGGCAGGAATTAAAGGCTCTCTTTCTATTTTCAGGTGAAATGAAGGTCTTCCAATTAAAGGGAGGATGATGAATTTAAGAAAAAAGTCAGCCAGGTAAGACCTGGCCACCGGGAAGAAAAGCATCTTTTACTTCTAGTTCAGAAAAAGGCAAGCAGCCATTTATAGGTTTCAAATTTTAGCCAGGGTAGCTGACTGTACCTCTAAGAAGCAAAGTCTTGGGGTAGAACATTGCTGACAAGTTGGTGAGCACTGAAAGGTCTCTAGAAGCTTAATGATCTGGATGATAAGGAACCTTCTCCACTGATGACTCTTCATAGCTGGTAATGAGTAATAATAAACAATTCTGTCAAACATTCATTGCAGGTTTTTCTAATATGAGATATGAACAGACCAGGTGGTCATTCCTACCAGGGAGAAGTGAGGGTAAGTGGTTGTTCCGGGCAAGGAGGTAAGAAATACCAGTCTCCAAACAGCCCTGTGTATACCAAGTGGTGTGGATTTCACTTTCTGGGAGAAGAAGTGTGGTGGACTTGACTTGTCAAGAGGAGAGTATGAAAAGCAGATGCAAGACAAAGCAACATGGACTTGCCAGTTGCTCAATCCAGGAATTAGCTGATCCATCCTTTTAAGGAGGTAAGAACTACAATACGCCATTCCCATAATAGTAAATGATTCTGCTCATACTTTCAGGTGGAGGAAATGTAACTGATGAAATCTTCATCTCTAAAGAGCACAAGAAGTTGCTTTACTGAAGAAAGCAATAAAAATGGGAGCTACTGGTTCAGATGTAAGTAGTCAGTAATTCTAAGCAATGATGATGATCTTTGCTCCTTTTTCCTACTTGGATAATGGTTGGTTTTTCCTACAAGGATGTAACGAAGGAAAAGTGCAACTAACCAGAGTGTGAAGAGGAGCATTTCACCTGCTCTCGCATTTGCAGAGATAAATTGTCCAACTGATTCTGTTTGAACAGAAGTGATCATTGTTGCTTATTTATCAAATGTCAAGAAATAAGTGGAACTGATCATTTCTATCAAGAGGTAAGGAAGGCACCTCCTCACAGCATGGGGGCAGGAATTAAAGGCTCTCTTTCTATTTTCAGGTGAAATGAAGGTCTTCCAATTAAAGGGAGGATGATGAATTTAAGAAAAAAGTCAGCCAGGTAAGACCTGGCCACAGGGAAGAAAAGCATCTTTTACTTCTAGTTCAGAAAAAGGCAAGCAGCCATTTATAGGTTTCAAATTTTAGCCAGGGTAGCTGACTGTACCTCTAAGAAGCAAAGTCTTGGGGTAGAACATTGCTGACAAGTTGGTGAGCACTGAAAGGTCTCTAGAAGCTTAATGATCTGGATGATAAGGAACCTTCTCCATTGATGACTCTTCATAGCTGGTAATGAGTAATAATAAACAATTCTGTCAAATATTGATTGCAGGTTTTTCTAATATGAGATATGAACAGACCAGGTGGTCATTCCTACCAGGGAGAAGTGAGGGTAAGTGGTTGTTCCGGGCAAGGAAGTAAGAAATACCAGTCTCCAAACATCCCTGTGTATACCAAGTGGTGTGGATTTCACTTTCTGGGAGAAGAACTGTGGTGGACTTGACTTGTCAAGAGGAGAGTATGAAAAGCAGACGCAAGACAAAGCAACATGGACTTGTCAGTTGCTCAATCCAGGAATTAGCTGATCCATCCTTTTAAGGAGGTAAGAACTACAATACGCCATTCCCATAATAGTAAATGATTCTGCTCATACTTTCAGGTGGAGGAAATGTAACTGATGAAATCTTCATCTCTAAAGAGCACAAGAAGTTGCTTTACTGAAGAAAGCAATAAAAATGGGAGCTACTGGTTCAGATGTAAGTAGTCAGTAATTCTAAGCAATGATGATGATCTTTGCTCCTTTTTCCTTCCTGGATAATGGTTGGTTTTTCCTAAAGGATGTAACAAAGGAAAAGTGCAACTAACCAGAGTGTGAAGAGGAGCATTTCACCTGCTCTCGCATTTGCAGAGATAAATTGTCCAACTGATTCTGTTTGTACAGAAGTGATCATTTTTGCTTATTTATCAAATGTCAAGAAATAAGTGGAACTGATCATTTCTATCAAGAGGTAAGGAAGGCACCTCCTCACAGCATGGGGGCAGGAATTAAAGGCTCTCTTTCTATTTTCAGGTGAAATGAAGGTCTTCCAATTAAAGGGAGGATGATGAATTTAAGAAAAAAGTCAGCCAGGTAAGACCTGGCCACCGGGAAGAAAAGCATCTTTTACTTCTAGTTCAGAAAAAGGCAAGCAGCCATTTATAGGTTTCAGATTTTAGCCAGGGTAGCTGGCTGTAACTCTAGGAATCAAAGTCTTGCGGTAGAACATTGCTGACAAGTAGGTGAGCACTGAAAGGTCTCTAGAAGTTTAATGATCTGGATGCTAAGGAACCTTCTCCATTGATGACTCTTCATAGCTGGTAATGTCTAATAATAAACAATTCTGTCAAACATTCATTGCAGGTTTTTCTAATATGAGATATGAACAGACCAGGTGGTCATTCCTACCAGGGAGAAGTGAGGGTAAGTGGTTGTTCCGGGCAAGGAGGTAAGAAATACCAGTCTCCAAACATCCCTGTGTATACCAAGTGGTGTGGATTTCACTTTCTGGGAGAAGAACTGTGGTGGACTTGACTTGTCAAGAGGAGAGTATGAAAAGCAGATGCAAGACAAAGCAACATGGACTTGCCAGTTGCTCAATCCAGGAATTAGCTGATCCATCCTTTTAAGGAGGTAAGACCTACAATACGCCATTCCCATAATAGTAAATGATTCTGCTCATACTTTCAGGTGGAGGAAATGTAACTGATGAAATCTTCATCTCTAAAGAGCACAAGAAGTTGCTTTACTGAAGAAAGGAATAAAAATGGGAGCTACTGGTTCAGATGTAAGTAGTCAGTAATTCTAAGCAATGATGATGATCTTTGCTCCTTTTTCCTACTTGGATAATGGTTGGTTTTTCCTACAAGGATGTAACAAAGGAAAAGTGCAACTAACCAGAGTGTGAAGAGGAGCATTTCACCTGCTCTCGCATTTGCAGAGATAAATTGTCCAACTGATTCTGTTTGTACAGAAGTGATCATTGTTGCTTATTTATCAAATGTCAAGAAATAAGTGGAACTGATCATTTCTATCAAGAGGTAAGGAAGGCACCTCCTCACAGCATGGGGGCAGGAATTAAAGGCTCTCTTTCTATTTTCAGGTGAAATGAAGGTCTTCCAATTAAAGGGAGGATGATGAATTTAAGAAAAAAGTCAGCCAGGTAAGACCTGGCCACCGGGAAGAAAAGCATCTTTTACTTCTAGTTTAGAAAAAGGCAAGCAGCCATTTATAGGTTTGAAATTTTAGCCAGGGTAGCTGGCTGTACCTCTAGGAATCAAAGTCTTGCGGTAGAACATTGCTGACTAGTAGGTGAGCACTGAAAGGTCTCTAGAAGCTTAATGATCTGGATGCTAAGGAACCGTCTCCATTGATGACTCTTCATAGCTGGTAATGTCTAATAATAAACAATTCTGTCAAACATTCATTGCAGGTTTTTCTAATATGAGATATGAACAGACCAGGTGGTCATTCCTACCAGGGAGAAGTGAGGGTAAGTGGTTGTTCCGGGCAAGGAGGTAAGAAATACCAGTCTCCAAACATCCCTGTGTATACCAAGTGGTGTGGATTTCACTTTCTGGGAGAAGAACTGTGGTGAACTTGACTTGTCAAGAGGAGAGTATGAAAAGCAGATGCAAGACAAAGCAACATGGACTTGCCAGTTGCTCAATCCAGGAATTAGCTGATCCATCCTTTTAAGGAGGTAAGAACTACAATACGCCATTCCCATAATAGTAAATGATTCTGCTCATACTTTCAGGTGGAGGAAATGTAACTGATGAAATCTTCATCTCTAAAGAGCACAAGAAGTTGCTTTACTGAAGAAAGCAATAAAAATGGGAGCTACTGGTTCAGATGTAAGTAGTCAGTAATTCTAAGCAATGATGATGATCTTTGCTCCTTTTTCCTACTTGGATAATGGTTGGTTTTTCCTACAAGGATGTAACAAAGGAAACGTGCAACTAACCAGAGTGTGAAGAGGAGCATTTCACCTGCTCTCGCATTTGCAGAGATAAATTGTCCAACTGATTCTGTTTGTACAGAAATGATCATTGTTGCTTATTTATCAAATGTCAAGAAATAAGTGGAACTGATCATTTCTATCAAGAGGTAAGGAAGGCACCTCCTCACAGCATGGGGGCAGGAATTAAAGGCTCTCTTTCTATTTTCAGGTGAAATGAAGGTCTTCCAATTAAAGGGAGGATGATGAATTTAAGAAAAAAGTCAGCCAGGTAAGACCTGGCCACAGGGAAGAAAAGCATCTTTTACTTCTAGTTCAGAAAAAGGCAAGCAGCCATTTATAGGTTTGAAATTTTAGCCAGGGTAGCTGGCTGTACCTCTAGGAATCAAAGTCTTGCGGTAGAACATTGCTGACAAGTAGGTGAGCACTGAAAGGTCTCTAGAAGCTTAATGATCTGGATGCTAAGGAACCTTCTCCATTGATGACTCTTCATAGCTGGTAATGTCTAATAATAAACAATTCTGTCAAACATTCATTGCAGGTTTTTCTAATATGAGATATGAACAGACCAGGTGGTCATTCCTACCAGGGAGAAGTGAGGGTAAGTGGTTGTTCCGGGCAAGGAGGTAAGAAATACCAGTCTCCAAACATCCCTGTGTATACCAAGTGGTGTGGATTTCACTTTCTGGGAGAAGAACTGTGGTGGACTTGACTTGTCAAGAGGAGAGTATGAAAAGCAGATGCAAGACAAAGCAACATGGACTTGCCAGTTGCTCAATCCAGGAATTAGCTGATCCATCCTTTTAAGGAGGTAAAAACTACAATACGCCATTCCCATAATAGTAAATGATTCTGCTCATACTTTCAGGTGGAGGAAATGTAACTGATGAAATCTTCATCTCTAAAGAGCACAAGAAGTTGCTTTACTGAAGAAAGCAATAAAAATGGGAGCTACTGGTTCAGATGTAAGTAGTCAGTAATTCTAAGCAATGATGATGATCTTTGCTCCTTTTTCCTACTTGGATAATGGTTGGTTTTTCCTACAAGGATGTAACAAAGGAAAAGTGCAACTAACCAGAGTGTGAAGAGGAGCATTTCACCTGCTCTCGCATTTGCAGAGATAAATTGTCCAACTGATTCTGTTTGTACAGAAGTGATCATTGTTGCTTATTTATCAAATGTCAAGAAATAAGTGGAACTGATCATTTCTATCAAGAGGTAAGGAAGGCACCTCCTCACAGCATGGGGGCAGGAATTAAAGGCTCTCTTTCTATTTTCAGGTGAAATGAAGGTCTTCCAATTAAAGGGAGGATGATGAATTTAAGAAAAAAGTCAGCCAGGTAAGACCTGGCCACAGGGAAGAAAAGCATCTTTTACTTCTAGTTTAGAAAAAGGCAAGCAGCCATTTATAGGTTTCAGATTTTAGCCAGGGTAGCTGGCTGTACCTCTAGGAATCAAAGTCTTGGGGTAGAACATTGCTGACAAGTAGGTGAGCACTGAAAGGTCTCTAAAAGCTTAATGATCTGGATTCTAAGGAACCTTCTCCATTGATGACTCTTCATAGCTGGTAATGTCTAATAATAAACAATTCTGTCAAACATTGATTGCAGGTTTTTCTAATATGAGATATGAACAGACCAGGTGGTCATTCCTACCAGGGAGAAGTGAGGGTAAGTGGTTGTTCCGGGCAAGGAGGTAAGAAATACCAGCCTCCAAACATCCCTGTGTATACCAAGTGGTGTGGATTTCACTTTCTGGGAGAAGAACTGTGGTGGACTTGACTTGTCAAGAGGAGAGTATGAAAAGCAGATGCAAGACAAAGCAACATGGACTTGCCAGTTGCTCAATCCAGGAATTAGCTGATCCATCCTTTTAAGGAGGTAAGAACTACAATACGCCATTCCCATAATAGTAAATGATTCTGCTCATACTTTCAGGTGGAGGAAATGTAACTGATGAAATCTTCATCTCTAAAGAGCACAAGAAGTTGCTTTACTGAAGAAAGCAATAAAAATGGGAGCTACTGGTTCAGATGTAAGTAGTCAGTAATTCTAAGCAATGATGATGATCTTTGCTCCTTTTTCCTTCCTGGATAATGGTTGGTTTTTCCTAAAGGATGTAACAAAGGAAAAGTGCAACTAACCAGAGTGTGAAGAGGAGCATTTCACCTGCTCTCGCATTTGCAGAGATAAATTGTCCAACTGATTCTGTTTGTACAGAAGTGATCATTGTTGCTTATTTATCAAATGTCAAGAAATAAGTGGAACTGATCATTTCTATCAAGAGGTAAGGAAGGCACCTCCTCACAGCATGGGGGCAGGAATTAAAGGCTCTCTTTCTATTTTCAGGTGAAATGAAGGTCTTCCAATTAAAGGGAGGATGATGAATTTAAGAAAAAAGTCAGCCAGGTAAGACCTGGCCACCGGGAAGAAAAGCATCTTTTACTTCTAGTTCAGAAAAAGGCAAGCAGCCATTTATAGGTTTGAAATTTTAGCCCGGGTAGCTGGCTGTACCTCTAGGAATCAAAGTCTTGGGGTAGAACATTGCTGACAAGTAGGTGAGCACTGAAAGGTCTCTAGAAGCTTAATGATCTGGATGCTAAGGAACCTTCTCCATTGATGACTCTTCATAGCTGGTAATGTCTAATAATAAACAATTCTGTCAAACATTCATTGCAGGTTTTTCTAATATGAGATATGAACAGACCAGGTGGTCATTCCTACCAGGGAGAAGTGAGGGTAAGTGGTTGTTCCGGGCAAGGAGGTAAGAAATACCAGTCTCCAAACATCCCTGTGTATACCAAGTGGTGTGGATTTCACTTTCTGGGAGAAGAACTGTGGTGGACTTGACTTGTCAAGAGGAGAGTATGAAAAGCAGATGCAAGACAAAGCAACATGGACTTGCCAGTTGCTCAATCCAGGAATTAGCTGATCCATCCTTTTAAGGAGGTAAAAACTACAATACGCCATTCCCATAATAGTAAATGATTCTGCTCATACTTTCAGGTGGAGGAAATGTAACTGATGAAATCTTCATCTCTAAAGAGCACAAGAAGTTGCTTTACTGAAGAAAGCAATAAAAATGGGAGCTACTGGTTCAGATGTAAGTAGTCAGTAATTCTAAGCAATGATGATGATCTTTGCTCCTTTTTCCTACTTGGATAATGGTTGGTTTTTCCTACAAGGATGTAACAAAGGAAAAGTGCAACTAACCAGAGTGTGAAGAGGAGCATTTCACCAGCTCTCGCATTTGCAGAGATAAATTGTCCAACTGATTCTTTTTGTACAGAAGTGATCATTGTTGCTTATTTATCAAATGTCAAGAAATAAGTGGAACTGATCATTTCTATCAAGAGGTAAGGAAGGCACCTCCTCACAGCATGGGGGCAGGAATTAAAGGCTCTCTTTCTATTTTCAGGTGAAATGAAGGTCTTCCAATTAAAGGGAGGATGATGAATTTAAGAAAAAAGTCAGCCAGGTAAGACCTCGCCACCGGGAAGAAAAGCATCTTTTACTTCTAGTTCAGAAAAAGGCAAGCAGCCATTTATAGGTTTGAAATTTTAGCCAGGGTAGCTGGCTGTACCTCTAGGAATCAAAGTCTTGGGGTAGAACATTGCTGACAAGTAGGTGAGCACTGAAAGGTCTCTAGAAGCTTAATGATCTGGATGCTAAGGAACCTTCTCCATTGATGACTCTTCATAGCTGGTAATGAGTAATAATAAACAATTCTGTCAAACATTGATTGCAGGTTTTTCTAATATGAGATATGAACAGACCAGGTGGTCATTCCTACCAGGGAGAAGTGAGGGTAAGTGGTTGTTCCGGGGACGGAGGTAAGAAATACCAGCCTCCAAAGATCCCTGTGTATACCAAGTGGTGTGGATTTCACTCTCTGGGAGAAGAACTGTGGTGGACTTGACTTGTCAAGAGGAGAGTATGAAAAGCAGATGCAAGACAAAGCAACATGGACTTGCCAGTTGCTCAATCCAGGAATTAGCTGATCCATCCTTTTAAGGAGGTAAGAACTACAATACGCCATTCCCATAATAGTAAATGATTCTGCTCATACTTTCAGGTGGAGGAAATGTAACTGATGAAATCTTCATCTCTAAAGAGCACAAGAAGTTGCTTTACTGAAGAAAGCAATAAAAATGGGAGCTACTGGTTCAGATGTAAGTAGTCAGTAATTCTAAGCAATGATGATGATCTTTGCTCCTTTTTCCTTCTTGGATAATGGTTGGTTTTTCCTACAAGGATGTAACAAAGGAAAAGTGCAACTAACCAGAGTGTGAAGAGGAGCATTTCACCTGCTCTCGCATTTGCAGAGATAGATTGTCCAACTGATCCTGTTTGTACAGAAGTGATCATTGTTGCTTATTTATCAAATGTCAAGAAATAAGTGGAACTGATCATTTCTATCAAGAGGTAAGGAAGGCACCTCCTCACAGCATGGGGGCAGGAATTAATGGCTCTCTTTCTATTTTCAGGTGAAATGAAGGTCTTCAAATTAAAGGGAGGATGATGAATTTAAGAAAAAAGTCAGCCAGGTAAGACCTGGCCACCGGGAAGAAAAGCATCTTTTACTTCTAGTTCAGAAAAAGGCAAGCAGCCATTTATAGGTTTCAAATTTTAGCCAGGGTAGCTGACTGTACCTCTAAGAAGCAAAGTCTTGGGGTAGAACATTGCTGATAAGTTGGTGAGTACTGAAAGGTCTCTAGAAGCTTAATGATCTGGATGCTAAGGAACCTTCTCCATTGATGACTCTTCATAGCTGGTAATGTCTAATAATAAACAATTCTGTCAAACAATGATTGCAGGTTTTTCTAATATGAGATATGAACAGACCAGGTGGTCATTCCTACCAGGGAGAAGTGAGGGTAAGTGGTTGTTCCGGGCAAGGAGGTAAGAAATACCAGTCTCCAAACATCCCTGTGTATACCAAGTGGTGTGGATTTCACTTTCTGGGAGAAGAACTGTGGTGGACTTGACTTGTCAAGAGGAGAGTATGAAAAGCAGATGCAAGACAAAGCAACATGGACTTGCCAGTTGCTCAATCCAGGAATTAGCTGATCCATCCTTTTAAGGAGGTAAGAACTACAATACGCCATTCCCATAATAGTAAATGATTCTGCTCATACTTTCAGGTGGAGGAAATGTAACTGATGAAATCTTCATCTCTAAAGAGCACAAGAAGTTGCTTTACTGAAGAAAGCAATAAAAATGGGAGCTACTGGTTCAGATGTAAGTAGTCAGTAATTCTAAGCAATGATGATGATCTTTGCTCCTTTTTCCTTCTTGGATAATGGTTGGTTTTTCCTAAAGGATGTAACAAAGGAAAAGTGCAACTAACCAGAGTGTGAAGAGGAGCATTTCACCTGCTCTCGCATTTGCAGAGATAAATTGTCCAACTGATTCTGTTTGTACAGAAGTGATCATTGTTGCTTATTTATCAAATGTCAAGACATAAGTGGAACTGATCATTTCTATCAAGAGGTAAGGAAGGCACCTCCTCACAGCATGGGGGCAGGAATTAAAGGCTCTCTTTCTATTTTCAGGTGAAATGAAGGTCTTCCAATTAAAGGGAGGATGATGAATTTAAGAAAAAAGTCAGCCAGGTAAGACCTGGCCACCGGGAAGAAAAGCATCTTTTACTTCTAGTTTAGAAAAAGGCAAGCAGCCATTTATAGGTTTCAGATTTTAGCCAGGGTAGCTGGCTGTACCTCTAGGAATCAAAGTCTTGGGGTAGAACATTGCTGACAAGTAGGTGAGCACTGAAAGGTCTCTAAAAGCTTAATGATCTGGATTCTAAGGAAGCTTCTCCATTGATGACTCTTCATAGCTGGTAATGTCTAATAATAAACAATTCTGTCAAACATTCATTGCAGGTTTTTCTAATATGAGATATGAACAGACCAGGTGGTCATTCCTACCAGGGAGAAGTGAGGGTAAGTGGTTGTTCCGGGCAAGGAGGTAAGAAATACGAGCCTCCAAACATCCCTGTGTATACCAAGTGGTGTGGATTTCACTCTCTGGGAGAAGAACTGTGGTGGACTTGACTTGTCAAGAGGAGAGTATGAAAAGCAGATGCAAGACAAAGCAACATGGACTTGCCAGTTGCTCAATCCAGGAATTAGCTGATCCATCCTTTTAAGGAGGTAAGAACTACAATACGCCATTCCCATAATAGTAAATGATTCTGCTCATACTTTCAGGTGGAGGAAATGTAACTGATGAAATCTTCATCTCTAAAGAGCACAAGAAGTTGCTTTACTGAAGAAAGCAATAAAAATGGGAGCTACTGGTTCAGATGTAAGTAGTCAGTAATTCTAAGCAATGATGATGATCTTTGCTCCTTTTTCCTTCCTGGATAATGGTTGGTTTTTCCTACAAGGATGTAACAAAGGAAAAGTGCAACTAACCAGAGTGTGAAGAGGAGCATTTCACCTGCTCTCGCATTTGCAGAGATAAATTGTCCAACTGATTCTGTTTGTACAGAAGTGATCATTGTTGCTTATTTATCAAATGTCAAGAAATAAGTGGAACTGATCATTTCTATCAAGAGGTAAGGAAGGCACCTCCTCACAGCATGGGGGCAGGAATTAAAGGCTCTCTTTCTATTTTCAGGTGAAATGAAGGTCTTCCAATTAAAGGGAGGATGATGAATTTAAGAAAAAAGTCAGCCAGGTAAGACCTGGCCACCGGGAAGAAAAGCATCTTTTACTTCTAGTTTTGAAAAAGGCAAGCAGCCATTTATAGGTTTCAAATTTTAGCCAGGGTAGCTGACTGTACCTCTAGGAATCAAAGTCTTGGGGTAGAACATTGCTGACAAGTAGGTGAGCACTGAAAGGTCTCTAGAAGCTTAATGATCTGGATGCTAAGGAAACTTCTCCATTGATGACTCTTCATAGCTGGTAATGTCTAATAATAAACAATTCTGTCAAACATTCACTGCAGGTTTTTCTAATATGAGATATGAACAGACCAGGTGGTCATTCCTACCAGGGAGAAGTGAGGGTAAGTGGTTGTTCCGGGCAAGGAGGTAAGAAATACCAGTCTCCAAACATCCCTGTGTATACCAAGTGGTGTGGATTTCACTTTCTGGGAGAAGAGCTGTGGTGGACTTGACTTGTCAAGAGGAGAGTATGAAAAGCAGATGCAAGACAAAGCAACATGGACTTGCCAGTTGCTCAATCCAGGAATTAGCTGATCCATCCTTTTAAGGAGGTAAGAACTACAATACGCCATTCCCATAATAGTAAATGATTAGAATCATAGAATCATAGAATATCAGAGTTGGAAGGGACCTCAAGAGGTCATCTAGTCCAACCCCCTGCTCAAAGCAGGACCGATTCCCAGCTAAATCATCCCAGCCAGGGCTTTGTCAAGCCGGGCCTTAAAAACCTCCAAGGAAGGAGACTCCACCACCTCCCTAGGTAACGCATTCCAGTGTTTCACCACCCTCCTAGTGAAATAGTTTTTCCTGATATCCAACCTGGACTTCCCCCACCGCAACTTGAGACCATTGCTCCTTGTTCTGTCATCTGCCACCACTGAGAACAGCCGAGCTCCATCCTCTTTGGAACCCCCCTTCAGGTAGTTGAAGGCTGCTATCAAATCCCCCCTCATTCTTCTCTTCTGGAGACTAAACAATCCCAGTTCTCTCAGCCTCTCCTCATAAGTCATATGCTCCAGACCCCTAATCATTTTTGTTGCCCTCCGCTGGACTCTTTCCAATTTTTCCACATCCTTCTTGTAGTGTGGGGCCCAAAACTGGACACAGTATTCCAGATGAGGCCTCACCAATGTCGAATAAAGGGGAACGATCACGTTCCTCGATCTGCTGGCAATGCCCCTACTTATACAGCCCAAAATGCCGTTAGCCTTCTTGGCAACAAGAGCACACTGTTGACTCATATCCAGCTTCTCGTCCACTGTGACCCCTAGGTCCTTTTCAGCAGAACTGCTACCTAGCCATTCGGTCCCTAGTCTGTAGCAGTGCATGGGATTCTTCCGTCCTATGTGCAGGACTCTGCACTTGTCCTTGTTGAACCTCATCAGGTTTTTTTCTGCCCAATCCTCTAATTTGTCTAGGTCCCTCTGTATCCGATCCCTACCCTCTAGTGTATCTACCACGCCTCCTAGTTTAGTGTCATCTGCAAACTTGCTGAGAGTGCAGTCCACACCATCCTCCAGATCATTAATAAAGATATTAAACAAAACCGGCCCCAGGACCGACCCTTGGGGCACTCCACTTGAAACCGGCTGCCAACTAGACATGGAGCCATTGATCACTACCCGTTGAGCCCGACGATCTAGCCAGCTTTCTATCCACCTTACAGTCCATTCATCCAGCCCATACTTCTTTAACTTGGTGGCAAGAATACTGTGGGAGACAGTATCAAAAGCTTTGCTAAAGTCAAGAAATAACACATCCACTGCTTTCCCCTCATCCACAGAGCCAGTTATCTCATCATAGAAGGCAATTAGGTTAGTCAGGCACGACTTCCCCTTCGTGAATCCATGCTGACTGTTCCTGATCACTTTCCTTTCCTCTAAATGTTTCATAATTGATTCCTTGAGGACCTGCTCCATAATTTTTCCAGGGACTGAGGTGAGGCTGACTGGCCTGTAGTTCCCCGGATCCTCCTTCTTCCCTTTTTTAAAGATGGGCACTACATTAGCCTTTTTCCAGTCATCTGGGACCTCCCCCGATCGCCATGAGTTTTCAAAAATAATGGCTAATGGCTCTGCAATCTCACCCGCCAACTCCTTTAGCACCCTCGGATGCAGCGCATCCGGCCCCATGGACTTGTGCACGTCCAGTTTTTCTAAATAGTCCCGAACCACTTCTTTCTCCACAGAGGGCTGGTCACCTTCTCCCCATGCTGTACTGCCCAGTGCAGCAATCTGGGAGCTGACCTTGTGCGTGAAGACAGAGGCAAAAAAATCATTGAGTACATTAGCTTTTTCCACATCCTCGGTCACTAGGTTGCCTCCCTCATTCAGTAAGGGGCCCACACTTTCCTTGATTTTCTTCTTGTTGCTAACATACCTGAAGAAACCCTTCTTGTTACTCTTAACATCTCTTGCTAACTGCAACTCCAAGTGTGATTTGGCCTTCCTGATTTCACTCCTGCACGCCTGAGCAATATTTTTATACTCCTCCCTGGTCATTTGTCCAATCTTCCACTTCTTATAAGCCTCTTTTTTGCATTTAAGATCAGCAAGGATTTCACTGTTTAGCCAAGCTGGTCGCCTGCCATATTTACTATTCTTTCTACACATCGGGATGGTTTGTTCCTGCAACCTCAATAAGGATTCTTTAAAATACAGCCAGCTCTCCTGGACCCCTTTGCCCTTCATGTTATTCTCCCAGGGGATCCTGCCCATCTGTTCCCTGAGGGAGTCAAAGTCTGCTTTTCTGAAGTCCAGGGTCCATATTCTGCTGCTCTCCTTTCTTCCTTGTGTCAGGATCCTGAACTCGACCATCTCATGGTCACTGCCTCCCAGGTTCCCATCCACTTTTGCTTCCCCTACTAGTTCTTCCCTGTTTGTGAGCAGCAGGTCAAGAAAAGCTTTGCCCCTAGTTGGTTCCTCCAGCACTTGCACCAGGAAATTGTCCCCTACGCTTTCCAAAAATTTCCTGGATTGCCTGTGCAATTCTGCTCATACTTTCAGGTGGAGGAAATGTAACTGATGAAATCTTCATCTCTAAAGAGCACAAGAAGTTGCTTTACTGGAGAAAGCAATAAAAATGGGAGCTACTGGTTCAGATGTAAGTAGTCAGTAATTCTAAGCAATGATGATGATCTTTGCTCCTTTTTCCTTCCTGGATAATGGTTGGTTTTTCCGAAAGGATGTAACAAAGGAAAAGTGCAACTAACCAGAGTGTGAAGAGGAGCATTTCACCTGCTCTCGCATTTGCAGAGATAAATTGTCCAACTGATTCTGTTTGTACAGAAGTGATCATTGTTGCTTATTTATCAAATGTCAAGAAATAAGTGGAACTGATCATTTCTATCAAGAGGTAAGGAAGGCACCTCCTCACAGCATGGGGGCAGGAATTAAAGGCTCTCTTTCTATTTTCAGGTGAAATGAAGGTCTTCCAATTAAAGGGAGGATGATGAATTTAAGAAAAAAGTCAGCCAGGTAAGACCTGGCCACCGGGAAGAAAAGCATCTTTTACTTCTAGTTCAGAAAAAGGCAAGCAGCCATTTATAGGTTTCAAATTTTAGCCAGGGTAGCTGACTGTACCTCTAAGAAGCAAAGTCTTGGGGTAGAACATTGCTGACAAGTTGGTGAGTACTGAAAGGTCTCTAGAAGCTTAATGATCTGGATGCTAAGGAACCTTCTCCATTGATGACTCTTCATAGCTGGTAATGTCTAATAATAAACAATTCTGTCAAACAATGATTGCAGGTTTTTCTAATATGAGATATGAACAGACCAGGTGGTCATTCCTACCAGGGAGAAGTGAGGGTAAGTGGTTGTTCCGGGCAAGGAGGTAAGAAATACCAGTCTCCAAACATCCCTGTGTATACCAAGTGGTGTGGATTTCACTTTCTGGGAGAAGAACTGTGGTGGACTTGACTTGTCAAGAGGAGAGTATGAAAAGCAGATGCAAGACAAAGCAACATGGACTTGCCAGTTGCTCAATCCAGGAATTAGCTGATCCATCCTTTTAAGGAGGTAAGAACTACAATACGCCATTCCCATAATAGTAAATGATTCTGCTCATACTTTCAGGTGGAGGAAATGTAACTGATGAAATCTTCATCTCTAAAGAGCACAAGAAGTTGCTTTACTGAAGAAAGCAATAAAAATGGGAGCTACTGGTTCAGATGTAAGTAGTCAGTAATTCTAAGCAATGATGATGATCTTTGCTCCTTTTTCCTTCCTGGATAATGGTTGGTTTTTCCTACAAGGATGTAACAAAGGAAAAGTGCAACTAACCAGAGTGTGAAGAGGAGCATTTCACCTGCTCTCGCATTTGCAGAGATAAATTGTCCAACTGATTCTGTTTGTACAGAAGTGATCATTGTTGCTTATTTATCAAATGTCAAGAAATAAGTGGAACTGATCATTTCTATCAAGAGGTAAGGAAGGCACCTCCTCACAGCATGGGGGCAGGAATTAAAGGCTCTCTTTCTATTTTCAGGTGAAATGAAGGTCTTCCAATTAAAGGGAGGATGATGAATTTAAGAAAAAAGTCAGCCAGGTAAGACCTGGCCACCGGGAAGAAAAGCATCTTTTACTTCTAGTTCAGAAAAAGGCAAGCAGCCATTTATAGGTTTCAAATTTTAGCCAGGGTAGCTGACTGTACCTCTAAGAAGCAAAGTCTTGGGGTAGAACATTGCTGACAAGTTGGTGAGTACTGAAAGGTCTCTAGAAGCTTAATGATCTGGATGCTAAGGAACCTTCTCCATTGATGACTCTTCATAGCTGGTAATGTCTAATAATAAACAATTCTGTCAAACAATGATTGCAGGTTTTTCTAATATGAGATATGAACAGACCAGGTGGTCATTCCTACCAGGGAGAAGTGAGGGTAAGTGGTTGTTCCGGGCAAGGAGGTAAGAAATACCAGTCTCCAAACATCCCTGTGTATACCAAGTGGTGTGGATTTCACTTTCTGGGAGAAGAACTGTGGTGGACTTGACTTGTCAAGAGGAGAGTATGAAAAGCAGATGCAAGACAAAGCAACATGGACTTGCCAGTTGCTCAATCCAGGAATTAGCTGATCCATCCTTTTAAGGAGGTAAGAACTACAATACGCCATTCCCATAATAGTAAATGATTCTGCTCATACTTTCAGGTGGAGGAAATGTAACTGATGAAATCTTCATCTCTAAAGAGCACAAGAAGTTGCTTTACTGAAGAAAGCAATAAAAATGGGAGCTACTGGTTCAGATGTAAGTAGTCAGTAATTCTAAGCAATGATGATGATCTTTGCTCCTTTTTCCTTCCTGGATAATGGTTGGTTTTTCCTACAAGGATGTAACAAAGGAAAAGTGCAACTAACCAGAGTGTGAAGAGGAGCATTTCACCTGCTCTCGCATTTGCAGAGATAAATTGTCCAACTGATTCTGTTTGTACAGAAGTGATCATTGTTGCTTATTTATCAAATGTCAAGAAATAAGTGGAACTGATCATTTCTATCAAGAGGTAAGGAAGGCACCTCCTCACAGCATGGGGGCAGGAATTAAAGGCTCTCTTTCTATTTTCAGGTGAAATGAAGGTCTTCCAATTAAAGGGAGGATGATGAATTTAAGAAAAAAGTCAGCCAGGTAAGACCTGGCCACCGGGAAGAAAAGCATCTTTTACTTCTAGTTCAGAAAAAGGCAAGCAGCCATTTATAGGTTTCAAATTTTAGCCAGGGTAGCTGACTGTACCTCTAAGAAGCAAAGTCTTGGGGTAGAACATTGCTGACAAGTTGGTGAGTACTGAAAGGTCTCTAGAAGCTTAATGATCTGGATGCTAAGGAACCTTCTCCATTGATGACTCTTCATAGCTGGTAATGTCTAATAATAAACAATTCTGTCAAACAATGATTGCAGGTTTTTCTAATATGAGATATGAACAGACCAGGTGGTCATTCCTACCAGGGAGAAGTGAGGGTAAGTGGTTGTTCCGGGCAAGGAGGTAAGAAATACCAGTCTCCAAACATCCCTGTGTATACCAAGTGGTGTGGATTTCACTTTCTGGGAGAAGAACTGTGGTGGACTTGACTTGTCAAGAGGAGAGTATGAAAAGCAGATGCAAGACAAAGCAACATGGACTTGCCAGTTGCTCAATCCAGGAATTAGCTGATCCATCCTTTTAAGGAGGTAAGAACTACAATACGCCATTCCCATAATAGTAAATGATTCTGCTCATACTTTCAGGTGGAGGAAATGTAACTGATGAAATCTTCATCTCTAAAGAGCACAAGAAGTTGCTTTACTGAAGAAAGCAATAAAAATGGGAGCTACTGGTTCAGATGTAAGTAGTCAGTAATTCTAAGCAATGATGATGATCTTTGCTCCTTTTTCCTTCCTGGATAATGGTTGGTTTTTCCTACAAGGATGTAACAAAGGAAAAGTGCAACTAACCAGAGTGTGAAGAGGAGCATTTCACCTGCTCTCGCATTTGCAGAGATAAATTGTCCAACTGATTCTGTTTGTACAGAAGTGATCATTGTTGCTTATTTATCAAATGTCAAGAAATAAGTGGAACTGATCATTTCTATCAAGAGGTAAGGAAGGCACCTCCTCACAGCATGGGGGCAGGAATTAAAGGCTCTCTTTCTATTTTCAGGTGAAATGAAGGTCTTCCAATTAAAGGGAGGATGATGAATTTAAGAAAAAAGTCAGCCAGGTAAGACCTGGCCACCGGGAAGAAAAGCATCTTTTACTTCTAGTTCAGAAAAAGGCAAGCAGCCATTTATAGGTTTCAAATTTTAGCCAGGGTAGCTGACTGTACCTCTAGGAATCAAAGTCTTGGGGTAGAACATTGCTGACAAGTAGGTGAGCACTGAAAGGTCTCTAGAAGCTTAATGATCTGGATGCTAAGGAAACTTCTCCATTGATGACTCTTCATAGCTGGTAATGTCTAATAATAAACAATTCTGTCAAACATTCACTGCAGGTTTTTCTAATATGAGATATGAACAGACCAGGTGGTCATTCCTACCAGGGAGAAGTGAGGGTAAGTGGTTGTTCCGGGCAAGGAGGTAAGAAATACCAGTCTCCAAACATCCCTGTGTATACCAAGTGGTGTGGATTTCACTTTCTGGGAGAAGAGCTGTGGTGGACTTGACTTGTCAAGAGGAGAGTATGAAAAGCAGATGCAAGACAAAGCAACATGGACTTGCCAGTTGCTCAATCCAGGAATTAGCTGATCCATCCTTTTAAGGAGGTAAGAACTACAATACGCCATTCCCATAATAGTAAATGATTCTGCTCATACTTTCAGGTGGAGGAAATGTAACTGATGAAATCTTCATCTCTAAAGAGCACAAGAAGTTGCTTTACTGAAGAAAGCAATAAAAATGGGAGCTACTGGTTCAGATGTAAGTAGTCAGTAATTCTAAGCAATGATGATGATCTTTGCTCCTTTTTCCTTCTTGGATAATGGTTGGTTTTTCCTACAAGGATGTAACAAAGGAAAAGTGCAACTAACCAGAGTGTGAAGAGGAGCATTTCACCTGCTCTCGCATTTGCAGAGATAGATTGTCCAACTGATCCTGTTGGTACAGAAGTGATCATTGTTGCTTATTTATCAAATGTCAAGAAATAAGTGGAACTGATCATTTCTATCAAGAGGTAAGGAAGGCACCTCCTCACAGCATGGGGGCAGGAATTAAAGGCTCTCTTTCTATTTTCAGGTGAAATGAAGGTCTTCCAATTAAAGGGAGGATGATGAATTTAAGAAAAAAGTCAGCCAGGTAAGACCTGGCCACCGGGAAGAAAAGCATCTTTTACTTCTAGTTCAGAAAAAGGCAAGCAGCCATTTATAGGTTTCAAATTTTAGCCAGGGTAGCTGGCTGTACCTCTAGGAATCACAGTCTTGGGGTAGAACATTGCTGACAAGTAGGTGAGCACTGAAAGGTCTCTAAAAGCTTAATGATCTGGATTCTAAGGAACCTTCTCCATTGATGACTCTTCATAGCTGGTAATGTCTAATAATAAACAATTCTGTCAAACATTGATTGCAGGTTTTTCTAATATGAAATATGAACAGACCAGGTGGTCATTCCTACCAGTGAGAAGTGAGGGTAAGTGGTTGTTCCGGGCAAGGAGGTAAGAAATACCAGTCTCCAAACAGCCCTGTGTATACCAAGTGGTGTGGATTTCACTTTCTGGGAGAAGAACTGTGGTGGACTTGACTTGTCAAGAGGAGAGTATGAAAAGCAGATGCAAGACAAAGCAACATGGACTTGCCAGTTGCTCAATCCAGGAATTAGCTGATCCATCCTTTTAAGGAGGTAAGAACTACAATACGCCATTCCCATAATAGTAAATGATTCTGCTCATACTTTCAGGTGGAGGAAATGTAACTGATGAAATCTTCATCTCAAAAGAGCACAAGAAGTTGCTTTACTGAAGAAAGCAATAAAAATGGGAGCTACTGGTTCAGATGTAAGTAGTCAGTAATTCTAAGCAATGATGATGATCTTTGCTCCTTTTTCCTTCTTGGATAATGGTTGGTTTTTCCTACAAGGATGTAACAAAGGAAAAGTGCAACTAACCAGAGTGTGAAGAGGAGCATTTCACCTGCTCTCGCATTTGCAGAGATAGATTGTCCAACTGATCCTGTTTGTAAAGAAGTGGTCATTGTTGCTTATTTATCAAATGTCAAGAAATAAGTGGAACTGATCATTTCTATCAAGAGGTAAGGAAGGCACCTCCTCACAGCATGGGGGCAGGAATTAAAGGCTCTCTTTCTATTTTCAGGTGAAATGAAGGTCTTCAAATTAAAGGGAGGATGATGAATTTAAGAAAAAAGTCAGCCAGGTAAGACCTGGCCACAGGGAAGAAAAGCATCTTTTACTTCTAGTTCAGAAAAAGGCAAGCAGCCATTTATAGGTTTCAAATTTTAGCCAGGGTAGCTGACTGTACCTCTAAGAAGCAAAGTCTTGGGGTAGAACATTGCTGACAAGTTGGTGAGTACTGAAAGGTCTCTAGAAGCTTAATGATCTGGATGATAAGGAACCTTCTCCATTGATGACTCTTCATAGCTGGTAATGAGTAATAATAAACAATTCTGTCAAACATTGATTGCAGGTTTTTCTAATATGAGATATGAACAGACCAGGTGGTCATTCCTACCAGGGAGAAGTGAGGGTAAGTGGTTGTTCCGGGCAAGGAGGTAAGAAATACCAGTCTCCAAACATCCCTGTGTATACCAAGTGGTGTGGATTTCACTCTCTGGGAGAAGAACTGTGGTGGACTTGACTTGTCAAGAGGAGAGTATGAAAAGCAGATGCAAGACAAAGCAACATGGACTTGCCAGTTGCTCAATCCAGGAATTAGCTGATCCATCCTTTTAAGGAGGTAAGAACTACAATACGCCATTCCCATAATAGTAAATGATTCTGCTCATACTTTCAGGTGGAGGAAATGTAACTGATGAAATCTTCATCTCTAAAGAGCACAAGAAGTTGCTTTACTGAAGAAAGCAATAAAAATGGGAGCTACTGGTTCAGATGTAAGTAGTCAGTAATTCTAAGCAATGATGATGATCTTTGCTCCTTTTTCCTTCTTGGATAATGGTCGGTTTTTCCTACAAGGATGTAACAAAGGAAAAGTGCAACTAACCAGAGTGTGAAGAGGAGCATTTCACCTGCTCTCGCATTTGCAGAGATAGATTGTCCAACTGATCCTGTTGGTACAGAAGTGATCATTGTTGCTTATTTATCAAATGTCAAGAAATAAGTGGAACTGATCATTTCTATCAAGAGGTAAGGAAGGCACCTCCTCACAGCATGGGGGCAGGAATTAAAGGCTCTCTTTCTATTTTCAGGTGAAATGAAGGTCTTCCAATTAAAGGGAGGATGATGAATTTAAGAAAAAAGTCAGCCAGGTAAGACCTGGCCACCGGGAAGAAAAGCATCTTTTACTTCTAGTTCAGAAAAAGGCAAGCAGCCATTTATAGGTTTCAAATTTTAGCCAGGGTAGCTGGCTGTACCTCTAGGAATCACAGTCTTGGGGTAGAACATTGCTGACAAGTAGGTGAGCACTGAAAGGTCTCTAGAAGCTTAATGATCTGCATGCTAAGGAACCTTCTCCATTGATGACTCTTCATAGCTGGTAATGAGTAATAATAAACAATTCTGTCAAACATTGATTGCAGGTTTTTCTAATATGAGATATGAACAGACCAGGTGGTCATTCCTACCAGGGAGAAGTGAGGGTAAGTGGTTGTTCCGGGCAAGGAGGTAAGAAATACCAGTCTCCAAACATCCCTGTGTATACCAAGTGGTGTGGATTTCACTTTCTGGGAGAAGAACTGTGGTGGACTTGACTTGTCAAGAGGAGAGTATGAAAAGCAGATGCAAGACAAAGCAACATGGACTTGCCAGTTGCTCAATCCAGGAATTAGCTGATCCATCCTTTTAAGGAGGTAAGAACTACAATACGCCATTCCCATAATAGTAAATGATTCTGCTCATACTTTCAGGTGGAGGAAATGTAACTGATGAAATCTTCATCTCTAAAGAGCACAAGAAGTTGCTTTACTGGAGAAAGCAATAAAAATGGGAGCTACTGGTTCAGATGTAAGTAGTCAGTAATTCTAAGCAATGATGATGATCTTTGCTCCTTTTTCCTTCCTGGATAATGGTTGGTTTTTCCGAAAGGATGTAACAAAGGAAAAGTGCAACTAACCAGAGTGTGAAGAGGAGCATTTCACCTGCTCTCGCATTTGCAGAGATAAATTGTCCAACTGATTCTGTTTGTACAGAAGTGATCATTGTTGCTTATTTATCAAATGTCAAGAAATAAGTGGAACTGATCATTTCTATCAAGAGGTAAGGAAGGCACCTCCTCACAGCATGGGGGCAGGAATTAAAGGCTCTCTTTCTATTTTCAGGTGAAATGAAGGTCTTCCAATTAAAGGGAGGATGATGAATTTAAGAAAAAAGTCAGCCAGGTAAGACCTGGCCACCGGGAAGAAAAGCATCTTTTACTTCTAGTTCAGAAAAAGGCAAGCAGCCATTTATAGGTTTGAAATTTTAGCCAGGGTAGCTGGCTGTACCTCTAAGAAGCAAAGTCTTGGGGTAGAACATTGCTGACAAGTTGGTGAGTACTGAAAGGTCTCTAGAAGCTTAATGATCTGGATGATAAGGAACCTTCTCCATTGATGACTCTTCATAGCTGGTAATGAGTAATAATAAACAATTCTGTCAAACATTGATTGCAGGTTTTTCTAATATGAGATATGAACAGACCAGGTGGTCATTCCTACCAGGGAGAAGTGAGGGTAAGTGGTTGTGACGGGCAAGGAAGTAAGAAATACCAGTCTCCAAACATCCCTGTGTATACCAAGTGGTGTGGATTTCAATTTCTGGGAGAAGAACTGTGGTAGACTTGACTTGTCAAGAGGAGAGTATGAAAAGCAGACGCAAGACAAAGCAACATGGACTTGTCAGTTGCTCAATCCAGGAATTAGCTGATTCATCCTTTTAAGGAGGTAAGAACTACAATACGCCATTCCCATAATAGTAAATGATTCTGCTCATACTTTCAGGTGGAGGAAATGTAACTGATGAAATCTTCATCTCTAAAGAGCACAAGAAGTTGCTTTACTGAAGAAAGCAATAAAAATGGGAGCTACTGGTTCAGATGTAAGTAGTCAGTAATTCTAAGCAATGATGATGATCTTTGCTCCTTTTTCCTTCCTGGATAATGGTTGGTTTTTCCTACAAGGATGTAACAAAGGAAAAGTGCAACTAACCAGAGTGTGAAGAGGAGCATTTCACCTGCTCTCGCATTTGCAGAGATAAATTGTCCAACTGATTCTGTTTGTACAGAAGTGATCATTGTTGCTTATTTATCAAATGTCAAGAAATAAGTGGAACTGATCATTTCTATCAAGAGGTAAGGAAGGCACCTCCTCACAGCATGGGGGCAGGAATTAAAGGCTCTCTTTCTATTTTCAGGTGAAATGAAGGTCTTCCAATTAAAGGGAGGATGATGAATTTAAGAAAAAAGTCAGCCAGGTAGGACCTGGCCACCGGGAAGAAAAGCATCTTTTACTTCTAGTTTTGAAAAAGGCAAGCAGCCATTTATAGGTTTCAAATTTTAGCCTGGGTAGCTGACTGTACCTCTAGGAATCAAAGTCTTGGGGTAGAACATTGCTGACAAGTAGGTGAGCACTGAAAGGTCTCTAGAAGCTTAATGATCTGGATGCTAAGGAACCTTCTCCATTGATGACTCTTCATAGCTGGTAATGTCTAATAATAAACAATTCTGTCAAACATTGATTGCAGGTTTTTCTAATATGAGATATGAACAGACCAGGTGGTCATTCCTACCAGGGAGAAGTGAGGGTAAGTGGTTGTTCCGGGCAAGGAGGTAAGAAATACCAGTCTCCAAACATCCCTGTGTATACCAAGTGGTGTGGATTTCACTTTCTGGGAGAAGAACTGTGGTGGACTTGACTTGTCAAGAGGAGAGTATGAAAAGCAGATGCAAGACAAAGCAACATGGACTTGCCAGTTGCTCAATCCAGGAATTAGCTGATCCATCCTTTTAAGGAGGTAAGAACTACAATACGCCATTCCCATAATAGTAAATGATTCTGCTCATACTTTCAGGTGGAGGAAATGTAACTGATGAAATCTTCATCTCAAAAGAGCACAAGAAGTTGCTTTACTGAAGAAAGCAATAAAAATGGGAGCTACTGGTTCAGATGTAAGTAGTCAGTAATTCTAAGCAATGATGATGATCTTTGCTCCTTTTTCCTTCTTGGATAATGGTTGGTTTTTCCTACAAGGATGTAACAAAGGAAAAGTGCAACTAACCAGAGTGTGAAGAGGAGCATTTCACCTGCTCTCGCATTTGCAGAGATAGATTGTCCAACTGATCCTGTTTGTAAAGAAGTGGTCATTGTTGCTTATTTATCAAATGTCAAGAAATAAGTGGAACTGATCATTTCTATCAAGAGGTAAGGAAGGCACCTCCTCACAGCATGGGGGCAGGAATTAAAGGCTCTCTTTCTATTTTCAGGTGAAATGAAGGTCTTCAAATTAAAGGGAGGATGATGAATTTAAGAAAAAAGTCAGCCAGGTAAGACCTGGCCACAGGGAAGAAAAGCATCTTTTACTTCTAGTTCAGAAAAAGGCAAGCAGCCATTTATAGGTTTCAAATTTTAGCCAGGGTAGCTGACTGTACCTCTAAGAAGCAAAGTCTTGGGGTAGAACATTGCTGACAAGTTGGTGAGTACTGAAAGGTCTCTAGAAGCTTAATGATCTGGATGATAAGGAACCTTCTCCATTGATGACTCTTCATAGCTGGTAATGAGTAATAATAAACAATTCTGTCAAACATTGATTGCAGGTTTTTCTAATATGAGATATGAACAGACCAGGTGGTCATTCCTACCAGGGAGAAGTGAGGGTAAGTGGTTGTTCCGGGCAAGGAGGTAAGAAATACCAGTCTCCAAACATCCCTGTGTATACCAAGTGGTGTGGATTTCACTCTCTGGGAGAAGAACTGTGGTGGACTTGACTTGTCAAGAGGAGAGTATGAAAAGCAGATGCAAGACAAAGCAACATGGACTTGCCAGTTGCTCAATCCAGGAATTAGCTGATCCATCCTTTTAAGGAGGTAAGAACTACAATACGCCATTCCCATAATAGTAAATGATTCTGCTCATACTTTCAGGTGGAGGAAATGTAACTGATGAAATCTTCATCTCTAAAGAGCACAAGAAGTTGCTTTACTGGAGAAAGCAATAAAAATGGGAGCTACTGGTTCAGATGTAAGTAGTCAGTAATTCTAAGCAATGATGATGATCTTTGCTCCTTTTTCCTTCCTGGATAATGGTTGGTTTTTCCGAAAGGATGTAACAAAGGAAAAGTGCAACTAACCAGAGTGTGAAGAGGAGCATTTCACCTGCTCTCGCATTTGCAGAGATAAATTGTCCAACTGATTCTGTTTGTACAGAAGTGATCATTGTTGCTTATTTATCAAATGTCAAGAAATAAGTGGAACTGATCATTTCTATGAAGAGGTAAGGAAGGCACCTCCTCACAGCATGGGGGCAGGAATTAAAGGCTCTCTTTCTATTTTCAGGTGAAATGAAGGTCTTCCAATTAAAGGGAGGATGATGAATTTAAGAAAAAAGTCAGCCAGGTAAGACCTGGCCACCGGGAAGAAAAGCATCTTTTACTTCTAGTTTTGAAAAAGGCAAGCAGCCATTTATAGGTTTCAAATTTTAGCCAGGGTAGCTGACTGTACCTCTAGGATTCAAAGTCTTGGGGTAGAACATTGCTGACAAGTAGGTGAGCACTGAAAGGTCTCTAGAAGCTTAATGATCTGGATGCTAAGGAACCTTCTCCATTGATGACTCTTCATAGCTGGTAATGTCTAATAATAAACAATTCTGTCAAACATTCACTGCAGGTTTTTCTAATATGAGATATGAACAGACCAGGTGGTCATTCCTACCAGGGAGAAGTGAGGGTAAGTGGTTGTTCCGGGCAAGGAGGTAAGAAATACCAGTCTCCAAACATCCCTGTGTATACCAAGTGGTGTGGATTTCACTTTCTGGGAGAAGAACTGTGGTGGACTTGACTTGTCAAGAGGAGAGTATGAAAAGCAGATGCAAGACAAAGCAACATGGACTTGCCAGTTGCTCAATCCAGGAATTAGCTGATCCATCCTTTTAAGGAGGTAAGAACTACAATACGCCATTCCCATAATAGTAAATGATTCTGCTCATACTTTCAGGTGGAGGAAATGTAACTGATGAAATCTTCATCTCTAAAGAGCACAAGAAGTTGCTTTACTGAAGAAAGCAATAAAAATGGGAGCTACTGGTTCAGATGTAAGTAGTCAGTAATTCTAAGCAATGATGATGATCTTTGCTCCTTTTTCCTTCTTGGATAATGGTCGGTTTTTCCTACAAGGATGTAACAAAGGAAAAGTGCAACTAACCAGAGTGTGAAGAGGAGCATTTCACCTGCTCTCGCATTTGCAGAGATAGATTGTCCAACTGATCCTGTTGGTACAGAAGTGATCATTGTTGCTTATTTATCAAATGTCAAGAAATAAGTGGAACTGATCATTTCTATCAAGAGGTAAGGAAGGCACCTCCTCACAGCATGGGGGCAGGAATTAAAGGCTCTCTTTCTATTTTCAGGTGAAATGAAGGTCTTCCAATTAAAGGGAGGATGATGAATTTAAGAAAAAAGTCAGCCAGGTAAGACCTGGCCACCGGGAAGAAAAGCATCTTTTACTTCTAGTTCAGAAAAAGGCAAGCAGCCATTTATAGGTTTCAAATTTTAGCCAGGGTAGCTGGCTGTACCTCTAGGAATCACAGTCTTGGGGTAGAACATTGCTGACAAGTAGGTGAGCACTGAAAGGTCTCTAGAAGCTTAATGATCTGCATGCTAAGGAACCTTCTCCATTGATGACTCTTCATAGCTGGTAATGTCTAATAATAAACAATTCTGTCAAACATTGATTGCAGGTTTTTCTAATATGAGATATGAACAGACCAGGTGGTCATTCCTACCAGGGAGAAGTGAGGGTAAGTGGTTGTTCCGGGCAAGGAGGTAAGAAATACCAGTCTCCAAACATCCCTGTGTATACCAAGTGGTGTGGATTTCACTTTCTGGGAGAAGAACTGTGGTGGACTTGACTTGTCAAGAGGAGAGTATGAAAAGCAGATGCAAGACAAAGCAACATGGACTTGCCAGTTGCTCAATCCAGGAATTAGCTGATCCATCCTTTTAAGGAGGTAAGAACTACAATACGCCATTCCCATAATAGTAAATGATTCTGCTCATACTTTCAGGTGGAGGAAATGTAACTGATGAAATCTTCATCTCTAAAGAGCACAAGAAGTTGCTTTACTGGAGAAAGCAATAAAAATGGGAGCTACTGGTTCAGATGTAAGTAGTCAGTAATTCTAAGCAATGATGATGATCTTTGCTCCTTTTTCCTTCCTGGATAATGGTTGGTTTTTCCGAAAGGATGTAACAAAGGAAAAGTGCAACTAACCAGAGTGTGAAGAGGAGCATTTCACCTGCTCTCGCATTTGCAGAGATAAATTGTCCAACTGATTCTGTTTGTACAGAAGTGATCATTGTTGCTTATTTATCAAATGTCAAGAAATAAGTGGAACTGATCATTTCTATCAAGAGGTAAGGAAGGCACCTCCTCACAGCATGGGGGCAGGAATTAAAGGCTCTCTTTCTATTTTCAGGTGAAATGAAGGTCTTCCAATTAAAGGGAGGATGATGAATTTAAGAAAAAAGTCAGCCAGGTAAGACCTGGCCACCGGGAAGAAAAGCATCTTTTACTTCTAGTTCAGAAAAAGGCAAGCAGCCATTTATAGGTTTCAAATTTTAGCCAGGGTAGCTGGCTGTACCTCTAAGAAGCAAAGTCTTGGGGTAGAACATTGCTGACAAGTTGGTGAGTACTGAAAGGTCTCTAGAAGCTTAATGATCTGGATGATAAGGAACCTTCTCCATTGATGACTCTTCATAGCTGGTAATGAGTAATAATAAACAATTCTGTCAAACATTGATTGCAGGTTTTTCTAATATGAGATATGAACAGACCAGGTGGTCATTCCTACCAGGGAGAAGTGAGGGTAAGTGGTTGTGACGGGCAAGGAAGTAAGAAATACCAGTCTCCAAACATCCCTGTGTATACCAAGTGGTGTGGATTTCAATTTCTGGGAGAAGAACTGTGGTGGACTTGACTTGTCAAGAGGAGAGTATGAAAAGCAGACGCAAGACAAAGCAACATGGACTTGTCAGTTGCTCAATCCAGGAATTAGCTGATTCATCCTTTTAAGGAGGTAAGAACTACAATACGCCATTCCCATAATAGTAAATGATTCTGCTCATACTTTCAGGTGGAGGAAATGTAACTGATGAAATCTTCATCTCTAAAGAGCACAAGAAGTTGCTTTACTGAAGAAAGCAATAAAAATGGGAGCTACTGGTTCAGATGTAAGTAGTCAGTAATTCTAAGCAATGATGATGATCTTTGCTCCTTTTTCCTTCCTGGATAATGGTTGGTTTTTCCTACAAGGATGTAACAAAGGAAAAGTGCAACTAACCAGAGTGTGAAGAGGAGCATTTCACCTGCTCTCGCATTTGCAGAGATAAATTGTCCAACTGATTCTGTTTGTACAGAAGTGATCATTGTTGCTTATTTATCAAATGTCAAGAAATAAGTGGAACTGATCATTTCTATCAAGAGGTAAGGAAGGCACCTCCTCACAGCATGGGGGCAGGAATTAAAGGCTCTCTTTCTATTTTCAGGTGAAATGAAGGTCTTCCAATTAAAGGGAGGATGATGAATTTAAGAAAAAAGTCAGCCAGGTAGGACCTGGCCACCGGGAAGAAAAGCATCTTTTACTTCTAGTTTTGAAAAAGGCAAGCAGCCATTTATAGGTTTCAAATTTTAGCCAGGGTAGCTGACTGTACCTCTAGGAATCAAAGTCTTGGGGTAGAACATTGCTGACAAGTAGGTGAGCACTGAAAGGTCTCTAGAAGCTTAATGATCTGGATGCTAAGGAACCTTCTCCATTGATGACTCTTCATAGCTGGTAATGTCTAATAATAAACAATTCTGTCAAACATTCATTGCAGGTTTTTCTAATATGAGATATGAACAGACCAGGTGGTCATTCCTACCAGGGAGAAGTGAGGGTAAGTGGTTGTTCCGGGCAAGGAGGTAAGAAATACCAGTCTCCAAACATCCCTGTGTATACCAAGTGGTGTGGATTTCACTTTCTGGGAGAAGAACTGTGGTGGACTTGACTTGTCAAGAGGAGAGTATGAAAAGCAGATGCAAGACAAAGCAACATGGACTTGCCAGTTGCTCAATCCAGGAATTAGCTGATCCATCCTTTTAAGGAGGTAAGAACTACAATACGCCATTCCCATAATAGTAAATGATTCTGCTCATACTTTCAGGTGGAGGAAATGTAACTGATGAAATCTTCATCTCTAAAGAGCACAAGAAGTTGCTTTACTGAAGAAAGCAATAAAAATGGGAGCTATTGGTTCAGATGTAAGTAGTTAGTAATTCTAAGCAATGATGATGATCTTTGCTCCTTTTTCCTTCTTGGATAATGGTCGGTTTTTCCTACAAGGATGTAACAAAGGAAAAGTGCAACTAACCAGAGTGTGAAGAGGAGCATTTCACCTGCTCTCGCATTTGCAGAGATAGATTGTCCAACTGATCCTGTTTGTACAGAAGTGATCATTGTTGCTTATTTATGAAATGTCAAGAAATAAGTGGAACTGATCATTTCTATCAAGAGGTAAGGAAGGCACCTCCTCACAGCATGGGGGCAGGAATTAAAGGCTCTCTTTCTATTTTCAGGTGAAATGAAGGTCTTCCAATTAAAGGGAGGATGATGAATTTAAGAAAAAAGTCAGCCAGGTAAGACCTGGCCACCGGGAAGAAAAGCATCTTTTACTTCTAGTTCAGAAAAAGGCAAGCAGCCATTTATAGGTTTCAAATTTTAGCCAGGGTAGCTGGCTGTACCTCTAGGAATCACAGTCTTGGGGTTGAACATTGCTGACAAGTAGGTGAGCACTGAAAGGTCTCTAAAAGCTTAATGATCTGGATTCTAAGGAACCTTCTCCATTGATGACTCTTCATACCTGGTAATGTCTAATAATAAACAATTCTGTCAAACATTGATTGCAGGTTTTTCTAATATGAAATATGAACAGACCAGGTGGTCATTCCTACCAGGGAGAAGTGAGGGTAAGTGGTTGTTCCGGGCAAGGAGGTAAGAAATACCAGTCTCCAAACATCCCTGTGTATACCAAGTGGTGTGGATTTCACTTTCTGGGAGAAGAACTGTGGTGGACTTGACTTGTCAAGAGGAGAGTATGAAAAGCAGATGCAAGACAAAGCAACATGGACTTGCCAGTTGCTCAATCCAGGAATTAGCTGATCCATCCTTTTAAGGAGGTAAGAACTACAATACGCCATTCCCATAATAGTAAATGATTCTGCTCATACTTTCAGGTGGAGGAAATGTAACTGATGAAATCTTCATCTCAAAAGAGCACAAGAAGTTGCTTTATTGAAGAAAGCAATAAAAATGGGAGCTACTGGTTCAGATGTAAGTAGTCAGTAATTCTAAGCAATGATGATGATCTTTGCTCCTTTTTCCTTCTTGGATAATGGTTGGTTTTTCCTACAAGGATGTAACAAAGGAAAAGTGCAACTAACCAGAGTGTGAAGAGGAGCATTTCACCTGCTCTCGCATTTGCAGAGATAGATTGTCCAACTGATCCTGTTTGTAAAGAAGTGGTCATTGTTGCTTATTTATCAAATGTCAAGAAATAAGTGGAACTGATCATTTCTATCAAGAGGTAAGGAAGGCACCTCCTCACAGCATGGGGGCAGGAATTAAAGGCTCTCTTTCTATTTTCAGGTGAAATGAAGGTCTTCCAATTAAAGGGAGGATGATGAATTTAAGAAAAAAGTCAGCCAGGTAAGACCTGGCCACCGGGAAGAAAAGCATCTTTTACTTCTAGTTCAGAAAAAGGCAAGCAGCCATTTATAGGTTTGAAATTTTAGCCAGGGTAGCTGGCTGTACCTCTAAGAAGCAAAGTCTTGGGGTAGAACATTGCTGACAAGTTGGTGAGTACTGAAAGGTCTCTAGAAGCTTAATGATCTGGATGATAAGGAACCTTCTCCATTGATGACTCTTCATAGCTGGTAATGAGTAATAATAAACAATTCTGTCAAACATTGATTGCAGGTTTTTCTAATATGAGATATGAACAGACCAGGTGGTCATTCCTACCAGGGAGAAGTGAGGGTAAGTGGTTGTGACGGGCAAGGAAGTAAGAAATACCAGTCTCCAAAAATCCCTGTGTATACCAAGTGGTGTGGATTTCAATTTCTGGGAGAAGAACTGTGGTGGACTTGACTTGTCAAGAGGAGAGTATGAAAAGCAGACGCAAGACAAAGCAACATGGACTTGTCAGTTGCTCAATCCAGGAATTAGCTGATTCATCCTTTTAAGGAGGTAAGAACTACAATACGCCATTCCCATAATAGTAAATGATTCTGCTCATACTTTCAGGTGGAGGAAATGTAACTGATGAAATCTTCATCTCTAAAGAGCACAAGAAGTTGCTTTACTGAAGAAAGCAATAAAAATGGGAACTACTGGTTCAGCTGTAAGTAGTCAGTAATTCTAAGCAATGATGATGATCTTTGCTCCTTTTTCCTTCCTGGATAATGGTTGGTTTTTCCTAAAGGATGTAACAAAGGAAAAGTGCAACTAACCAGAGTGTGAAGAGGAGCATTTCACCTGCTCTCGCATTTGCAGAGATAAATTGTCCAACCGATTCTATTTGTACAGAAGTGATCATTGTTGCTTATTTATCGAAAGTCAAGAAATAAGTGGAACTGATCATTTCTATCAAGAGGTAAGGAAGGCACCTCCTCACAGCATGGGGTCAGGAATTAAAGACTTTATTTCTATTTTCAGATGAAATGAAGATCTTCCTATTAAAGGGAGGACGATAAGAGGCTGCTGAATTTAAGAAACAAAGTCAGCCAGGTAAGACCTGGCCACAGGGAAGAAAAGCATCTTTTACTTCTACTTCAGAAAAAGGCAAGCAGCCATTTATATGCTTCAAGTTTTAGCCAGGGTAGCTGGCTGTACCTCTAGGAATCAAAGTCTTGCGGTAGAACATTGCTGACAAGTAGGTGAGCACGGAAAGGTCTCTAGAAGCTTAATGATCTGGATGCTAAGGAACCTTCTCCATTGATGACTCTTCATAGCTGGTAATGAGTAATAATAAATAATTCTGTCAAACATTCATTGCAGGTTTTTCTAATATGAGATATGAACAGACTAGGTGGTCATTCCTACCAGGGAGAAGTGAGGGTAAGTGGTTGTCCCGGGCAAGGAGGTAAGAAAAACTCATGGATGTTTGGAGACTGGTATATCAAGTGGTGTGGATTTTACTTCAGGGAGAAGATCTGTGGTGGACCTTACTTTTCATGGGGAGAATATGAAAAGCAGATGCAAGACAAAGCAACTTGGACTTGCCAGGTGCTCAATCCATTGAGGACTCCAGTGACAAGATGCTGTTATTTCAAGGGGAAACAAAACAAAAAAACTAGTCACATCAAATAGTTCAGCTAGTAACAAATCTGAATCTGAAGTAAGTCAGGAGAACATCACAGACATGGAGGTAAGCATTTAAGTTTCCCTGGTTGTCAAATGAATCTTGTGCTAAAGCAACACTTACAGTGCAAATTAACAGGTCACATCTTATCTCCAGATGGAAGGAAACCAGAGGGCTGTTTTGTTCTAGAAGGGATGAATGCAAATGCAACTTGCTGAACCAGGCATGTCTGTTAGTAAGGAAAAAAGCACGTTTCTTTAACATTCAAGTGGAAATGAATAGATCCTCTTATACTTTCAGATGAGAGAAATGCAGCTGATTTGAATGTTGAGGGTGTGACAACTTCGGGAAGTTCCTAGAAGCTCAGTGATATCTACAGAAAGGAAAGAAGCTAAACTCAGCACTGCTGCCATGAGGTAAGGGACTCCCCTCCTAATGGAGAAATTGATGGATCTGGTTTCCTTTCAGGTGAAAGAAATGCAGCTGATCTGATCTCCTAGGGATTGAGGACTATAAGCAGTCATATGTCTTAGGAAAGGAACACATGTTGCCAGATCTGCAGAGAAAACAAAGTTGCCTTCCTTAACTAGAATGGGAAGATAATCACTTATCAAGTTACAAACCCACAATGCAGCAGCCCATCACTGACTAGGAGGTGAGCGTTTCGGATTCTCTTATTGCCAAATGGAACAGATCATGATGCATCATGTACATTTGTGGACCTGTAAATCTGATAATAAGCAAATGCTGATCTCTACAGCCACGGCTGTGATTTCCAGGAACTAGTTTGTGAGCTGATGTGTCTTTTCAGAAGAAGAGTTACAGAGGCTCAGTACTGGAGTAGAAGGGAATACGAATGGAGCTGAACAGATCCAACACTTGAAAGGACAATTGGATCTCAAAATATGAAACCATGAAAAAGACCCTTCATTCAATAAAGCAACAGAATTGGCTCAAAGGAGAGGTAAGAGAAGCATTTAAGTCTAACAAATGAGCATACCCTGAGCGCCACAAAATTGCTAATTTATGTTGTGTCAAAGGGTTTGTTACAGCTGACCACACATCTCAAGATCTAAGAGGAGCTGAGTGGGATGGCAGATGTCAGAAGATTCATCTTTCAGGAGGTGATGAACCTGCTTGTCACTTCTGAGTGACATCAGTGGCTTTGGTTTTACTTTCAGATGAAGGAAATACAGCCAGCATGGACAGTATTCATGAAACAATGTTCAAAAGTTGCCTGGGGTCACCTCTTGGGCTAAGGGGAGCCGCTTGTCCCATCTGCTGGGATGTAAGCAAAGAAAAACCACTGGAGGCTGGTTAGTGCTGGGACACAGACAATACTCTGGAGGGGCCTGGGGTGGGGTGTGTAACCATAGTGACCAGTGGGTCCTTTCCCCACTGTGGTCCTGGCTCGCATGCACAGGGTGAAACTGATCGCCATGTTTGGGGTCAGGAAGGAATTTTCCTCCAGGGCAGATTGGCCAGAGACCCTGGAGGTTTTTCGCCTTCCTCTGGGGCATCGAGCAGGGACCAGCCCTTTGGGCCATTTAGAAACAGACAGACAATAAAATCCGTCACAGAACATGTCTCCCTTCGTCTTTTGCCTTTTCTATAAACCTGTCCTGTGCCCCTCTGCCATGCCCATGCTCCCAGCCATGCAGCAGGGCAGAGTCCCTCCCAGGTGAACTGCTCCCCCCCAGTGCCAGCATGGCCCCATGTCGCTCTGCCACCCCAGCAGGGCCCCAGCACGGGGAGAACAGCCCACCATCCCAGAGAGGGAAAAGCTGTGTGCGCGGCCCCCCAGCGACGGGGAGGGGAAATGGCCAGGTGCACCGGTCGAGGGGAAAGCAGGAAGCACAGCGGCACTGTTACCATGTTCCTCTCTCAGGATGCCCGAAGGGGCCAGGGCAAGGCCTTTGGTCGGCCACATCCAAGCGCTCTGCCCGGCTGCTCTGGTGGTAAGAGCCCCTCTGGCCAAGCCACCGAGGAGCGGCTCTGAAAGGGGTGGTCAATGACCCCAGAACAACTCTTCCATTGGCATGGTGGGGCCACTGCTTCCTGAGCGCCAGAACTGTCCTCACAGCCTAGCAGTGAATAATAGTCCCCCAGGGCGGGTTCAGCCCTGGCCCCTCTGGAGCAAGGGGCAGCCATCGGCATCCAAGAAGCTCTTACCTTCTTCAGCCAGCATTTCCCAGGAGCTGGGAGCCAGAAGCCTGCTGTCCCCTGCAGTCTGCTCCAGCTGAGCGCTCTTCTCTTTTAACCTCCCCCCAGTCTGGCACCTCTCGGGTGGTGCTGGTTTGGCCCACAAGCGCTCATTTCCCCTGTATTGCCTGGCGGGGGGGTCTGTCGATCTCATTGCAGGCACTCTGGGAAATCAGAACTCCATGATCTGTCCCAGGGGATGGGGAGCACGACCAGGGGACACGGGACAGGGTCAGTTGGGGTTCGTAGCACGCGGCTGGAGGGGATGAGATGAGGGAGAGGGGCCAGCACCATGTTACTTCTGTGTCCACTTCCTGCCCCTCCCCCATCGGCTTCCCAGCAGCACGGAACCCAAACCACAGGGCAATGCTCAAAACGTTGTTGTAGGGTCTCAAACCTCTGTAAACCCAGCCGCCTGAAAGCCATCGGGGCCCGATTCTCCCTGCAGGGAGACAGCCTCTCCCAGGTGAAGTCAATAGGAGTGACTCGTATTTTGGGAAGGCGGTTGCGGGGAGGATGCGATATCCTGCGCAAAGATACCACGTGAACTGTAGGTGGCGCTCACCAACAGCAGTGCAGGAGGGGACCTAAGAGAAGAGGAAAATGGGGAAGGCCGTGATCTTGGTTTTGCAACAATCTCCTCATTTCAGCTTCTATTTGGCAACATGAACCCAAACCGAGTGTGGGGGGAGGAAGGTCAGATCAGGGATTTATTTGATTGTAACCTCCCCCCCTCCAGATCATGGTGCTCACTTTCTGCATCTCAGGGACTCTGGCAGATGCTTCCTGTCATTTCCTACCCCATTCTCCCTACAGCCAGTTCCTCCTCACAGCCCCTCCCTCTCAGGAATGCCCCCTGCCCCTTATAGCCCCAGGTGCTGCCTGGCCCCCTTCATTGGCCCAACAGGGGTGCAGGACCTACTGCAGTTCCAGGTGCCAGCCACCGAGTGACATACCTTACCCACCCACCCCCTCCACAAAAACCTGCCTTTTCCCTTACTTGTGAGGCCCCCTCTGGACTGCTCTCACCCCCAACCCAAAATAGACTCCATCTATCGTAGCCATATAGCCATATTCCCCAAGTGCCCCACACTCCTTAATGCCTATCTTAGTTTCAGTCGGTCTATAGAATTTCATCTTCTCCAGGGTTTCGAGGTCTCTGCACGCAGTGTCTCTAGCTCTCCCTCAAGCTCCTGACCATCAGGATCAGGCCACCAATCTCCTCCCCAGTGGCCTGATGTTCTGCAGACAGCTGCTCCTTCTGTCGCTGCACCATCGGTAACTCCATCCTGCAGCCTCCAGTCATTCGAGGGCATCTCCTGTGCTCAGGATAGGGAACCACAAAACAGGTGTCCCATTTCCCCTTCTGCAGAGGATCACTGCTTTCGCCTTGGCCCTGGAGGCTGCACCTGGGTCCCCACAGCCCCCCACAGAGCCCTGAGCTGCACCTGGGTCAGGGAAACCCCTTTTCATGAACCCTAAATAAACTTCAAAAATAACAGAACTGGTTATTTAGAGACATTATTTTGGGAAATTCAACTAATGCCCTTTTATTGGGCAGTCACTGCTCCTTCCTGAACATAGCACAGGGAAAGCCCATCACTTCTCTGCCTCTCCCCCCACAAGAGGTACCACCAGCAGCAGCTACAAATGCCATTTGTGCTGCAGAGTCCTCCAGGGTCTCCTCTCCACAGCCTGCTTGTTGCTAAACCTCCCCTTCTGCATGGGCTGTGCCAATAGCTTCAGGAGAGAGTCACCTCACTCTCCGATTGGCCAGCCTTAGAGCCCAGTCAGTTAACCCCTTGCCCCTGATTGCTGCTGGGATGTAACACGGCCACAGGGGAGGGGAGCAGTTTCCAGGTCCAAAGTAATGTCACTGGGCATTTAATAGCCGCCTTCTTTGACCACAGGCAGAATTATTGCTGGCAGATCACTGCCTCCCATGACTGACACTGGAACCAGTCTCCTGCATCTTAAGATACTGATAAGTTACTATAGATACATCCTTTTCTCCCATCAGCCTTAACACTTTATCCCTTTCCCAGCCTGTAATTTAGGATTAACTACACTTTCCTACATCACTGGGGCATTGTGAGCTCACTTGAGAAGGGAACACAATGCGGTTTGTGATCTGGGACAAGGTTTTTCTTGCTTGCATTTCACTCTTGAAATAGCAGATTTTTCCTACCCTGGTTTTGGCACAACACTTTGGAGGACTGAAGAATCAGAATGGGACAGTGTCTGTAACCTCAAAAGGTATTTAGGCCCTGAACTCCTGTTGAAATCACTGGGAATTAGCAGTCTAAATATCTTGGTGGATCTGGTCCAGTGACCTCACAGTAGACCGAGCACCAAGCTGCAAGTGGCCCAGTGCTCAAATGAGGCAGGAGAGAGTGCTGAGCTACAGTGGAGCTAGTCAAACTTTGTTCAAAAATTTCTGAAGAAAGTTAATTTGGAAACAATGTCAGTAAAGTGTTTCATTTAAAAAAAATTGCAGGAGAGCCAAAAAATTCAGGTTTTGAAATCTGAAAAATGAAAAAACAAAAAATATTTCCCTAAAAATCCAAAGACATCACAGAAAGATTCATTTGTTCCTTTCAAAAGTTTGTGGAAGATATTTAACAGTTTCTGACCAGGTCTAGCCCCAAAGTCCCTGTACAATTTTCTTTCAGGCTGTATGCACCAATCCATCCACTGGAACAATCTAACTTATCCAGTTCAGGAGTGTTGTTGTAGCTGTGTGGGTCCCAGGATGAGAGACAGACAAGATGCGTGAGGTAATATCTTTTACTGGACCAAGTTCTGATGGTGGAAGACAAGTTTTCCAGCTTCTTGTGACCTGGAGAGCTCTGTGGAGCTTGAAAAGCAACAAAAGTTGGTTCAATAAGAGATTACCTGCCTCACCCTCCTTGTCTGTGTTTTACGAGTGTCAGTCACCCTGGTACTGGAACTCTGTGGCGCTGGTAGCAGAGCTCACAGCTACCAGCCCATGCAATGTGTGTGCCCGGCAGCATGAAACGCAGATGTTATGCAGCTCATTACCACCATCTATTGGTGAAGGGGGGAAAGAGCAGCCAACACCTGCTCCATCAGCTGTTTACCCAGAACTCCGCCGCCCTCTGTCAGCAAACAGGGGAAGTACAGCTCATGAACTCTTCCTAAGTTTTCTACCTGAAACCCTCCATGAGGTTTTGGGTTCTCCCTGGGACTGTACCCGAGCCCCACGTTGGTCAGATAATGGGACTGAACGGAGACTGAGGGGAACAAGGCTCCTACCTGATGGCAAGAACTCCGCTCAGGGGTCCTGTCATCCTCTCCACCGAGGACTTTGCAAAGAGATGGCACTGTGGAGACTTCCCAGCAAGAGGCGGCATTGAGGGGGAATCTTGGCTGAAGCAGAAATAGAGGGAAGTGAACTCTGGTGAAGGACCCCGACAGCACCAGTATAGCTGAGATCACTATAGTGGGGATAGGTAGTGGTGGTGTGGGGGGGGAGGGGCTCACAAGAATTGACAAGACCCTTCCCTGAGGGAAGCCTGGAAGCTGAAAGTTTTTGCTTTGGTTCTCCCCAAACTGAGCTTCCTTGAAATCCCTCTCCAGGGAAGTTCTCACATGCCAGGGCGTGTAGCTGAGATCACAGCTTGACCAGCCCCTCCTTAAGGCAGCTCGGTGGGTCACTGCTCTTCCCAGCAGGGTCTCCATCTATTTTAAAGCAGCCCCACCCCCGTCCACCTGCCCATTCGTGTGGGGATTTGAAGTGAAAATGGGGTCATAGCAGAGTGAGGTCCCAGCGCAGGTGAACCCTGTTAGGAACACTCCCACCAGCCCCCTGCCCTATCACAGGAACGGAAAGCCGTGTGCTAAGGGAGCACAGAGGGGTCACTAGTATTAGCTCCATTTTACAGATGGGAGAATCTGAGGGCATGTCTACACTACGAAATTAGGTCGAATTTATAGAAGCCGATTTTATAGAAATCGGTTGTATACAGCCGATTGTGTGTGTCCCCACATAAAATGCTCTAAGTGCATGAAGTTGGCGGACCGTGTCCACAGTACCGAGGCTAGCGTCGACTTCCGGAGCGTTGCACTGTGGGTAGCTATCCCACAGTTCCCGCAGTCTCTGCCGCCCATTGGAATTCTGGGTTGAGATCCCAATGCCTGAATGATGAAAAACAGTGTCGCGGGGCTTTCTGGGTACATGTCGTCAGGCACCTCCCCCTCCGTCAGAGCAACGGCAGACCATCGATTCACACCTTTTTACCTGGGTTACCTGTGCAGACAACATACCACGCCAAGCATGGAGCCCGCTCAGCTCAGCTCACCGTCACCATATGTCATCTGGGTGCCGGCAGACGTGGTACTGCATTGCTACACAGCAGCAGCTAATTGCCTTTTGGCAGTAGATGGTGCAGTATGACTGGTAGCCCTCATTGGCGACCTGGGTGCTGGCAGACGTGGGGCTGGCAGACATGGGGCTGCATTGCACACAGCAGCAGCCCCTTGCCTTTTGGTAGAAGATGGTATATTACGATTGATATCTGTCGTCGTCGTACTGCAGTGGCTGTCAATCATGGGCATCTGGGCAGACATGCTCAGTCCTATCGAACAGTCTCGACGATGATGGCTATCAGTCGTAGTATGCTATTTTCTGCCAAGCACCCAGAAGATGCTGAGGGCTATCACTCATGCTGCACCGTCGTCTGCCAGCTTAAGATGTAAAAAATAGATTTGTTCTGTATTCATTTGCTTCCCCTTCCTCCGTGAAATCAATGGCCTGCTAAACCCAGGGTTTTGCGTTCAATCTTTGTGGGGGGCCATTCTGTGTGACAGTTGTTTGTGTTTCTCCCTGATGCACAGCCACCTTTGTTGATTTTAATTCCCTGTACCTGTAGGCCATGTCGTCACTCGCCCCTCCCTCCCTCCGTCCATTAGATACTAGTTTCGCACCTTTTTTCAGACCAGACACCATAGCACTGGGATCATGGAGCCCACTCAGATCACCGCAGCAATTATGAGCACTATGAACACCACTCGCATTGTCCTGGAGTATATGGAGAGCCAGGACATTTCTAAGCAAAACCAGGACCAGCCGAGGAGGCGATTGCAGCGCGGCGACAAGAGTGATGAGGAAATTGATATGGACATAGACCTCTCACAAAGTGCAGGCCCCAGCAATGTGCAAATCATGGTGTTACTGAGGCAGGTTCATGCCGTGGAACGCCGATTCTGGGCCTGGGAAACAAGCACAGACTGGTGGGACCGCATTGTGCTGCAGGTGTGGGACGATTCCCACTGGCTGCGAAACTTTCGCATGCGTAAGGGCACTTTCATGGAACTTTGTGACTTGCTTTCCCCTGCCCTGAAGCGCCAGAATACCAGGATGAGAGCAGCCCTCACAGTTGAGAAGTGAGTGGT
The DNA here is from genome assembly GCF_011386835.1 of Chrysemys picta bellii. NCBI lineage: Eukaryota > Metazoa > Chordata > Testudines > Emydidae > Chrysemys > Chrysemys picta. The sequence goes on along the minus strand of NC_088804.1, from coordinate 4,117,247 downwards.
GACAACCCTGTGGAAGCTTGCAACGCTAGACAGCTACCGGTCAGTCGGGAATCAATTTGGAGTGGGCAAATCTACTGTGGGGGCTGCTGTGATCCAAGTTGCTAGGGCAATGAAAGACCTGGTGCTATCAAGGGTAGTGACTCTGGGAAATGTGCAGGCCATAGTGGATGGCTTTGCTGCAATGGGATTCCCAAACTGTGGTGGGGCGATAGACGGAACCCATATCCCTATCTTGGCACTGGACCACCAAGCCACCGACTACATAAACCGCACGGGGTACTTTTCAATGCTGCTGCAAGCCCTGGTGGATCACAAGGGACCTTTCACCAACATCAACGTGGGATGGCCGGGAAAGGTACATGATGCTCGCGTCTTCAGGCACTCTGGTCTGTTTCGAAAACTGGAGGAAGGGACTTTCTTCCCGGACCAGAAAATAACCGTTGGGGATGTTGAAATGCCTATCGTTATCCTTGGGGACCCAGCCTACCCCTTAATGCCATGGTTCATGAAGCCGTACACAGGCAGCCTGGACCGTAGTCAGGACCTGTTCAACTATAGGCTGAGCAAGTGCCGAATGGTGGTAGAATGTGCATTTGGACATTTAAAAACGTGCTGGAGCAGCTTACTGACTCGCTCAGACCTCAGCGAAAAGACTATCCCCATTGTTATTGCTGCTTGCTGTGCGCTCCACAATATCTGTGAGAGTAAGGGGGAGACATTTATGGCGGGGTGGGAGGTTGAGGCAAATCACTTGGCCGCTGATTACGCGCAGCCAGACACCAGGGCGATTAGAAGAGCACAGCAGGGCGCGGTGTGCATCAGAGAAGCTTTGAAATCGAGTTTTGTGACTGGCCAGGCTACGGTGTGAAACTTCTGTTTGTTTCTCCTTGATGAACCCTCTGCCACACCCAGTTCACTCTACTTCCCTGTAAACCAACCATCCCACCCTCCCCTCCCCCCTTCGAGCACTGCTTGCAGAGGCAATAAAGTCATTGTTACTTCACATTCATGTATTCTTTATTAATTCATCACACAATTAGGGGGATAACTGCCAAGGTAGCCCGGGAGGGGTGGGGGAGGAGGGAAGGAAAAGGACACACTGCAGTTTAAAACTTTAACTCTTATTGAAGGCCAGCCTTCTGATGCTCGGGCAATCATCTGGGGTGGAGTGACTGGGTGGCCGGAGGGGGCCCCTCCCACCGTGTCCTGGGTGTCTGGGTGAGGAGGCTATGGAACTTGGGGAGAAGGGCTGTTGGTTACACAGGGGCTGTAGCGGCAGTCTCTGCTCCTGCTGCCTTTCCTGCAGCTCAACCATACGCTGGAGCATATCAGTTTGATGCTCCAGCAGCCGGAGCATCGACTCTTGCCTTCTGTCTGCAAGCTGACGCCACCTATCATCTTCAGCCCGCCACTTGCTCTGTTAATCCCGTGATTCAGCCCGCCACCTCTCCTCTCGTTCATATTGTGCTTTTCTGTAGTCTGACATTGACTGCCTCCACGCATTCTGCTGTGCTCTGTCAGCGTGGGAGGACATCTGGAGCTCCGTGAACATGTCATCCCAAGTCTGCCGTTTTCTCCTTCTAATCTTCACTAGCCTCTGTGAAGGAGAAACATTTGCAGCTGGTGGAGGAGAAGGGAGAGGTGGTTAAAAGAGACATTTTAGAGAACAATGGGTACGGTCTTTCATGTTAAATTTTGCTGTTCACATTACACAGCACATATGCTTTCGTTACAAGGTCGCATTTTTCCTCTTATATTGAGGGCCTGCCGGTTTGGTGTGAGAGATCACTCACGCAGTGCCAGGCAACAGATTTCGGCTTGCAGGCAGCCATGGTAAGCCACAGTCTTGGCTTTTTTAACCTTCTTAACATGTGGGAATGGTTTCAAACTGTAGCGCCCTCATTTCCCATACCAAGCACCCGTTGGGTTGGCCATTTAAAATGGGTTTGCAATGTAAAAGGAGGGGCTGCGGTTTCCGGGTTAACATGCAGCACTAACCCCCCTCCTCTCCCCACACCCAATTCTCTAGGATGATCACTTCACCCCTCCCCCCCACCGCGTGGCTAACAGCGGGGAACATTTCTGTTCAGCTGAGCAGGAACGGGCACCTCTGAATGTCCCCTTAATAAAATCACCCCATTTCAACCAGGTGACCGTGAATGATATCACTCTTCTGAGGATAACAGAGAGCGATAAGGAATGGATGTTGTCTGCATGCCAGCAAACACCGGGACCATACGCTGCCATGCAATGATTCCAGACTATGTGCTACTAGCCTGGCGTGGTAAAGTGTCCTACCATGGCGGATGGGATAAGGCAGTCCTCCCCACAAACCTTTTGCAAAGGCTTTGGGAGTACATGAAGGAGAGCTTTCTGGAGATGTCCCTGGAGGATTTCTTCTCCATCCCCATACACATTAACAGACTTTTCCAGTAGCTGTACTGGCCGCGATTGCCAGGGCAAATTAATCATTAAGCAAGCTTGCTTTTAAACCATGTATAATATTTACAAAGGTACACTCACCAGAGGTCCCCTGTGTGCCCTCAGGGTCTGGGAGCACGCCTTGGGTGAGTTCGGGGGTTACTGGCTCCAGGTCCAGGGTGATAAACATATCCTGGCTGTTGGGGAAACCGGTTTCTCTGCTTCCTTGCTGCTGTGAGCTATCTACATTATCTTCATCCTCCTCTTCCTCGTTCCCCGAACCCTCTTCCCTGTCTGTTTCTCCAGTGATGGAGTCATAGCACACGGTTGGGGTAGTGGTGGCTGCACCCCCTAGCATGGCATGCAGCTCCGCGTAGAAACGGCATGTTTGTGGCTCTGCCCCGGACCTTCCGTTTGCCTCTCTGGCTTTGTGGTAGGCTTGCCTTAGCTCCTTAATTTTTACACGGCACTGCTGTGAATGGCCTGTTAGGGCCTCTGTCCTTCATGGCCTTGGAGACCTTTTCTAATATTTTGCCATTTCGCTTACTGCTACAGAGTTCAGCTAGCACTGATTCATCTCCCCATATGGCAAGCAGATCCCGTACCTCCCGTTCGGTCCACGCTGGAGCTCTTTTGCGATCCTGGGACTCCATCACGGTTACCTGTGCTGATGAGCTCTGCGTGGTCACCTGTGCTCTCCACGCTGGGCAAACAGGAAATGAAATTCAAACGTTCGCGGGTCTTTTCCTGTCTACCTGGTCAGTGCATCTGAGTTGAGAGTGCTGTCCAGAGCGGTCACAATGAAGCACTGTGGGATAGCTCCCAGAGGCCAATAATGTTGAATTCCGTCCACACTACCCCAATTCCGACCCTCTAAGGCCGATTTTATCGCTAATCCCCTCGTCGAAGGTGGAGTAAAGAAACCGGTTTAAAGGGCCCCTTAAGTCGAAAGAAAGGGCTTTGTCGTGTGAATGTGTCCAGGCTTAATTCGATTTAACGCTGCTAAAGTCGACCTAAACTCCTAGTGTAGACCAGGCCTTAGACACAGAAAGGAGAAGTGACTTGCCCAAAGCCACAAAGGGAGTCTAGCAGAGAGCCAGGAACGGGATCCCGGAGTCCTAACCATTAGATACCCTGCCTCCCTTGATTCTTGTCCTGACGTCAGCCACCTGTTGAGACCTGGGAGTTCAGAGGGGAGCCTCCTGCCCCAGAGCTACCATGTCCCAAGAAATAATGACTCAATACTGGGATGGCAGCAGCTTGTCCCCCAATATTGCACCACAGGAGATACACCAGTGGAATGACAGCAACACACTCTGGTCCCAGGGAGAAGCAGCACTGGTGAGCCTGAGAAACCCAGGTTAGCTACACTCAGAAACCGCATTGGCATGTGCAGGGGCAGGCGTGTGACAGCAAAGCAAAGGTGGAGCCACCACGGGGAATGGGAAGAAGGTCTCTGAGCAGAACAGCCACCTCCTGTCCTTTGCTCCACAGCCCTAGGATTGGCCCAGTTGGTGACTTCAGACAGCACTGAACACTGCCACTGTATCTGTGTCAGCTTAGCAGGCAGAGGCCCCAGCTGCGGTCAGCCCTTGTTGTGTGGGCAAAGGACAGATGACAGCCTTGCAGGTCCTTAACACCACAGGCTGCAAGTGAAACTGACTAAAACCATTGTTCTGAGTTCATTCTGCAGCCAGCTGTGACAGATGCAGCCACTGGAGCTAGTGTTGGTCCTCCCCATGAATGGGTAGGAGCTCAAACTGGACAAAGTGAGATACAATAGGGAACTTTGCAGTGGAATAGCTGGTGCTCTCGTTAAACCCCAAACTCTGGCAGTCCTGCAATGACGTGAGAATCTCAGCCACGACTTAAAAAGAGAAGAAATTTTCACACAGATAGGGATCAGTGAGCTGCGGGAGGGGGAAGCTTGCAGAGAATCGGCCCAGGCTACGCGTGGCGTTGGCCAGCGCTTTGTCCCGCACAAAGCCCACGTCCATCCCCAGTTTGGCAAACAGCTCTGAGGGCTGGGAACCACCCCCAGCCGGGATGCGTCCGTGTCAGCACCGGGCCCCTGCCCCACTTGCCTTTCTGGAAGGCACACACGCTGTCCTTGTGCTGGCAGGTCAGGACGATGACGGTCCACTCCACCCCTCTCGGCGCCATCCAGGTGCACTGGACGTCTCTGCCTGGCACCCACCGCTAGCTCTGTACAAGGGACGCAAAGGCTGCAGCACTTGCCCATCACCGACCCACCCCTCACGAGGCACCGGCACCCCCAGGATGGGGCCCTTGTGTAACAGGCTCAGGGCCTGGCTGTGATCGGGGACCCCTCTGTGCTGTGCGGCTGGTGAGCGAGGGCTGCGTGAGGCTGGCGAGTTGCAGCCAAACAGGGCTAAGTTCAGTTCCCAACAGCGTTAGCCAGATAAACCTTATCCGAGGAGGAGACGTCAAAGTCCCCGGCTGGCGCAGCAGCCCTGATGCAACAGGGCTGCACAGGGGAGGCCGTTCTACACACAGCTGGTCTCACAGAATGGTGCCCCCAGCTGGACACTTTGTGACAGGCACCGCTGGGGGCTCAGGAGGGTTACGATCTGAGCAGAAACTGGGGCAGGAGCTTTAAATCATAGAATCATAGAATCTCAGGGTTGGAAGGGACCTCAGGAGGTCATCTAGTCCCACCTCCTGCTCAAAGCAGGACCAATCCTCAACTAAATCATCCCAGCCAGGGCTTTGTCAAGCCTGACCTTAAAAACCTCTAAGGTAGGAGATTCTACCACCTCCCTAGGTAACCCATTCTAGGGCTTCACCACCCTCCTAGTGAAAAAGTTTTTCCTAATATCCAACCTAAACCTCCCCCACTGCAACTTGAGACCATTACTCCTTGTTCTGTCATCTGCTACCACTAGATCCATCCTCTTTGGAACCCCCTTTCAGGTAGCTGAAAGCAGCTATCGAATCCTCCCTCATTCTTCTCTTCTGCAGACTAAACAATCCCAGTTCCCTCAGCCTCTCCTCATAAGTCATGTGCTCCAGCCCCCTAATCATTTTTGTTGCCCTCCGCTGGACTCTTTCCAATTTTTCCACATCCTTCTTGTAGTGTGGGGCCCAAAACTGGACACAGTACTCCAGATGAGGCCTCACCAATGCCGAATAGAGGGGAATGATCACGCCCCTCAATCTGCTGGCGATGCTCCTACTTATACAGCCCAAAATGCCGTTAGCTTCTTGGCAACAAGGGCACACTGTTGACTCATATCCAGCTTCTCGGCCACTGTAACCTCTAGGTCCTTTTCTGCAGAACTGCTGCCTAGCCATTCGGTCCCTAGTCTGTAGCAGTGCATAGGATTCTTCCGTCCTAAGGGCAGGACTCTGCACTTGTCCTTGTTGAACCTCATCAGATTTATTTTGGCCCAATCCTCTAATTTGTCTCTGTATCCTATCCCTACCCTCCAGCGTATCTACCATGCCTCCCAGTTTAGGGTTATCTGCAAACTTGCTGAGGGTGCAATCCACGCCATCCTCCACATCATTAATGAAGATATTGAACAAAACCGGCCCCAGGACCGACCCTTGGGGCACTCCGCTTGATACCGGCTGCCAACTAGAAATGTAGCCACTGATCACTACCCGTTGAGCCCGACGATCTAGCCAACTTTCTATCCACCTTATAGTCCATTCATCGAGCCCGTAGTTCTTTAACTTGCTGGCAAGAATACTGTGGGAGATCGTATCAAAAGCTTTGCTAAAGTCAAGGAAAAACACATCCACTGCTTTCCCCTCATCCACAGAGCCAGTTATCTCGTCATAGAAGGCAATTAGGTTAGTCAGGCACGACTTGCCCTTGGTGAATCCATGCTGACTGTTCCTGATCACTTTCCTCTCCTCTAAGTGCTTCAAAATTGATTCCTTGAGGACCTGTTCCATGGTTTTTCCAGGGACTGAAGTGAGGCTGACTGGCCTGTAGTTCCCCAGATCCTCCTTTTTCCCTTTTTTAAAGATGGGCACTACATTAGCCTTTTTCCAGTCATCCGGGACCTCCCCCGATTGCCATGAGTTTTCAAAGATAATGGCCAGTGGCTCTGCAATCACATCCGCCAACTCCTTTAGCACCCTCAGATGCAGCCCCATGGACTTGTGCTTGTCCAGCTTTTCTAAATAGTCCCGAACCACCTCTTTCTCCCCAGAGGGCTGGTCACCTCCTCCCCATACTGTGCTGTCCAATGCAGTAATCTGGGAGCTGACTTTGTTCGTGAAGACAAAGGCAAAAAAAAGCATTGAGTACGTTAGCTTTTTCCACATCCTCTGTCACTAGGTTGCCTCCCCCATTCAGTAAGGGGCCCACACTTTCCCTGACCCTCTTCTTGTTGCTAACATACCTGAAGAAACCCTTCTTGTTACTCTTAACATCCCTTGCTAGTTGCAACTCCAAGTGTGATTTGGCCTTCCTGATTTCACTCCTGCATGCCTGAGCAATATTTTTATACTCCTCCCTGGTCATTTGTCCAATCTTCCACTTCTTGTAAACTTCTTTTTTGTGTTTAAGATCAGCAAGGATTTCACTGTTAAGCCAAGCTGGTCGCCTGCCATATTTACTATTCTTTCTACACGTTGGGATGGTTTGTTCTCCAACCTCAATAAGGATTCCTTAAAATACAGCCAGCTCTCCTGGACTCCTTTCCCTCTCATGTTATTCTCCCAGGGGATCCTGCCCATCACTTCCCTGAGGGAGTCAAAGTCTGCTTTTCTGAAGTCCTGGGTCCGTATTCTGCTGCTCTCCTTTCTTCCTTGTGTCAGGATCCTGAACCATCTCATGGTCACTGCCTCCCAGGTTCCCATCTACTTTTGCTTCCCCTACTAATTCTTCCGTTTGTGAGCATCAGGTCAAGAAGAGCTCTGCCCCTAGTTGGTTCCTCCAGCACTTGCACCAGGAAATTGTCCCCTATACTTTCCATATTTAATAAATATGCTAGTCGATGAAATAGACAGGGATGGCATGGCTCAGGTGATGGGAACCCAGTCTTTCATGTCTGGGCGCTGTTCATAGCCAGGTCAGGAGAGACTCAAAGCTGTTTGCATCCGATGGTAGTTTGTGAAATAAACTGGCCCTGTAGCTGTGCCTCCAGCCCAGTTCTCATCCACCAGCTCCTCTCTGAATGGACGCAGTGGCCTGGACAATGGATGTTCTTATCTAGGCTGCAAAAGTGACCATCGTTGGTGGCGGATACATCTGAACCAGTGCGGGACTAAGCTTAGCTGTGAGCACAGCCAAAGACACTGGATAAAACCTGTTCTGAGGCTGCAAGTGTCCGTCCAAACTGCAACTCAGGCTCAGATCCAATGTGAGCCCAGCTTCCCATCCTGCCCACACACCGATTGGTCTGACTCAGCTCAGCAAACACGCAGGACCCAGGTCCTAGGACCTTCTAAGGAGGGGGGTCAGAGCCCAAGTTCTCCAAGCCCTTTCATGCTGCCGTGTGGATGCAGCTCACACCGCAGACCCAAGACAGGTCTGCGTAGCACTGTATGGACGTGTTAGCACCGCTGGGAACTGTAAACCCAGGTTTACAATGCAGTGTGGATGCTTAAGTGCGGGGTTGGCAATGCCAAGTCCACAAGCCTGGATCCTACAGACCTGGGTTTACAATGCAGTGTAGACGCACCCTGAGGATCACTTTGGGGCAGGCAGGAAAACTCACCCGCTGACTGGAGAACAGGAGCAAACTGCAGGCAGGAGGGGAAAACTGCCAATTCCAAGCTGTCATTATTTTAGCTCTATCAATGGATTTGCTTGTAAATTCTAGAAATTTGCTGTACATTCGGGAAGGAGACGCTGTGTTCTTCATACAGAACAAGCCCGGCTTTAAGCGCCAACCTTAACTATGCTCTCTAATGTGCCTCCTTCCACTGGGGGCAAGTGAAAACTCCCAGGGAGCATGCAATGGCACCTAACGTCAGGAATCAGAAACGCTGCAGTCTGGTCTCACTGCAGCTCCCACCTGCTTGATGGGCTCTGCTTTGTGCCCTGAGCAGTCACATGCGAAGACCTTCTTGTCCACTCACATAAGTTGACTATGCCGGAAGAGTTAAAACTGGACAACCCCTAGTGTGGACGCAGTTAGACCAGTACGTGCGCTTATGGCAGCAGAGCTATTCCCGTTTGGGAAGGGGAATGAGATATGCTGGTATAAGGCACCTTGGTGCTATTATAATGGTGTCCACACTTGGGCCAGTGACAGTATAGCCACGTCGGTTAAAAAAACTGGACTACTTATAAGAATCTGTGTGCAAATCAGGTGTAATGGGGTGTACTGGCCCTTTAAGGCGAGAGGGGGAAATCTGGGAGGCCACGCTACTCTGTTCCAGGGGTTTAGGAACAGACAAGTTTCTAGGGAATGGCAGAGGCAGGTGCTGGGAGAAAGGAAGTGATCCCTGGGAAATGCCAGGCTACTGTTTCTTTAAGGGCCTGGAAACAGGAGTCTTGGAGTGTAGGGTGGGGCAGGGCTCCCCTCCGTCTCAGCCAATCAAGATGAGCTTGGGGAAAGTTGCAATGGGGAAGATGTTAGCAGGGCAAGGTCTGCTGACCTCTCCCAACCCAGGGGAAAGGACCGAGGGGTGACCTGGCCTCCATGCCAGGGATAAAGGCTGTGCCCCAGCAGAGATGCTTGAGAGGAAAAGACTTCTGTCAGGAGCGGTTTTTGGTCCAAGTTCTGTTCGAGTTCTGTTGAAAGACTTTGTTGCCAGCGTCGGGGAACCTGCTGAGGGCAACTTAATGGGGCCAGCTGGGAGGAGCTGCCTTAAAGAGCTGCAGCCTGCTCCACTGGGTATCACCCAAACCACTGGCACTGAAAGTGTTGCAAGTGGCTTTTTTCTGCTCTTTATCTTGTCTGTCTAGACTGTGAGCTCTTTGGGGCACACACTGCTTCTCTGTGTTTGTACCGCACCTAGCACAGTGGGCCCTGACGACTGCAGCCTCACGACAGGGGGACCCAGCTTTTGCCCAGCCCAGGGCCACACTGGCAGCTTGCCAGGGAGTCCGCTGATGAAGCAGACTGCCCCAGCTCTCATCAAGAATATGGGTCACACTTGGGACAAGATGGGACGTTGCCTATTGGGATGTGCAGGCTCCAGCGGCTTGGTTCCAGGCTGGGACGGGCAGTCTCCATGGGCCAGCTACGAGGTGTAGAATTGCATACTGGGATATTTAGTCCCCAGTGGCTGGCTGCTTGACGCAAAATGTAGCATGGGTATGTGTGGGCATGTGACCCCGAACCCCACTTTGCTATTGAAGAGAAGGGCAACCACAAGCTACAGCACAGAATTCCATCCAGCCCACAGCCTGCATTTCCGCTATCCCCGTGTTACAGGCTATTGAGACCCTAAGATGCTGCAGTGAAACTAGGAAATCTGTCCATCCGCCTGGCCTGCAAATGCCATCTCAAGGCAGGACAGATAACGTCTTATCCTTGCAGCTTCCAGGAAAAACCCTCTTTCCTACAGAGCCCCTATGAATGCCAGACACCAATCGAAAGCTCCTAATCGCTGCTGCTCAAAAGTGGTTTTGCTTCTTCCTGGTGACCAACACCACATCTATCCTGTGGCTTACTCGCCAGGAACAGGCTCTGCAATGTACATGAGTGCACATTCCCTCCATTCCAGAGGTGTTCATAACTCTGAGGACAGGTTCTTAGCTAGTAATTATTTAGCAAAGACAGATCACGATATGAGACAGATCAGGAACTTTCAATTGGTGTTTGGCATTCACAAAGCATACTGAGGATCTGTTGGCTCTGTTCAGTTCCCTAGGTGTACGTCCAAAAGGATTTCTCTCCAAAGCCAAGGAGTTTTCTTGGAAAACCCAGGTGGTTTGCAGAATTCAGAAGGCTCAGAAATCAAATTTAATCTTATACTATCTTGGAAATGCTTGTACTGCACATTGTGTCTGTAGTGTATTGTGCAAGCACAAGATTTAATTTGTTTCTACACAGACTCATAGACTGTATAGCCAGAAGGGGCCGTCATGATCATCTAGTCCGACCTCCTGCACATTGCAGGCCCCAGAGCCTCATCCACCCACTCCTGTAATAGATCCCTAACCTCTGGCTGAGTTATTGATGTCCTCAAATCTTGATTTAAAGACTTCAAGTTACAGAGAAGCCGCCATTTACTCTAGTTCAAACCAGCAAGTGACCCGTGACCCACTCTGCAGAGGAAGGAAAAACCATCAGGGTCTCTGCCAATCTGACCTGGGGAAAAATTCCTTTCTCACCCCAAATATGGTGATCAGTTGGAGCCTGAGTATGTGGGTGAGACCCTCCAGCCAGACACCTGGGAAAGAATTATCTGTAGCAACTCAGAGCCCTCCCCGTCTAGTGCCCCATCACCAGCCTTTGGAGATATTTGCTACTAGCAGTAACAGACACATACCATTGTAAGCAACCTCATCGTACCATCCCCTCCAGAAACAAGCTTATCTACAGAAGAGGATAGACACCTCAAATGTATCCTCTCCTAAGAAACCACCAGGCTTTATTGTGTCTCCACTTTCTAGACACAGAAACACTCAAACCTCCTGTGAAAAATCTGGGTCATCTAGCCCAATGGGAAATTACTTGTTCTAAGAAGTATTATAATCAGAAATACCACTAGAGGCGCTCCAAACACTACGTGCACATACCAGTACATTGCAATAGTCACTGCCAACTTTCCCTGAATCGAAGCAAAGAAATACAGGACTAAAAGAGGGAAGAAAACCATTGAATTATAAGGGGACAAAGTCCAGAATATTTCACCTGCCCCAACAAAGTAATCCAAGAAAGTCCAGACCCAACTGGTGCTATATAAGTAAGATACAGGTTGTTAGCACCTCGGATGCTGGCCCAATGCTCAAAAGCACTGGATCTCACAGAGCGATGCACAAAATGCATGCCAGTGCACCACCAGTGAAGCGTAAGTGCCTCCCCTTCCTCCAGTGTACCTCTAGATGGTTTTGGCCAGCACGTGGCACTGCAATACCTCGCAAAACAACAACCTATGAAGAAACGTGCCTGGGAGAAATCCAACGCACATTGGCTGGCAGATCAAGGGTGAAAGCAGCACATTTCAGACCACCCGAGAAGCTCAGCAACTCATGCTCAGGTCTCCAGGCACCGTCTCTGTCCCTTATTCGCTCATATGGAGGGACAGCTTCCTCCCACTCACGGTCCCACCAGAGCAGGCAGTGGCACTGGTGAAGGCACCATTAGATGAGCAAGACACAAGGCAGCCAGAAGACTCATTCTGTAGCCGCCTCCTCAGCCAGACATGATGGCAGCAGCTTCCTCTAGAGCAGAGGTCCCCAAACTGTGGGGTGCACCCCCCATGGGGGTGTGGAGGAATGTTCAGGGGGGCACAGTGAGCCCAGGCCAGCTCCTACAGGGGGCAAGGAGGGAGCGCCACCCAGCCCCGCCACAGCCACAGCTCCTGGCCCCATGCCTGGCCTCGGCGTGGCTCTGCATCCGGACGGGGGCCCAGCTGTGGCTCCGCTCCCGCCCCCACCCTTGGCCCCTGGCTGTGTCTCTGCTCCCTGCCCCAGAGCCATCCCCAGCTGCGGCACAGGCCTTGGCGCCCGTACCCCTGTCCATGCCCCCCCCAAGCCGCACCCTACTCCCAGCCCCGGATCCAGGGGAGGGAGGAAACATGGACGGGGTAAGGGGGGACGTGACCCTCAAAAGTTGGGGGCCACTCCCCTACTCCATTGTCTCTGGTCTTGGGCCCCCCCGCCGTCAGAAGTTGCTTTTTCACAGCCACGCCCCCCGGTAAATGTTAATATTCTCCGTTTCCATAGCGGGTCTCAACGTGCTCAGCCCCACAACACCCCCGTCTGACAGACCGAGAAATGGAGAGAGGGGGCGTGACCACCCAAGGACACACAGAGAGGGAGCATCAGAGCTGAGAGTAGAACCATGGACTCCTCAATGCTCCTCTCCACCCACTAGACCCTACTGCCACCCAGCTACAAGCGCCTGCTTCAAACCCTGCCTCTCTCCTGCAGGTATTTACTGTCATTTCACGCCTCTCCTGGCTCCACCTCCTGTCATGTCCCCTGGCTGACCACTGACCTGTCTTGTGAGACGGTGGTGTGAATGAGACGTTCCAAAATTGTAACCAATGGGAGAAGCGTATCACTAACCGTCCCTCGACCTCAGGCAGGTGCCATCCGCCATAAACACAGAGGGTGAACTCCTGGGCCCCCGACATCAATGGAAAGGTTCCCATTGACTAGGTGTACAGAGGGGTATAAACAACATCCAGCCCTGAACAGCCGGGGAGAGGGAGGGGTCAGCTTGTGATTCCATATGCAGTTTTCTCCAGCCGATCCATTAGCAATCAGAAAGAAATGCCCCAAAGGAGCCCTCCCCTGCCCAGAAGCTGGTGAGAGAACAAAGGCCAAGTTCACATTCCCACCAGTGAGTCTGTCCTCGGATCTACCAGGAGTCCACAAGCACATCAGCAAACCCGGGGATAAAGCAGAACCATTTGATCTCATTTCTGTGGACTTTCCAATAGCCTTCAGCGGTGCCCCTGGAGCAGGGCTTCTGCTTCCAGGGAACAAACCCTGTGTTGCATTTCAGAATGGATCTGAACAAGAACAGCCACAGAAAGATCGTGCTGAAAATAGCTCGCAGGGGACAGCAGGGCTGGTAGACCCTAGAGACCCACCCATCGCTGCTGCGAATTCCTCTGCAGGGCACAGGGCTTCGGAGGAGGCTTGGTTTTGGTGTAATTTAACAGAAAGTGCTTGGAAATGCTCCTCAAACAGGGTTTTCACTCCTAATAAATGGGATTTAACGTATCGCAAAATAAGCCCTGAGAATCTAGGGACCGACTGGCTAGGCAGCAGTTCTGCAGAAAAGGACCTAGGAGTTACAGTGGACGAGAAGCTGGATATGAGTCGACAGTGTACCCTTGTTGCCAAGAAGCTAACGGCATTTTGGGCTGTATAAGTAGGGGCATTGCCAGCAGATTGAGGGACGTGATCATTTCCCCTCTATTCGGCACTGGTGAGGCCTCATCTGGAGTATTGTGTCCAGTTTTGAGCCCCACACTACAAGAAGGATGTGGGAAAATTGGAAAGAGTTCAGCGGAGGGCAACAAAAACAATTAGGGGGCTGGAGGACATGACTTATGAGGAGAGGCTGAGGGAACTGGAATTGTTTAGTCTGCAGAAGAGAAGAATGAGGGAGGATTTGATAGCTGCTTTCAACTACCTGAAAGGGGGTTCCAAAGAGGATGGATCTAGACTGTTCTCAGTGGTACCAGATGACAGAACAAGGAGTAATGGTCTCAAGTTGCAGTGGGGGAGGTTTAGGTTGAATATTAGGAAACACTATTTCACTAGGAGGGTGGTGAAGCACTGGAATGGGTTACCTAGGGAGGTGGTAGAATCTCCTTCCTTAGAGGTTTTTAAGGCCCAGCTTGACAAAGCCCTGGCTGGGATGATTTAGTTGGTGATTGGTCCTGCTTTGAGCAGGAGGTGGGACTAGATGACCTCCTGAGGTCCCTTCCAACCCTGATATTCTATGATCAGTGGGAAAAACCCACTCAGTAGAGACACTCTTTGCAGCAAGAGTGTCCAGAGTCTAACTAAACAACACATGATGAATGTCGATAGGTTACTGCTCCCAGGAAATGGAAGGGAGGGTGTGTTTGTGCATATCATAGTTACCTGCCCTGCAATGTAAGGGGCGCAGAGAATGCTGCCTCTACGTCCCTATGCACACATGACAGGAACATCTGTCATATGTCAGCACGTATGTGCACGGGAGCGGCACCTCTGGGCCTGCATGTGGGTAGGAAGCAGCAGCTCCTGCTCCCCCTCCACCCACCCACACCCCCAGCATGAGGCTGTGTGTAGGGAACACCTGCTGTACCCTTGCGTGCCTGGGATGCAGCTGCCTCTCAGTTCGAGGGGGTCACCTCGCCAGGTGCACCTGCCCGCTCGTGCGGATCAGAGGCCCGCCCAGGTTGCTGTAAAGCCGGTCTCTCCGAGCCAGATTCACCACTGCCCCCTGGTCCTTGCTGGGAGAGCCCCTGGCTGGCCCAACGCAATGCCCGCCCCCGGCAGAGGGGGGCAGCCCAGCTGCTCTCCCGCGCCCCAGCTGCCGGCCGGCCCCGGGGCAGCTCCCCCCAGCTACGGGGAGGCGCAAACGCCACGTCGCTTCCTGCGGAGCTGGGCTCCAGCGCGGCTGCGAATTGAGCCCCCGGCCGGGTGTCACGCGGGCCCTGCCCCAGCGCCGAAGGGAACATTGCTCGGGCCCCGGCGGCGGGGAAGGGAGCGGCCTGCGCCCGGGGGCGGCACCGACGTGCCCGGGGGGCTGGGCTGGACTTACCCGCGGCCGCAGGACGGGGCTTCCCAGCGCTGCCTCTTTACCTCAGCCCCTTCCCCGCCGGCCGCGCCCCGTGCTGCATGCTGGGAGGTGTAGTTCGTTAGCCGGGCCCAGGCTAAAGGAGGCGCCTCCGCCCCGGGTTCCAGAGTGGGCCCGCGCCACGCAGGGCTAAACTACACTTCCCAGGGTGCATTGCGCCCCCAGCCCGCGGGCTTTGGCCCATGTCCCGTTCACCTGGGGCCGAGAGACTCCTGTGCCACCTGCCCGCTGGCTCCAGCTCTGTGACCTGCTCCGGCTGGGCCTGTGCAGCCGGTAAGGGGGAGGAACCATCAGAGCCATCCGCTTGGCCGCAGCGAGCTTTGCAGGGCCGAGAGGATGCAGCCCGGGACAGCCACAATAAATCTGTAAAAAGCTACAAAGAGCCCTGTGGCACCTAGGCCGTGGCTACACTTGCGAGTTACAGGCTGTAAAGCCGCCCCCAGCGCTGTAACTCGCTCCCCGTCCACACTGCCAAGGCATTTGCAGCGCGGTATCTCCGTGGTTGCAGCGCTGCATGTACTCCACGTCCCCGAGAGGAATAGCGAGTGCAGCGCTGCGGCGCCAGTGTGTCTGCCCAATGCGCTCTGACTGGCCTCCAGAATTATTCGGCAGTATCCCACAATGCCTGTTCTAGCCACTCTGGTCATCTGGTCCCCTTCTTGTTTGCTCAGCCCGGCGTGGCGTGGAGTGCTATCAGTGAATCTTTCCAGGTGACCATGCTGCCATGCGCCAAGTGAGCCCCAGCATGGAGCAATGGCGAGTTGCTGGACCTCATCAGTGTTTGGGGGGAGGAAGCTGTCCAGTCCCAGCTGCACTCCAGCCGTAGGAATTACAATACCTTCGGGAAGGTATCAAAGGACATGATGGAAAGGGTCCATGACCGGGATGCCCTGCAGTGCAGGATTAAAGTGAAGGAGCTGTGGAGTGCCTACCACAAAACCCGCGACACAAACAGCCGCTCGGGTGCTCCCCCCGCGACCTGCCGATTCTACAAAGAGCTGGATGCGATACTTGGGGTTAACCCCACCTCCACTCTGAGCACCACCATGGACACTTCAGAGCCGATGTGGGGGGTGGGGGGAGGAGGAGGAAAACGGGAGTGATGGTTGTGAGCCGGATGGAGACACCGCGGAATCCCTGGAGCCATGCAGCCAGGAGCTCTTCTCGAGCCAGGAGGAAGGTAGCCAGTCGCAGCGGCCGGTACTTGGTGGAAGACAAACAGAAGAGCAGGTTCCTGGTAAGCAGTTTTTTTTTTCGGGAAGGAATTTTTTCGGTGCGGGCTCTTTGGGAGAGGAGGGTTAGGCATGCATGCCTAGATGCGGAATAGTGCATTGATGTGGTTTATCACATCGCGGTAATTGGCCTTGGTAATCTCCTTGAATGTCTCATCCAGAACGTGTGCAATGCACTTGTGCAGGTTTATCAGGAGAGCCACCGTGGTCCTTGTCCCAGCCAGGCTAACGTGTCCGCGCCACTGTGCCACGAGGGGCGGGGGGACCATTGCTGCACACAGGCAAGCTGCATATGGGCCAGGGCGGAAGCCGCATTGCAGTAGAAGTCTCTCCCTTGCTTCCCAGGTCACCCTCAGTAGCGAGATATCGTCCAGGACGAACTCCTGTGGAAAATGTTGGGACAGTGTTCAGTGTAGGTGCTCCCTGAAGCTGTTGGCTCTCCCCAAGGCACAGAAACCCAGAGGACAGTGCAGCCCTGAAACAATCAGTCCCCCTTACTCACCATTTTGAGGCTCCCATGGCTCCTGTTTCGGACGGGAAAATTATGCTATTGTGTGACCCTGTATGTTTTCTACTCCTTAAGTGCGGTGGGAATCATTACTCTGTCTGGTATAAACAATGCTGCCTCTGTTAAATGTTGCATTTTGCCTATACAGCAGCATCAGCCTTGAGACCTCAGCCGTCCCTCTTATCGCCTGCTCAGAGACTGCAAAGACTCAGGAAGAGACCGCGAAAAAGCAAAGAAGACATGCTGCAAGAAGTGATGCGGCAATCTATTAAAGAGCATGAGAAAGCACAGAGCTGGAGGGAGAGAGAAAGCAGGATCCACCAGGAAAACACAGCGCACCAGCAGCAAAGCACCGCGCACCAGCAGCAAAGCACGGATCGGCTCATAAGCATCCTGGAGCGCCAAGCAGACGCTATCCAGGAGCTGGTAGCCATGCAGAAAGAGGAGCAGTACCACAAACGCAAACGCCACCCCCCCCCCCCCCCACAGCCCTTGTCCCAAAACTCTTTCCGTTGTGCCCCGCTGTCACCTCCAACCCACTTTCCCCAACTTCCGTGTTTTTCACACCACCCGCTGCCTCCAACACCAGTATCTTCACCACCCAGCCCTGAAAACCACGACCTTTACCCTCTGCACTCAACCCCCAACACCATGCAGTATAGCTATCCTGAAGTGCAGCACTCAGTGCGCAGCACACCAGACAGGACATACGCGAATCTGTGATTGTACCGTTCCCCACTCCACTCCCTTGTTTCTTTTCAATAAATGGATTTTTTGGCTTTGAAAACATTCTTTATTATTGCATAAAGTAAAAGACTCCTTAGACCATCCGAAGAAGTGGGCTGTAGTCCACGAAAGCTTATGCTCTAATAAATTTGTTAGTCTCTAAGGTGCCACAAGTACTCCTGTTCTTTTTAGGCATTATATACTGACACATGGAGAGCAGGGAGTTACCTCACAAGTGGAGAACCAGTTTTGACAAGGCCAATTCAATCAGGGTGGATGTAGTCCACTCCCAATAACAGATGAGGAGGTGTCAATTCCAGGAGAGGAAAAGCTGCTTCTGTAATGATGCATCCGAAGAAGTGGGCTGTAGTCCACGAAAGCTTATGCTCTAATAAATTTGTTAGTCTCTAAGGTGCCACAAGTACTCCTGTTCTTTTTAGGCATTATATACTGACACATGGAGAGCAGGGAGTTACCTCACAAGTGGAGAACCAGTTTTGACAAGGCCAATTCAATCAGGGTGGATGTAGTCCACTCCCAATAACAGATGAGGAGGTGTCAATTCCAGGAGAGGAAAAGCTGCTTCTGTAATGATGCATCCGAAGAAGTGGGCTGTAGTCCACGAAAGCTTATGCTCTAATAAATTTGTTAGTCTCTAAGGTGCCACAAGTACTCCTGTTCTTTTTAGGCATTATATACTGACACATGGAGAGCAGGGAGTTACCTCACAAGTGGAGAACCAGTTTTGACAAGGCCAATTCAATCAGGGTGGATGTAGTCCACTCCCAATAACAGATGAGGAGGTGTCAATTCCAGGAGAGGAAAAGCTGCTTCTGTAATGATGCATCCGAAGAAGTGGGCTGTAGTCCACGAAAGCTTATGCTCTAATAAATTTGTTAGTCTCTAAGGTGCCACAAGTACTCCTGTTCTTTTTAGGCATTATATACTGACACATGGAGAGCAGGGAGTTACCTCACAAGTGGAGAACCAGTTTTGACAAGGCCAATTCAATCAGGGTGGATGTAGTCCACTCCCAATAACAGATAAGGAGGTGTCAATTCCAGGAGAGGAAAAGCTGCTTCTGTAATGATGCATCCGAAGAAGTGGGCTGTAGTCCACGAAAGCTTATGCTCTAATAAATTTGTTAGTCTCTAAGGTGCCACAAGTACTCCTGTTCTTTTTGCGTATACAGACTAACACGGCTGCTACTCTGAAACCTATATAATGCCTGCATCTGTAACTTTCACTCCATGCATCTGAAGAAGTGAGATTTTTTACCCATGAAAGCTTATGCCCAAATAAATCTGTTCGTCTTTAAGGTGCCACCAGACTCCTTGTTGTTTTTGTGGATCCAGACTAACACGGCTACCCCGATACTTGAGGAACAACACTGTGATGCACAAAGCGTGAGTTAGGTTCCCAGGCTCCCTATACAATGAATGGGGAGAGATAGGTGAATGCAAATGAGCCAGCACGGTAGGCCTAAGCTAGCCCATGGGAAGAGGGGAACGGGGATCTCATATCTCTCAGGCGTGTGCTTTAACCACTGAGCTATGGATGGATATTCTGATAGGAGGGTCCCTCAGTCTCTCCTGCTGAAGCTGTTCCACTGTGGATTAACTAATTAACTAGTCATTAGGCCAGAGAGACAGAAAAAACAAGCAAGTGGGAAGGACTCTGTAACCCAGTGGTTAGGACAACCATTTAGGAGATCCAAGGTCCAATCCCCCTTTCATTATTTGTCCGTGGTGGAACAGCATCAACAGGAGAGATTGAGGGAGTCCCCACCCTAGGGTGACCAGATGTCCTGATTTCATAGGTACAGTCCTGATATTTGGGGCTTTGTCTTATGCAGACGCCTATTATCCCCCACTCCCTGTCCCGATTTTTCACACTTGCTGTCTGGTAACCCTAACACCCCCCCCCAAATCATAATGAACATAGCTCTGTGGTTAGCGCACCCTCCACCCTGTTCAATTCCGTTCTCTCCCTCTTGCAGATGGGGAGTTGAACATGGGCCTCCCACATCCCTGAGTTAGAAGGTGGGTGGCTGCTGCTATGACCTCTGCCTGCCAGATTGTGAATGGGATCTGACCTGGTAGGCAGCCTCTGAGCATGCCTCCCAGGCCCAGCCCTGCTTGTGACCTAGGAAGATGAACATCTGCTTCCCCACTCCACTGCATTGTTTTGGGGCCTAGGTGGAGATAGGTATCCAGATGCCTAGAAACTTAGGTGTCTATGGGGTTCAGTAGGAGTTTGGTGGATTGATTTGCAATGGAGACAAAACCAGAATTTATGCATTTCAACCTGAGACTAGGGCTGGGCACCCATGTACCTTTGTGGGTCTGGGCCATGGAACTGTAGTGGGGAGTAGGGTGACCAGATGTCCCAATTTATAGGGACAGTCCCAATTTTTTGATCTTTTTCTTATATAGGCTCCTATTACCCCCCACCCCCGTCCCGATTTTTCACATTTGCTGTCTGGTCACCCTAGTGGGGAGTGAGTCTAGGCTGCACTGTGCACGCGGGGGTGGGACAGCCTGTCACAAGCCATGTCCCTGGTCGCTCTCGGGCTGTGCGGGCTGTCGGTGTCAGACCCTGGGAATGGCTGACCTGTTTCCAAAACATAAGAACGGCCACACTGGGTCAGACCAAGGGTCCATCTAGCCCAGTAGCCTGTCCTCTGACAGTGGCCAATGCCAGGTGCCCCAGAGGGAATGAACAGAACAGGGAATCATCAAGTGATCCATCCCCCGTTGCCCATTCCCAGCTCTGGCAAACAGAGGTTAGGGACACCACCCCAGCCCATCCTGGCTAATAGCCATTGATGGACCTATCCTCCATGAACTTATCCAGTTCCTTTTTGACTCCTGTTATAGTCTTGCTTGGCCTTCACAACATCCCTGAATTCCTCCTTCCCCATTTCTGATCACAGCCCGCAGTAGCTGTGGCTTTTAGTCTAGGCGGGCGCGCTGCATGCTGGGAACGGTAGTTTCCCCTGGCCCGGCTGTTCCCGAGGAAGAAAGCCCCAGGAGGGCCAGGTGACTACAAGTCCCGCCAGCCCCGGCAGGAGCCGCGGCTCCGCGCGCAGCGCATCATGGGAGTTGTAGTTTCCGTCCCCCAGCAGCGCTGCGGTCTGCCGGGGGCTGGTGGCCCCGCGTGGACTACAACTCCCAGCGTCGCGTGGGACCGCCCCCTCCCCCTGAAATCTCTGCCAGCAGCGGGCAGGGGGCCCCTGCGAGCTGAAGTGGGGCTGCCGCGGGTGGGCGGGTAGAAGGGCAGCCGCCGCCGGCCGGGAGCGATCGTGCCGCCCGGCCCCAGCGGTCCCGCAGCAGCGCCGAGGGGCTCCCGGAGCCGAGCCGAGCGGAGCGGAGCCAGGTGCGGATGCTGCCGCGCGCGGGGATGCGGGATGCGGGGCTCGGCTCGGGGGCTGCTGGCCCCGCTCCCCTGCAGCGGAGCGGCCGCGGAGCGGCGGGCGGAGGCGGGCTGGGCTGTCGGGATAGCAGCCGCTTCCCCCGGCGGGTCCGGTTCGCGAGGCGGGCTCGCTGCCGCGCGGGACGGGACGGGGCTCCGGCCGGGGCGCGGGTGACAGCAGAGCTGAGGGGAGTTGCTTTGTCTTGCGTGGGTGGAGCCGGATCCCCCCCGGTAGCGGTTTCCTCCCACCCCCGCTCTGCCGGGCCGGCGGGGCTCGAACCGGGCGGCGTGTTTGCCACCACAACCGCTGGCTTTGCCGCCGCGTACCTGCGGCGTGGCTTTTCCCCCGGGCCTGCCCTGCGGGGCGATGGATGGGGCCGTCTCTAACTCCGGCTTCTCCGCCTGCTGCGAGCTTCCCTTCACCGCAGTGCCTCCGGCTTGCTGGGGCTCCTCTCCCTGCGACGGGCGAGCAAACCAGCACCGTGACAGCCGCGGGATTTACAGACCGGCCCGGGGACTTGTCATAGACGTGAAGTCCGGCCTGGTCGAAATGTGCATTTCAAAGGGTTGTCGGCTCTGTTGACATTTTGATTGTGGCATTTGAGCCCAAGCCATGTCCTGGGCCCCCGAGGGAGCCCTAGATTAGCACTTCGAAATTGTTTTGCGGCTTGTTTTGTAACATCCATGTCTGTCTTTTCCTGAGCTGAGCCTAGGAGCCGCTGACCCTGGGGTCAGGCTGTCCTTAAACCGGTGGGGGTCAATGTGTAGTGAGCGGCTCCCGGCGGAAGGCGGTAGGTAACACAGGCAGCTGGTGCTTGGTGAGAATTGCCCCTCGCCAGGCATGCGGGGAGGAAAGGAAGGGTAGCCGGGCTGTGGAGTGGAGAAAGTCCTACGCGCCAATGTCACTTTAACTGGGCTCCTGGTGCGGTTTGTGACCGTCTCTAGCATGTTGCTAGACATCGTGGAGGTATGCTACGGGTGGGTTGGTTTGTTCTGGAATTATTTGCTGAACTGTTCAGCAAACCTAGTGTTGTCGTTCCTTTTACGTCCCAGTGCCATGTGCCTTTGTGCGTTGTGGCATGGCCACTGGATGTCTGGTGGAGAACAAGAGCCTGGGCCTTACGTCCGAATTAGAGGGCCTTCCATCATGAATCAGAGGGGTAGCCGTGTTAGTCTGGATCTGTAAAAAGCAACAGAGGGTCCTGTGGCACCTTTAGACTAACAGATGTATTGGAGCATAAGCTTTCATGGGCGAATGTCCAGTTCGTCAGGAAGAAAGGGCATCTTGAGCAGTGATTTAGGGACAAACCCCTTCTTTTCCTAGCACTTCCATGGGATACTTGCCGTGAGTTTCTCCAGAATCAAACTGCTCTAAAAACCCGCCGACAGGCTCCTGTGTCCTGAGATCCCGAGTCTAGTGCCTCTCATTGACGTCTGTATTCTGTCTGCTCAGTTCTCAAGCGAAAATCAATTGTGGCTTCTCCCCCAGCCCTTTGCTAAGTCAAGTCTGGGATCTCAAAGTAAATCTGGGTTTTTCCTGGCATATTCCTAGTCCAGGCCAGGAGAGTTTCTGTAATTAATGTTCTCTTGTTGTACGGCGTAGAATGGAAATGAGCTGTCAATGCAGTCAGCTCTCCTGTAGCTGGGTGACCAGCATTTAAAAAAAATGGGTACAACTTGACCAGCAAAAGTCAGCAGCTGTGGCACCCAGCACGTGGTCCCCCTTCTTCACAGGGTCTTCTGATGGTAACTGGACTCTTAACGTCCATACACAGGAGACAGGACTTCTACCAGGCAGGGTCCAAAAAAGTCTCAATGCTGTAAAGCCAATAGGGTTCAGTTTCTTTCTCCAGAAAGATGAGGGGCTGAATTGGCCATGTCGGCATGTGAACTTGTAGGGGTTGGGTTCTCTAGGTATGTCCAGCCTGATGCTCCAAACAAGCCACTGAGAGTGCTTCATGACCCTATGATATCAACTCGTCCTCCCTCCTGCTAGGGCGACGTGAGCACCTTATAGGCCAGTGTGTGGCCTGCTGCTTCCTGTCCTCTTGCGCCACTGTTGCATTTTCCTTGTGCTCAGTATGGTCTGGGGGGCTCCTGCCTCTCCTTAAATGAAATCACTCTTGCATCCCACCATGTATTTGCTGAAACAACAGTCCTTAAGCTCAGCAGTGGGAGCTCAGCATTGATTTCTCCCTCCTCCCCGCCAGCTGGTGGTGGAGAGGTAACTGGTTTTCAATAGCAATGCCCACTGTCCACCACGCTGCCTGCAATGCACCGCGGTAAAGAAAGGCCTAGGTGTGCTCCTGGGGACTGCTGTCTTCTGCATCGTAGCCAAACTGGTGGGATATGTGAGTGGTGGGTACCTCTGCGAATTGGGACCTTATTATCACCCTGGGGCTGATCAGTGCTTCTAACTCTGCTCTGCTCTAGAAAACTTACGCCAAGGAGGGGAGAGCACGCTGCTGCAGTGTGCAAGTTTTTACTTCCCATTTGGATCGCTGCCATCCGACGGAGCTTAGCCGTGGCATGGATGAGAAGCCCAGCTTGAAAGTTATGCAGCGTGCAGGAGTGAGCAGATTTGATCAGAGCCAGATGTTCTGTCTGCAGCAGGCACTGGGGCAAGAGGGAAGGAAGGAGAAAGGAAACTGTTAACCTTGTAATCCGAGACACTAGACTCTGCAGCTACTTGGCTTCACCGCAATTTTTTTATTTTTGTCTCTCGGGGCAGCCTTTAAGGTTCCTGTTGTTGCACTGCAGATGCCTGGCCAAAGGGTTTTCATCGTGGTCCCATTAACTTGGTGCTGACAGATCAAAAAATATATCTAGATCCCCAAAGACCAAAGGGAAGAGACTTCACAATGGGATAGAGTTGCTGGAGTCCTAGATAACAGGATGGGGGTTCGGTCACCTGCAATAACCTGTAGCTCAGCACTCAAATGCTGTCCGTTTAATAGGCCTGAAATTGGCAGCTTGCCAGGTTTATTAAAGGCTCCTGCCAAGCGAAGGTGATGGAGTCGGTTGGACTCTGTCTGCAATCGTTAATTAGAATGGAAACCCGAAGAGAAGCCTGCGTGGTGTGTTCCTGGTGTGGCGTCTGCTGCTTCCTGCCTGTTCCTGTCCTGATGAGAGGAATGGGGGTTGCTGCTTAGCACTGACCTTGGGCCCCATCCTGTAGGGTCTCCGTGTGCACTGACCTCCCTTCTGAGCCTATGGGAGTCGTGTGCATGGAAGATACCTCCACTGGGAAAGCAGGTGGTGCTTTTCTGTAGCTTTCCAGGGTACCTGATCCTCAATTCTTGAGCGCGAAGGGGGGAACAGCCCTGTTCCACAGCAGGGGGAGCGGAGGCACCTGGGAGGTGACTTGCTGGAGATCCCACAGCCCATCAGCTGCAGCTAGGACTAGGTGGTAGCCCAGGCAGCCATCCAGCTATTTAGCAGAATCCTTTGTGTGCTGAGCCTGGGTCTTGAGCTCACGTGTGTTTATTTGGGTACACTGCCCCTTGGGGCTGCTTGTCCAGAGCTGCTTGCTTTAATGACCGAAGAGTTCTTACGCCAGCCACATTGACTCTCGAGCCCTGCCGGCGAGGCTAGCTAGTCTGTCTGGTGCATCTCTGTGCAGAGCTCGCATTGCTGGGGATGGCGACAGGGCAGGGGGTAGTCGAGTGGGGCTGGGTTGCATGTGCCTCGGATGCTGTGAGCTTGCAGAGCCAGCAGTTAGGGGAAAGCGTCTTTCCTTGCGAGCGTGGCACATTTGCCGTCAACTTGCCGAGCACGTCAAAATCTGGCCTTGACGTGTTTTAAATGAAATCTGAGACCAGCTGTCAGGGCCCCCTCCCTGCCTGCTAGCCCTGCATATTCCTGGAGGTGGGGGAGGGGAGGGGTTGCACCCTACACGCTAATGTCCTATGGAATTTCCCAGTTGCACTAATGACGCCAAACGCTGTAGTGTTGCTACCTTAAGCAGTAGTGGATTTTGGGGCATTATAGTAGAATAATGTGATGTGCATTTTTTTTAAATGGTCCAGTGCGCCAGTGTAGTGGCTTTTTAAAAGATTTGATGCCAAAGGCTCTTTTCAGAAAGGAACGTAAGCTCTCCAGCCGCTCTTTGCTACTTACTGGCTTGTACCATACTGAGCACAAGCGCACCCGGATTGGTCACCTTTGGGGGCTGCTAGAAGTCAGATAGTTAAAGAAATGCAAATAACGCTTCCTTTCCTGCACTGCTTTTCAGAGCAGAGACACACATTGTGCAGGTAGATCGCCATGGGACACCTAACCGCTAATAAAACCACGACCTTGGGAGAACATGCTTCCCAGAGTGGCATAGCGGTGAAGAAGGTGGGAAGTAGTTCTCCTCAGTCCCCTGTCTTAGGAGAAGGTACCCATAAGACAAGTGTCTCCATGCTTTGAGCGTTCAGCCGTGGAAGGAGGAATGCCAAGGCCGTTCCTAGCAATGGGTAGCAAAACCAGTAGGAGCGTCCTTTCCTGTGTGTGCTTCAGAGCGAGGGCGTGCTGGTAAAACCAATGAGGAAATAAATCTAAAATTCATCAGTGTCCTGTGTGCTCAGCTCAACAAGGCTACTCTCCTCCCCAGCCCCGTTTCCTCGGGCCAGGGTTCACCCGGTCCCACCCTCCCTTCAGAGTCACTCCCAGGGCTCCAAAATCACATTTTAAATTAAAGACTTGGGATAGCTGCTCCTTTCCCACTGCTTCTGAGTGAATCCCGCGTCAGCCCCGGCAGGCTGCAGAGAGATCTCTACAGATGGTGGGTGTTCCTGATGAGTCGGTGGTATACACTGCCCTGGATCTCCTCCAGCCTGGAGTGTGGCTGTCAGGCAGGTTGGAAGTCCCCTGCATGGAGCTTTGCTTTGCTTTCCCCTTCGGCTGACGTCTTCCCCTCCCCCTGCCAAGGCTTTAGTTTGCTGGCTAAGAGCTCCTGGGAGCCTGTGTGTGCAGGAATAGGGGAAGTCCTAGCGCTCGTGGCGTGGCTGGGACGCAAGGGCAGAACAGAGCCGGTGGAGCCCCCTGGCAGCCTGCGCATCAGCCACTGTTCCCTGCTCCGTGTCCCTGCCTTGTGCTGGTTCGGCGTTCCCTTCCCCGTCGGTGCAGATGGCAAACCTGGCTGATGCCGCTGCCTGGCCGATTCAGTCCCTAACGTCATGCAGGAGACAGAGGCTGAACGGAGCAGGCAGGCGGAGGAGGTTTGTGACCGGGGAAGCTATTCACACACATCTCTGTAATTGGGCCCTGTTCGGGGCGAGGGGAGGGAGCATGTGGGAAGGACGACATGATGCAGCGGAGCTGCTAAGCTTGAATGCATTTAGTCTATGGTGCATGTGGCAGGGAAGCGGGGCCCTATCCTGTTTCCTGAGCATCCTCCCGTCCTGTTCGCTGCAAGGGGCATTGTCCAGGATTGGCCCCCTACCAAAGGCCATGGGTGCTAGCTGAAGAACACCGCGATACCAGTTTGTGACCCCCTCGTGCTACCTTTCACTTGGTAGGTGCCCCATGGCCACAGAGCTCGCTAGGGTATTTCTCTAGCCCCTGTGACCTCCGGAGTGGCCGTGTAGCTTTCTGTTTTTATGGAAGTTGGGGGCATTTGAATCCTGTTTCTTGATCCCTTCCCAGACTGTAGCTGTCTGGACCTCAGGAAGGTGGAGATCCAGTGTGGTAGTGTTGTGGAAGTGGCACCCTGGACTTTCACACTTCCAGTCGAGTTACACAACAGCCGTGCTATTTTGAGGGTTGCCCTGTGTGAAGCCTGGGATCGCAGCTTAATTTATATCATAGATCCTTGGACTCTTGCTTTTTGTGGGAAGCTTCCAGCTCCTGGAGGGAGATCTTTATTTCTCCCCTGGCTTTAGCAGCGCCTCTAAAATGCTTGCACACCAGCGGCGAGTATAAAATGCTGTGGGTGTAGCACTCCTACCCCATCCCTCACACACCGGAGTTTCTCGGCCGCTATGGAGCGCTCTGCTTTTGTACCCCTTTCTCAGCATCCTGGGTGCTGCTACAGCGAGGATCTGTTTTCTAACCTGCCATCCACCAGCCTCCCTCTTGAGTCCCATGTCACAGTGACTAGCTAGCCTGCCAGCAGCGCTGAGAAAATGGACCTGATGCTTGTCAGTGTCGCTGCCACCCACAGGTTCTGAATAACAGAGACGGAGATGGATGAGGCTTGGCTCAGTTTTCACAGAGCTGCTTCTAGAGGAAGGTCTGATCTCTCTGTGGCTAGCTCAGGGGTGGGCAAACTACAGACTTTTTAAGCTGGCCCTCAAGCTCCCGCTGGCGAGCAGGGTCTGGGGCTTGCCCCACTCTGGTGCTCCATCTGGGGAGAAGGGTCGGGGGCCACTCCACGCGGCTCCCAGAAGCAGTGGCATGGCCCTGCTCTGGCTCCTATGCATAGGGGCAGCCAGGGGGCTCTGCCCTGCACGCTGCTCCTGCCCCAAGTGCCGCCCCCGCAGCTCCCATTGGCCAGGAACTGCAGCCAATAGGAGCTGCAGGGGCGGTGCCTGTGGACAGGGCAGCGTGCAGAGCTGCCTGGCTGCGGATCCACATAGGAGCCGGTGAGGGACATGCCGCTGCTTCCAGGAGCTGCTTGAAGTAAGCACTGCCCGGAGCCTGCACCTCAGAGCCTTTCCTGCGCCCTGATCCCCCTCCCGCCCTCCGAGCCCCTTGATCCCAGCCCGGAGCCCCCTCCTGCACCTCAAACCCCTCATCCTTAGCTCCACCGCAGAGCCCCCACCTGAAGCCAGAGCCCTTACCCCCACCCCAGCCCGAGCCCCCTCCCGCACCCTGAACTCATAATTTCTGGTCCCATCCTGGAGCCCACAACTCAACCAGAGCCCTCACCCCCTCCCGCATCCCAACCCCAATTTTGTGAGCATTCATGACCCGCCATACAATTTCTATTCCCAGATGTGGCCCTTGAGCCAAAAAGTTTGCCCGCCCTTGGGCTAGCTCCTAGAGGAAAGGCTCCAAGCATGAGCTGTCTGCAGACTCTGCGGTCTCTGCTCTGGTTACTTGGGTCTGAGATGACAGACTTTCTCATCCGACATTCCCACTAGGGAGAGCTAAGTTGATGGCACTTGCTCAGAGAAGAGGGTAGATTTCTCCAGTGATTCTCCTTATGGGAGGGAGAAGGATCCGGGAGCCGCCTGCCACAGCAGGATGAGACTTATTAATATTGACTTGTCCTGTGGTAGCACTCGGGGACACCAACCATGGACCGGGACCCCACTGTGCTCAGTGCTGTACAAACCGCTCCAAAGAGCGTCCCGTGGAAGTTGGAGCGTGACATCCCAGCTCTGCGGCAGCCTATAGCTTTCTGAACGGCAGCAGAGATCCGGGCAGCAGCTGGTTCACGTCACTGTGCTGCTGCGCTCGTTTTCTCCAGCAGTAGTCCTCACGCTAGATCTTCCTCAGCAGGACCTGAAGAAACCAGCCCTGGACTGGTGCCAAGAGGAGCGTAGTCGGCCACGGGCGGGTATGCTCGAGCTAACATTTCTAATGCAACTAATTCCTTGGGCCCCGAGGGCTGGGCACGTCCACTTGGCACACTGGTGACGTAAATTACGATGCTTTCGTTTGCCTCCTTCCAGCAGTCTCTCACATCGGGCTTATTAATCTGTGATCCTGGCTTTGAGAAGTCTGGTTCAATCCCCCCTCCGGGAGGTCCAAGTCAGCTGGGCCCTTCCCTAGAGAGCCCTGTCCAGCAGCTCCTCTGCCATCTTCAGCTGGGTGCCTGAGCAAAGGTGCCTCTCCAAGTATCCCTCACGTGTCTAGAAACCTGCACCAGTGCCTGCTCAGGCCCAGCCGGAGGGTGCCCAGTCTTGCCAAGCCAGTGGTGGCACGAGCAGCCTGACAGCTGCACAGAACTTACCAGGCAAGTTGGAGAAGTGCCGGCAGAGGCTGCAGGTACCCGCATGCAACATTTCATCGCAATTGCCGCAGCCTGGCCGCACTGTGTGCGCTGGGGCCTGTTGCTGACATTGGTTGCCCCTCCTGAGCTGCAAGTGGTCCACGGGCCGCCCCTCCACTGCCCCCTATTGCGCTAGGAAACAGGCATTGGAGCAGGTTTTATAGTGGGGGTGATGGGAGGCATTGAACCGAACTTTAAGCCCTATGTAATGGAACCCAACCTGTGGCTCCAGAGCCGCATGCGGCTCTTCGTAGGTTAATATGCGGCTTCTGGCACAGGCGCTGACGCCGGGGCTGGAGCTATAGATGCCAACTTTCCAATGTGCCGGGGCGTGCTCACTGCTCAACCCCCTGCTCTGCCCTATTCCACCCCTTCCCCTGAGCCTGCCATGCCCTCGCTCTCCCCCCCTCCCCTCCACCAGAGCCTCCTTTGCACTGCGTAACAGCTGATCGTGGTGGGCGGGAGGTGTGGGGAGGGAGTGGGAGGCACTGATTGGTGGGGCTGCCGGGGGACAGGAGGCGCTGCAGGTTGGAGTGGGGGGAGCTGATAGGGGGCTGCTGACGTATTACTGTGGCTCTTTGGCAATGTACATTGGTAAATTCTGGCTCAGGTTGGCTGCCCCTGGGGTAGAGCAATGGTAGCAGCTGATGTGGTGAGCGGACAACTGGATTTTCCTGGGGGGTCCTCAGATACAGCTTGCGGCCTGCTGCAGAGCCCAGCTGTGCCTCTCTAGCCTGCAAGGCCTCCTAGGGCTTCTGGTCTCTGAGGCGTCTCAAACCTCCACTGGAACAGTGGTGGAGAGGAAGAGGAGGGAACCGTTGTTAACCCATTTCCCTGCTCTTTGCATTCCCATGGAGACGCTCGGCTGTAATTTCAGAACCACCAGCCCCTGCTAAGCAGCAGCCGTCGTGGCGTCTCGGCTGTGTTTTCTCAGCTGGCGCCAAGGAGCCCTCCTCCCTCTCCCTCCCCTCTCCAGGGCGTGTGAGAACATGGGGGTTAGCGCCCTCCATGCGCAAGGTGCTCCCTGGTAGGCCAGCCGAGCGTGGTGGGGGCGCCATGACGCAGTGCCGGACAGCGACCCAGTGCCAGGAGGACAACTTCCTACTCCTGAGGAGGAGAGAAGCAGCTGCCATGCCCAGAGCCCCACGATCAGTCCCCACTCCGGGAGGTCCAAGTCAGCTGGGCCCTTCCATAGAGAGACCTCTGTCCACTAGGCTACACCCTGGAGCATTAGGGGGGAGAGGGGAGGTCCAGGGCTCTCTTCCCTTTCCTTTCCCTCCTCCCGCACCAAATGTCTCTGGACTAAAGTAAAATTGTTTTGGCCCTGGGGAAGGATCCGCATTTCAGCTGCTGCAGGAAGCTCGCCAGATGCCGAGGCCTTTTCCCCTGATCTCGTGAAGGCAGGGATTGTATTACTCGCGTCCCTGCAGACTGCGGCTCCTTCCCAGCTCGCTCCTCGCTTGAGCGCTGATCCACCCTGCTCCGCAGCCGGGTGAAGAGATCTTGATGATGGTGCCCCAGGCAGAGCTCATCTAAACCAACAGGTCTATGCCTGGGGCAGCGGCCTGTGGAGCTCTCCAGAGACGTACGGCTTGTTCGCTCTGGCTTGCTATTTCCAGAGCACCCATAATGCCTCTTCTTGCCACATTAAGGGCCAGATCCTACTTGCCCCTCATCCCTGGAGAGGCACTGTGGTTGAGTGCATCCAGGCACTGGACTGGGAGTCAGGAGATCTGGGTTCTATTCCCGGCCTGGCCAATGACCTGTCTCCCTGTGCCTCAATTTCCTTTCTCATGCTTTGACTTGTCTAGTTAAGCCATAGGTTCTCTGGGCTGTCACAGGAACCTATCCTTGCAACAAAGCCCATTGCCAACTCTGTCCACATATCTATTCAAGGGACACCATCATAGGACCTAACCACATCAGCCACACCATCAGGGGCTCGTTCACCTGCACATCTACCAATGTGATATGTGCCAGCAATGCCCCTCTGCCATGTACATTGGCCAAACCAGACGGTCTCTACACAAAAGAATAAATGGACCCAAATCAGACGTCAAGAATTACAACATTCAAAAAACCAGTGGGAGAACACGTCAATTTCCCTGGTCACTCAATTACAGACCTAAAAGTCACAATTCTTCAACAACAAAAACTTCAAAAACAGACTCCAACAAGAAACTGCAGAACTGGAATTAATCTGCAAACTTGACACCATTAAATTAGGCTTGACTAAAGACTGGGAGTGGATGGGTCATTACACAAAGTAAAAACTATTTCCCCATGCTAATTTTCCCCCTACTGTTACTCATACCTTCTTGTCAACTGTTTGAAATGGGCCATCCTGATTATCACTACAAAAGTTTTTCTCCTGCTGATAATAGCCCACTTTAATTGATTAGTCTCGTTAGAGTTGGTATGGCAACACCCATTTTTTCATGTTCTGTGTGTGTGTGTATATATAATGTATATCTTCCTACTGTATTTTCCACTGCATGCATCTGATGAAGTGGGTTCTAGCCCACGGAAGCTTATGCCCAAATAAATTTGTTAGTCTCTAAGGTGCCACAAGTACTCCTGTTCTTTCTGCAATGCCATTAGTAACTCACTGTAGTGGAGCTCTCAGGTGAGCAGGGTTTGGCCCATATTACCGTTAGCTGTCATCACCAAGGCTGTTCTTGGAGGTTTCAGCAACTGAGCCCTAAACCTCCCCTTGCTTGGCTGCAACTTCTGTCACATGCAGATATGTGAGGGGAAAGTCTGGGCTGCCGTGTAACCTGCAGGCGATCCGAGGGATTGCAAGGGGCACATTATGTATAAATCCTTGCTCCCAGGAAGGACTGGCACCAGCCCACAATTGGGAGTGAGCAAATGAAGCCAAGCAGACCAGGCCATCTTCTTCTAACCAAGTGCAATGGGCCACCCTGGGTTGGGTGTAGGCTTAGAATCCAGAACCTTCAACAGCACCGAACAAGCAGCTCCTGCTTGAGCTACAGGAGTAGCTAGGCTAGCTGGTGGCAGTAGTAGGCTGTTAACTTTTAGTGAACCAGCCAATAGAGGCCACTGGAGTGCCCTATGCAGTCCACGCTTTGCCAGTCTGCTACATGACCTTTATAGTTGTGTGACTCGGCTCAGCCATTTGCGACAGGGTTGGAAGGTAGAGGATATAGAAGAACATAAGAACGGCCGTACTGGGTCAGATTAATGGTCCATCTAGCCCAGTATCCTGTCTTCTGACAGGAGCCAGTGCCAGATGCTTCAGAGGGAATTAACAGAAGAGGGCAATTTCGAGCGATGTAGCATTGCGGCCTGAACATCTGAGAGCCACTGTAATAGAGGTTTTAAAAACTTGACTTAACTAGTGAGATTTGATTTTAAATACTGAACTTAAAGGCATAAGTCCCTCTTAATTCAGCCTTACGTAACATTTTGTTCCATCTTAACTATCAATCCTTGTGGATAACATAACTGCAGGCTGTGCTATGAACACCCTCTCCTTCTCAAATACCCTATCCCCTTCTGTATCTTGGGTAGTAAGCATGCGACAGTGCTATATCTTTAAGAGAAGGAAGTCTGATTACAACGAAGTACATGTGAAGACTTATTTCACCCACATGCTAGATTTGAACACATTCTAGTGAGAACAATAGCAAAGCAAATTCTAGCCTGGCAAACATAAGGGCTCACTGTTAAGTAATGACATGAACTGTTGTGAAATTGGAGCACAGTCAGTTGGTTCATTCACTCTTCTTACTCCAGACAATATCCGACGCTTGGAAACAGCCTAACCTCCTGTCCGTTTAGAAGGAGTCTGTTCGAGATGTGACGCTGGGGAAGGGGGGAGGGAATTGCTTGGCTGAATTGCCACACAGGAATTTGAGTAACTCAACACAGTGTGACATTTTTTTGCGCCATAGTCTCTTTCCCCCCCCCCCCCCCCCCATTCAAAGGGACGACTCCAATCCTTGGGCGAGGGTGCTGTATTTGATACTCTTATGAAGCCTCCTTGGGAACTGAAAGTAGCAGGTTACTAGCCATTACGGTGAGATTCGTTCACGTGACCTGCTCGGAGTCTCTTAATGCTGTTTTAGAGCACGGCCATTTAACTAAATGCTGCATCTGCCTTGGGTTCTCGTGCAGGTACCTGAGTACCTCTCGATCGTTAATGGCTCTAGCCTCCCAAACACCCCTGTGCAGGAGGGATGTGCTATTGGCTCCTTTGTGCCTCATCTCTAGGCTGGGGATCTGAGCACAGAGAAACGAGGACTTGCCCAAGGTCCCACAGGTAACGTGTGGCTGTGCCACTCTACACCTTCTTGGGGGAGCATCCTGTAACCCCCAGATTCCCCATTTACATAGAATCGTGATTTACCTTCCAAGCCATGCTTTATATGTGTCAGGGGAAAGGTTACGATCTGCTGAAAGTCATTTCTCTATCCATAGATGTGTATCATTAATGATACACATAAAGTTATGAGAATTGTGTAGTATGGTGGTCACTAAAGCATGCTGTAAGTTGGGGAATCAGCCAGATATTTGCTTCCCAGAGGCAACAGCAAGGAAAGTAACCAAACGCCCAGGCAGGTGTCAAACAACCATCAACAGCCATTGTCTAGCAAGGGAGCTACAATGCGATGACTCACCTCCATGAGGCCACCCCAGGGGAATTGCTCAACTTTGCTTGGAGAGACTCAGCAATGCCCCCAGACGTGCCTGGACTTGTGCTCCTCAAGCACATGGACTGAGGGTATAAAACAGACAGTGTGGACACATACTGGGCCTTCTCCTGCCCCCGCCTATGCTGCAAGCAACCAAGACACTGAGAAGAAGACGACGACAAGATTTCAACAGAGGAGACTGGCCCAGGTTTAAGGAACAAACCTGTATATTAAGGACTGCAATATCCAGTGGGGTGAGAAACTGCTTCATCTAGTTGCTGCCCAGTCTAATAGGGTCGAGAGTTTAGACTGGGTGCTTCGATTTTCTTTTCTTTTGGTAACTAACTCTGACTTGTTATGTTTTGACTTATAACAGTAGTTCTCAAACTTTTGTCCTGGTGACCCCTTTCACATAGCAAGTCTCTGAGTGCCACCCCCCTTTAAATATATAAAAAAGTGTTTTTAATTTATAACACCATTATAAATGCTGGAGGCAAAGCGGAATTTGGGGTGGAAGCTGACAGCTCGCGACTCCCCAGGTAATAACCTCACGACCCCCTGTTTGAGATTGACTTATAATCACTTAAAATGTGTCTTTATAGTTAATAAATCGGTTGGTTTGTTCTACCTGAAGCAGTGCGTTTGGTTTGAAGCGTGTCAGAAACTCCCCTTGGGATAACAAGCCTGGTACCTATCAATTTCTTTGTTAAATTGACGAGCTCATATAAGCTTCCAGCGTCCATAACTGGACACTGCAAGACGGAGGCTCCTAGGGTTGTGTCTGGGACCGGAGCTATTGGCTAGTGTCATTCGGGTGCAAGGAGCTGGTAGCAGCTTATGTGCCAGAGGCTGTGCGTGACCAGCCCAGGAGTGGGGTTCTCACAGCAGAGCAGGGTAAGGCTGGCTCCCAGAGTTGAGGATTGGGGTGACCTAGCAGATCATCGGTCCAGATAACACTAGAGGGGAACATCACAGTGGCAGAGCAAGGAGTTGGGAACCATAGCCCCCTGGGTCCCAAGCTAGCTCCCTAACATCTGGATCATGCCCCCCCTGGAGGTCAGATCCCCAGTTGGTGCAAATGAGACTGCCAGACATATCCTTAGGAGTGTGCAGCTGGGGGGCATGTGGCATCCTGGCATGGGGTGCAGGATGGCGGCTGGGGGCCAGAGTTTTACTCCCGGCTCTGCTGCTAATCCTGATGAGTAGCTTCACCTGCATGCGCCTCCATTTCCTCATCTGTCAAACAGGGGGAGGCCTGGAGGGCTTCTTGGACATGGAGATTCAGTGTCTGCAAAGTGCTTCAAACAGGAGATGCACTGGGTTCTCTCTGAACTCTCCCGCTGCTCTCAGGCAGTCTAGCCTGCACAGCCCGTCCAGACCTTCTCTCTGGAGCGTGGCACGCCTGGGGAAGGCAGTATTTGCTGCTCTGCACTATAGGCGTTTCAAGCAGGCATGTCCCTCGTCTTGGCACCAATGGGCTCCTCTCCCAGGGCCATCTGTGGAAGTGCTTGATGCTGGGGTAGCACTGGGAGCTCTCCTGAGCCCACCACTCCGCTCTTCCCTACTGATGATGTGCGGGCAGTATCCACTTTGCCCCCTGAGCAATCCCTGGGGATTGATCCTGCCTTCCTGAAATTGGGGAGAGCTTGGCTACTGACTCTGGTCCTTCAGTGGCTAGCAACCTGTCCTTTGCCACCTGGAGCTCTGAGGAGATCCACAAGGCAGCATGTCTGGAGGCAGGGCACTGCATTGTCATGGGGGCGGGCACTCTGAGGACCTGGGATCTCCAGCTCCTGGGATCAAGGCCCAATGTTGGGCTCTGGTCCTGCAGTCTAGCCAGCAGGGAGTCGGCCCGCATGGTCTTTGGATCTGCTGCTCACCTACCGTCCTACCTCGTCCAGCACCAACGCTCCAGAGAGCAGCCAACCACAGTGTTGCCAACTCACGTGATTTTTATCATGAGTCTCAGGGTAATTATTGTTTTCTGTAAAGCCCCAGCTCCTGGAGTCACGTGGAGATGTGATGAGTTCAGCCTTCACTCTGAAAGAAAAAGTAAGTTTCTAGCCCTCGTGGCTGTGGAGAAAGGGGTCACATTTTGAAGCTAATGTCTCAAAAGGTAAATAAAAATAACCCCAAATCTATTATTTGTAATAATCTTGGGATTTTTAAAGCCACTCTTGTGATTTTTGAACATTTGGGGTTGGCAATACTGCAGTTGCTCTGCCTCGGCTCTGCTTCCCATCATGCACTGCAATGAATTGTCGGCAAAAAGAGCTGCTGGCCTGCACGTTGTGTGATGTGCAGCTCTCCCGAAGCAGCCCCTCGTTCGAGCAGGCGTTTGCTTCCCTTTCAGACTTGCCCCTCGGAAGCCAGACACCCGTGCAAGCCACCAGTCCCTCCCTTTTATGAACTCTCTAATCCTGGACCTGCTGTCTGGGCTCATGTGTATTCATCAAGGTGGAATAAAGGGTCTAAAGAGGCAAGTGGCCAGTGTCAAACAGCTTTAAACAAGAACAACAAGGAGTCCCGTGGCACCTTAAAGACGAACAGATTTATTCAGGCATAAGCTTTCGTGGGTTAAAAAACCCACTTCTTCAGATGCATGGAGTGAAAATTACAGATGCAGACTTTATATAATGACATGTGAAGAGAAGGGAGTTACCTCACAGGTGGAGAACCAGTGTTGACAGGGCCAATTCAATCAGGGTGGATGTAGTCCACTCCCAATAATAGATAAGGTGTCAATTGCAGGACAGGAAAAGCTGGTTCTGTAATGAGCCAGCCACTCCCAGTCCCTATTCAAGCCCAATTTAATGGTGTTACATTTGTAAATGAATTTTAGTTCTGCTAGTTCTACAGACTTCAAAGAGAAACAACAGAACTGGAAGTGCGTTCTTTCCCCTTCTGTTGTCTTGCAGCCACCCAGCGTCGTGGTAGGCACCTTCCCCCCAAAACAGTCTTTTTTTAACAACAAGGAGTCTGGTAGCACCTTAAAGACTAACAGATTTATTTGGGCATAAGCTTTCGTGGGTAAAAACCCCACTTCTTCAGATGCATGGAGCACTCTATGCATCTGAAGAAGTGAGGTTTTTTACCCACGAAAGCTTATGCCCAAATACATTTGTTAGTCTTTAAGCTGCCGCCATACTCCTTGTTGTTTTTGTAGATACAGACGAACACGGCTACCCCATGATACTAGTCTCTTTTTTAGGACCCCAAAAGGGAGAGGTGGGTGGAATAGCCCATCCCCTCATTATTTTGCCACCAATTAGGCCTAATTTCTGACACACCAGTTTTGTGCCATTGATTTCCAGTCCCACATTCCTCTTGTTTACCAGCATGACCGTAAAATGGTCCGTGAGGGCTCTTTGTTTGGACTAATTCCCTCTGTCTCCATTTCGTACCCTTCCCCATCACTGTTTGTTAGGTTATTCTGCATGAGCTCCCACTCGCTTTTCCCAGCTGAACCTGCAGCTAGGGGAAATTGGTAGGGACAGAACTTGCTGCACGTTCCTAGCAGAGATCTATATGGTAAGGAATGGGGAAGTGGCATGAGGTGATGGCTCCTCACGCTGCCTCCTGCTGGCTGATTTTGGTAGCACTGGTATCACCTCTCTTCAGGTCAGAGGGCTGGAGCTGTGGCTCTAACTGTCTAGAGGCAGGAGGGCTGCAAAACTGGTTTGAGCACAGTGGAATAGCCCTGCGGTGCTCACCCTTCATCCCTGGAGGAAGAGATGTGGCCAGCGAGCAGTGTTGACTGCCCCAGTGGGCCAATGCAGTTATGTTGGCAGCTAACACAACGTTGTGTGCCCCAAAATACTAGCAAATCACTGTCGCCTGGGAGCTTCATGTTGACAGCAGGGCTAGAGCAGGAAGTCTCTTTATCCAGAGGTCCAGACCCTCCCTCTGGAGCACAGCAGTATAAGGCCTATGACACAGCTTGGGATGTCTCCTGGTCTTCAAGCATTTGCTAATTGTTACAGCCAGCCAGCAAGGTGGGGCAGTATCTCTGCCCAGGCTGTGTGTGTGTGTGTGTGTGTGTGTCTTTCCATGGCCACCCAACAAGCAGGCAGCAGAGCTTGGTCGTTCCTGGCTCCCAGGCCTGTATTCCAGCCACTGGCCCACAGTGTCTCCTACAGAGTGCCAAGGTGTGCTGATGCCACCTTCCTTACTGCTCCCAACGGCGGTGGCCTACTCCTGCAGCGAGGCCTTAGCTGGGGCACGCAGGTCAACCGCCTTCTGGCGTGCAGAGGGTGGTCAGGGGGGCCAGGTCTGAGCTAGGCAGATGGGATGTTCCCCGTCCTGCCAGGACCTGTGAGAGCTGCTGTGCTCGGCACTCCCCTGCCAGGTTCTGGTCAGCCAGTCCTCTTTGATGGATGCTTGTGGGAAGAAGGCAGACCAGCCCCATCAAGCTGCTTCTCCCCTTCCCCATTGACGCCAGCTGAGCTCTTAGTTACACCCCAAATCTGTCCTTTGGATGCAGGGAGACCCCACTTGCAGCTGTCGTTCCTGGGCTGTGTCACAGCCCTGCTGAGCCCAAGGCTGCAGCGGAGTGGGAGTGCCGCAGCTCACTCCTCTGCCTGGGAGAGCCAGCCATGGCTGGAGCGTTGGACCAACAACCTCAGAATGGGGCTCCTAGGAGAGCTGATCTCCCGCACGGATAGCTGGGACCTGGGCTTGCTTGTTAGCCGGGGGAAGGTGTGGTAATTGCTGCCCGCCGGGCAGGCGGCAGAGCGTGGGGCACCCTCATCTCTGATCCAGAGCCTGCAGGGGCGGAAGAAACTGTGACTCTCCCAGTGATCTGCTGGCTGCAGGAGTGTCCAGATGTTGGCGCGCCCAGCTCAGTCCCTCTCTTTAAGGGGTGCTTTCTGTTTACAGTGACTTTGAGAAGTATGTTGCCCTTGCCCTTCTGGGACTTGGTGTGGGTCTGTGCCAGATCTTCCAGTGTCGGACTCTTGCCCTCAGTGTCTGCACCCGTCTGTTGGCCTTTCCCTAGCTCTGGGTTAGGATTCCGGGGAGGGGATGTTGCAGGTTAACCGTCTATAGCAAATTAGAACAGGAGCTAGCCTGAGACCCAGCTTGACGGAGCCGAGACCCCCAATGAGCTGCGGTCCTGGCTTTGCCAGCAGCTCCTCCCTGAACACCAGAGTCCGTCTAGCAGCATCGGTGGTTGTTGGGAGGGCTTGGCTGGTACCCTCCAGCCAGGCCGTTTGCTACATCCAGCTACTGCTGAATGCCCTGGGATAGAGTGTGGGGGTGGCTCTGACCTTGCCAGCTGGCAGCGTTCCTCAGGGGGCCATCCTCTGGCCACGGATGGCCAGAGCATATCATGCTGTTCTCAGTGGTAGCAGACAACAGAACAAGGAGCAATGGTCTCAAGTTGCAGTGGGGGAGGTTTAGGTTGGATATTAGGGGAAAAAAATTCACTGTGAGGGTGGTGAAGCACTGGAATGGGTTACCTAGGGAGGTAGTGGAATCTCCTTCCTTAGAGGTTTTTAAGGTCAGGCTTGACAAAGCCCTGGCTGGGATGATTTAGTTGGGGTTGGTCCTGCTTTGAGCAGGGGGTGGGACTAGATGACCTCCTGAGGTCCCTTCCAACCCTGATATTCTCTGATTCTGTGCTGTGCTGGAGAGGGCTGGCACCTTGCCCATTGCAGAGTCTGCAGCAGGACGTTCCAATGAGTTTCTGCTCACTGTATCTGCCTCCTCAGAGCATGTATCCTCACACCTGCCTGGGAGGAGGAGCGTGCTATTATCCCCCTTGCACACATGGGGAAACTGAGGCACAGACTATGTGACTTGCCTAAGGAAGTCGTGTGGCAGAGCAGGGGATTGAAGCTGGGTCTCAGGCTAGCTCCTGTTCTTTCTTTTGGGAGTGCGACCGGGTGAGATTCTGCCCCTTCTCTGGTGTAGGAGTGATGGTTAGACGAGGAGATACTGCAAGACGCGTAACCCTGCTCCCAGTGGCTGTGCTGCTCTTGTTCTCTTTGCTAACAGAGGATGCCTGCGGGACATTGAGAACTGTTGGGGGCGGGGGCGAGTTTCTCTCGCCCACGACATGAGGCTTTGTGCTTGTGTGTGGGTGGTGGGATCCTCTCTGGGAGGAAGGGGTTGGAGCTCCCCACCCCGCATGGCTGGACCTAGCCCAGCATGACGTACAAACAAACAGTGCTGTGAGGGGCACCACGAGGGAGCTGTGACGGGGGAGTTTGGGAGCCCTGGCCTAGCTGGTCGGCTGCCACCATGTGAACTCCAGTGGCTGGAATCGTCCGTCCCTTGTTCCCCAGCAGAGAGAGGTGCATGCGTGCACTGCTATCGACTGCCCTCCCCCCACTCAGGTAGTGCCTATTGGTATCTGGGCTTGGAGTCAGACCAGTACCGAGCTGCCTACTGCTACTGGGGTGAGTCCAGGGATTCCCCGGTGTTGGTTGCACTTCCTGCAGTCCAGAGGCTGCCCTCTGAAATCCAGCCAGTTCTCCATCACTGGGGACGTAGAGAGAGCTATTTTAGTCACCGGAGGCAACAGCTGTGACCTCTGAAAATGACGAGGTAAAGCC